>NC_134140.1:88347617-88972617 GCF_033958435.1 Carettochelys insculpta | reverse complement strand
CCCCAAAATGAACAACTCATATCTAAACAGTAAGTGATATGGGATCTCGAAATGTTGGATAACTCCCCCAGTGTCCTCCAGAGAGAGAGAGAAAAGGTTTGGGAGTGAAAGTCAGGAAGACAGTCATACAAACACACACGTAAAGTGTAAGGACATAGAACACGTAAAATGTTTGTGAATGTCCTGCAGTAAACATGTATCGCATTTCAAATCATTGTGTGTGCGCTGTTACAAAAGGGGTGACAAAAAGTACGGTTTGATATTATTTATTAAGGCCTGCCTTGTGTTCACATGCATTGTGGCTCTTGAATTACGGAGTTTTTTACAGAGTTAGAAGAAACGGCTCTTCTTGCTATTTTGATTAACGACCCCTGTTTTGGCTGGTTCCTAGCCAATGGAAGCTCGAGGGTGTGTGTGTATATGGGGTGCTTCTGGGCAAGAACAGTGTGAGGAGCTTGCTAACATCTCCTCCTGTCTAGGTGCCAGACCTGCTGGCCACTTCCTGGGTGCAGGATGGACCCAGGTCAGGCAAAGAACGTGCTTTAGTCTCACTGCACCACTTATTGGGAGCTGTCCACAGTAAGCCCACACCCAAACCCCTCTTAACCAGCCCCACCTCAGAGTCCTCACGCCCCCTCTGAACCCCAATCACCTGCTCCAGGCTGGGGTCCCCTCCTGCACTCTGAGTCCCTCTTTTCTGGCCCTACACCAGAGCCTGCACCCCCCCAGTTAGAGCCCTACCACCAACACCCAGCCACAGCTCAGTGAAAATGAGTGAGTGGTCAGGCCTGAGTGAACCACTGAGGGGGAATGTAGTGAGCAGGGGCAGGGCCTCAGGGAAGTGGGATGGGGCATGGCCTCTCAAGGGGGCAGCTAGAGTGTTCAGTTTTCTGCTATTGAAAAGTTGTCAGTCCTGCCTGGGGATGCCCCTCTGTGTCAGCTTCCTATCCAGCCTCTGCTGTTCTCCATGAATCCCATCCAGATCTGGTCCTGACTGAACTTCCAATATCACACCCCAGAGGTTGTTCAGCAACATTCTCTGTCCTAGGGAACACAGCAGTGTGCTGATCCCCACCCCCCATATGTGGCCCAGCTACTTCACTCACTAGGGTGACCCTCTGCCCCGTTTTTGGTGAGATGGCCCTGCATTTGGGATGCCAAAAATGTGTCCCTACTTATTTTAGAAAAGGGACAGATTGTCCTGTATTTTCTACCAGCAGTTGGAAATTTTTGGGAAGAAGGGGACTCCGGAAGAAGGACTTCCTTCTGGAAGCCCCCCTGGGGCTGCACTTCTGCACGACGTTTTGGAGTCTGGAGGAACGGTCTTCTGGACTCCAAATCACGTGATGTTACGCTAATGAGGCATGGGGAATTTTCATCCATGCTTCATTAGCATCTTTCACTCCGTGTATTAGCATGCCACTTCTGAAGGAAGTGGCCTGTGTAGAAACGGCCACTGTGTTTTGCAGAGGAGCCCAGTTCAGGAAATGCTGATGCATGTTTTATGAGAATTGCATTAGTTTTTTTCTGCTTTGTAGTAATTTTTAATTGTATAAACTGCCTGCTTATCATCTGAGCAACAACTCAAATGTGATGTGCAAGTGTTTTTTCCTGTCCATAAATTACCCCAAAGCATCTTACAATAAAGATAAGCAAAATGTAGTGCAGATCGAACCTCTCTTTTCCAGCACTCTATTGTCCAGCAGCATTCATAGTCCGGCATGATTTTAGTTAGCTGGACAGTCACTTATCATGGGTGTGGCCAAGTTTCCTGTGGTCTCATAAAGATTTACAGCCACCAGTCCTGGCTCTCAGTGATCTGTGCTGTTATTTAGCTCTAATTTACCCCAAATGTCTTCTAAGAGCCCAGTAAGCAGTGGAAGTGTTGGTAATGTGCTCGACAATATTGACCTCTGGTGGTCTGGCAAGTTCTCTTGTCCAGCACTGGACAGGTCCCGTGAGTGGTGGACAAGAAAAGTTGAACCTATAACACACTTTATTTGGAGAGTTAAACTACAATCTGCAGTACATCATTGAGAACTATTCTTCCTAATTCAGCAGTGCAGAATCAGTAGATAGTCTATAACATATCATAGACTGAAAGAACAATGAAATACTCTAATTAAACTCAGTTCTCCATGAAGTGTATCAACACTATTCGTATGCAATAAACTAGGTTTGCCACATGAGAGAGAAGGAGAGAGCTTTAGAATTTGGCAAAGAAAGAAATACAATTGAATCACTAAGTGACTGTGAAAAATTTGCCAGACAGGGAGACTATGGAAGAAATCCCAGTCAGATAACTCAAGGATTTCCAATTCCATTTTGCATCAATAATTGAAACTTGCAAAAGTACAAGTATCTGATTTACTGGGGTAACTTTTGGTTGTACACTAGTTGCTAAGTATTTGCACTGGGCTGCAAAAGGATTTTGTTCTGATTGTATTTTTGTAAATGTCATTGAAACACAATGAAGGCTTTTTTTTGTTTTGTTTTGTTTTTTTCATGGCTGGCAGCATCTGTTTTGTGAGAGTCAAAGAAGCTTTCTTGGGTTGTTTTGCATGGGCCTATGGCTATGAAACATTACATGCTTTATTTTCCTGAACATTAAGGGGGAAATTGTTAATGATAACAACAGTTAAGACACTTTGGAGCAGTCTTTGGAGACATTTCAAACCAGACAGAACAAAGCAATAGGAAATAAACTGTAGGGGACAATCCTGTGATATGAGTGTCCCGTGACTGAAAAGGCATTTTTCGCCTCTTGCTTCTTTGATGCAAATGTCAGTGGAAGACGATATGAACTGTCTAAAATACATAAAGTAAATCCCCCCTCTTTATTCTGGCATATTTAAAAGTTTTTTGCTTTCTTTTTCTAAGAGGAATGGCTTTCAATAGAGAGGTTCATTTGGTGCACGACTAAAACAAATCTATTTTGGGGCAGTACATTCTTTTGAGACGTGTATCAGACTGCCTCATGCTGACAATGTATTACTCTGATCCATCGTCAAAGATATCACAATATGCAGAATTATATAGTCTTAGGCTGAGCCATGCACACAGATGTCATGCACTCCAAAGCTAGGTCTACACAGCAGTGTTATTTTGAAACAAGCCATTCTGGAATAGCTTATTTTGAAACAACACAGCTACACACAAGAATGCATTTCAAAATAGCATGTCTGGAAACATAGTGCCTATTTTGAAATAGTGCCATTGGATGATATTATGGATTATTTTGAAATAGTGCTATTCCATGTCTTAACAGTGCCTATTTCAAAATCACAGTTATTCCTCCTGCAATAAAGTTAATGAATTTCAAAATAATTCACCTGCTACTTCAAAATTTATTTCAAGATAGTGCATGTATAGTGTCGATGCTCGCAAAGTTATTTCGAAATAACAAAAGCAAATTTAGTGCAATGAATAAGAGAGGGCAGATAAACAGCCTTGGGTCACCAGAAAGGGAAGCTGATGCCATGTGTGTTTTTTGATGCTATTTCTAGTGCCATAATTACAAATGTGCAATCCTGATGACATGCTCACTGCTGTAGCTTTTTCAGGTAAAGTTATAGTGACACTTTTGGATCAGGGCTTTATTATATGCATGAATTTTTACGAGTAAATGTTTCCTTTGGTATTTAAGACTGAAGGCATGTTTTACAATATGTCATGCTAATTATTATGATAATTAAGCTGAAAATTATTATTCAGTTTTGCATGTACCATATAAAATACACTTCCCAAAACAGTTTGTCATGCTTTGGCACAAATTACACAATAAAAGGAAGGATAGCTACTAGTGAATCATAACAAACAAGCACAGCATGTGGTTTTTATGGTAACTTTTTCTAGCAGACTGATTACAGAACTACAGCATAGCTGACACTGATCTAACTGTGAGTAAGATCAAAGCAGTATTGCTAGCTGGCCCTATATCTTAAGTTTAAATCTTCAAAGATTGGCCAGGATATGCATTTACTAGTAAACTGAACAAATGTTTCAAAGTGGAAACTAGACTTCTCATCTTATATTGAAGACTACTATTATCACTAAAGGTGGAAATACAGGACAAGGATGATCAGGTTAGGAAACATTCCCCTATGAAGCAGTAAAGGTTGGGAAAAGCATTCTTGGATGTAATTTAAATTTGGGATTAGCGCCTCAATATTTATCAATATCTCAGTTCTTTTATTAGATTTCCTCTGATAGAACTTTTATGGTATAACATATAATATGCAGGATAAGTCAGGATGCCAAATACATAAAAACTAGAGAAGAAAAGAATCACCCTTGGGATTTATTAAGGAATGTGGATAGCTACTTTAAAGCCAGAAATCAATAATGAAATTAGCCTGTGCTTATCACAATGCAGAGATTTTTTTAAAGGGAAGATTGTCAAGACAGAGTGCTAGGAATGGAGTTATCCCCTTAGCCATAAGCTTCAGTACCCCACTCCAGTGCTTCATTGATTAAAAAAAAGACATATAGGTGTGTTGTCTCTTTTCCCATATGCATGCTGCGATAGGCTGGATCACAGAAGTCCCCTTAGGACTGTCCCCTGCTGTACTGACCATGCCACTGATGCCCGCCTTCCAGCCCTCTGGACCTCCCCACCACGCTGTCCTGTTCGGTCAGAAGCTCTGGTCTCCCTCCAGCCAAGGCACAGCAATGGTGTTCTCGTCCCCCCACAGCTCAGTTGTAAGGGCTCAGCATCTAGGAATACAGCCCCAAAGAGCACTAAAACCCCAAATAAATCCATCTTACTCTTTGAAAAAGTTTTAAACTGAGAAAGCTTATAAGGTCAGCCCTCTTTATCAATGAAACAGGTTGCTTCCCCTCAGGTAACAATTATTTACACTCAGAATAAACGGAAGTGTTTTTATTAAGTATAAAAAGTGGGATTTAAGTGGTTGTAAGTGAAAACAGTGTGATCAAAGTAGATTAAAAACAAACAAAAAATGACAGGTAATCCCAATGCAGTAAAACTTATTATATGCAAATTCTTACCCTCCTATCTTGGCCCTGTCTTCCTTCTGTTCAATCTCAGGTGTTTCCATCAGGCATCTTACATTGTAAGTCTCGGAGGTAGAGGGTCTCCTGGCTTCTGGTGACTGCCTCTATTGTTTTATGCCCTACCCCTTATATACCTTTTGACCAAGGCAGGATTTCTTTGCGCTCAGTTCAAGCTTCTCACTTCAAGTGAGAAAGTGCAAGATCCAAAATGGGGCTCAGCATCAGGTGGCCTGATCACCTGTCTTGGCACAACAAACTATAATCAAGGTTTACAGGAAAACCAGAACTATTCACGGATTGTTGACTGGATCATAAAGCCATTAAGTTTCCAGAGCATCAATAATGGCTTTCATTAGCACCTTTAGAATTATAAAAAGATCTACACTTCATATTTCTAACATCACATACAAGAATGATACATGCATAAAATAAGATACGCACATTCAGCAGACTGTAGCTTTAAAACTGATATGTTACATGAGGTATTTTGTCTAAAACATCTTTGAATTGTGCATACCCATAAGTCAATTTTCATAAAGCATGGGGGCATGACAAATAAGTTCTCACTATTATGGGGATTAGGCTTCTACACTGTGCCTTATTGGTACAATAGAGAACATGGATTGCATTAATGTCATCTATTGCCACCCTGGAAAAGTAGAGAAGATTGGTTTTCCCAAATTAGACTTCTATATGGCTGCCATGTGGCCTATCTCTAGGGAGAGTAAAGAGAACAGGAGACTGGGGTTCTCAATTTATAACTTTGGTGATAATGTGACCTTGCCTGGTGCAGATGGAAATGATAGTAGTAGGCTCCAATGTCTATCATAAGCAGTAAATAAACCATCGAGATAACTTTCTCATCTTGCCAAGAAACCTTGGGAATAAAAATCCTGCTCACCCAAACAAATGTAACTTTTCTCCTGTATAATCTGCTTCAGTCATTTTTGCTAGTGTTCACCATAAATCATAACATAGGGCTGAGGACCCACAATACTAGCTTCAAGTTGTTAGCCTCAAAGCCTCTAACTCTGATTTGTTCCTACCGGGCTTTCTTGTAAGCCATCAGAACATCACTCTGCTGCACAGATATTTCCTTTAGACCCTCCCTTACTTTAGCTCTAGATGAAGCTACGAGTTTATTGATTCCTGAGGGGGGCCGGGGGGAAAGAAACAAGCTTTGACAAAGGCCAGGCATTCCTCATCCTGTAGTAAAGTCAATTTACTTTCCACTGAGAGGGAGCCTGCTGAGAAGCTATGCACTGAAAAACAATCAAAATTGCTGCACGATCAGATATTGCAATATTCCTCAAGGATAGAACAGGGGAAGTTTGCATTAAGGTTGGAATAATAGTCTTATCATGCATGATGTGAGCACCGGTTCCATGAAAGAGGGAGTGTAATGACTGGTAATGTTTATAAGAAATCAGAAAGCTGTGTTACTTACGTTCCTTCTTGTGTTCTGTGCTCTAATTCTCTCAAAATGCAAGAAGTATTTTCTTTCTTTTCAATGATTTCTAGTTATTTATGAGGTTAATAAACCCTTTTTGGCTCAAACCTTTAGCAACCTTTTAATGTTTATTTTTAAACAGTGCCAAATATTTTTTTAGCTAAAGTCATCTCTCTGGCCAGGTTGGCTGAAGCCCCTCCATCCAGGTTCCCTGGGCCTTGGTGCATAATGCATCTGCTATGAACAGGAGCTGCAGAGAAAAGCCTAAACCATGCCCCCAACACTCCAAACCAGTCTTACAGATAGCAAGCTAATTAGCGTTGAAAACAAATGAGGAGTTAATGAACTATTCATGCAAAAATGGCTTAAAACCAAAAAGTATATCCAGCTACATTTTAGAATGTAGATAGGGCTGAAACTTTTAAGAGAACAAAAACAGAGAAAATTATATTTACTCAGAAAATTGGGAAGTCAATTTTTGCACTACTTTTTAAATTTTGTAGTGAACACTAAAAATTCCAAGAAACTAAATGAAATAAAATCAAAAAATGAAGGGCCTAACACATTTTGTTTCCTAAAACTGTTAGCTGTGCAAATGGAACAGAACTATTGCAATATCTCATATGATGATGATACCCCATTCTCTCTTGTGTGTGTCTAGTCAGTTCTGCTCAGCTGTCTTGTGGGATCCCTCCTCCCCCTCAAACTTTGGCACTAAAAAGGAACAGTCAAGGGACTGAAAGCCAAATGTGGCCGCCCATAAAGCATCTGGGAACAATCTGGTTCTAAATAGGTCATTTGAGACTGAGAAATCCTTTAATTTAGATTTTTTTGGAAAGTAAAAAGAAAAATAATGCCCACGTGTTTCTCAAAGCTTCCTAAAGCAAGCTCCACTGTGGTTGGGGATGGAACTCCCTGGGATTCCTCCCCCCCCCAACATCCCACTGGCCACTCTTTAGCCTCAGTTCCCTGTTATCAGCACCTCAGGGGAGCTCTCTGACCTAACCATGAAGCTCTCCCTTCTTCCTTCCTCTTGCAAGAGATGGGAATCTCTCTGGAAAGAGGACCAGTCTTTCAGACAGCCCCAGTATATTCATTTAAAAAGACTCAGCCTCTCAGAATCTTTTGCCCCTTCGGAGGGTTTACTCTCTACCCCTCTTCTGGGGATATATTATCGGGAAAGCCTCAGATATCTTATAGCTACTTCACCTCAGTAGGACAGCCTTCTTCCTGTGCTAAGTTCACCTTTTTCAGCTCCTCTTCCACCAGGCTGCACAAGCCTTGCAGGTGCATCTCAGTAGCATGGAAGAGGCCTAGAAGAGCTCTTAGAGTTCTCCGCACCAATCAGAAGGTGTGTCCCTTCACACCCATATTAACGTAGGAATTAAATAGGACTCTGTAGTCATAAAATATTAGCTCCATAGGCAAAACTCTCTTTTCCGAGCCACACATTGTTTCTATTAAGTTCCTCCTAATATCATTGAAAATTCTACCCAGAAGGGTGAATACCTTACTGGAATCTAAATTTACAGTGCAAATTTTAAGAGAAAAATTTCCTCATTAGGCTTTTGATCACTTGATGCTGTGAAACTTCCTCACAGACTTTCTGTTTCGATTGCAACAATAGTCATTACTCATCCACCCTGTTGTACAAGATGTTTAAAAAAATATTTACAGAAGATGATTTGTTAGGATGTACAGTAAAAGCCCTGTTATCTGGCACTCTGTTACCCAGCACTCGGGACACTTGCCTTGCCGGGGGCTGGCTTTCCAGCTGGGCTGGTTGCCACAGGGTTCCCCACGTGACTCTCAGCCCCTTGCTCTTGACTCCTTCACCCCTCCCCTCCTGCCTGAGCCCCTCCTCAACCCCCAACCCTGACTCCTGCACACCCTCATCCCCAGCCTGCTGCCCTAAGCCCCCAATATCTTCAAGCTCTCCCACTTGAATTTGGAGGGGAGAAGATTTCTGTTGCAATGGGCCATCTCTCACAAGGCAAGCTTGCCTGTGTGGTAGACAGGCTAGCATGCCCAATGTTTATAATTCCATGTTCAGCACCATGTTCAGCTAGCAGCACCAAGGCAGCCTCCCGGCCTTCGGGAATTGGATGGCACCCTACCAGTGGCCCTGCTTGACTAAATGGAAAATGTGACTATACAGCAACCCCTCTTCTACAGGGATGCCAGATAACCAAGTATCTACTGTGTAAATATTGGGCTGGAGAACAGGAAATCCTGAATTCTAGCTCATTGCTTTTAGGAAAATAGTCATCATGTATTTTAGCTGTCTTTTATCCCAGCTTTTATCCCTCCCTTGGACTAAAACTTAGTCCAGTTTTTTCAAAACTGGGTGCCTCAAATTGAGCACTCCAACTATTCAATTAACATAGCTGGAGTTCCATATCTTACATAAGAACATAAGAATGGCCATACTGGGTCAGACCAAAGGTCCATCCAGCCCAGCATCCCATCTGCCGATGGTGGCCAATGCCAGGTGCCCCAGAGAAGGAGAACAGAAGACAATGATCAAGTGATTTATCTCCTGCCATCCATCTCCTGCCCTTGTTCTGAAGGCTAGGGCACCATACTTTATCCCTGGCTAATAGCCATTTATGGACCTAACCTGCAAAAATTTATCAAGCTCTTTTTTAAACCCTAATAGAGTCCTGGCCTTCAGAGCCTCCTCGGGCAAGGAGTTCCACAGGTTGACTGTGCGCTGTGTGAAGAAAAATTTCCTTTTATTAGTTTTGAACCTACTACCCATCAATTTCATTTGGTGTCCCCTAGTTCTTGTATTATGGGAAAAGGTAAATAATTTTTCTATATTCACTTTCTCCACACCATTCATGATTTTATATACCTCTATCATATCGCCCCTCAATCGCCTCTTTTCCAAACTGAAAAGTCCCAGTCTCTCTAGCCTCTCCCCATATGGGACCCTTTCCAAGCCCCTAATCATCTTAGTCGCCCTTTTCTGAACCTTTTCTAATGCCAATATATCTTTTTTGAGGTGAGGAGACCACATCTGCACGCAGTACTCAAGATGTGGGCATACCATAGTTTTATATAGGGGAAGTATGATATCTTTTGTCTTATTATCGATCCCTTTTTTAATAATTCCTAACATCCTATTTGCTTTACTAACTGCCGCTGCACACTGCGTGGATATCTTAATTAGAACTTGTCCCCTCCTGTAGATGTGGCCTTAGATGCTTTATCTACATAGTGAAGTCAATAGTACAGAAGTTAGTCCAATGCAGCCCGTAACTTCATTCGCTTTGCTCGGCCACAATACTGTTATTCTGAAAGGTGCTAAGGGCTGCAACCCAGTGAGTCCTTACTCTGAAGACAATCTAGGAAGATCAATGGATGTGCCAAATGCTCTTTATTATTCAATGGAAGGAGCAGCTAAGCTCCTTTATTTATTAGAGATATCTACAGAGGGTAGATACATAACAGGTTAAAGCTAAGCTGTAGGGGCTGAAGGGTTTCTCTGATTGCAAGCACAGGGGCTACAATACTGAGTTTGCAGCCAGGGTATGTTAGAAGCAAAAATTCTGGAGGAGACCTGCGACTGTGGCCCTGGGAGAAGGAGAAAGACAGGGCTTCTTGCTCACAGAGCTTGCTGGAGTGGCAGACTGAGGAGTTTCTGAGCAAGGAAACTGCTTGCTCATTGTATCTACTCTGCCAATTTATCCTCTTAATGGAAACAGTTCTCTGAGGCCCTGGCTTTGACTGATCACTCAGGCCAAACGGGCACCGAGACTTACATACCTCATCCCCAGCTTCCTGCCCTAAGCCCCCAATATCTCCAAGCCCTCCTATTTGAACTTGGAGGGGAGAAGATTTCTGTTGTAATGGGCCATCTCTCACAAAGCAAGCTTGCCTGTGTGGCAGACAGGCTAGCATGCTCAATGTTTATAATTCCATGTTCAGGCTGTTGTAACACTTGAAGAGTTCATGCTTGTTAATTTGTTGGCAAACCCTAATTGTCAACCTCCTGGCATTGCTCAGACAAGACAGCTGAATTGTCCCCTACCTCATGCTCTGTTAAAATAGTACAACTGAGCCCTTAATTACACTAATTCCTTTTCTTTCCTTCTTTCTGATCACCTGATATTTAATAATAGAATGACAAACTCTTTCTTCTCCATATTGCTGATTTTTTTCCACCTCTGCAGCATGTTTAGAAAACTTACACTTCCATGTACTTTCCCAGATAAAATAGTTTGATCTTTCACCAGGGTTTTTGCCTTTATTAAAATCAAATGAATTAAGTGAAATCTGCTACCTTTCAAGGTAATTGGATAAATTTGAACATTTTTAGTGCTTGGTTCAAGTGGCTATAAATGGTCTGACATCAAATGAGGTTAAAAAGTCCCCTATAAACCACTGCTGCTGTCATTACATTTAATTAAGATAGAACAGCAGGTAGTTTAAATAGGGAAGTGTTGTGTAAAAATGGCAGAACAGACAAATGACTCTGATGTTGTCATTAAAGCTAATTGGAAGCAGGGGTTTCTAAATGAAGATGTAATTAACAGGCCAATGAATACCATATTAGGGTTGTTATTAACAATGAAATTTGCAAACATATACGAAAAACCAGTTGCAGATATAATATTATTAGAGCTATTACCAAGTACAACTATTCAAAAAGTTATAAAGCATTTTATGAGTTGATACAATACCCAAACCGATCAGCAATAATAAAACTTTTCCTTTCACCTATCCCTACCACAAGTTAGGTAATAATTACCACATATTAGCTGTAATGTATATGTTTTCAGTAAGTTAGCCATTCCAGTGTTTCTGTACAATTTTAACCCGATAACTATTTTTGAAAAGTAACTGTCTAAGTTAAAGGAAATCACAGGAATGTTCCATCATGTTACTATGGTGCAGAGAACACATGCAGCTAAGTTAATCATTCTGTAGCAAGTAGTCTGCTTGACATTGGTCACTTAAAAATATTCCACATAGGTGTACCAAAGGCTGCTGCTAAATTAAACTAAAATGGTTTATGCATACATAAAATTATCTTTTAATCTGAAAAGGGTAACATGCTCAGCCTGGTGTAGGTGATGGTGGCTGGTTTACTTTCCTAAAGATCCCTACTAAGTGACAAATGGAACAAATGCTAACTCAGGTCTTCAAGGGGATTAACCTCTGCTTGGCAATCTGCTATAGTGTTAGTGAGGGAGAATGGAGATTTTATGGTGGGAAAAGCCAGATAAGAGTTCTGAGTAGGAGGGAAACAAGGAAAAGTGGCACCTACGCACATATTTAAAAAAGAAAAATAGATATAACTGTCTGCAGGTTGAATCTCTCCAGTCTGGCACTGCAAATCCTTGCCCTCCCAGTCCCTTTGTCTGAATCCCTCACTGTCCTAGGCTGGGACCACAGCTGGAGGCAGCTGTGGAGCCCTGACTCTGGTATCTAGGACCCCCAGGCAGCCACAAAGAGGCCTCCCCCAGGCCATGGTTGATCTCCTATGGTCTAGCAAATTGTCCAGTTCAGCACTGGTCAGGTCTCAAGAGTTTTGGACTAGCAAGGTTCAACCAGTATTAGTTTAAAATTAGGTACTTACAAACACCGCTCAGGTTTGGAGGTTCAGAGCTTTTTGGTCTGAAAATCAGGCAGGACACGAAGCAAGACAAATGTTATGTCAGAACTTTCCAGTATTTCCTGGTGGCAGGTGAGATGGAAATAGAACAATAATATACTCTGAGGATAAATTTTTCAGAAGTGCACAGTTGGTCTGAGCCTAGTCTCCTGTTCCAAAGTGATTTCGGTGCCTAAATGCTTTTGAATATCCCTCCAGATTCCTTCTTGCTTTTTGGGTGCTGAGGCTCAGATCCTTCAAGCTGTCCAGACATCTAATTCCTATTGATTTTCATGGGAGTTAAAACCTTTTAACCTCTTAAAATCTGGCCATTAAGAGACTCTTGTTCAAAGGCAGTGGGCCTTAGGCTCCTCAGTGCCTAAGGTCACTTTTCGAAAGTAGTTTGAGGATATTTTTAAGGTGTCTATGTTACTGAGTAGCCTAAATCTGATATAGCTTCAGCGGAAAATGTCCCTGAGTAAGAACCCGCAATTAAAAGCTTTGGCCAAACTTTTCAAACTTAGGCATGTCAATCACTATTTAGGCTGTTATATAACTGATTAGTATCACTCATAAATGCTAATTATCTGCAGTTCCCATAGACTTGGACAGAATTGACATAGTGAAGTGCTTGGCAGCACGGTGGACAAGGCTGCTGTATTGCTTTCTTTCCTGCATCTCTGGCTGCCACGGTGAGTGCAGGGGATCCAAGCCCTACTTCTGCTCTATGCCAGACCTCCGGTAATTCTCCAGCTCTCCCTGTATCCTATGGCTAATCAGTATGGGAGACCATCCCATCTACAGGACTGTTGAGTGGCTGCTGCAGACCCCCCCCAGAGGATGGGCTGTGGGCATGTTGATCATTGTGACAGATGTTGCATCTGTTATTCTGGCAGGGTGTCATTCCTTCCCAGAGCACAGTCCATCACAAGCACTGATCATATGTGAATTGAGATTTCTCAGAGGTTTATAACACAGCTATATTCGGGCTGTTTTTCACAGGAATATCAGAAGGTATAGCACTGGCATAAAAAGCCAAATTTCAGGTCCAAACTGCTCAGGCGTTAGTGTGTCTCAAAGAAAGGGAAGTTTTCTTGTTTGAAAAGCAGAACATATTTCTACTGATCTCATGCTAGAAAATAGCTGAAAAGTTGAACCAAGTTTGCTGGAACTTTCCAAAATATTTTTATCCTTAAGGGAGATGCACAGTATGAAAAATTTCAGCACAGACTATTGAGATCAAAGTTATTAGTAGGTTAGTATCCTCCCCCCACCCCTCTCGCCCTGGTAGGGAGTTTGTTGTGATGGAGAAAAATGATCGCTATTGTTACAGTTTGAGTGTTACTCCTAACTGGAGTCCCATCCACACATAAGGTACCTTTACTCTAGTCTGCTGGTGGTTCTAACTCAAGTTGGCTGACTCATCAGAGGCATTAGCTATAGCTCAAGTGATTGCAACTCATCTGCTGTTAATACGACCAGTCTTCAGTGTCGAAAGACATAAGCGCTGCCTGAGTGCCATTAGTCTTCCATGCCTTCCCAATTCCTCTCCACACGCCCAGTTGTTAGACTAGCTAAGTCTACCACACCACAAAGAACAATAGACCATACACTCAGAAGTCTTAGTACCATACACGAGCATGTGTGAACATCCTGTGGACATAGCATCTTGAAAGTTCTTTACAGTTTTTCCATTTTGCTCTCAGTAGGCTAACTTGAGAGAATTCACTTGAATTAAACTTGCTGGAGAGGCATAGAATTCAGCACATGACTAAGAGTTTCTTTTTGTAGAATCAGAACATAAAGAAGTCTAATTTATTGAATTGTGACAAGAACCAACTAATTGCAGAGTCTTACTTGAGGTCAGTAGGCATCTGTGTCAGTGCAAGAGGTCACTGGGTGAGTTGACTGCAGGATTTGGGCGTTAGGTAGCAGTTATCTACAGTACAGGTTGAACCTCTCTAATCTAGCACCCTCAAGACCTGATGGGTGCTGAATGAGAGAATTTGCTGGACCACAGGAGGTCAGTGTTGTCTAGCAGCATTACCAACACTTCACTGCTTACTGGGCTCTTAGAAGACGTGCAGGGTAAATTACAGCAAAATAATAGCACAGAACACTGACAGCCAGGACTAGTGGCTGTAAACACCATTACGGAACCATGAAAAACTTGGCCACACTCATGGTAAGTGATCATCTAGCTAACTAAAATTATGCTGGATTACGGATGTTGCTGGACGAGAGAATGCTGGGCTAGAGAGGTTCAAGCTGTACTTACTATGTTTCACAAATGGCAAAACATTCCTATTTTATTGTTTATATTGCCATTTACCCTAGAAATGATCCGGTAATCTCCCATTACTCTATTACTGTGACTCTAGCAATTTAGCAATTGTATGTCTTCAGCCTGTGATGATAGACAGTTTTCATTTGCTCAAACAATCTAGCTCAAGTGAAGCTTGCTCATGTTTAATGGTAATGTTCGATAAATTGCAATTTGCCAGGATTATCATGCATACTTCAGAAAGTCAGAATATTAATGTCCTGCTAGATGTGTCTAGACAATTAAATAGCATTTTTAAGATACCAAAGCTTTTAATAACCAGTTTTAAGAGTCTGTAACATAAGATTCATTATCACTTAATTCTGAAGGCAACATAGTTTATGAAATACTATACTGACTATAAAGTGGGAGTTAGCTCGTGTCTCTTAGGGCAAATGTTCACATCTGAAATATATTTGCAATAAATGTAAATCTATACATTTAAAAGTATTGCAAGTTATAAATCCAAACCTGCTCTACAGCCATTCAATGTTTATAGATTGTTTTTGCTACTGTGCTATAACTGGCCCCAGGCAACTACCAATACCATTGTTTATATGAGATTTTGAATATTACAATTTACATAGAAAGTCAGGTAAAAGGCTAGGCTTAGTTTACTGTCAGCCTGTAGTAAGAGATAGTGCCTGCACCATCCAGGAACAAATCTGTGACAGAACTGTGATTTAATCATAATTTCTTCCTTCCCCCTTACTTCCGGGGAAAAGCAATTTGCTACTGGGCAATATGAGCACCGCCAAGGTTTTCAAATGTTTACACACGAGTATTCCTTTCCTACCTTCTGAAAATACATCTTCCTCTCTCACCATTTAAGATGGGATAGGCTGATCATTTTCCATTGGCTCAGCGCCTCTGACTGCAGCATTGAGTGATTGGGCAACAAAATTTAATGCAGATAAAAGTAAAGTAAAACACATTGGAAAAAACAACCCCAGCTATGCATACAGTATGATGATGGGGGGTGGGGGGGCTAATTTAACTACAGATGATCAGGAAAGAGATCTTGGAGTCATCATAGATAATTCTCTGAAAACATCCAGGCAGCGGGAGTCAGAAAAGCAAACAGGGTGTTAGGAATCATTTACAAAGGGATAGAGAATAAAATGGAAAATATCTTATTGCCTTTATATAAAACCCTGGTAAGTCCACATCTTGAATACTGCATACAGATGTGGTCACCTCATCTCAAAAAGATATATCGGCACTAGAAAAGGCTTAGAAAAGGGTGGCTAAAATGATTATGGGTTTGGAAAGGGTCCCGTGTGAAGAGAGACTAAAGAGACTAGGACTTTTCAGCTTAGAGAACAGTATACTAATGGGGGATATGATGGAAGTGTATAAATTTATGAGTGGCGCGGAGAAAGTGAACAAGGAAAAAATATTTACTTGTTGCCATAATATAGGAATTAGGAGATGCCAAATGAAATTAGTAGGCAGCAGGTTTAGAATGAATAAAAGGAAATTCTTCTTCACACAGCGCACAGTCAAAATGTGGAACTCCTTGCCAGAAGAGGCTGTGAACACTAGGGCTATAGTAGGGTTTAAAAAAGAGCTAGATAAATTCATGGAGGTTAGGTCCATTAATGGCTATTAGTTGGGATGGGTAAGGAATGGTGTCCCTAGCCTCTGTTCGTCATGCTGCATGCTGCTGTTCTCTCTTCCCCAGCTGGAGCCGCATCTTTTGCTGCTAGTGGAGCTCACCTGCTAGCTCCGCCCCCACACCGCTCCCATTGGCTGGGAATTGCAGCCAATGGGGCTGGTAGGAGGTGATGCCTGTAAACACAGGGTTGCCAACAGCTACGGGTGCTCCCCCTAGAGCTGCTCAAGGTAAGCACCTGAAGCCCCAGCCCTCATGCCCACTCCAGCACACTCCTACACCCTACTTCCTGCCCAGACCCTGCACCCACACTCCCAGCCTACTCCTGCGCCCTACCCAGAGCTGCCCCACCCATAGAACAAACTGTATCAGCCTGCTCCACTCTGCTGTGCCGTGCTGTGCCCTCCCAGCCCACTGAGCCCTGCTTCTCCAGGGCAGCAGGAAGTGGACTCTTCTCCCTCCTGCCTGCAGAGAGACAGGGCTCAGCTGGCCAGGGGGACATGGAGTGGCGGAGTGGAGCACACTGCTGCTTGCGCTACCCAAGTGGTGAGTGCGGGGGAGGGACCAAAAAGAAACAACTCCCTGCTGCTGCCACCACCCTGCCACTTGCCCCAGGTAATCCCCAGCCCCAGTGGGATGGGGAAGGAGCAGGGGAGGGGAGAGGCTTGCAGTACATGGGGGTCAGGGGAGTTGCCCAGGCCCTGCTCCCCATCAGGATGGCCCTGACCCTACCTCCTGTCCAATCTCTGCTTCCTAGCAGCCCCAACCTGCACAATGAACCCCTTAGTTTTGGCCCCATCCCAGAACCTAGGGGTCCCACAAAATCTAATAACCCAGTTCCCCAGAACAGTTAATCCACCACAGGCCTCCAGCCCCTTTTAAATTGCCCGGGGGCAGCAGGCAGGGCTGGGGGAAAGACTCAGCCCTGAACTTTGTTGGACCCAGGCCCCTCCCTCCCCACCCACTCATTCAAGTGTGTACAGCTTGGTTCACCAAAGAATGTTATGTCAGGTATGAAGGGAAAGCTGGTTTCACACGGCTCTGAACAACATCATAAAATGTAAGTGCTGCCATTATGCCCGGTGTCACATTTCAGATTGTGTAGATGTGTTAATCCCCCAAACAGATATGGGATCACCCAGCTGTAGATCTCTTCACAACACCAGAGAACTCCAAATGCACTCAACAAGGGCCACTAATCTCTGGGGAATTAGAGGGCCTTTCTTGTCTCTTGGAATACTTACCTCCTATATGCCTTCCCACCCATTCTTCTGATTGCTGGAGTCCTCAGGAAAACCCAGACAGATGGAACACAAATCATCTGCATAGCTCCAGCATGGCCCAGGCAGATCTGGTTCCCCTTAGGTTCTCGTCTATCTCTTCGTCCTCCTTACCTGCTTCCCAGTCTTCCAGACCTACTTTTTAAGAATGGGGATGCCATGCTTCACCCCAGACCACATACCCTACATCTGGTGGCCCTGTTTCTGTGTGGCTCTCAGAAGATGAACACCACTACTCCCCACAAGTGAGAGATGCACTGTTTCAAAGCAGACGAGAAACAACACGCAAAACTTTCCTCTCCAACTGGAATCACTTCTTGTCCTGGTGTTCTCAAGGGGGTGTACAACCCACAAAAGCCCTGTTGCACATGATCCTTGACTACATTCTTTACCTGAAAGATACTTAGCTATCACTGTCTTCACTCCAAATCCACCTATTGGTGATTACAGCCTTCCATCCAATGGTAGTAGGCTTTTCGGTATTCAACCATCCAATTGTAAAGAGATTCTGAAAAGGCCTACAAAATATCACGCCTCCATGCAAACCTGTACCTCCACCTTGGGGTTTGGAACTGATCCTTCATACCTTAATAGGACCAGCATTCAAGTCAATGGCTACATGCTCACTAGCTTTGTTAATGATGAAAACCCTGTTTCTAGTGGTGATAACATCAGCTCAAAGAGTGAGCAAAACAGTTGCTTTGACTGAGTCTCCACCATACACAGTTTTCCACAAACACGAAATGATCCTACGACCTCCTCCCTCCCTTCCGCCAAAAGTACCCTCTCAATTCCACATCAACGGACCTATATCCTTCCTACCTTTTACCCCAAGCCTCACGCTTCCCATATGGAAGCCAAACTGCACCCACCAGACGTCAAAAGGGCCCTATCCTTCTATATAGACAGGATAAGGTTGTTTAGGAAATTGCAAAGACTATTCTTACCCATTGCTGAAAGACCAGAGGGATTGCCTCTTTCAACCCAATGTACATTGAGGCCTATCTCTGTGCACAGTGCAATGCTATTCTATTTGAAATAAACCCGTTCCAGTAGCTCCAAGAGCACATGCTATGAGGTCAGTAGTGACATAGACAGCCTTCCTAAAGGGAGTGCCATTAGAGGACATATATCATGCAGTTACTTGGTCCTGTAACCAGATGCTCCAGGCACACTATGCAATACAGTCTCACTCAGACAAAGATATGGCAGTACCTAATGCAGTTCTGTCTTCAGTCACACCGAATCAAAACCCACCATCTGACTAGGGGGTAGTGCTCTACAGTCACCTACCATAGAGCACCCACTGGGACAGCCCTTGAAGAAGAAAGAGAAGTTACTCACTTTGTGCAGTAACAATGGTTCTGTGAGATGTGTGGCCCCATGGGCACTCCACATCACACACCTCCCCTCTACTCAGGGCAACATACATAGTTAAGGCATCAATGAAGCGACTGAGAGAGAGCGGAGCTGCGCATGTGATCCTAGCAGTGCGAATGGCACATGCTGGGATTATGCATGCACAGCCCCACTGAGTGCTGCTAAGAAATTCTTCATGCTGTGGTGCTGGGTAAGCCCAATACCTACCGTGGAGCACCCACAGGGGCACACATCTTGCAGAACCATTGTTATTGCATGAAGTGTGTAACTTCTGTTTACATTTTTTCCATAAGTACAGTACACTGAAAGTAAATACAAATAAATACAGCTAATACTGTATAAGTTTATGGTGTACAATACTACTGTTGTTGGTAAATAAACACTCTGCATACATTTTTGTCTGTTTCTTAATACCTAATCCTGTTTTTCTTTAGTGGTATGCATTGCTAGGTATATCACTCTGTTATCCAGAATCTTTGAATATCTGGCAACCTACCAGTCCTGGGGCTCCTGGATATGAAAGCATTTACTGTACCTTTTGAAATATAAACTCAATATTGGCTCATGCACAATCATCAGTCTGGGTTAAGTGCAGGTGAATAGTTGCGAGATTTAAGAGGAAGAAAAGAACAGTGATGGGAAAAGAGCTTTATCTGGGTATGCACTTCAAAGATTTCCTAGACTATAAGTGGCTGACAAGAGAGCACCATTTATCCTGCGCCTTCACAGTAACAAACAGCATATATACAGCTATGAAAACGGGATTGCAATCAGCTTTGGCTGGATGTGCTGTAAAAGGTTTTGGATGGGTAAGGCTGTTCAAGACAGGTAACCACCAACCAACATAATCTGTTAAGTTTAGCCATTAGATAGTGTTCGTTGATTTTGTTTTACATGTAACCCTTCAGTTTACTTTAGCCTTATTCTGTACCTCTTGAACCTTGACCTTTGATAATAAATGTATGATTGTTTTCACAAGAAATAATGAGAAGTCCTGTGGCACCTTATAGACTAACAGATTTTTTGGAGCATAAGCTTTTGTGGGCAAAGATCCACGTTGTCTGATGATCTGATGCACAAAAGCTTATGCTCCAATATATCTGTTAGTGTATAAGGTACCACAGGACTTCTCCTTGTTTTTGCAGATACAGATGAACACAGCTAAGCGGGTCTTTGCCTATGAAAGCTTATGCTCCAAAACATCGGCTAGTCTATAAGGTGCTCCAGGACTTCTTGTTGTTCTCAAAGATACAGACCTAACGTGGCTACCTCTCTGATATGTTTGATACTGTTCACTATAAATGTATCTTCATGATGTAGAACTCCATAAGGAGCTGATACTAAGCTGAATCAAGTGTTCAGAGCGTTCCTTTGAGGACAACGGACCTGGTATTACTATAAGTGTTCAGTGGATAAGGACCAGGACACTACAAGGGAAATGATTCAAAGGAGACGGGGGACCGGGTGCACCTGTCGTTAACCTGCAAGCCAATATAAGGACTGGTGTAGACCAGATCACATTGTCTGGGTGACTAACACGCTGGTGGTGTGGGAGAGCATGTGTCTTTCTTGCTGGAGGTAGGGTCAGGGGAACAAGGTGACTCCCACTCTTGAGCACCCCTGAGAATGACCCCATCTTGTTGGTATTCTGTGTTTATTTATTATTTGTACTATGGTAGTGCCCAGGAACCCAAGTCAGGGACCAGCACCCCATTGTATATGGAGCCTGTAAACACCAAGCAGTATTCCTGTTCTCTCTGCTGTCCCACATGATTGTATGGTTCGTATATGCAAAACATGGCTGCTGTAGATGCTGACTGTACTTTTTTCATATTAGGAATGCTTTAGGGCCCAATCTTGTACCCAGCGTGGTGTGGTCAGACTCATTCCTTGGCCCCACGCCCTCTGTTTAGTCTACTGGCCCCACCGTATGCACCACGTTACCCTTGTTGGGGCAGGGGGCAGTCTGGGGGGAAACCTGCTCCCCACCCACTCGCTCTGGGTTCCAGCCCAGGGACGCTGGACAGCCGCTACCTGGGAGGGCTGGCTTACTTCGCCCTGGCCCCTGTAGCTTCTCTCCCTGGGCCACTTCCCCCAGACACTTCTGCCTGATATCCCCTTCCTTGAGTGGTAGTCATGGCAGCCAGTCTCTTCCTCAGTTTGGCTCCTTCAGCTGACCAGTTCCTCCAAGTCTCTGGTGGGACTCCAGGCCCTCCCTGGGTTGGGGCAACACAGCCCCCCTGGGTTGCTAAGGCTCCTCTCCTCCTTTGTGACCTCAGCTGTTTCTCTCAGCCTCCTTCCTTCTCCTCACTCGTCTCCCAAACTCTCCTTCACCACCTTCCCCTTGCCCTGAGTGGAGAAGAGCTTATAAAGGTAGCTCCTGAGTAGGATGAGCTGGACCTGATTGATTTAGGGCAGCCTACTCCTCAGCTGTTCCTACTTTGGTTGCCAGCTTTGTCTCGGCTCTCTTTTTACTCCTGCCTGCCCTCTCCTGGCCCCACCCTGCCACCCCATCATTCTGTGACAAAAATGACGTTGGATTCTGTGGAACTGAAGCGCAAATAAAACCTGATTTGTTCTTGTGGTCGCACAACTGCGAGGAAGGAGAAGGTACTTTGAATTGGTGTGCTCATATTATTATGTCAGTAATCACATTTATATTTTAAAATTACATTAATACTTATACTTTCACATATGCACATTGTAAGTTACTTTTTGTTACTGCACTTAAATTACTAAATTGTAATTTAGTTGCTCATTAGTGAGAGTAATTGTAATTATCTTGCCAAATAGTCTGTATCCACTGGAAATTAGACTAGCATAAATTAAACGGGGATATTTTGCTGGTAATCAATGTACCAGCAAAATAATTTATACTCTAAATAAGCACCTTGCCATGGCTAGTAGTGTTGTAAAATGACCTTTGTGTAACTAAGAAGCACATTTTCATATCATTAAGCCAATTGCTGAGAATTTAATGTTGCGGGAATAATATTGTCTGATACCTGCAAAATTTTGACATATTACTAATGCATTTTAGGTATGGTTTTATAACAAGAACATAACAGTCAAACTGGGTCAGCCCAAAGGTCTATACAGCCCATTATTCTGTCTTCTGACAGTGGTCAATGTCAGGTGCTCCAGAGGGGGTGAACAGAAGAGGAAATCATCAAGTGATCCTTCCAATGTTCCCTCTATTTTTTATTGTCCATGAGTGAAAGAAAAAAGTATATGCACCGAGGCAGGTGGATATGTGCTCCACCAATAGAAATACATGCTGTGGGCACTCTGACAATCAGCTGGATGGCACCTGAATCTCTCCTGGACAACCACCCAAGTGCTCAGCTTACAGGGAACAGTGGGTCCCTCCCTATTACCCGTTTCCAGCCTCTGACAAACAGAGGCTAGAGACTTCATTCCAACCCATCCTGTCTAATAAGTATTGATGGACCTCTTCTCCATTAATTTGTCTAGTTCTTTTTTGAACCCTGCTTACTTCCCAGTCTTCATAACATCCTCTGGCAAGGAGTTCCACAGGTTGACTGTGTGCTGAGGGAAGAAATACTTTGCTTTAAACCTGCTACCTATCAATTTCATTAGGTGATCCTCCCTAGTGCTTATGTTATGGGAACAAGTAAATAACTTTTCCTTGTTCACTTTCTACCATGTCATGATTTTACAGACCTCTATCATATCCCTGCTTAGTCTCCTCTTTTCTAAATTGAAAAGCCCCAGTCTTTTTTAATCTCTCTTCATATGGCATCCGTTCCAAACCTCTAATAATTTTTGTTGACCTTTTCTGAACCCTTTCCAATGCCAGGATATGTTATTTGAGATGAGGTGACCACATCTGCACACAGTATTCAAGATGTGACCATACCATGGATTTATATAGAGGCAGTCTCTGTTTTATTCTCTGCCCTTTTTTAATGAATTCCAACATTCCATTTGCTTTTTTGACTGCTGCAGCACATAGAGTGGATGCTTTCAGAGAACTATCCACAATGACACCAAGATGTCGCTCGAGTGGTTATAGCTAAATAAGTCCCCCATTTTTTTGTATGTATAGTTGGGACTCAGGTGGAAGGGGGCAAGGCTGGAGGTAGCCACTGCCGCCTGTCCTTCAGCACTGCCTGGAATGTGCCAGACAGGGTTCCGGCGGTGATTTCAAGGGCCCCGCACTCTTGCCATTGCAGCTCCACGCTCTCACTGGAAGGGACACACTTTGTGCAGGGGGAGGTGACTCTGTATAGATGGGTGGCACCTTTTCCTTCCCCTTTCTGGATTGACCAGCTGGGTGAATAGCAGGGACAGCCCTGGACAGCGAGTGTTTTGTTGACCTCCCAGCCGTCAAGAACTTGACTCTTTCCCCTATTGTAGCCGGGCAGTTACCCCTTTTGCTCCTCAACCCCCAGTTGGCAAGCTTGCTCTTAACTGAAACAAACATGAGCAAGAGCCCAATACAGACTTTCTTCTGGAGAAACACAGATACTGCTTACACAGACTGCAGAAGCTGGGCATGAATTTCTAGGAGACAATGAGGTCTGAGTTCTGCTTTTTGATTTTCTACTGGCGCTACTATTTGTGTGTCATGTAGAACAATTATTAGTGGCCAAGGATGTATATCCCTATCCTGGGAAACAGACATGTATTGTTTTCTAAATTTTATAAAGGGAGCACCTGAGAGAGTGTCCATGGTCATTCCAGGCAGAGACAGAGAAGAAGCTAGGTCTCTGATATGACAGTTCTTTCATCACAAAGAAGATAACTGCCTACTTCTGCTAGATGCTAGTTAATATTTGGGCTTAAATCAAAGAGGTGAAGCTGAAGGTCCACAAACTGACAGAATTAAAATTGGACGGCTAGGACAGATCATAATTACGGCTAACTGCTCACAACTTGCTTTTACAGAATGAATGTTTTTACTACAGATTTTAGTAAATAACTAAACAAGGCCTTCCCCTCCTCCCCTTAAACCTTCACTTATTAGATGATACCTGCAAGGCTCAGAGCAAATGATGACTTCCAGCACATTTCCCCTGGAAGTCTCCTGCTGAAACCTACTCAGGTTTTCAGTTGAGACCCTAAACGCAGTAGGGCTTCCAGCTACTCTGGAGATAAACAGAGAATTTCCCACACTACATCTCTGCAGGCTACTGCATTTCACTAGCACTAGCTTTATACTCATTTTAAAGCTGAAATGCAGGGTTACATCCACATTGTTTGCAAATGAGATAATTGAATGTGCATAGATCATATAGATGCACAAAACTTGTCACCTCTGCCTTGTCTGCCTGGTGCCACCTTAGTTGGAAGGACAGGGGCACTACGTCTCTGCCTTGCTCTAACTTTTCAAGGGGATCCTCTTTTGCTCTGGGCCAACTTTTTCCTCATGTGGCAGTTGCTTTGCCAAAACATCTCCTAATTGAGGCACAGCGACCAGGAAGAGACTGAAGAAGCCTGTTATGATGAGAAATTCCCAGAGCCCTGTCTGCAGCTGGTAGATCTTTTTTTTTTTTTTCCCACTTTTTCATTTTATTTATTTCTCACTTTCACCATTGCTGTTCTGTAGCCTGTAAAAAATCCACTTTAAAATATGGATCTCAGTATGATTTGTTTGGTTTCCTTGCATTGTTGACCAGCTTCCTCTGCTTTTGAGTAGTCTGGTTCTGGTAGAATTTAAACAGTTAAAACAATAGCTTCCAATTCTCCACGCTCTCACTGGAAGGGACACACTTTGTGCAGGGGGAGGTGACTCTATATAGATGGGTGGCACCTTTTCCTTCCCCTTTCTGGATTGACCAGCTGGGTGAATAGCAGGGACAGCCCTGGACAGCGAGTGTTTTGTTCACCTCCCAGCCGTCAAGTATTTGTCTCTTTCCCCTCTGCTTGCTTTTCTTTGCAAACCTAACAGTTTGACCCTTGCTAGTGGTTAGAAGCAAGAATTTCCTGCTGGAGTAAGAGAATCCTGCTGAGACTGAAATAGCCCTGGTTAGTTTCATAACAAACGAAAGTGAAACAGGACTCAGCTGCAGCGGGGGAAAAGTGAGCTGCTGTCACAAGTGGGAGCTCTGCACACCGAGGAATTCTCGGCAGAAAACTTCCCAGCCTTGTGAGTATTTTACAGACTTTAACAATAGGCACCATTCTTGTGTTTCTGACTGGTTTCCCCAGGGTAACTTAGCTCTGTATGTAACTGAAGGGCTGTGTTCTGATAAACTTTGAATAGCTGTGGGTGTGTAATTTAATGAACTTTCTTCCAGCAATAGTCTCCAGCCCCTGATTGCTCCACTGATATTTTATAATTTTCCAGTCACCTTTTCCTGTTAAAAAATCTCAACCTTGCTGCCTTGTGAAAGCCTTGAAGCAGACTGCGAACATCAACTGCAGCCAGTAAATGTAACCAAAGAGAAAATACACCAAGTAAATGGTGTGAGGTGGAGAAAAGAAAGTCTCAGTATTCCTAGGGGTCCCTTTGAACAATGATAGATTAAAGAGAGATAGAAGCATGACTTTGGTAAATGGCATCTCTCTAACTCAGGGGTTTGACTTAACAGTTAATGAGAAGGTGTAGTTAGACATCAAAATGCATGTAACACATGATCCTGTAACCTCAGTGAAATCTCACCGAGGGTGCTGAGAAATGCTAATGGATTCTCCTATAGTACCGAGTGCTTAGTGAGACAACATGGTAGAGAGGGCAACTCCATTAGTAATTTGGCCCTTTAAAAAAATTCCTGTTGTACTCTCCATGTAAATTAGACACAAGGCCTGGATCATCTGGTTTATGCCTGCAAAATTACCTGGATAAAATCCAAAGGAAAAAAATTCACGTGCCCAGACAGTGTCTTTGAAGGAATCTCTCCTTTTGTATCAGCCTGTCTACCTAGGCCTGTTTCTTTTAAGATATTTTAAGATGGATTACAACATCACATTTGATGGACTGTATCCTCATAGTTCCTTGTTAGGATAACCAGCTTGTGATATTTGAATACCTGATCATAATGATCAGCACCGTATCAGTCCCTTTGACCATTATTTACATGTTTCCCTGTATTTACATTTGTCCATTTATTTGCCTCATGCAAGCAAGCTTGCCAATGGGGGGCAGGGGCCAACTTCCCTGGGGCTCAGCAATTCAAAAAGGGCCCGGGCTCCCAGCCACCACTGCTGCAACAGCAGCATTGCTAGTGCCCAGAGCATTGGGCCCTTTAAATTGCTGCCATAGCATCAAGGTGCATGCTCCAGGCAGCACTGAGGACTGGGGATGAGGGCATGGAGTGGCACACCATGGCCCAGGCAATGCTGAGGGCTGGCTGCCCCTAGTTCCACCCCTTCCAGGACCACACCATCCCTCTAGCTTGCACAGGGCCCCAGCAAAGCTGTTGGCTTCCCTGAATACAAGACAGGTGCAATAAATACAAATGTGATCCCCTTTCATTCTGTCCTAAAATACGGAGACACTCTATACTATAGTGCAACTGAATTTAATGCAAGTAAATATTCTTTGCATTGCAGTAAAGTCACCTAAGGAATTCACTCGGAAGGCAGGTTGTTAAGACAAATGTTTTGGCTAGATCTTAAGATGGCTGGGGTAATTTATGGGATTATTAATGACATCTTAAGTACACAGACTAAACTAATAATTGTAAGCAAATTTCATGCTTTGTGGGGAAAATCATAGCTTGTTGGGATTCAAATGGGATTTCTAATGTTCAACATTGTGCGACTGACAAGTTCACTAGCATTTCTCTAAAGTATTGAGCATAAAATGGTCAGACTTTGTGTAGTAGCAGTGCATTGTAAATAACTTCCACATGGAGAGGTCTTATTTTTCTTCAGTTGACAGTAGTCTAGTTTTGTGAGATATGCAAGTACATCTTGAAGGTATTCATCAATTACTTTTGGGCCAAACTTTAGAACCCTGCCACCGCAACATCTAAAGCAGTTCTATATCTTCAATTTGTTCTGTAAGCATCAATTGCTTTCCTCTGCTACGTGGTGTGGAGAACGAAAACTTGGAAAAGGAAATAGGATCTGCACTGAACAAAACCCTCCCACGCCAACAGGTGTTTCAAAATGCATCTAAGTTACTGTTTCTCATATATATTTATATGGGGAATATGGATGTTTAGCATTTCAGAGAGGGTAATGCATGGCAAGGCTGGTCATGTTGTTGGAGAGTCCAGGATACAGAGAGACTGAAGAGTACATACAGGTCAAAACACCTATTTCCTATGGCTCTTTCAGCCACAAGAACTTGTGACTTTACTTTTACTCTTGCTGCCTGCTGGGCTGAAATAGAAATGGGGGCGTGGCCCTGAAGTTAGAAGTCTTAACAAGAATGGCTTTCTGGATATTTGTAAATGCAATGGTGGAGGATATTGGCCTAAAAGATGTCATTAGTCATACAAGGCAATAATAAATTAATATTTTTCACTTATATTTTTCAAATCAGTAATTCTCAAATCTGCTGCTGAAATTTTTGAAGTGATAATATCAGTCTTCTTCTCTACTATAGCTGCATCAGTTTTTGACATCAGTGAATGATTTTATTTGTTATGGCAGAGCATGTTCTTCCATTTTCTGAAATCTTCTAAACTCAGCTGGCTTAGTGGAGAAATTAGCAAGACAGCCGTACGGCCTGGATCCAACATAGATCAGTTTTAAATAAGACTCATAAGAATCTCCATTTTTTGTGCCAGACATGTAGGTGAAGTCATCTTACCAAGTGTCAGTTTAGAGAAATTATGGCTCCGTTAGCAGAGATTAACAAACATACTACTGGACAAAAAGCCAAGAAGCAGAGACTGCCCAAACACATTAATGTGGGTGTGTGTTTAGTTTTCATCCACTTAAAACATCCTTATTTGTATGAGTTAATGTAATATTTTCCCTTTTTGTATTCATGTAATTGGCAATGATATTATACTTGGTTTCTGTAGACACTGCATCAGAATTGTGTTTGTTGTAACATGAAGCTTCTCTTGCCTTCAGCTGTTACAAGTCAGGTCTATTCCTGAGAATGGGCAGTATTCTAACATTTACAAGAGCAGAATCTTTATTTAAAAAACAAAAACACATTACAAATAGCATGTTCATTATTTTATAGAGTAAACCAAAAGGCACAATCCCAGTATTGCCAGCCTCAGACGGTAAAAAACCGTAAGTGAGTCACCTCCGCCTCTCTGGAAATTATTCTTCAAGTTATGTTTTGGGCTGTCTGGATTTTTGAATTCTTCCTTTTCATCCCCATTGTGTGCGTGTGTATGTGACAATTAGCATTGTCAACAGTGCTCCCAAATGTATTCAGGTGATGGTCCCTGCTTCAGGCATTCTTACCCCACTTCTGCCTTGCTCCCTCCTCTCTACTCCTCCTGAAGCTTCTAGGAAACATCCTCCTACTCTCCCAGGCCTAGGTGAGCTGCCGTGGGGTCTATTTACTCCCCCTTCTTTCCCTGGCCAGGTGTTGCTAGGCATAGAGAGAGGAGCAGCAGGGGAGTTGCCTCCCTGATCACAAGAAATGCTAAAGGGAGGCAAAGTGTCATCCTGAGCTGCTGGGCTTTTTGTGATCCCTGTTTCTCTCCCCTCCCTCCTGTGACAGTGATGGTAATGGGAAGAATCCTGATTACTTCCTCCTGCATGCCTGGTCAGCCACTCTGCCTTAGAAGGCAGGGCGGGGGGGAAAGCAGCCCCTTCAGAGGAGGTTTTGCCCAAGGCAGAGATGAAATTTGTGGGAAGGCTACGGCTTCTTGCGTCACTGCTAGATTGGCTCTGGGTGCAGTCAAAATCACAAGCATAAGCGACTCCGCTAGTACTACAAGCGTGATTCATATGCAAATGAATCAGTTATATAACACAAGGAAAGCACCCTTTGGACTGCCTGGAGGACTTAGTGTAGGGTTTTAAAAAATTAGCGAGATATGAAAGACATTTCTTCCAAAATTTTAAGGCATACTTCTTGTGTCGGGGTCCAATCATGCCAACACTTAAGCCTATATGTCACTGTGAACATAAGACTAGCCCATGAAGTCAATGGGACTACTCACATGGTTACAACTAGGCACATGTTTTCAGGACTGTCACTTTATTTTGGAAACAGTGCCCCAGAGGAATCAGCAGTGCCTCTCTTTCCTGCCTGGGGTTGGGCTCCTTGCTCACTTCTTCCCCCTTCTGTCTGTAGGCTCCCTGAACTGGACAGACTCTGTTCTTTCTGCAACACATGGATTTCCAACCTGGAGGGCTGTGCCAATAGAGAGCGGGGTCATCAGAACCAGGGCACTCACTTGCTGTATTAAAATGTGGAAATTGAGAGGTTATCTTATTTTCAGCAGTCTTAAGGAAGGAATAGCTGCTCAAATTACATCTAAAACTAGCTGCTGAATGAATTTTTTGTCTGAGCTTGTATATTGGCAGCCAAATATAGCCTTAAACAAAAGGGGCTATTTATCACATTTTACTCCAGCTAAGTCATTAGTTGGTAACAATCGTGGACTCAGACTACTAGAAAATATTAGTTATTTGGCTGCCAAACAGTTGTAAGTAACACAGCACAGAAAAGTTCAAACCCCTAAGACATTTTGTAAGCATATATATGCTTTTCACAAAACTAGATGGCTAGTGAGTGGAAGGGGAAGTTTAATTTGTATATGAGTCTTTCACTCCAGATAAATTTCCACTAACTGATCGTCGAGTCTCATGCAATGCATCTTATCTGTAAAATTAGTTATGCAGCCTCCTTTGTAGCAACAATATTTCACCAGGTCTCTTAAAAACACCTGTTACTGTGACATTCTATGTTGGACAAATTCTTCATCTACTAACTTTGGTTAGGTGGAAGTTCCACTAGTATGCACAATGTTATTTTAAAACAACATAGTTGGACTTCGACTAAGTTGTCCAACAGTTAGCAATAGGCCTGCCATAATTAGTGCTGAGGGTGAAAATGTTAGCTGGCAAGAACAGGAACAATTGATTTGTCTGGGAGAAAGGAAAAGATGCACAGTGCTTGGATTGGAATAGAAGCCTGCTTATCTATTCTAACAGAAACAAATCATAGAATCAGACGGCTGGAAGAGACTTCAGGAGGTCAGCCCTAACCAAATCATCCCAGCCAGGACTTTGTCAAGCTGGGACTTTAAAACGTCTAGGGGTGGCGATTTCATCACCTCTCTAGGTAATGCATTCCAGTGCTTCACCACCCTCTAGTGAAATAGTTTTCTTAATATCCAACCTCCACCTCCACCACTGTAACTTGAGACCATTGCTCCTTGTTCTGCCATCTGTCATTACCGAGAACAGCCTCTCTCCATCCTGTTTGTGGAAGCAGGGTCTTCTGGAAGGGGGATTTCCTTCAGAAGGACCCCCGTTTCCTTCCAAAGCAGCCCCATCTCCATGGCATTCTCTTTACAGCGCACCCCCTTCAGATAGTTGAAGGTTGCTATCAAATCCCCTATCACTCTTCTCTTCTGCAAACTAAATAAGCCCAAATCCTTCAGCCTCTCCACATACATGGCAGCTTTGCTTCTGGAAGGGGATCTTCCGGAAGCAAGATCTCGCGGGAATATGCTGGTGAGACATGAGGTATTTTAATCTGCGCCTCATTTGTATCTTCTGCTCCAGAAGAGGCATGCATGAAATGGCACGTTCTGGGGTCAATGTCAACCCTGGAACTTCTTGTGAGCTTCAAGGATTAAGGAACGCCAAAGGGAGGAGTGCTCCTTTCAGCATTCTGCAGTGAGGACAGGAACAAATATCAACGGCTGCAAAATCTATTTTTGGTACACAGCTGACATATTTAAAATTGGGTAGCAGCTATCGATATTCAAGGTTAGTGTAGACCCAGCCTCAGTTGAGTCAGATTATCTCTGTCTTTAAACACTAGAAGGGGAGAATCAAATAGCGTCTAGAACTCTTCTAGCAGTGTCTGCAGCACCAGGTAAGAAGTGCCCCAAGCACTCTTTCTTTCACATGGATTTGACATTACTTCCACCCTGCCTTCTGCCACTTAGTGAGTGAATTAAACATTAGATCGACCCTCTGTTCCCATTAGGGAACACTGCACTCAGTTCAGCCTGCCCTTTACAGGAAGTGTAACATTTCATTGTCTCTTCATTCAAGATTCAAATGAATTTTAACCTGAAACCAGCCAAAATTGATTACTTCAGCAAACAAGGACTGTCTGCTGATCATCTAAGCTAAGTGGGTATGTCTGCAATTATGGTCTGGTCTGGAGGGCTTTTCCTCCAGTTCATCATATGGCAGAGCCCATTCAGATTGTAACTTACATGACGTGTAATAGAAATCCTCAAATGAAGTCTCAGTCTTCTGGTCATTAAGTAAAGTGCTAATGTGGACGATGAGGGGATAAAGTTTAAGTGATTTTTTTCCCCTAAGAAGTTGACGAAAACCAGCATTAATATTTGGATGTCAGTTATTTGGCAGAAGAAGAGGTACTGTATAATTAAACTGTCATCCTTGCTGATAGGTAGATAATAATAAAATCTGTGCACCATTGCCATTCATTGTATGATATGTCATGTTGCAATAGAGAGATATGTTTTCAAAGGCAGCATAGGATAATCACTTGGGCTACGTCTACACGTGCACCCAACTTCGAAATAGCTTATTTCGATGTTGCGACATCGAAATAGGCTATTTCGATGAATAACGTCTACACGTCCTCCAGGGCTGGCAACGTCGATGTTCAACTTCGACGTTGCTCAGCCCAACATCGAAATAGGCACAGCGAGGGAACGTCTACACGCCAAAGTAGCACACATCGAAATAAGGGAGCCAGGCACAGCTGCAGACAGGGTCACGGGGCGGACTCAACAGCAAGTCGCTCCCTTAAAGGGCCCCTCCCAGACACACTTTCATTAAACAGTGCAAGATACACAGAGCCAACAACTAGTTGCAGACCCTGTATATGCAGCACGGACCCCCAGCTGCAGCAGCAGCAGCCAGAAGCCCTGGGCTAAGGGCTGCTGCCCACGGTGACCACAGAGCCCCGCAAGGGCTGGAGAGAGAGTATCTCTCAACCCCCCAGCTGATGGCCGCCATGGAGGACCCCGCTATTTCGATGTTGCGGGACGCGGATCGTCTACACGTCCCTACTTCGATGTTGAACGTCGAAGTAGGGCGCTATTCCCATCCGCTCATGGGGTTAGCGACTTCGACGTCTCGCCGCCTAACGTCGATTTCAACTTCGAAATAGCGCTCAACACGTGTAGACGTGACGGGCGCTATTTCGAAGTTACTGCCGCTACTTCGAAGTAGCGTGCACGTGTAGACGCAGCCTTAGAGATTGTTTCCATTACAGGCCACATAAATCACAATTTACAGTGTAGCCATTAAATTGTTATCTACAGTGGCAATGCTGGAAAATAGTTTTTTTTCCTCCCAATGAAGAATGATGTTTAAAAGGCTTCATTGTAAAAATACCTCTAACAGACAGGAAAAGGTGGTGTATACATTGCGTTAAGAATTTTAATTCTTTATTTCTTTGGAAAGATGCTTAAATAAAGAAGTACCTGGAGTTGTGTTTACCACTAGTTTCATTTTTAGGCATTATAATATATCAAAAAGTTTGGTGGCCACCATCTATTTTTGAGCATCATAAATGGCACTAACTTCCCCCTTGCTGCAGTCACAGTAGAGAGGTAAGAACTCAGTGAGCTTGGTAAATCTATGCCTTGCACTTTTACTTGCACTCAGGTTGTGGCACATTAATGGGGGCAGTGTGGGGAAGATTGTACAGCTGCTGCCCAATCTGAATCTTTCTCCAGCAGTCACAATCTGTAGAAGCTGTCAAGCCAACATTTCCATTTGCAAAATGTGATATAGTTGAAGAGTTTCTGAGAGTTTCTGAAAACAGCACACTAGAGAAGAGTAGTTATGTGAAGGAATAATGAGAAAGTCTCAGGCCCTTACTTTACATGTGTTTTGTATTTCAAATAATGAGACACAGTAATTGGCCTGTTCTTTACTTAATGTGATGAGAAATTGAGCATGAACTCAGTGAGCTGGTAATTTCAGAAAACTGCAGAATGATAACATTGGCCAGTTAGCTGCATGTCTCTCCCTTAGGCATTACAATGATTATTAATCTCTCACGAGGTGGAGCAAACAGGAGTCTCAGAGACAATACAGGAAGTTTTTGGAGAATGTTGAGAATAACTTATTGGTACAAGTGCTGACGGAACTGACCATGGGCCAGATGCAGCTTGATCTACTGCTCACAAACAGGAAGGAACTAGTAGGAGAAATAGATGTGCAGCCAAGGGTACTGAGGGAGTTGGTAAATGTCATTTCGGAGCCTTTGGCCATTATGTTTAAAAACTCATGGAGATCAGGAGAGGTCCCAGATGACTGGAAAAAAGCAAATGTAGTGCCCATCTTTAAAAAAGGAAAGAAGGACAACCCAGGAAACTATAGACTGGTCAGCCTTACCTCAGTCCCTGTAAAAATTGTGGAGGGGATCCTCAAGAAATCCATTTTGAAGCTCATGGAGGAGGGAAAGTGATCAGGAATAGTCAACATGGATTCATCAAGGGCAAGTCATGACTGACCAATCTGATTAGCTTCTACAATTAGGTAAATGGCTGTGTGGACATCAAGAAGTCAATGGATGTGATATACCTTGACTTTAGTAAAGCTTTTGATACAGTCTCCCACAATGTTCTTACCCACAATTTAAGGAAGTAGGTATTAGATAAATGGACTTAAATGGATAGAAAGCTGGCTAGATGGTCAGGCCCAATGGATAGTGATCAATGGCTCAAGGTTTGGTTTGCAGTCAGTTGCAATTGGAGTGCACCAAGGGTAGATTCTAGGGATGGCATTGTCCAATATATCTCTTTATTAATGACCTGAATGAAAGGATGGATTGCATCCTCAGCAAATTTGTGGATGATGCTAAGCTAGAGGGAGAGGTAGATATGTTGGAGGGTAGGAATAGGGTCCAGGGTGACCTAGATAAATTGCAGGATTGGGCCAAAAGAAATCTGATGAGGCTCAACAAGGCCAAGTGTAGAGTCCTGCACTTGGGCCAGAAGAAAGCCAGAAGCATTGTTACAGGCTGGGGATAAGTAGTAGTGCAACAGAAAAGGACCTGGGGATTACGGTGGATGTGAAGCTGGATATGAGTCAACAGTGTGCCCTTGGAGCCAAGAAGACTAGTGACATATTGGGATGCATTAGGAGGAGCATTTCCAGCAGATGTAGAGAAGTTATTTTTCCTCTTTTTTCAGCATGATGGGGCCACATCTGGAGTAGTGTGTCCAGTTCTGCCCACCGACCCCAGTATAGAAAGGATGCAGATGCATTGGAACAGGTCCAGTGGAGGAAACCAAATAATTAGCGGGTTGGAGCACATGACATATGAGGATATATTGAGGGATTTGAGCTTATTTACTTTGCAGAATAGAAGAGTGAGGGGTGAAGGATCTTCTCTTCTATTTCCACCGTACAGAAAGAGGTTGCAAGAGCTGGGAATACTTGCTTAATGCTGCATCTGATTGTTGCCTTCCACCAGGTCTCAGCCTGTCTGGATAGGTACATAAAAAAGGAAATAAATCAAATTTAAATAATCCATTGAGAAGAAAAATGTAACCATTAAGATTGTAGGCCAGTGGTTTGAAGATGGCACCTATAGAAACAAAAAAGGAGTCCGGAAGAAGTGTTGCTAAGCCAAAAATTTGGCCGCCAAGAGCTCTGTAAGACTATATCTACATAGCAGTATTATTTTGAAATAATCCATTCCAGAATAGCTATTGCAAAAATAACTTATTTTGAAATAATACAGCTAAACACAAGCTAATAACACAGCTAAACACAAGAATGCATTTCAAAGTAGCACCCAGCTATTTCAAAATAGCATGTCTAGATGGCTGTGTCTGAACATGTCCCCCCGCTTTGGAGGGGCCATGTTAATGAGGGAGTTTGGAAGATGCTAATAAGGCACTGACATGAATGTGCAGCCACTCATCACTATACTGGCAGCTGCACGTGATTTGAAAGTGCCACTTTTGGCATGCATGCTCCCGTGTAGACGGGTATTTTGAAAGGACCTCCCTGACTTTGAAAGCACCCTCTGCCTATTTGGTTTTAGGAAGATGGGGCTTTTGAAGTCAGAGGGGTCCTTTCGAAAGGTCCCGTCTACACGGATGGCGTTAGTGCCGAAATAGTGCCATTGGATGCCATGATGGCTTATTTCGAAATAGCTCTATTCCTTGTCTTAACAGTGCCTGTTTCAAAATACCTATTTTAAAATAAGCATTATACATCCTAAGATGAGGTTATGAAATTCGAAATAACGTGCCCACTATTTTGAATTTATTTTGAAATAGTATGTGCGTAGTGTAGATGCTCACAAAATTATTTCAAAATAATGGCTGTTGTTTCAAAAAAAAAAAAAAACTTTGCTGTGTAGGTTAACTGACTGGGAGGCTATCAGGGAGACAAGATCATCTATGAACTTGCTAAGGCCAAAGCAAAAATGATGAAGGGTGTGAATTAATTTGCTCAGATAAGACATGAGAACAGAATATTGCAAACAAATGGTGTCTCAACCAAATCTAGTCTTTATTTGAACAAATGGTGTGAATTCGAAGGAGGAATTAAGAACATGTAAAGTGAACTGGGATGTGACAGACTGCATGCAGGAAGAAGAGGTTTTGGAGGCACTTAAGAAAATAGAAAAGGAGAAAGCACTTGAGCATGATGACGTACCAATGAAGTGGCTGAAGTCATTGGGAAAGGAAGCTGTCAAGTGACTCTTCAATGACATTCTTGGGAAAGAATGCCAAATGAATGGCATTAAAGTTTTGTGGTGACTATTTTTAAACATGAAGAAAATATTACACAATGTGTTAATTATCACCCAATTAAGTTGACATCAAAAACTATACAAGCATAGGAGAAGATTGTTAAAGAGCATCTATATGGAACAATTGAAATTTGGAAGGGTCGGTGTGGATTTGTGCTGGGAAGGAGCACAACTGATGCTGTATTTGGTCTACAAATCCCCATGTGTAAGCTCAGAGGGAAAACAAGGCAGTGGCTGTGGTCTTTCTGGATTTCCAGAAGGTGGACAGTCACACACTGAGAGACTTATTGGGTGGAGTTTTGTGGAATGGAGGAGTTCCAGAAGGATAAGTCCATCTTCTCCAGGGTATGTGTAGTCCAGAGGCACTGAGGCCACTGACAAAGGAGAAAGAAATCTATTATACCACTGTAGCTGAGACCAAGCTGGCTTCTATTTCACTCTGCTGAGGTACATGGCTTTAGTCCCTAAGGTCACAGGCTCAGCTTCACCTGCCAATGACCAGGCTCCATTGGCTTTACAGATGCATGATAGATTGACTACAATAGACAAAATCGAATACGGTTACAGCTTCTTTGTTTGAAGTTGTGCTAGATGATATCCTAAAATAGCAGATTTGGAATATGCTGTTCATAGGGGCGGTGAGTTATATGGGCCCATGGTGCCCTGCCACCAATGTTTGGGGCCAGCTCTCTCCTTGGGCCCTGCCTCCACACACTGCCTCTGAGCATCCTTGCATGCACCTTGGGAAGTGTGCAGCTGCCACCTGTATGCAGCTCTGGGTGATGCTCCACTTTGCTGGTTCCCAGCATCAATTGCTGCAGCAGGGTTTCAGGGGCCACCCACCCACCAGTAAGCCCCACTCCCCCTACCAGGACAGGCTGACCCAAACTCTCTTCTCCTGCCTTAGATGGTCAGACCCTTGCCTTTTCCAGAATGACCCTCCATCAACACAAATGACCGCCCCCCACTCCCAGTCACCACTTCTCCCTGTGCTGGGCAAGGGGAACGCCTATCCCCAACCCCCGTGAGGCTACAGTGAGCAGAAGCAGCAGGGATGCACATGTGATGACAACCCCCCAGTGCCCACCACAGGGGAGGTGAGGGGGCTTATGGACCTGAGAGGGACCCTAGGAACCCGTGCATGACAGTGGTGTGGGTTGAGTGTGCTACCAGGGGAGAAGAAGTTCTGCTGCTGGTGTGAGTCCTCTCTGGCACCAGTCCTGGGACAGCCTGCCTGCTGCACCTCAGACTCCTCATCCTCAGCCCTAGCCAGAGTGCTCACCCCACCCAGCACCCCAGTCCTCTGCTGTAGCTTTGAGCACCCTCCTGCACTGTAAACCCCTCATTCCCAGACCCATCCTGCATCTTCCTCCTCCAATACTATGCTCAAGCCCCTCTTGCACCCCAAACTTTTCATCTCCAGCCTCAACCCAGACCCCTCACATTTTTATATGATTTTAAATTTATTTATACATAGAATTATAGACACCTGCAGTTCTTGGCTGTTCTCTGGTGGTTTATTGGTATGTGCAGAAGATTGAGAGTTCCTGTAAGCCAACTTTGAATAACAAGCAGGCCTTTAGCACCTTACAGACTAATAAATTTATTAGGTCATGAGCTTTGTAGGCAAAACCCACTTCCTCAGATGAAAAATCTGATAACTTTGTTAGTTTCTAAGGTGTTACAGGACTTGCAAAGCTACAGTCTACCGTTTGCAACTTTAAATAGTACAGTTTTTAACAGGTGGGTTGAAAGTTTATAAGGCTGAAGCTTTGATAACTAAGGGAGGACCACCTACCATAAATGATACTACAGACAGCAATCTTAGAAGAGTGAAACAACTTGGCTGCTGCCTTTGGTTCCTCATTAAGTTATCCTGAGCATCATATCAAAGCTGTTTGGTCCAATTGGCAGGAGTGAACCCCCATTTGCCTGTGATTAAAGTATGCTTATGAAGTTAAAATATACAGGATATACTGTATTTCCATCCATCCTGGTATATGTAACAGAGTGTTGGCCAGCCACAAGAAAAGATGCACATGTGTTTCAGCAGACAGAAGAGATACCAAGTTGCGTGACAGCTACATGGAAAGGCATGAGTCTGGGAGAGCTTTATAGCCCTTTTCCTACCCTGAATGGAGAAATGGCAAGAAAGGAAAATAAGTGCTCTTGTGGTTACAAACCCTTCAGCTTCTTCCCGCCAAAGCCTGGTCCCCCTTTGCCCTCTATCTCATCCATCCTGCCTCAGTTCCCAGCTCGTCTCCCACTGCCAGTTCCTGTCTTGTTCTCCTTCCCCATCCCAAATTCCTGTCTCGCACTGTCTACACTATGAGAAATTCAACTTTATTAATATTGATTTTGTAATTCTGGAATTAATAATTTGAATTTGACCATCATCCCTTCCCCACATGCTCCTCAGAGTCAACTCATTGCTGCCACACTCAATTGGCAAAAATCAAGTGTTGCAGTAATGCATTGTGGGAACCTATCCCATGGTTCCCTCATCCCTGTAGCATTCTGGGTATGCTCGCTGGTCTTTGGACATCATCTTCCCACATTGCATTTTCCTCATTCCCCTCCAGAGCTAAGCAAATCCCCATTTTTCCTGTTGAAAGGAAGGAAAAGTAGGGCATCCACACAGACAGCAAAAAAGTTTATGGAAATGTCTTTCTTCTGTAGCTGAATTCTCAACTGGCCACCCACTGAGTGTCCCTCTTCCCCTCCCCCCTTGCATCTGATCCCTGAAAGTAACACAGGGATCCTGACTGTATTCTCAAAGTTAGAAGAAAGGATAGAAAACTCTAGGAAAAAAGATTTGACTTTTTTGAAAATAATACAGGGACCACAAAAAGCTTGAAGAAAGAGAAGTTAGGCAAGTTTTTCAGAAAAGATTGTTGCTGAGGGGTGAGTCTTTGGCTTTCTGGTGCACTGTAAGGCTGCAATGACTGTGTTCTCAAATGGCCATCCACTGAGTGTCCCACCTGCCATCATTGCATGTGATCCCTGAAAATAATAGAGGGGCTGGGACTGTATTCTCAAAGTTGGAAGGAGGAGGATAAAAAAAGTCCAGGGAAACAGAATTTTTGACTTTCCCCTTCACTACACAGACACTGCCAACACGGGGGTGGCAGGGAAATATCAAACACTGAACTTATAATGGAAACAGGAATTTCAACTAGCCCCTGCCCCCTGTGTTTCTGAGGGGGTCAAAGCATAAAGACAAATAGGAGATGTTAGCAAAAGGATGTTATAACCAAAATATCAACCCTGCAGGTGTCCACAATGGACAGCAAGCTGCCAAAAAAACTTTGGTGGGATTTAGGGGGGTGCTGCAGCTGGAATGTTGAAGTAGATGAAGTAGTCCCCCCACCCAACTATCTTTGCTGCTGGGGGGAGACTTCTCCTCAGCGGCTGCAAGCCCCAGTGGTCCCTTGCTATGGATGTGGGGAACCAGTTGAAGTGGTCCTCTGAGTATCTCAGCCACCGGGAAAAGACTTCCCAGGGAGACTTCCCCCAGGTGACTGCAAGTCCTCGAGTATCTTTCCCACCCTTGGAGCCCTAACCACGCACAAGCTAGGACACAGTGCCTGGCAGCATGGTCAGCACCAAACAGCAGACACATCCTTTTACTGGGTCGGGGCTACCCATGTGATGTGGCTGAGTGCAGGAAAGACCCTGACTCTGTGGTATTGGTAGGGGAGAGCAGAGGATTCATGCACAGATGTAAAACACTGGAGAAGTTTCTCGACATCTTATGCAAGCATGACCCTGACAAACAGCCTTGTTGCCACATGACGCAGTGGGTCAGCGGCTGGCACCAGGCAGTGAAGAAAAAAACAAGTGTAGAGACAGAACCACAAACTCCCTGCAGGGGCTATTTGTAATGGGCAGATGTGCTCACAGTGCTAATAGCAAAGAAAGAAAGGCATTTCGCAACTTCTCATACTAACATGAGCCCACAGCCACAGGCTTGCTGCTCCCGCTTTGAAGTTCACGGTCTTCCTGTTGTTACCTCAAACTGGAGAGCAGTGGCCAGAGCGGAGCACTGAGGGCCATTATGGGTTCCATACAGGACACCTCTGGAGGCTAGTAAATTTGATTATAAGACGCGGCGCTTCCACGCTGGCCTTTAATTGAACTTCTGAATTGAAGCTTGACGCTCTACCCCCTCAGGTAACGGCGACATTGTAGCCTCGATATTAGGGCTCCCAATATCGAGCTAATGGTATTTACAGGAAAGACAGTCATGTGGTACAATCGAGCTGACTGCCTTACATTCAAATTTATCTCATAGTGTAGATGCAGCCTTAGTCTCCTGCCCAGCTCCTACATTAATCATTTGTCAATACTCAGGTCCTTCTCCCCCATGCTGGCTGTTTGATGAGAATTCAGTGAGAGCGCAGGAGACGGTCTGCTTTCTCAGCATTCCAGTTCCTGGCACCACAGCACCCTTAACGTCCAGACAGAAATACTACGTGCAAATTCTTGTTCAGCCCTGGAACTTGGGATGGAATCTTTGGGGAATTTCAGTTGCAAGCTTTAACAAACTTACTTTACTGAGCACGTGGAAATTAAAATTTTCAAAGGCTTACAACTTTGCCAAATCTATGCAAGTTTTCCATGCAGTTAAATTTCAAATCCTTGCTGAGAAATAGGAGCTGCTATGGAATCTCAGTGAAACTTCTGAAGACTTTAAACTTTGCCAAACAATGCATTTTTGCCTAATTTTGTTCTTGGAAATGACTGAATATTTTTTGATGGAACTTTTTTTTTTAAAAGTAAGTCAGCGTGAGGCATTCACTCAGCATGGAATTTTTCATCCAAATAGTAAAAGCTTGGCCAATTTATAAGCACAAGACTACAGAAGTTTACTATAAAAAGGGTTAGGCATCTTTAGGTGCATTGCTTTCCCTGGGCCTGCTCCCATTGAAGTGCATTGCAAAAGCCCCATTCAGAACCCAGTCGTACTCCAGTTCAAGCCAAACAATAGCACTGATATAATGCTTTAATCAGTATTTTGGTATGTGGTATAATCATAGTAATTGTTTGCTAGAGTTGTTGTGGCTACCTATTAATTGTATAAACACTGAGTTTAACGCAAGCTTTAGGTCTTAGACTATTGAGTCCTTTGTTTTTGTAGATCTTATGGTTAAGAACAAATTATTAAGGTGATGGATTGTTATTTGTGTTTGGTTATACAAGTTCTTTTGAAAAGTACATAGGAAAACTACATCCTCTGGCCTCAAAGAAAATGGTGAATTTCTGGACTGGGCCACTGGGCCAATTTTCCCCACTCTTCTCTGGCCACGTTCAACTTATTAAGCTCCTTTTCTCCAGGTGCAGTATACTATGCAGGTGTCACTGACTCAGTGTAGGAATGCTTGTTAAGTTTGCTCTCATGGGATGGGGGCATTTCCCATTGCACCCTTGTTGCAGTAGTTTTGACTTTGTGATTAAGCCTAACCATAAAAAAAACAGCTGGTACAAGATAAAGGAACTCTCCATCAGAGCCATAAGCAGGCATCTTAGTGCCTGAAGCAAGCAGGCAGAGATGTGCTGCCTGCTATTTTTCCCCCCCATCATATTGCTGTTTCATTCAGAGGTGACACATAACCATCGATAGTGTGAGGACATTATTTAAAGGCTCAAGTGGCATGTGACTGCCCCATAGATGTTTTCATATAGATGGTCAGACTCCCTTAAGGGATGAGCAGCCCTGCATAGTAGGGCATGGACAGAGCACCCCTACACTGTTTTGCACCTTGATCAGCTGCCCTGCTCGCTCCACTGTGCTTATGGTCCTGCATTCAGACGAAATACTTCTCATAGTTTAGTTTTTAGAAAATGGACATTTACAAATTTCAAGACCACTATTCCATCAATGTTTAAATTAAAATGTCAACAAATATTTTAAACAAATAAACATTCTCCCAAACTCTTTGACATGTGCATAGGAACCCAAGAGTGAAAGAAACAAAAGCTGACTTTAAAACAAATTAAATGTACTTGTTATTTCACTGTTTTTAGTTGAGAAAAATGAAGTACAAAAGGGAATTGGCTGTTAAGAAGACCGTAGGGCTGTGGCTACACTTGCATTCCTCTTTCAAAAGAGGAATGCAAATGGGGGAAAATAGAAAATACAAATGAGGCACTGGTTTACGTATCTTGTGCTTCATTTGCATAACCTTCTTTCAGAAGAGATTCTTTTGAAAGAAAGGAAGCAAGCAGTGTAGATAGGACTTTCAGAAATAAACCCCATCTTCAAAAGAACCTGTCTTCCTATTTTGTTTCAAGAAGAAGGGTTCTTTCAAAAATGGGGTTTATTTTTGAAAGAGCCCCATCTACACTGCTTGCTTTCTTTCAAAAGAATCTCTTCCGAAAAGGTTATGCAAATGAAGCACAAGATATGTAAACCACTGCCTCATGTGCATTTTCAATTTCCATCATTTGCATTCCTCTTTTGAAAGAGGAATGCAAGTGTAGACACAGCCTAGGAGATACTGGCTGGGCAGCTGCTATATTGCCAAACAGCTACAGAAGAACTGATTAAATAAAGCTGGTGGAAAAAATGATGGGTCACTTCTTAAGAACGACATGGCCTATCTGCTCCTGTGTCATAATTATTTAATTCACTCTGTGTTTAGCTTCTTTCATGATAGAGTGATTATAGCAAGAATTTTCCTACAATTGCACAATGCAGATGTGTGTGCACACAAAAAGCAACGTTTCAAAATTGTTAGGGAAATGCTTCTGCCACTGCATCAAGCATGAGCCTCTATTGACATTAATAGTTCTAGGGTACATCTATAGTAGGAGATTAAGGTCAATTATTTAGTACCTGATTTTATAAAACAGAGGGTATGTTCGTACAGGCACATGAAGTCAATGGAGTGCATCCTCATTAGGGCTGGCCGCTTCGACTTATCCCACAGTTCCTACTGCCCCCTTGCATTGTGGGTTAAGCTCCCCGTGTTTGATAGTACCACAGGTGATTCTGGTGTGTCGTCAGCCTCCTACAGTGTACTTATCTCCTCCCCCTCCCTTTGAAAAAGCAATGGCAAAAAGTGTTTTGGGGTCCTTTTTTCACCAGGTATCAGTGCAGGTGCCACCGCAAAGCTATCATGGAACTCGTCCAACCTCACACTGTTATGAGCACCACACGTATTATGCTGTGGTATGTGCAAAGCCTAAGCTGTCTTCAGAGTGATGAAGACTGAGGAGGACACAGACATAGATGAATGTGAAACACGGGAGAGGCGGAACAGGGAGATAGTGGCTGCACATGATGCTTTGTACACCATGGCACGCTAGTTCTGGTGCTGCGAAACAAGCTGAGACTGGTGGGACCGCATTGTTCTGTGGGTAAGAGATGATCAGTGGTGGCAACAAAACAGCCACATGTGTAAGGCCACTTTCACAGAACTTTGTGAATTGTTTTCCCCCTATCCTGAAGAACAGTAATAGCAAAATGAGCCCTGCTCTGACACCTCAGAAGCGAGTGGCAATAGCTGTGTGAAAGTTTGCAGCTCCAGCCAGCTACCGGCCAGTGAGCAAGCAGTCTGGAGTGGGCAAACCTACAGTGGGGGCTGCTGTTATCCACGTAACCAAGTCAATCAATACCCTGCTGCTGTGGCGAACCTAACACCCTCCTTTGAAAACAGGGATGCTAATGAGCCACTTCAGCAGAGGCTAATGAGGCGCTGCCATGAATATGCAGTGCCTCATTAGTATAATGGCAGCTGTGTGCATTTTGAAAGTCCTGCTTTTGAAAGGCGTGCTGCCAGTGTAGATGGGGGGAGCCTTTTGAAAAGACCCCCAGATTTCAAAAGCCCCTTCTTCCCAAAACCAAATGAGAAGAAGGGGCTCTTGAAATCCAGGGGGTCTTTTTGAAAGGCCCCCTGTCTACTCCAGCGGCGCGTGTTTCAAAAGTGGAACTTCCAAAATGCGCATGGCTGCCTTTATGCTAATGAGGCACTGCATATGCATGGTAGCGCCTTATTAGCATCCCCCTTTCGAAAGGCGGGGTGCTAGTGTAGCCACGGCCTTCATGTTTTTCCAACAGTAGGGAAGTTTAAAGATGACTTGCACAGCCAAACTACAAAATTTCCGTATTTTTAACTGGCTGTTCTGAATACCCACAATGGTTTTAATGTTCTGGATGGAGTTTAGCCCAGCATTAAACTTACTGTTTTTTCCCCCCACCCCCACCTCTAGGGGCTCAGATGAGCTTTTCTAATGTAGCTACTCCGCTTCTGATTTGAGTGATGTCCCAGCAGGCATCATGCTGGTGCTTGCATGGCCACAGTGGAACTCTGATGGAGCATGGCACTGTCTAGGAACTCAGGTAAGTCACATTTGTTGAGTTTACCTATATACTATCATCTTCCAAAATGGTATAAAACTGGGAAGCACTTTAGCAGTTCCAAATGGGACACTTGTATGAGATTCTAAATTCAGAACTTTAAATTAACCCTGATTTTGTTTCAGATGAGAAAATTGGTTCTCTTATGTTTTGTCACTACCTATTACCCATTTACACAAGAATGGTTCAAAGAGTGCTGAATGTTCTTAGTTTATTTAATGGTTAGTACTGCTCTTTGTTTAGCACAGTAATATCTGTTTTCAGTTTTATTCCTCTCATTCACTGGTTTGTTATTAATAAACCTCGAGATAAGGAGGTTGCTTATCCTTGGCCAAAGAGTCTTCAATAGAGGGAAAAAGAGCAGTTGAAGTTAGAAACCATTTTACTCCGACTCTCTTGACCCCCCTACCAACAACAAAAGAAGAAGAACTCTATGTGGACTCCTCCTGAGGGTCGCAGTGAAAGTCTGGACTTCTACGTACAGTGCTTCCGCAACCGTGCTCAGGCTGACATTATACACAAACAATGCCAAATGAGACACAATCTCAACTATGCTGAACGCCATGCTGTCCAGAGTCTCAAAAATAACCCAGACATCATAATCAAACCAGCTGACAAAGGGGGTGCTGTTGTCATCCTGAATAAGTCAGACTATGAACAGGAGGCAGCCAGACAACTCTCCAACACCGCATTTTACAGACCTCTCTCCGCTGATCCCACTTTGGAATTCCAAAGGAAATTACAACTACTGAAGGAACTCCCTGCTGCTACTCGGGACCTCTTTCACTCAGACACACCATCTGAGCCGCAGCCTGGATTATTCTATTTACTTCCAAAAATCCACAAACCTGGAAACCCTGGACGCCCTATCATTTCAGGTATTGGCACCCTTACCACCAGACTATCCAGTTACGTGGACTCTCTCCTCAAACCCTATGGTCCCAGCTATATCCAAGATACCACCGACTTCCTGAGGAAATTACAAAACATCAGAAAAGTTCCTGATAACGCCATCCTTGCCACAATGGATGTAGAGGCTCTGTACACTAATATTCCACATAAAGACGGATTACAAGCAATCAGGAATACCATCCCTGATGCCACCACAGCCAATCTGGTGTCTGACCTCTGTTACTTTGTTCTCACACACAATCACTTCTGTTTTGGGGACAATTTATACCTCCAGATTAGTGGAACTGCTATGGGCACCCGCATGGCCCCACAATATGCTAATATATTTATGGCTGACCTGGAACAACGATTCCTCAGCTCTCGTCCCCTATTACCACTCCTCTACTTAAGACACATTGATGACATCTTTATGATTTGGACCCATGGTACAGAGGCTCTAGAAGAATTCCACAGAGACTTTAACAATCTACACCCCACCATCAATTTATGCCTCGATTACAACATGCAAGAGATACATTTCCTGGACACTACAGTACTAATCAAGGATGGCCTGATCAGTACCACACTGTACCGAAAACCTACTGATCACTATACTTATCTACACCCTTCTAGTTTCCATCCTGCACACGTGACTAGATCCATTGTTTACAGTCAAGCTCTTAGGTACAATCGCATTTGCTCTGATCCAACTGACAGAGACCAAAAACTACAAGAACTTTACCAAATATTCATAAACCTGAATTACCCACCAGGAGAAGTAAAAAAACAAATCGACAGGGCCAGACGAATACCCAGAGACCAGCTACTCCAAGATCGGCCCAAAAAAGCCAAGAACAGAACACCACTGGTCATCACCTACAGCCCCCAACTCAGACCACTGCAATGAATTATTAAAGGCCTACAACCTATTCTTAATCAGGATGCTATACTCCAGAAGGCCCTGGGTGACATGTCTGTAGGAGAGAGCAGGCAACCTCCCAGCCTCATGAGGATCCTCACTAACAGCCACAGTCTATACCCCAGGAATACCAGTCCTGGAACCTTTCCCTGCAATAAAGCCCGCTGCCAGCTTTGTCCACATATCTTCTCTGGAAATACCATCACTGGACCTAACCAGGTTACTCACAGAATCATGGACACTTTCTCATGCTCCTCTAGTAACATCATATATGCCATCATGTGCCAACAATGCCCAGATGCTTTGTATATTGGACAGACTTCTAACTCCCTTAGACAAAGGGTCAACAGGCACAAAACAGACATCAAAACACTCCAGATCCACAAACCAGTTAGTCAACATTTTAATGGAATGGGGCATTCTGTCAATGACCTAAAGGTATGTGTGTTACTGAAGAGGAATTGTCGCACCGTTCTGGAAAGAGAAGCAGCCGAGCTGGCTTTTATATTCAAATTCGGCACATGAACATGGTTTAAATCATGATGGGAACTTTCTGAGTCACTATAGGGGCTCGTCTGCATACTTGGCTCAGTCTAATTCTTGACCTTCCCCCCTACCCCTACACTCTCTGATTTGCTCGCCTTGATTATCTTTTTCTGATTTGTCCTCCTTGCTTGCTGTTTTTGGTTCTCTGTGCCTTAAATATTGAGTCTGTTCTGGTCTGGCTATGGTCTGAAGAAGTGGGTCTGTTCCACGAAAGCTCACCTAATAAACTATTTTGCTAGTCTTTAAAGTGCTATTTGACTGTTTTTTGTTTTGATAGTGTATAGACTAGCACAGCTTCCTCTCTGTTACCATTTTACTTGAGTGCTTCGTGGACATACAAACAGTGAGTCATTATTTCAGAATGATGCAGTATGAATGTGAACTCTCAGAAGTGACATTTCTATTGCACATGCAAAGAAGTGGCAATACTGCATGCTTTTAACTTGGTAAAAGTGGGATGAATTTTCATGAGGACAGTGAACCACTGACCTCAGAACTATTCTTTTCCCAGATGTCAAAGTTCTTATTTCAAACCACTGAGATGCTAGAACAGTTCAAAACACTGTGGGAATTTTATTTGCTATTTTTCCCATTGACCTCATTGTTGAAAATGGCTTTGTTTATTTAAACTCCCTCTTCCCTTTGTACCTCCCCAAAAACTCGACATGGGACAGTCTGAAATCATGGAAAAACTTTGAAGGTTTAGTTTTGTTCAAGTTATAAACAAGTGAAAACAGGGACATGGAAATGATTAGATAACCTTAACACCATTGAGAAATGCTGCACGCAATGTCTGGTCTGAAGCCACACAGTTTCCAAGCAAACTATGTTAGACATTGTAGATACAGTGGAAACTCTCTGGTCCAGGCCTGGCAGGACCGTGGACATTGCTGGATCAGAGAGCCCTCAGCAGCTGAAAGCAGGGAGTCAGGTGGCACAGATGCGTGTGACTGGGAGCAGAGCTAGATCAGTGGCCAGAAGTGGAGGCAGACCAGAAGCCAGGAGTGCAGCAGGGCCAGGAGCAGAGCTGGGTTGGCAGTCTGGTGGCCAGGAGTGGAGCCAGGCTGGGGCCTGGGAGCGCAGCTGAACCAGGGGTGGAGCTGTGCTGGCAGGCCAGTGGCTGGGAGATCTAACAGCCAAGGCCAGGAGCAGAACTGGGCCTGCAGCCTGGCAGCAGGGAGCATGGCCAGTGCCAAGAGTGATTTCTGGTGGCAGGGGCTAGCAGTGGGGGTCAGTGGCCAGGAAGGGAGCCTGGCAGCAGGGTCCACCAGCCAGAGGGGAGCCTGGCAACTGAAAGGCTGGCAGCCCCCTCACTTCTCCCAAGAGAATCCAGAGGCCAACAGCAGAAAGACCAGCATTGATTTCCCCTAGTCAGGCAAACTGCTGCACTGGGGACTGGCTGGACCCCAAGGGTGCTGGACCAGGGAGGTCCAATTGTATTTGGATGAGTGACTTCCAGGGAAAAACAAAGGGATGCAAATAGGAGGATGTTAATGATTCAGCAGTTGATTTTTTTTTCTCTTTGCCTATTTGATCCAGGGATATTATTACACTGTGCACTGCTGTGAAAAGTAGTTACTCTGTTGCATCATAAAACAATGTGTTTGACCTACTTTTGCATTTTCAACATCTCATGATAAATTTTGCAAGAGGAGAACTAGGAGCCTTAATGTTCTGACCAAACTCCTGTTTAGTATCCAGTAACTACATTCTGCCTTCCATATGGGCCAGTCTTGCAGCAGCCAGAGAAGGGACCAAAGATTTGGCAGTTTACTTTGGTTTGTATCCCTAGCCTGCCATGTAACAATATTGTGCTTTGTAACCAGTGCTATTTTCCCCACAGACAGAGCTACATTTCAGTAGCAAGATCATTTAGCTATCTCCTATCCCCTTTCAAGAGGTACTGGTGAGATAATTAGATGGTTGAAAATTTCTTCCACAGACTTTTTGATTTAAGATACTAAATAAATGTAAAATGGTATATTTAATAGACCTTATCTTTGAACCTGCGAGTCTGGTCATTTTGTTTCTTGCAAAAAGACTTTCTTCAATTATTCTCTCTCACAGAGGTTACGTCTACACAAGCATGCCTCTTTCAAAAGAGGCATGCAAATGAAGGAAATCAAAAATCCAAATGGGGCACAGATTTACATATCTGGCACCTCATTTGCATGTTTTCAAAAGAGCTTCTTTTGAAAGAGCAGTGTAGATGCAGTTCTTTTGAAAGTAATCCCTATCTTCGAAAGAACCCTTCTGCCTCTTTATTTTGAAAGAGGAATGCTAGTGTAGATGTAGCCATAATTAAATATAAATTTGCCCCCTCTGTCCCCAACCCTCGCTTCAGCTCCGATTTAGTATCCTGTCATAATTATGCTGGTTCTAGAATTTTCTGACACTCATTTAAACTTTAAGACTTCCAGAAGAGAACTTTGAGGCTACTGAAGACTTAATTCTAAAGCCATCTGAAATATTCCATGAACTCCAGTTTTCATCATGACATTAACGCAATCCAGGGAGAAATGACCAAAATAGTTATGAAAATTAATGACTGAATCATATTAATCCTCACAGAAATTTCCACATCACAGTCCTGTTGCTCATGAGATTGCCAACTTAATTTGAGTTGTATGGACTAGCATTTTATATAATCCCCTACTTATTTTGTGATTTACAGTAGGTAGTTCAAATTGATCTGTTCCAGAAAATAAGTTGGTAGCATTTTGGGATTCTATGCCACATTAACAAAAAGTAAACTCTACCCCTTCTTACCTAATCATCAGTCCTCAGTCCCTTCTTGTACAAAGATGAAATAACAACCAAGGTTGAGAAGGGCATGGCAATGTAAATGCAGAGCTTGTTTTGCCTCTGTGCTCATGCATCTTAAAAGGGTTTGATAGTTTGACAAGCAAACATTGCTGCAGACTGCTAATTGGTATATTGATGAGAGATTGGTCTTTACCTAGCAAAAAGGTGATGACTGTGGGTTGTTGTGGGCGCTGCTTTAGAGAGAGGAGAATGGAATTATTGCTGCCTTGGAACCCTTAAACAGTGGGATTGCTGTTAAATGATCATATGTCATCTGTCAGTGACTTATTCCATGTTTCCTGGCTTAGATGATACCCAGCTGTAGGAGCCCCAAATACTTGAACTTGTCATATGTTTATCCAAAAGATAGATTAGCAAAACAAAATTTAAAATAAATTTCCTACTTTTGAAAATTAATGGGGCTGGCTGACCCAGTAAATGAGTGGGTGTTATGCCCTGGGCTTTGTAAGTTAATGTGCATTCTTAATGACATAAGAGGGAGAGGATTAGTTATAAGAAAGTTCCGTTCTTAAAACAACTTGAGGTTTGCAGATACAGTTATCGAGGAAGATGAAGAGAAGCTAGTGAGAATGGTGCAGGTGCTAAAAGAAGGAAAGTAGTACAGACTGATTATGAAATTTGATAAAACGAAAACAACGTTATTTGGAGATAAAAATAGGAAGATCAGTGTAGGTGGGATCAAGCTAGAGAATGTAGAGAAGTTCATGTATCTGGGGAGCAACAGGAAGTATGATCAAAACTGTAAGAAGGAAATAGCGACTAGAACAGCAAAAGCAACAGCAAGTTAGGAGGCAATGGATAAGATCTGGAAAAGCAAAGTGATTAGTTTACGAAGGAAGCTGAGTGCATTGAGAATGTGTGTATTCAGCAGCATTTGTACAGATGTGAAACATGGGTAATAATGAAAGATTCAAAGAGAAGGATATTGGCATTCGAGAGGAGTTGTTCTAGAAAGACCCTGAGAATAGGATGGATGCAGGCGGTCACAACAAGGAATTATATAGCAAGATACAGCTGAAAGAGAAACTACTGTAGAAAGTATCGGAGGGGTAGCCGTGTTAGTCTGGATCTGTAACAGCAACGAAGGGTCCTGTGGCACCTTATAGACTAACAAAAAAGTTTTGAGCATGAGCTTTCGTGAGCACAGACTCACTTCATCAGATGCTGGTCTTGGAAATCTGCAGGGCCAGGTATAAATAAGTAAATAAATGGCTTATTTATACCTGGCCCTGCAGATTTCCAAGACCAGCATCTGATGAAGTGAGCCTGTGCTCACGAAAGCTCATGCTCAAAACTTTTCTGTTAGTCTATAAGGTGCCACAGGACCCTTCATTGCTGTTACTGTAGAAAGTTATACAGCACAAGTTACAGCTATTTGGGCATATCTGCAGAATGAATGACAAACAAAAAGTCAATACCTTGGTATTTGGCTTGAATAGGGAGAGGCAGACCCCACAGAGAATGGGTAGACGATACAGTAGATTGGTGCGGACCTACGCTACAGAAACTAAGCCACTCCGCACTGGACAGGGACAGATGGAAGGAAATAGTGAGAGAGGCATAAGACGCCAACAGGCGCCGAGCCCATGGTTGTTGATGATGATCCTTTTTCAAACAATTCATTAAAAACTGAACTGCAGTACTGGATTTGTAGAAATCTTGTAATAATGTGGACGTGTTAATCCTGCATATAACCCTGTCGTGTATGTCATTTGAGTAATGTGTTGTTCTTTTTCTAGTATTTACATACAGTACACATCAATTGCCAGAAACTATTGATCATTCACAAGAGATATGCCAATCTTTCTGCAGCCTGGAATTTGTTTAAATGAAATGGTGTCTTGTGTCCTTTAAAGACTGGCATCTGTTGGAGAAATCTGAACATACACTTTTTCCACACAAGTTCTACAATTTCATATCCCCAGAGTGGTTTTCACCATTTTGGATGTTTTTGCCTCTGTGTGCTCATTTGATGTGGTTTCTATATATAGTCTGCATTTTGGCAATGCTGAGAAGGTTCTTACCTATGCAAGTTGCCACATATTAGACCCTGCATTAAATGGCAAATGTGATAAAGGGCTGTGTTAGGCTGCTGTTAGATATCAGTATCTCTGGTTGTCAGTTACGGATTCTCTTTCCTCTCATTTAAAATATTAAATCCCTTTAAAAAGCAGATAGAGCTCTAACACAGCTACTGTAGGTGTTATTCCCTGGACAAATATATTCATTGATTATTCAGTCATTAGCTAATCCCAGAAATCAGCCGAACAAAACAGACAGAAATACTTGAAGTGCCACTCTAAAGATGAAGAATGGCAAATTTCAAAAGCAATTAAGTGACTTAGAAGGCAAGTCACCTTGAAAAAAATCACCCAAGCCCTTTAAAAAGCAGTCTAATAAATGGTATTACCATATTTTATATTACAGTTGCGTACTACAGTATTTGTATTGTGGTAGGGCTTATGAGTTGCAGAAATGAGGGCTCAGTTGTACTAAGATTCAATGGCAACATGCTCACTGCTCCCAATACTGATTATTTTCCCATTTTAATTCCAATATCTGATTATAATTTATAAATGGTTTCAATATTTTTAAAAGAAAGTTTTGAAAATATGCTCTATTTATTATGGAGGCCCTGATTGTGGACTCTACACTTGCGGCTGAATTACACTTCCACACTTTAAAGCTGGGATTCACTTGTGGAAAATATTCTGTAACTTCCCCAAATTTACAGCATTTTCTCTTTGAGCTAAAGAATGAATGAATTTTCTAGATCCTATAGGTAGATAAGGTAAAACCCCATACTGTTATACATATGTAAGTATGTTAAAGTCTGCGGACCTAAACATTGAACAGCGATAAAGAAATAAGGTGACATTTCAACAGAAAATTGCTCTCAACATCTGTCAGTAAGCTTAAAGTCAACACTGGGGTCTGAAAGGATTTTCTGTCTCAAATGAATGCAATAATAAATTAAACAAATTCCTCAAACATTCCCAATAGTTAAGCTTGATTAACGTTTCATGCATAGGGGATTTTGGAAAAGATTAGGGTGAAACTTAAGTTTACATTCTTAACAGTTTGCCTACAATATTGGTGTTGTAAGCTATGGGGAAGGTCCGTTCAACAGCTCATATAACAGGGCTAATACATGAGAAGGGATAACACTTAGGAGGGATAACCCATGAGAAGCAACTAAGCCCATTGACATCCGCTCTCTAGAGCTAATTTTTATGCAACAATTCTGCTGGTTGTAATGGCTCAAAGATATGAGGGTGACTGCACATTTTACTTGGCCCAGCTATAACTGCTGTTCAGCAGTTCCATAGATGCATATTAACTTGTGCTTCAGTGCTTGAAAGACAACTTCCCCTGACTCTTCTGAATCAACTCTGCTACACACCAAGCTGGGGAAATTAAATCAGAAACATTGGGGATTGGGTTATCCCTTAAAGTGGGAGCTGGAGATTGTGCTGAACATTGCCCTTCCATTCACACAACTTCTATCTCTGGAAAAAAAAATCACCCTCTAAGCCAATAAAATCAATTGCAAATTTAAAGCCAGGTTAACTACTACACTATACTGCTTTGCACTGCTTTGAAGATGTGAAGCAGCTGTATATCCAGCTTAACTGGCCAGCCATGATTTTACAGATCTCTATCACTGTCCCCCCGACCCCCTTAGTTTTCCTCTTTTCTAAGATGAAAAGTCCCAGTCTTTTTAATCTTTCTTCACATGGCACCTGTTCCAAACCACTAATCATTTTTGTTGCTGTTTTCTGAATCTTTTCCAATGCCAATGTACTTTTTTGAGATTAGATTATATTTGTCACTGTTCATCATATATACATCCACATTACATCCTTAAAGCCCCAGTTTAGAATTCAAAATGATCTTGATAAACTGGAGAAATGGTCTGAAATACAAAGGATGAAATCCAAGAAGGATAAATGTGAGTACTACACTTATGAAGGAATAATCAATTGCACAAATACAAAATAGGGAAATGACTGTCTAGGGAGGACTATGCAGAAAAGGATCCGAAGGTGGGTCACTGACTGAATGAGAGTCAGCAAGGTTACCAAAAAAAGTGAACATCATACACTGAGTAGCCTCAGAGGGACGGCCGTGTTAGTTTGTAGCTTCACAAAAACCAAGCAGTGTTAGCAGGATGGGTGCGAGCAAGACATGAGAAGTCAGTCTTCCACTTTGCTCAGCACCAGTAAGACCTCACCTGGTGTACCATATCCAGTTCTGGAGACCACACCAATCACCATTGGAAACGATGTAGACAAATTGGAGAAAGTCCTGAGAAGAGCAACAGAAGTGATTGAAGGTCTAGGAAATTGTGACCCATGAGAAAAAGAGAGAAAAATGTGACCTATGCGGAAATATTAAAAACATGGGTTTATTTACTCTGGAGGAGAGAAGACTGAGGTGGACAGAAATTTAAGTATTTAAAAGGCTGTTATAAGGAGGTGATAGATTGTTCTCCTTATCTACTGAGACTAGGACAAGTAGTAAGAAGTTTTAAATTGCAACCAGAGATGCTGCTTAAATGTCAGAAACTACTTTAGAGCAACGAAGGGTCCTGTGGCACCTTATAGACTAACAGAAAAGTTTAGAGCATGAGCTTTCGTGAGTTAACTCACTACTTCAGAAGTGAGTTAACTCACGAAAGCTCATGCTCTAAACTTTTCTGTTAGTCTATAAGGTGCCACAGGACCCTTCGTTGCTCTACAGATCCAGACTAACACGGCTACCCCTCTGATACAGAAACTACTTTGTAACTGTAGAAGTGGTGAAGCAGTGGAACAAGATTATCCAGGGAAATTATGAAATCTCCATCACTAGGGCTGTGGCTACACTAGCCTCCCCCCTTTCGAAAGGGGGATGCTAGTGAGGCACTATGAATATGCAATGCCTCATTAGCATAATTGTGTCTGTGCATGTCTCAAAACGCATGCCGCCGATGTAGACAGGAGCCTTTTGAAAAGGCCACGCCAGATTTCAAAAGCCCCTTCTTCCTGTTGGTTTTGGGAAGAGGGGGCTTCAATCTGGGGGGGGGGCATGGTGTCTTTTTGAAAGGCCCCCCCATTTACACCGGTGGTGTGCATTTTGAAAGCAGCACTTTCAAGATGCACATGGCCATCATCATGCTAATGAGGTGCTGCACAGTCATAGCAGCGCCTCATTAGCATCTGCCAAAGTGGCTGATTAGCATCCCCCTTTCAAAAGGTGGGGGCTAGTGTAGCCATGGCCTAGAGGTTTCTAAGAACCAGTTAGACCAGGAGCGGGCAGTAAAAAAGCTGCAGCCCACCACCGGTATTCCCAGGAAGACAACTGCCACCTGCTCCTGCAAGATCAGTGATCACCTGATACCTGCAGAGGCAGAGGTGAATATAGGGGTGGGGGCCCACTAGTGACTAACCCTGGTGGACTGGATCCAGGCTACAGGCCAGCACTTACCCTCTTCTGAGTTAGGCATCTATTAGGGGCCTAGATAGGGTTTAGTCCTGCTACACTGCAGGGCTATGTCTACACTGATCCCTCCCTTTCAAAAGGGATATTCAAAAATGGCTGCTGAAAATGTAAATGAGGCACTGGTTTGCATATCCAACACCTCATTTGCATAATAGAGGCCATTCGCTGGTCTGGAAGTGCTGTTTTTGAAAGCCAAAACGGACATGTAGAGGGAGTTCTTTTGAAAGGAATCATATGCAATCAGTGCCTCATTTGCATTTCTGATCGGCTATTTTGCATGCCCCTTTTGAAAGGGGTCAGTGTAAACTTAGCCCAGGGGATTGGACTAGATCAGTGTTTCTTAAACTTTTTTCTTTTTTGAGATCATGGAATACCTATGAAAGTTTTCTTAAAGTTGCTGTCAGAACACAAAACACAAACACCAGGCAACATATACAGCAGAAACAAATCAGGTATAACAAAGACAAGGTAATATTGTATCTGGTTTTAACAGAAAATGTATGCTACCATACACCTTGAGTGTACGAGATCAAAAAAATGTCAGAAACTCGCAGCATATCTAAAACTTGTTCATAGAACACCAGTGTTCCACAGAACATACTTTAAAAATACTGGACAAGATGATCTGTCAAGGTCCTTTCCAGTCTTGCAATTCTATGGTTTATTATGTATTTAACCAAGTAATATAATTTAACTCAGTCTATTAATAGTCTATCTATGCTCATAGTTTATATATAGTACTCATAATCCCCGAGTCTTTTCCAAAAGATTTTCCACATCTACCAGAGAAAAAACAAAAGAATGAAATAGATTTCAGACAGTAGAGAGATACTCAATTTGTATCTGCAATAAGAAGTTTGGCACTGTTATTTCCAAGTGTTAGCAGTGTTAGCATTGCACTAGCATCATCCTCTTTGCTCCTGAATTCCAATACATCAGCGTTTCAGTGATACTACTCCTGCAGCCTTTGCAGTATACGTGTGGCAGTTACAGAGCACTACAGATAAGCTGCAGTATATAGTGCCTCATGACTGAAGACACCCGGCATTATATCATGCAGCTTACCTGGGCACAAATCGCTACATAGCAAGCTGTGCCTGGGTAGCTTTCACTATATAGTTCATCATGCTTGTTTGGTGAGAATCACTAAAGTTAAGAAAAATAAAACACACAAAGAAATGACTGTTCACACTCTTCCTGTGAACAGTGATAGGGAACAGCCAGCATAGATTTGTAAAGAACAAATCATGTCAGACTAATCTGATAGCTTTCTTTGATAGGATAATGAGCCTTGTGGATAGGGGAGAAGCGGTAGATGTGGTATATGTAGACTTTAGTCAAGTATTTGATATGGTCTCGCATGATAGTCTTATAAAAAACTTGGCAAATACAATTTAGATGAGGCTGCTATAAGGTGGGTGCATAACTGGCTGGATAACCATACCCAGAGAGTAGTTCTTAATGGTTCTCAATCCTGCTGAAAAAGTATAACAAGTGGGGTTCCACAGGGGTCTATGTTAGGACCAGTTCTGTTCAATATTTTCCATCAGTGATTTAGATATTGGCATAGAAAGTACGCTTAAGTTTGCAGATGATACCAAGCTGGGAAGGGTTGCAACTGCTTTGGAGGATAGAGTCATAATTCAGAATGATCTGGATAAATTGGAGAAATGGTCTGAAGTAAACAGGATGAAGTTTCATAAGGACAAATGCAGAGTGCTCTACTTAGGAAGGAACAATCAATCAGTTTCACACATACGGAATGGGGAGAGACTGCCTAGGAATGACTACAGCAGAAAGGGATCTAGGGGTTATAGTGGACCACAAGCTAAATATGAGCCGACAGTGTGATGCTGTTGCAAAAAAGGCAAACATGATTCTGGGACGCATTAACAGGGTGTGTTGTGAACAAGACACGAGAAGTCATTCTTCCGCTCTGCGCTGGTTAGGCCTCAGCTAGACTAGAGTGTCCAGTTCTGGGCACTGCAGTTCAAGAAAGATGTGGAGAAATTAGAGAGGGTCCAGAAAAGAGCGACAAGAATAATTAAAGGTCTAGAGAATATGACCTATGAAGAAAGGCTGAAAGAATTGGGCTTGTTCAGTTTGGAAAAAGAAGATTGAGGGGAGACATGATAGCGGTTTTCAGGTATCTAAAAGGGTGTCATAAGGAAGAGGGAGAAACTTGTTCTTCTTGGCCTCTGAGGCTAGAGCAAGAGGCAATGGGCTCAAACTGCAGCAAGGGAGGTTTAGGTTGGACATTAGGAGAAAGTTCCTAACTGTCAGGGTGGTCAAACAGTGGAATAAATTGCCAAGGGAGGTTGTGGAATCTCCATCGCTGGAGATATTTAAGAACAGGTTAGATAAATATCTATCAGGGATGGTTTAGACAGTACTTGGTCCTGCCATTGGGGTAGGGGGCTGGACTCGATGTCCTCTCAAGGTCCCCTCCAATCCTAGTCTTCTAGGATTCTGATTCCTTCTTTTCATTTATTTCATAGGACAGTGCAGAAAAAGAGAGAGGAGATTAGATACCGGTAGCTTCTAGCACCTGTTCAAAACAAGTCCCAGAACTGGAGAAATAAATGCAAGGCTCCTTTTCTGCATACACGATTGTGTCAAATCTGTCAATGTTCCCCTTTGCTGGTCTGTAAAAATACCAGTTCTTCCTCAACGCTCCTGATGGCTGGTAACAGACAGCTATGGGAGTTGGAAGAACTGTGGCAGGTGCAAAGAGGTCAACATCTGTACCCCAGACGTGTCTTACTTCGTCTGGCTCTGGAGCAAGTACTCCTTCGCAGGAAGATTGACCAAGGCTTCAAAAGCTTCTGATATCCATCACATTCACAGCAGCAGCCCCGATTGTAGTGTAGTAATCTTTAGACAATGCTGATAGCCCTGCTATCACCAATAATCTTGTCTATTATATAGTGGACTCAACTTTGCTAATTTCTTCCATAGCTCTTTGGTTGTGCCATTGGAATTTGCAGCTTTTTACCAAGTAGCTGAGGTGGGAATGAAGGGCTTATTGGCCTGACTCTCACCCATAATTCTGACATCTGCAAGAAAATTCTGAAGTCTGCAGGATTCAATGTTTTTTTCATGGGTAGTTCCAGGCCTGGGAGTGACAGACATGTCATCATGGCTCTCACTGCATGATACATCAGGGCCTGCAGGGTTTGTTGGTGGTGGTGAGTTTGGAGGCTCTTTCTGCAGTGTATTTCCTTTTTCATTTGCTAAGGTATACAAACCCTTTGATTTCCACCCCCCTCCCCCATGACTGTATAAGGCCCCAAGTAGGGTAGCTGGCCTTTATCTCCCTTCCTCTCTGCCCTTCACACATTGTAGGGGAGCACTTTGACCAGTTTTGAAGCCTTCTTGCTGCTTATGGCATTCTTCGTAATCTGTTTTTGTCTTGCTTGTGCCTTAACGGCCTTCTCAGCAGCCGCCTCCTTTGCAATTTTTTGTACCTGCTTGATATCAAGTGATCCTGGATATCACTGGCATCTAAAGTGCACTCCATTAAATCAAGATCAACAGAAATCTCATTTCAATGTTCACTTTCATCATTGTCTAGGCAGTGTATGGGCAGCCCAGGCTTCCTGGCCTACGTAAGTTCATAAGGTGAAACACCTGTTGACTTAAGCAGTGATGTCCAGAATGCAAACAGGACTCTCCGTAGCACCTTTGGCCATTCCTTCTGTTCGCCTTCCAACACTATTAGCATGACACCCTGAATTGTTCCATTTGCACATGCTACAAGGCCATTTGCCTATGGGTGGTAAGCAATGGTGACCCTTTGCTTTATTTCTGCTAAAGATGTAATTTTTTTGAAACTTTGTTACCAAACTCATGCTCTTGGTCATTAATTTCTAATTTGGTGCAACCAAATCTGCAAGCCAGCTCATAAAGGAAAGTGCTGCTACTTCAGCATTCTTATTCCTTAGAGGCTTTGCCTCTAGCCACTTGGAGAAATAGTTTCCTACAACACAAGTACACATGTAGCACTCAGGATTTTTGGGCAAAGAACACAAATCTATGCCCACTTGGTGACATACTTTATTTGGGATGGGCACACTGAAGATCTGGAGCTGACGAGCATTTTTGTGCCTTAGCCTGTTTTGCTGTTCTTTAACTTTCATGAGCAAATTTCAGTAATTCATATTTTCCCATGTCCTTAATAACCTTTAAAGTATCATGTGTTAAGGGTCTCTTCGGTTTCATAATATCATTGTACTGGTAACAGAGCTCTCCATTCTTTAGTGTGAAATGCCCAGGTTGTTGAATAAAATTATTCACCCCAATATTCTTGGCTCTTTTGGCACACTCAGAGAAGTCACCTTTGATTTCTTCATACTTGGGTTCACCTGCCCTGCTTTTTTGATCTGTCCATTTTGGATTGTCTTGCCATTTTGGAAGGGGTGGGTCCTGTTTAACAAGTCAAAGTCTTGGATAACTGAGACTAACTGTAACAGTGATAATAAATAAATTTGGTTTTAAAAGTTAAGTGGTCAACTGTTCAGAAATGCCTTCTCCTCTATCATTTGTGGTACCTTCAATGGCTTTTCCTATGCATCCATTGCATGCTCTAAGCCTGACTTCATTTTTCAAGCCACACACACTATATAGTGAAAGTTGTCCAGCTTTAGTCATGCTCACCCAGGTTAAAGTCGCTAAAAACTTAGTGTATATTGCCTGGGTGAAGAGCACTCTGTAGTGCTTGCTACTGGTTTAGTGACTCCCACAATGCGTCAAGCAGACCTCCTGGAGCCATGCTGAAATCCTACATCACATTGCCTTCTATGGAAGAGCTGTGCAGCAAGCTCTTGGGTCAGGCATATATAGCAAGCAATAAAAAACGTGCATGCCAGGAAACAGTTAGGAAATGGACATAGAACCTGTCCATTTTTTTGCAGAGCTGAACAGAATTTCAGTTATAAAACAACTGAAACCAAAGGTCTTTCTGGTCTCTGATCCCTCCTTCCTGGGCTGAGCAGCAAGAGTCATTGGAAGAGGACCACAAGGAAGGCAATGAAGAGCTCTCCACAGAAATTCAGGAGAAATCCTTGCAATCTAAGCACCTGTCTTTTCAATTTATTATTATGGTGTACTGCTGAGCTAACTTCTTTTTTGGGTACTGAATGGTCACAGTTATTTTTGGCAGATATGATTCAAGTCTCTAGTCCATTCCTCTCTCCCTTCCCCAGCTCGTGATGTGCCACTTCCTTAATTCACCCACCGCTAGACAACTTTTCAAAGAGGCAACTGGAGCAGCCAAGCAATCAGCTTGTGTCTCATGCTAAAATCCCAGCCACTGGCTGCTTACAAGCCTGTGCAAACTTATGTATTTTTCCTTCTCCCTCCCAACATCTGTCCTGATTGGTTAACAGCCCCACCCTTGTTCATCTGCTCAAAATGTCAGCCAGGAGCATGATGCAACCACAACCTCTGTGTCTTCTCCCTTCCCATGGCATAATTAAGTAATTAAAGCATTCAGTTCTGCAAACTAGTCTATTGAGACAGTGGTTAGAGCAAAAATAAGCTTTGCTAGTATTCTCACTTTGCATGTGATTGTCATGGGCACTACATGTCTGTAGAAGTAGAAAGGCAACATGTTCCTGATGAGATACTGTGATGGAATGCACCCCTACATTCACCCCCACCCCACCCCACCGGATATACTGTTGTATTAATATTGTACAAAACATGCCTTGCGAGGTATTATTTGAGTGTTAACAACTCATGGTCAGTATCACAGTGAAATGCTTGTAGCCACATTTTATCTAAAGCTATAAGTAGAATCTGAAATGTGTTTACAAGACAAGTCTGGGCAAACATTTTTTTTTTTAAAGACAAATTGCCTCGAACCAGGCAACAAAGTTGATGGGCCTGACAATTGGCCATTCCTTGGCAAGGAAAGGTATGCGAACCAATGTGTGGCTCTTAGCGAACATAGAACTCCTTTCACCCCAAGCCCTCCTTGTTTCCATCCTTACAGCAGGATGGAACTTTGTCTAGGATTAAGCCTAAGAAAAATGTATTTCCAAGGGGGATTATACTATAAAGTGGGGAGCAAAACCAAAGGTATGTCTCTATCCATCTCTCTCTCTCTCATTCATTTATAAGGCCTAAAGAAGCACCCTTTGTATGTAGGCAGCAGATCCTGGCCTGAAAATTTGGTCAGTGATGTGTCTGAGTACATATGGTAAAGAACCTCACCTTGAGCTAAGTCTAGTTTAAGGGTTTTATTGTTGTTTCCTCTAGCAACTGTTTGACATTATTGCCTTATACTTGTTGTCTCGCAAAACCTGTCTCCTTGTAGTTAATAAACTTGCTTTCTCCTATAGTCGAAATGAAGCTGGCTATGTGAACTGCGTGAGTTGCTCCATTTAGGGTGGCACACTCTTGTATACAGACTTCTTTAAAGGGGCAACAGCTAATATATGTGGACTGTCCAGGCACTACAGTGCAGAACACACATTGTGTGGAAAAATCCAGTACTGGGAGTGCTGGGGTCACCCTGCAAGTGAAAAAAATCAAGGCTGTGGAACCAGAGTGTGACTGATGCATGGCTGACTGTTTCTGCACAGCTGCAGCCTGCCAGCATGCTGTTTGTGAGGGACTCACATGGAAGTTAGTGGCAAGGCATGATGAGGCACTGAAATGAGAAGAGCCAGAGTGACTCATGTTACTTATGGGTGCAACCCAGAGTGAGGGATTAACTATATATGCCTTGTAACAAAGATTCAAAGAAAAATTGTTTACCCAAAAGGATAATATAGCAGCACAACTCACTTTTCATGGGCTTATGCAGAAAAATACTGGGAGCAGTTAAGGCTTCAACTAGCCAGTGCAGAACCAAAGTCTCTTTTCCCCTGTGCTTCAGCACATCTGCAAGGGAGATGAAGCAGAATCTAAGTGGAAGAAATGCCTTGGTTTGGTTCCAACATATTGTAGTATAGCTGCTCAGTCACTGCCCCTGACACAGCTCACAATTTCCTTTCAACCCTGCAGCACTTATGGTGGAGCCATCCTGGCCAAAAATGTCACTGATCTACCCTTTGCCTTTTTGAGAAAGGCCATTCTCTGCCACACACCTTGTGAAACAGCCTTCAGAGTCAGGACAGCCGAAAGGGAATGGAGAAAGGATTAATATCCAACTTGCTCCCAGATATCTCCCACCCCATGGCTGAGCCCTCAGACACCATATAAGGTTAGCTTTGCAGTCTATGATGTAAATTAAATCTGGGAGCAGAATTCCCAGCCCTCCACATCCTTGAAGGCGCAACCGCTCATCCAACCATACATGAACACAAATCACTATTTAGACCTTCACATGCACACACAACTTACCATCTCTGAGGTCTCCCCACAGCCTGGAAAAAATATCTCAGGGAGGGGAAATCAGAAATATATGTTAAAAATGCTGTCATGTCTTCTTCAGATTATAGCTAACAACTTTTGGGTGTTTCCCCCTACATCCCCAGTCATGGCACCCATTGAGGCCAGACCCATAAGGACAAAGCTTTGTAAACAGCTAACTGGCAGAGGAAGAAAGAAATTGAGCTTCCAGGATAACATTCTCAGACCTCATTGCAAACCCCTCAAAACCAAAAGAAAACTACAGACTGTGTTTGCAGTCAGAGATCAATAAGGACAAGCAGCAGCACTGCCATGAGGGCAGGGCAAGCAGGGCACAGCAAAATCAGGGGCACAGTTCCAGTAAGTTGCAAAGCCCCTCCTGCTCCCTCTCCAGATTGTCTGTGCTGGCCCCTGCCCTGGCGGGCAGCTTCTGAGAGCTAAGGGTTAATCCCCTCTCCCAGGCTGCAGGGCTCTGCCTCCTGCTTTGGGAAGGGAGGAGGGGCAGGCTGGGCATCCCCTTCCCATGCTGCTGGTGCTGCCGCCTCCATGTGCATCTGGAACCAGGCTGAGCCACAGCTCCTGCCCACAAGGTGTGTGCATGTGCATGTGGACAGTGCAGGTGGGGAGAATCCTTCTCCAGCACCCTGCTGTGCCTGTCTGGAGCCAGCCTGGGTAGCACTGAGCTCTGCCCACCCCAGCTCCAGGGCCTCAGCCTGCAGGGGAGGGGAGAACACTGACCAAAGGGCTGGGCAGTGGCACCATCTGCTGCAGTGAGGGGCAGAAAGGTGGCAGGGGGTTCAGAGAGCCAGAGGATAGTGGCGGGGGTGGGGGGTGGACCAGGGATGTGGACAGGAGCAGGAGGGAGTTTGATGAAGTCTCAGGAATCAGGGAGGCACATGTCTCTAGTGAATACTATGATGCATTTTTTAATTTGGAGGAAAGGGGGCACAAGTATTTTGCTCCAGGTGCAAAAATCCCTATTTACAGCTCTGACCAGAAGCTGTCCAGCAAGAACACTGAAGTGGCCAGAGGCCAAAAATCACCTTGACAAAAGACTTCAGAGAAAAACAAGGAGATGATGCAGAGAAACTCCTGAGGGCAATGCAGAAGCAGAATGCTCTGCTGAAGTGCATATTGTTTGTGGGAATGCCAACAATCTAGTGCCCTCAAACAAGACCCAGACATGTTCTTCAGCCCCTGGATAATACAGGGCACTGGGAATACCAGCAAGTTTCTCACTGTGCCCCAAAAGCCATGATCCTACAGGCCATGACGCTAGCTCAGGGCAGCAAGAATAATTGTGTGGGGAAACCTGGCTCTTTTGAGCCATCTAATGTCCCTGATCAGTTTGAGCTCCAACGTTCAGCACCAGAAGAACAATAAGAAAGACAGGGCAAGTCATATATCCCAAAATAACACCCACCAAGTAGACATAGCCCTAGGGAGCCCCATGAACACACAACCATCAGTAACTTCCTGAGTATTACAGAGCTTTGTAATCTAGTGCACCACACATGCATGACAGTGGCCCCAGCAGTTTCCCTATGCCCAATTTATTGGCTACAGGCTAATAGTATTCAGAGTTGGCCAGCTTCCCGAGGGCAGTGGTGACCTGTTTCTCAGTGGGTCCAGGCCACTGTATGTTAGTGCTCTGTTGCTGCAGCGCTGGGGTTTGCAAAGCACAGATCTAAAAAACAAAAATTAAAAAAATAGATTGCCTTCACCACTCCGCAGTTCTGTTGCCACTATTGGTTATACCAAGTTTTTGGGCTGATTTCCACCCCGCCCCCCAGTAGACACTGGTTTCTGAGCTCCAAAGAGGTTGTGCACTGTGTGAAGCTGCTTCAAGAGCTCATGTCATAACAATTGCCTGGTACCTTCCTCTGTCTTTTGCTGCTGCCAAAAAAACCTGCTGTTGCAGCCACTTCATCCACTCATTGGTGCAGCATTAGTTACTTGGCTCTGAGTGTTCACAAAAAGTTTAGAACAGCTGCCGTGTCTTCACAATTGCCAGACATGCAGCACAGAGCACAGAGGTGGGTATATGCTGGCTGACAGCTATTTGGAAATGGCTCTAGCTTGCCCTGAAGGAGAGGAATCATGGGACAGGGAGAGTGGAATCATGACAGGTTTTGAATTTGACCCTAAGGTCACAATTCCACTGGCTTACACCCACCTTCTCATAGGCATCCCACCCTACAGAATGAAAAAAATTCCAGAATTCTCCCACCTCTGCTGCAAAGGCTCATGGGATATGCACCCAGAATGCCAAATGCAGTTGATTTTTAACAGAAAAAAATTCCACCCAGATCACATACTTTATATGTGTATTTTTAAAAAAAAAATAGTTTAATAGCCTCAGATATATCACTTCAGTTAGGTTTATTGGCTAGATTTGACCTGTTAATCAGCAATCTAAGCCAGGTAAATAAATCAAACAAATGCCCAGAAATCAGTCCACCTTAAGAAAAGCTGGTCTATATGGCATGGGGTGGTGTATTTGTAAAACTTTAACACTAATTTAGAAATGACTCCTCCCTGATTCAGCAAATAATCTGATTAAGGCAGAGCGAATGTGAATAGAATGTGACCTTCGAAATGTAAGACTGGGAGTGTGTAGCAAACAGCACAGCATTGCAAAAACTTCCAAAACTTGCCAGATTAACTTCTGCTGTCCTATTGACACTAACCTTCATGTCTGCCTTTTTTGACTTCTGCTTAGCTTTTGAAGACCCAGGGATGACACACAAATGCAGGTAGGAGAGTCAGAAAAACATCCCTTCTGTTGCAGCATGGTAGGTTGTTATGTCTTTTTAAATCCATATATTGCATCATCTGTGCCACTATAGATTAGACACACAATATTCTGCTGTGAATTTAGAACATACTTTTTGAAAATACCTGGTTATCCATATACATTCCATATACTTTGGGTAGGGTTTTATTAAAGATGCATTAAACTATTTCACTTTGATTGTTTTGTAATTGGTTTTCTGTGGATAGCTTGTTTTTGTTAACTAGGTTGTCTTAATTGTTATTTTTCTATTTTTAAAATATCACTGAATATTATTTGCAATGTAGGAAGTAGTAAATGCTTAAATACGTACATTTATTCCCATTAAATAGCCGTAAATGCAGCTAATTAGCAAAGCAGAGAATAAAGAAAACAAGTTATAAATAATAGATTTCAGTTAGTGATTGTTATATTTTGCAGCCTCTGTGTATTCTCTGCAGAAGGTAACATTGAAATATAAAGGCATATAATAAAGTAGAGCATTGTAAACCTTTTCTAACATTAAATGAACTTGTCAGAGTTTGTTAGCAACCTTAGCTCAGTTTGGGGCAACTCTTTCCTTTCTAGTTTACCATAGGTTTCCTCCATCCTGCTATGGGCCCTGGGATTTGCTATTTTACAGTATTTCACACCATGCAAGACCCAGTGGAGTCTTTCGTACTGCCGAATGATACACAGAGAGGAAGCATAGACCCTTAAAAATACAGTTTGAACCTCTCTTGTCCAGCACCCTCAGGACCTGATTGGAATTGGATGAGGAGAATTTGCTGGACCATGGGAGGTCAATATTTTGTAGCACATTAGTAAAATTTTCAGTGCTTATTGGGCTCCTAGGAGATATCGGCTACGTCTACATGTGAAGCCAACATTGAAATAGGCTATTTCGATGAATAACGTCTACACGTCCTCCAGGGCTGGCAACGTCGATGTTCAACTTCGACGTTGCGCGGCACCACATCGAAATAGGCGCTGCGAGGGTACGTCTACACGCCAAAGTAGCACACATCGAAATAAGGGTGCCAGGCACAGCTGCAGACAGGGTCACAGGGCGGACTCAACAGCAAGCCGCTCCCTTAAAGGGCCCCTCCCAGACACAGTTGCACTAAACAACACAAGATCCACAGAGCTGACAACTGGTTGCAGACCCTGTGCCTGCAGCATGGATCCCCAGCTGCCGCAGCAGCAGCCAGAAGCCCTGGGCTAAGGGCTGCTGCCCACGGTGACCATAGAGCCCCGCAGGGGCTGGAGAGAGAGCATCTCTCAACCCCCCAGCTGATGGCCGCCATGGAGGACCCGGCAATTTCGACGTTGCGGGACGCGGATCGTCTACACGGTCCCTACTTCGACGTTCAACGTCGAAGTAGGGCGCTATTCCGATCCCCTCATGAGGTTAGCGACTTCGACGTCTCGCCGCCTAACATCGAAGTTAACTTCGAAATAGCGCCCGACACGTGTAGCCGCGACGGGCGCTATTTTGAAGTTAGTGCCGCTACTTCCAAGTAGCGTGCACGTGTAGACACAGCTATCTAGGAGTAAATTACAGCTAAATAGCAGCACAGAACACTGAGAGCCAAGACAGATGGATTTAAACAAACCTTGTGGGACCACGGGAAGCTTGGCCACACCCAGGATAAGTGGTCATCCAGCTAACTAAAATCATTCCAGCTTATGGAGTTTGCCATCTGCGAGAGTTCAATATATATTGGATTGAAAGTAGAAAGAGCTTAATTTTCTGGACACAGTCGCAATTCCCCGTGTAGGGCAGTGAGCTAGGTTGCTGCTGCAGGGCATGAAGAGGCCACAAACCACTGCTTCCTAAAGCCTGGAGTTATTTGTGGGATAAGAATCCTTGGGAAAGAAATAGACTTATTTTGATCAGAAACTATGCAAAATTTGATGAGTTTGTGGCTTTGATGCTAAACTACTTGAAACTTGATATCTGTCTGCGCTCTGTACAGGTTATTGTATAATCCAATACACCATACTTCTCCAACACATATAGCTTTGGATTGGGTGAATACTTGTAGAGGTTTCATGTAGTTTAATGACTTTAGCAACACTTGGGGAATCTTTTTCTAGAACTGGAGGAGCTGAAAACTGACAAAATTCTAATAGATTTGGGAAGTACATTATATAATGTGTAGTGTCTCATGTGGCCAGGCATGCTGATGGAGGGGTGGGGAAGCACAGGGGACAGTAGCCTCAGAGCCCAGCATTGCAAAGGGGCCTGGAGCTCAGAGGCAGCAGCCAGAGCTGTGAGACCCTTTGAAATGCTTCACTGCTGCTTTGCACATGGCTCTGAGGGTGCATGGAGGACAGGATTGTCTGCCCTAAGGCATGCCCCTTCCACCCTTGCTCCCCTTCTTCTTGGATAAGGAGCTGGGCCCCGCTTCCACCTTGCCTCTGCCTGTCAGCCCCACTGCATGTGGTTCAAAGAAATCTTACTGCTTTGTTCATAACATGTTCAATGTACAAACCCTTGACATGCACAGTTGTTCACAATGGTGTCTTGACAGAATCCTTCAGAATACTCTCAGGAGTGTGACAAGGGTGCCTTTCCTGTTCTCGATCACAATGAACTAGATTAGAGCAGGACAACAGATGGCCATCAATGGGGCATTTCAGTGGACCTTTTAAGCTGCTAGAGGACATCCATTTTGCTGACAATATCACCCTCCTATCACAACAACGTGAACGCATGGAATAAAAGGTTGCAATACTACATAAAACTGCCTCAGTGACTGGACTGAGCATTAAGAAGGGAAAGACCAAGACAATGAGGATCAGCTAGTTCAACACCACCACCACCACCACCACATTGGGAACGCATGACCTGGAAGATGTGGAGCAGTTCACCTACTTGGGGAGTATTATCGTCAGAGACAGAGGAGCAGACAAGGTTATCAATGCCAGGACAGGGAAAGTAACAGCTGCTTCATCCCATATGGCAGTCATAAATAATATCTGCAAAGACAAAACTGCAGATCTTCAACTCAAATGTGAAACGTGCTTTTGTATGGAAGTGAGACCTGGCGTACAAAAGTAGTCTTCAAAAATCACAAGCGACCTCATTCATAAACAGATGCCTGAGGTAGGTCCTTCATTTTAAATGGCAAGGCTGTCAAACGAGGAGCTTTGGAACAGAGCAGGACAAAATCCACTTGATGTTCAATTCAAGAGAAGAAAGTGGGGATGGCTAGGCAACACGCTGAGGTTCCAGCAAGTCCTTCAAGCTCTCACTTGGAACCCACAAGGAAAACGTAAAAAAGGAATACCTTGGACAACCTGGCGAAGATCTACTGAGACTGAAGGAAAACGAGTGGGGGTACTCCTGGAGTCAGCTAGAAGTTTAGTCCCCCCAAGTGAAGTGGAGGAGACTTGCAGATGACCTATGCTCCACTCAGAGTACAAGGTAGTCATGTTAGCTTGTATTCTAACAAAATAGCAGTAATGTAGCGCTTTAAAGACTAACACATTTATTTATTTGATGATGAGCTTTTGTGGGACAGACCAACAGCATCAGATCAATGGCATTTCCAGTGCAGACATCTAAGTACAGAGGTCCCAAAAATTGCAATAAAAACTGACAAATCAAGTACCAGGGTTTAAGTATTGTCCATAACATGAAAGAGGAGAACACCTGTCTCTATTTTTATATGATTTTATATGTATAGTTGTAGGCTAGAACCTTCATTTATTTTATTGGTACATGCAATGTGCACCAGAATTGTTTCAATAAGTCTTTATCCTTCATGCTCTGTCAATCAGAGATAAGAAGCTGGAAAAGATGACTCAAACTGCTAAGTTTACATTTCTTATGAACGTGAAATCAGTTTTAAACTTAAAAACAATGAGAAGTCCTATGGCACCTTATAGTCTAACAGATTTATTGCAGCATCAGTTTTCACAGGCAAAGACCCACTTCATTAGATGCATACAAGTTTTAAACTCATGTTCCCTGAGCTTGCTATTACAAATTGGACTGTTGTTTAGGTTTGATCTGACTGATCGTGTCATGAACTGCAAGGGTGCGTCTACACTAGCAAGTACATTCGAAATTAGGATCGGAAGACCGAGTTCTTTCAACAGAAGCCGCGGAGCATCTACACTAACATGGCGCTCTTTTGAAATTAGTTTCGAAAGAACTCCCCCTTGGTCATCCTGAAGTTCTGTAGCCACCGGTCATTGCCCCAGTCCTCCAGCACCAGCCAGTCCCACCAGCCACTGCTTGTGGGGAAGCTCCACAGGCAGCAGATGACCCAGTGGACCAGCTAGGGGCATTGCACCCTGAGGATGGCTTTCAGGAGGGTGGCTACCTGGAGCTGCTGCAGCACAGTGGCCAGGGTGCTGGCCACGGCTGCAATGGAGGGGGTGCTGCCCGGGGGGACTGGGATGCCACTTCCGATGCCTCTTGCTCACTCTCTCTCGCTCTGCCTGGGGACAGGGTTGCTGGCCATTGGCATGTGCAGGCTGAGGTGCGGGGGGGCCCTTTAAGGGGACGGTGGCCCCAGAAGGGCTCATCCGCCATGTGACCCTGCCCGTAGTACTTCCTGCCCCTGCTCTTTCGAAAGAGCAGGCTGGCACGTGGGGACTCTTTCAAAATTGTTCTAGGGGCCTTTTGAAAGAAGGGACTGAACCTTTGATCCCCGCTGGTGTGTGTGTGGATGCTCTGTTTCCAAAGAGCATCCGTCGATGTTCTCTTTTGAAAGATGTTCTTTTGAACCAGAACTGTAGTGTAGATGCAGCCTAAGTGACTGTCCATTTTATGGGAAGCTTTGAGAAAGATGACGATCTTTTGTGGTTAGCAATCTTGTGGATGTGTACTCTAGGCAGCATCACTGTCCGGCCTATGCATGACTGTTGACTGACTTACCATAACCAGTGACATTTATCCTATTTTTATAAGGCAAGTAAATACTGTTAATATTTGTTATTACTTACGGCATCATGTACTGAATGGAACATGCATTTATAGTGCCCGGTAGGTATAGTCCTTAAAACCCCCTTTAGAAGGGATCACTGACACAAGATAGGGAAAGGCTAATTGCTGCCCTTTGTGCTGAGTGGAATGAAAAATCTGACTCTGGTAGTGTTAATACCCCATGATCCCTTCCAGATCAGAAGCCTGGCAGCCTCTAACACTAGCGAGGCAGACCTGTGGAAGAAATAAATATTGGTTTACTGGTCCCATATCTGAGTTGCTTCATCTTTGAGCCACCCAATTCCTAGGCATGCCAGGGGCCCATCCAGCTCCAGGGCAACTTAGCGCTGCTATAAGGTATGCTGGCTACTGGCAGCCCGCTAGGGTCCACTAATGGGGTAGAAGAGCCTGTAGCCATGCCCTCTCCTTCCTCTTGCTTTTCCACAACCTACCCCAACTTGCCTTATGTACTAAGCCTGGGAGATGGGTCAATGCACAGCTGTTTTGCTATGTAGGGCATCCCTCCTAATACAGGTAGATTTGTGCCCCTTTATGCCACTGGTGTTATGTAAAGGGTAAACCTCATCAGGAATTTCAGCACGAAAGCAGCCTCAGAATCAGCACTGCCACCTGCTGCATTTTTGTAAAGAAAGGAAGTGGAACTGATGAAGTTTGATTTTACCTAAATGAAAAATGTTAATTTCTGTCTGCAGGAATTTTTATTCCAAATCAGAAAACAGATTTCATTTCACATTGAAAGGACGCATTGTGTGTAGATGCTCTGTGGGGCTTTTCAAAAGAGACCTGGCTTTTTTGAAAAAAACCCTCACATGTAGACTTGTCCACTATGGTTTGTTTCAAAATAAGCTCTATTCCCTATCTTAATAGCACCTGTTTTGAAATAGCTATTTCAAAATAGGCACTATTCCTCATAGAATGCGATTTACCAATTTCGAAACAATCCAACCAATATTTCAAAGTTTTGAAATAGTGGTTGTGTTGTGTAGACGCTAGGATATATGGCTTTTATTTTGAAATAACTTTGCTGTATAGACCTACCCTATGATATTTCACAAGCCCTCAGAACTATTTACGGGAATCCAGTTGTTATTCTGTACCCCCAAACAATTTACATCTGTATCTTCTGGCAACGAACATGGCTTGCCACAATTCTTCACTTGTGGGTGCAGCAGATCTCATGTTTAAAGCTAGGAGAGAAGAACAGAGCTGAACTTTAAAATATTGCTTATGTTTTTAAACTTCACATTAAAGATAATATGAAATAAAAATATACCCATGTTTTAGAAAGGTTGTTGAAAGAATGAGTTTCTAGTTTAGAATTGTGATTTTTTTAATAATTTGATGATATGGCTAAAAACTCAGGCCCCATTTCTGTTCATGCTTATGTGTAACTTTACATACATGAGTAGTCCACCTGAAGTCATGGAAGCACTCATGTGTAAAAAGTTAAGTGCTTATGTGTTTGCAGGATCTGGAAGTTAGTCTACACTGGCTCACTTATTAAAATGTTGATATTGGGAGGAATATTTGAGGTCTGTCCTAGGATATTGCTGGACTATGAGTGGATGGCACAAGCCAGTTCACAGGCTAAAGAATGTTTTTAGGATTGTCAGATGTCCTCCTTTGCATCTTTATAACAATTATTCCTGAAGTATTTGGTGAGGGCTGAGTTAAGTCTACTTTACAGGCATCTACCGAAAGCCTGAGCAAGTGCAGAATGCACAGGTGTATTTTTATGAATGACGATATTACCTTCATAAGGCTCTTTGAGCAGCCAGTAGCAGTGTAACCACTACAACTTCCAAGTCAGAAGTCTTACCTTGTTGACATGCCCCATGGTGGTGGTAAGTTTTCCCAGATTAGTGGTTGGGGGTTTGAGCCAGTTCTGTTGGGAACCCCTAGATATTGAATCCAGCCCTTGTTGCTGATTACTTCACTTGGCAGAGTGTTGCCTCAGGATCCATCACAAACAAATCAATTAAACCATTAATTTTGGGAAACAATTTTGTTATGCCTCTAGACATATTCAATGTACAAATTATAGGAGAGAAACAAATGAAAAAAGGGAGATTATATGAAACTTGTACAGGACAAACACAAAGCTGCAAATTTAACTTTACATATTCCAGAATCTGTCCTTTAAACTTTTTGGGATATACATTTGATGCTTCTATCTCAATTCCAAGCTAAGTTATTGGAAATGAAGAACAATTTAAAAGACTATTGGCAAGAATTGCCTTCCTTGAATGTGAAGTCGAAAGACTGGAGGCGTTACTAAATTGCAGGAAAATTATATAGTATACTAACAAATTTAAGGGAAGAACTCAGTATACTGCTGAATGAAAGCTGAGTGACAAATAAAGCTAGTTATGAGAGCTTTATTTGAAAAGGACGATAAAACAGACAAGATTTTGGCTTTGGTTTAAAGGAAAGCTCATAAGAAAGCTATTTGTCAAATTAAAACCAAAGAGGGCATAAAGCAAAAATTAAGAATTACTAAATGAACTTTGAAGACCTGTAAGCTAATGTGCATACCTCAATATGCAAATAGAACAGATGCAGCTGTATTCTTGTCTGAAGATCAATTAGGGAAAGGGACCTAAAACTCAGATTGAAAGTGCTGTAAGCAGCATAATTCTAGGGGGAAAAAAAACACACACCAAAATTTCCAGTGGGAAAATCCCTTCATTGGGTAAGCTACTGAAAAAAATAAATGGGAATTTCCCAGGACCTTTGCATGATGCTACTGCTACACAAAACAGGGTATCATAGTTGGGGATGAAATCTTCTGTATATCAGTTTTAAATAGAGACATTGATATTTATGCTAAACACACTAGCAATAAAATTAGTGACTGAAATTAAGCCATTGCTACATACAGTTCAAGCAGATTTTATTTATGGAAAGCAGTCAGACAGACAATCTATGACATCTACTCAGCCCCAAAGTATTTAATCAGCTCAAATGATCTTTCCCAAGACTACTTTAAGAAAATAGATTTATTTTCAAATTTAGGAAAGCAGATACCTTACATTTAATCCCAAGCATTAATGTCATATTGAATTGTACCCTTCCTGAACAAGATAAGAATGGACTTCTTCCCACTTCTGTTTGCACTAGTGCAGTAAACTCTGTTTTAGCCACTTAAATTGATCTGAAGTGGGGTCTGTACCACAAAAGCTCATCACCAAATAAATCATTTTGTTAGTCTTTTAAAGTGCTGCATTTCTGCTGCTTTGGTTTGCTGGAGTATAGACCAACATGACCATCTCTGTTTTAAACCAGCATTCTATCATCTGGAATTCTCAAATAACCAGCATTTTAGCCATAAGATACATTTCATTACTTCATCTACCAGCATCAAAACAGAGTTCAACCAGCAGCCAATATTGCAATTTCCTAGCCATAGTTTGTCAGTCTGCCACCGGGCACTATCCTGGCATTGTAGGTTTCTTCTGCTTTTTAAATCTGCCATTTGTATTCTGGTTCTAGTATTATTGACATTGATTTATAGCACTGAATCCTTCCATCCATTAAATATGGCAAGTTCTAGACCTCAAACTATGAAAAAGAAATGATACAACAGAAAATAGACATTGCCAGTCATCTAGAGAGGGGAGAAAAAAATCTCAGTAAGATAAAATAGTCAACCATTTGTGATATCAATACGCAGAAATGTAGTTTAATGAGCCTTTATACAAGTTCAGAGTCCACTAAAGCAACAGCTTTTACATGAAGCTTGACTTTGATTAAACCTAAGCTTGAGTAACTTGAATGGTTTGTGATGAAGTGTTTAGAAGGCGCTCCTGTATCTGGGCCTGTGAAAGTAGAAAAAGCTAATTTTTTTAAATAAAGAAAAAGATGGAGCTTGATGAACCAAGTGTTCTCTCTGAAGGCTGCTTCCAAACTCTACAGGGGATTAGAAAGCTTGACACATCTGGGCTACGTCTACACGTGAAGCCTACATCGAAGTAGCCTATTTCGATGAATAACGTCTACACGTCCTCCAGGGCTGCCAACGTCGATGTTCAACATCGACGTTGTGCAGCACCACATCGAAATAGGTGCAGCGAGGGAACGTCTACACGCCACAGTAGCACACATCGAAATAAGGGTGCCAGGCACAGCTGCAGACAGGGTCACAGGGCAGACTCAACAGCCAGCCGCTCCCTTAAAGGGCCCCTCCCAGACACACTTGCACTAAACAGCACAAGATACACAGAGCCGACAACGAGTTGCAGACCCTGTGCATGCAGCATGAATCCCCCGCTGCAGCAGCAGCAGCCAGAAGCCCTGGGCTAAGGGCTGCTGCACACGGTGACCATAGAGCCCCACACGGGCTGGAGAGACAGCGTCTCTCAACCCCCCAGCTGATGGCTGCCATGGAGGACCCCACAATTTCGACGTTGCGGGACGCGGATCGTCTACACGGTCCCTACTTCGACATTGAACGTCGAAGTAGGGCGCTATTCCGATCCCCTCATGAGGTTAGCGACTTAGACGTCTCGCCGCCTAACGTCAAAGTTAACTTTGAAATAGCACCTGACGCGTGTAGCCGCGACGGGCGCTATTTCGAAGTTAGTGCCGCTACTTCGAAGTAGCGTGCACGTGTAGACACAGCTCTGGAGAACAAAAGTCAGCAGATCATGATGCTGCTTGTGAATATAGAGAAATGTTAATGAAAATTGTTCAAGACTAGGATTTATCCTGGGAGCAGATTTACAAAGTCAATGAGACAGGCTTATTTTGGATACATTTGCCTAACTTTACACTTGGTAGGTACACCTCTCTATTATCCAGACTATTTAAACATCCAGCAGGGCTGCAAGGTACGAAAGAGTTTACTGTAATAGAAGTATTTATTATGACCAATAATTTAGACCAAAGTAGAAATCAATATTTTCAGAGGCTCCACCTGTTTACGTAATCATTTATTTTGAGTAGTTGCAGTTTCATGGGAATTTGTTTTCGGTGAGGTATGTGTCTATAGGATGACTATTCAAAAAGACAAATTACAAACTATATTGGTGAGCGAGAGAAGCTAGAGAACCTTATGTCAGGCTTTTTTACATATCTGCAAAACTAAAAATTTTTATGTTTACACATAACTGATTCAGTAGACTTGCTCTGTAGGATTGTTCTTCCCATCTTACAAACACACTTCAGGAGGAATTTAGAAAATAAAACAAATGAAACGTCCTTACCTACAGAAAGAAAGTAATGAGCTCATACTCTGCAAACAGTAGTGTTTCCAGTTATTTGATAAGAACTCTGCATTGAGTCTATTGACTCATGAGACATGTTGGACAAACTGCAATACAGAGGGAAATGTACTATTTGGCTGTAGGCCAAAATATAGACAAAAATAGTAACTGATACTGAAAGTGCTGAAACCAAAAGCATAGGGTGCTTCTCCATAGACATACTATTGGGACTAGACAACAAAAATACTAGCTGCTCAATCGTGAGACCCCCTTTGGAATGCTTTTCCTTGTAGGTAAACCTATTGTAGTGAAAACATGGAAGTCATCGAGACAGATCACCGATTAGGATACCTCAGGATGTTGTGCAAACGTGGCACAAGGCCCTTTTTATACTCTACTTATCATAGCCTGGCTGTGCCCCCCATGTTAGCCCTGTAAATGTTAGTTAAAGCAGGATCTGCTGGCTGCAAAGGAGCCCCTCCTGCCCACCTCTGAAGGAGTAGTATGGAGAGGTTGTATGGGTGCCACCGTTGACTGTGCACCATGTTTAGATGATCTTGCAGTAGAGAGATGGTGATTCCAGGCTGCTTTGCTCTGGCAGTATGGTAGAAGAGTCTACAGTACAGTATCTGGGCCAGTGGCCTTGCCTTGTTATAGTGATGAGTAGAACCATGCATGAGATAGTGGTGAGAGGAAATGCTTCTTTCCATGTTGGCCAACTAGCCCAGGGAACTAGAGAACATTCTGAGCCTCCTTGTCATGGGTCCAGCTGGGGAATGAAGGGGAAGAACAACAGGTGTGCTTTTATGTCCTAATAAGCCCATAATATAGTAATAAAACCTGTGAAAACTATCAGCATTATGTATTTGTATTAAGGTAGTGTCTAGAGGTCATCATGTCTCATCATGCTAGGCACAGTACAAACATATAACAAGGACAGTTCTTCCCCAAAGAGGTTATAATCTATGTACCTTTGTTCATTACACATTGGGTGCATCTACACTAAGAACTAACTTTGAAGTTAACATCTAAGTGGGGCACTACATCGAAGTAGTCAGGCTACACACATTTACCCTAACTTTGAAGGAGGGAGCCCAGGAATGGAGTAGTGCCCTACTTCAAAGTTTAACTTCGAAGTAGGGTGTATGTAGACTCTCTACTTTGAAGTTGCTTACTACAAAGTAAGCAACTTCAAAGTTATTTTTGTAGTGTAGACAGCCTTATATTTGGTCAGCTAATCCACCTACATCAGGCGCGTCCAACCTGCGGCCCTGGACATCTAGTAATGTGGCCCCACAAGATCATAAACTTTTAACATTATTATGTGATTTATATACATTAACTATATTATATATTTTGTATGCGGCCCAAGACTATCTTCACTCAATACGGCCCAGGCAAGCCAAAAGGTTGGACACCCATGACCTACATCATGATTTTATCTCACAGCCCACTCCTCTACTTGGCTTCAGATCACCATTTTTAAAAGAACCTGAGAAAGAAATTTTTCCTTATTTCATGTATAAATCACAATTACCAATATGCAGATGCAAAGTTACATTGGTATGGGATTATAATGGGCAACGTTCAGTACTATGTGTATAGATGTGCGGCCATAAATTGATTTGATGGTATCACAGCTAGAAAGGGGAGCTTTATATTAATGGAAAAAGCAAGAGACCTGTCAACCCTGTAGGGTTCTGAACTACTGGATTCTAAGGCCTGAGTGCTACTATCTCTAAATAGAGGTATTTCTGTTCAAAATTCATGGGTTAGACTATGCCTGTATTTTGAATGAATGCCTGTAAAGGGTTAAACCCAGAAGCTGTGTCTACACATGCCCCATACTTTCAGAGGGGGCATATTAACGAGGCACTTTGGAAGATGCTAATGAGGTGCTGACATGAATATGCAGTTTATTAGCATACTGCCCATGTAGATGGGGCTTTTGAAGTTGGGGGGGGCCTTCAAAAGGCCCCCTTCTCCCTAAAACCAAATATAGGAAAAAGGGGCTTTAAGACCCCGCCGTCCCATGGATGGTGACATTCTGAAAGCAGTACTTTTGAATTGTGTGCAGCTGCCGTTATACTAATGAGGCACTGCATATTCATGTCACCACCTTATTAGCATCTTCTGAAGTGCCTCATTAACATGCCATCTGAAAGTAGGGGGCACATGTAGACACAGCTAGAGAGTAGGTTCTCTGTTGGCAAGTAGCCAGGTGAGACAATGGGAAGAGAGGGATCTTTCGAACTGAAGCAGTTCTGTTGAAGAGGCTTTTCTTTTGTCTGGCTGGAAGAGAGAGAGATGTTTAAGCTGGTGGGGGCGGGGTTGGGGCTGGCTTAAGGAGTTCAATAAATATGAAGGCCTCAAGGAGATCTCGGCATAGATAGGTAAGTATAAAGGGAATGTTAGTCAGATGTGATCAGATGATTGTTTACTTTGGGTTTGATGCCAGACTTACCAGGCTGGCTGAACACTATACGGTGATCTTGGGGTTTCACAGCTGCAGCTCCAGACTCTTGGCTGCCGCCATTGACAGGTTGCCATCCTTGACAGGAGTGGGAAAGCTGCTCCTGTCAGGGGTGGCAGCCTGACTCTTGGTTGCCAACAGGAAAGGTTTCCCATTCCCCAGAAACCAGGCAGCTGGTCAATTTCCTGGCTCCTCACCTCATTTTGGGAGCCAGGAAACCAGCCAGTGCTGGTACATTACATTTCCCAGCTTCCCTCTGCTCGAGGGAGCCAGGAGCCACTGGAAGGCGTACTCTTCAGTTTCCTGTCTGTGAATGTGGGGGAGCTGGAGCCTGCCTCACAGCTCCCTGCAGCTCACAGAAGACAGGAAACTGGTCTCCTGCAAGCTGCAAGCCAGGCCCCAGCTCCCTGGGCTCACAGGGGACAGGAAATTGATCAGTGCTGCTGTGGTGGTCAGTTTCCTGGATCCCCAAGTTGCATGAAAATTCAGCTTATGTGAGGTTGCCAAGAGCGCACCCTCCTCATAAGTTGGGTGTATATTGTAACTTCTAAATTGAATCCAAGGGAAGTGATTCTCTGTGCTTTTATCTACCCCCCCCCCCACCTTTTTAATCCAAGCAATTGAGTGTACTTTATTTCTATATTTTAGTCTTTTATTTTGTTAAGATCTTTTTAAGGCAATGATTTGATTCCTGTGTCCTAGAGAAGGGTTTGTGTAAATGCATGCTTAGGACTGAAAGATCAGCTATCAGAGCGTAGCTTAATTTCTTCGCCTTTGTTTTCAAGCTCTCTCCTAAGGGAGGTTTAAGAGCTTGAAGGGTTACACTAGGGGGACATCAAGGTTTTTCTTTTTTTAAACACCACTTGGTGGTGGCAGCTACTTCCCAATGTCAGGGAATCTGTGACCCTGGGAAGTGTTTAAGCAGCACCCTATAGAGGCAAGGTATTTTTAAGGTCTCTTTCTGCACTCAGTGTCAGAGTGGGATTAGCCTTAACAGCCTGTCATTTCAAGCTCTTTGTAAATAGGCAGTAATAGTAAATAAGACCCTGATCCAGCACAGAACTTAAGTATCAAAACAAAAAAAGCAGTCAAGTAGCACTTTAAAGACTAGCAAAATGGTTTATTAGGTGAGCTTTTGTGGGACAGACCCACTTCTTCAGACCATAGCCAGACCAGAACAGATTCAATATTTAGGGCACAGAGAACCAAAAACAGTAAGCAAGGAGGACAAATCAGAAAAAGATAATCAAGGTGAGCAAATCAGAGAGTGGCGGGGTGGGGGGGGAAGGTCAAGAATTAGATTGAGCCAAGTATGCAGACAAGCCCCTATAGTGACTCAAAGTTCTCAGAAAGTTTTTGGTTCTCTGTGCCTTAAATATTGAGTCTGTTCTGGTCTGGCTATGGTCTGAAGAAGTGGGTCTGTCCCACGAAAGCTCACCTAATAAACCATTTTTCTACTCTTTAAAGTGCTACTTGACTGCTTTTTGTTTTGCTAGTGTATAGACTAGCACGGCTTCCTCTTTGTTACTAGAGAACTTAAGTATGTGCTCGATGTTAGCACTACACACCTGCTTAAAAAGTTAACATGTGCTTCATGGCTTGGGGCTCAGGCAAGCTTGCTTCAGAGGAAGACTTCTGAAAAAACATCAGTTTTTTTTTAAGATCATTAAGACTTTTCTTAAATATAGAAAGACTTATGGTGGTAAGATGTAGTAAAATATTTTATCACCCCTGCTTCAGGATAGCATTTAGCACCAAAGCTATCAGTGAATTGTAATCAGTGGTAGGAAAATAAGATACGTCTGAAATCTCATTTTGGATTTCTTTTGACTAGCAATTAGAAAACATATACCATCTTTTTACTCAACGTTAGAACACATTTAACCTCTTTCATGCCTTCTTTGTCATCATTTTCATTTATAGCACTCCCTCCTAGAGTACCAGTTTCTCTCGTGTTCCTCTTTGTGCCACTTCTTTGTTGAACCCAGTCATTATGCTGGGTATTAAACAATACGTATTGTAGAAGACATGTCCCATGACCCCAGGAGCCTACACTCTATTTGGGCAGACAGTGCAGTTCAGTGATGATTGAGACAAGATAAGAGAGTGGAAAGTTCAGTTTCAAAGCAGTTTGAAACTCATGAATTTTAAAAGGATCTGTGGAAGATTATCATTACAGGGTTTTACAGAAGTAGTACAAATCCCTTAGGCAGGGATTTGAACAGTAAGACATGGCTTGGTGCAACACGAGGCAATCAATTCCAATGAAAGAGGGTGGAAAGACAGACAGCATAAAAGTGCTTTGTGTGGAGAAAGGATTCAGGAATAGTCTTGAGACTCATGCTAAGTACAGGAAATGAGCATCTAGTCAGTGATTCATAGATTGGAAGAAGCAATTGTAATCATGCAGTCTGATCTCCTGTGGACCATAGCATAAAACTTCCCCAAAGTAATTCTTAGTATGTATGTATCTTTTAGGGAAACAGCCAATCTCGATTCAAAAATTCACTGTGGAGAATTCACTGTGACCTCTGGTAACTCCAATCGCCTGGGACTGAAGTCATGGGGCTTTCCCCCTCTGCCCAAGGTGGTGGGGTTTGCCACTTGGGGTGCTGGTGCTTGGGCAAAGTCATGCTTTGCCCCCGCCCTCGTCTTGGAGATGTGTGGTAAGTTTCATTTCCTGAAAGGGTTACAGTACAATGAAGTTTGAGAGCCCCAAGTGTAGATAAGTGATAAATGTATAAAATTATATGGGATATTTAAACTTCATAAGAACTAATAAGAGGTTACTTGCATTGTTTTCAATTATCTGTAGCCCATTATACTATAGCAGCCAACAACTGCATTGTGCATAACCCTGTGACTAAATGACTGATTGAAAAAGCCTCATGACTGGAAATGGAGAATGAAAGAAAAGTCCTTCAAAGGAGGAGCTTGTTTTCACCAAGAAGCTATAAGTATGAAGTCAGAAAAAGATCCTTCCTCTTTGGGCAGTTTGGATTCTAACAAAGTGAAATAACTGGACAAAAAGATTGAGATCCCCAGACCCCCTGGAATGTCCAGATCAGCTTTCTGTCAACCAATCTCTGTCAGAGGCGTTATTCCTTGTGAGGAGCAGGGCACAGCTGTTGACAGAATGCCCTGGGAATCTGGAAGCTTTGTGGGTTTTGTTGGCAAAACTCTAGTGTAGATGTCGCCTCAATGCAAGTCTGGCCCTGGGAAGAAGTGAGCTAGAAGAAAAGTTTGCTACGTGGTTTTGTAATTTATCTGTATTTCCATTAGGTCTGACTTTAAATATTACTTTCCTGTCCCAGTGTAAGATTTTAAAAAACTTAGTGGATGTGAGCCCAAACTTTCTCTCAGGCCTTCAACTAAGTATAAAGAAAGGGCAGATAAAATGGTAGTGCAAACCCTAAGACTTTGAGAAAAAGCTCAAAGGAAATATTACATTTTACATTGCAAATTCTCATGTTTAATAATTGTTTGGTGTGATCCAGATGCCTTCAGAAACCTTTGGGCAAAATTCTTAAATAGGCTTCAAAAAATGCAGTGTCATACTTTTGTGGACACATTTTGCAAGAGCAAATTAGGTTGGGAACTGTTGACAATTCAGTTCGTAAATAGTCATCACAAACAATCATGCCACAACCACTGGCTGGACAATCAATCTCAAAAGGAGCTTTGCTACACTGATTACTGGAATTACTCTTTTAGAGGTCTGCCTGTATTTACTACTCATAAATAATCAGCATAAACTCGGTAGAATGTAGTTTTCCACAGGAGGTTCTGCTGGTTTACAATAAAACTTGTAGATAACCAGTGTGCATTTTGTTTGAAAGCGGTCATAGAAAACTTATGTACCATTTATTGATCTGGAGAAAGCATATGACTTCGTTCCATGGGAACTTGTGTTTGAAGTTTTGAGATGTTGGAGATGACAGAGGACTCTCAGCTCAGCAGCTAAGACATCAACAATACACTGAATTTCATGGAGTTTGAGTTGATGGTAGGACTGAGACAAGGCAGTATGCCAAGGCCTCTTCACTTTGTTCTAGTTATGTGCTTAATTAACAGGAAACCAACCTGTGGAGAGAGAAAACTAATGTATGCTGCAGTCAGTCAAAAGGGATAGATGATCAAAGGGGAATTGGTGTAAGTGCTGGTAGAACTGAAGTTAGGCAAGTAGGGAAGGTGGAAGACGACCTCTTAATTGAAGTTTAGGAGAGATGCTGAATCAGAAGACAGTTTGTGTACTTGGGAAGTATGCTTTGTGTTACTGTTGAGAGAGGAGATCTGGAGAACTCAAATGAAAACCCCAGTGTGCATGGGTTGAGGTGGGGTGCAGTGATAAGGTAGTAAGAGTACAGCGGAGCCAGAAATTACGTAACAAATTGAAAAGGAAAGTGAGAGGGTGTGTGTGTGGTGTGAGTGAGAGTCCAAGTTCCGCCCTTTTCTATGGTTTGGAAATGGCGGGTCTTCTGAAAATGGAAGAAAGGTACAGATAGTAGAAAATAGTCTCCTGTGAATGGTGGGCAAGCAAAGTATTCACTGAAGAAAATAGGAGGGAAAATGAACTTGAGACTCTCAGTGACAGATGGGGTGGACATTGATAAGAGTGGAAGAAGAAGGATATACAAAAAAGCCTGGGTGGAAGAGGACAGCATAGAAAGACTGTCAAGAGACGTTTGACAAGAAAAGGGATAGAACACAAAGACTACAAACCTGTGCCATGGACCAGATGAAGTGGTAAAGACTAATGTGCACCATGTAAGTGAGAAAAGGATGCAAGAAAAATCCAGAAACTCCAGCCTCCTGGTCCCAAGGAGGCAGAGTGGACTGTAAATAGAGGCTAGTGCCAGGTGTCTACTTTCCCATCCGCAGACCACACCTTTTGTGGGTGATAACCAGTAGCCTAGGTAAGAATTCAGCAACCTGCAATTTGGCATCACGTGGATCAGTGAAAGTGCAGTCAGATCATCCAGCTATTTTATTCACAAAGGTTATCCAGATAGATTATCCACATGAAGTAATTTCCTTGATTTTAGAACTGGAATAGCAATACATGAAAATGCTTCTCCATCTTCAACATTTCTTTTGGATAAGGCCTAGCTACACATTCATCACCTCCAGGATGTTTCCCAGAAACTATTCAGCACAGAGAGGCTTGCCTTCAGCAAGACAGAAAAGACAATACTGTATATCATATGCTTGCTTTGTGTGCTACAGTCCCTCTTGTTCCTATTCCATTTCAAGGCCTCTTTCCAGCCTTTTTTAGGCAAGGGTTTGAAGTCCAAACAGAAACTTAGGAGCCCAGAATTTACTCGATGGATGGCTGTCTGCTGCAGGAGACAAGGAGGAATCTAATCTTGTTATTTTACATTAAGCCCAGAAAAAGTGGGGTCTCTGTTGGCAAGCAGCCAGGTGAGCTAATGGAAAGAGAGGTATCATTTGACCTGAACCAGTTACCTGCTTGAGGGGGGGGGTCTCTTATGTGGTCAGAGGAGAAAGAGGTTTTACGCGTAAGCAGGGCTTGATGCATCCAGTGAATATTCAGGCCACAACAGATATGTAAGTAGAAAGGAAGTGTTTAGTCAGATGCAATCAGGTTATTTTTCATTTGGGGTTTGGTGATTGGCTGATGTACCCTCCCTGTACACTGCAACTTCCAAACTGAATCTTAAGGAAGTTTTTTTTTTTCCTTTCTCAGTTGCTCTGTAACACTGAGCAACCCTCATATTTGTGTACTTGGTCTTTTGATCTGTGAATAACTCACTTTTAAAGGCAATGATTTCATTGTGTCCTAGAGAAGAGTCTGTGTGTATCCATGCATACAACTGAAAACAGCTTAATTAGATTGCAGCTTAACTTTTCCTCTTTTTTGTTTTCAAGCTCTCTCCTAAGCAGGGGTTAACAGCTTTGGGGTCACCTCACAGGAGACATCTCAAGTGTCTATTCCGGGGTTTTAAGTGGGGGCGTTCTCTCACTTGGGTGGTGGCAGAACCTTCCAGGGTCGGGGAATCTGTGACCTTTGGAAGCTCTTAAGCAGAAGCCTATAGAAGCAACGTATTAAGATTTCTTGCCCCTCCCCCCCACGGTCAAGTGAGGGAACAGCCTTGACATTCAAATTGAAACTTAGAAGCCCAAAATTTACTCAGTAGATGGCTGTCTGCTACAGGAGACTAGGAACCTAATCCTGTTGGCCACATCTACACAAGGAGCTTTTCCCAGCAAAACTGGGCTTTTGTTGGAATAAACCCACAGTGCATCTAAATGCAAAATGTGCTTTGACGACAGTTTGTCAATAAAACCCAGAACATATGCTGGCATCACTACACCTGAACAGGGAGAGGTATAACACCTCTTGACAGTGTTTTGTCAACAAAACAGCCGTGTAGATGCCCTGGGGCCCTTTTGTCAACAGACAGGGCTTACAGTTCACCGGGCAGCCCTGTTTGAAGAGTTTCCAGTCAGCCATTCTGTCAAGAAAGGGCCAGGCAGTCTGGCTGATCTCTGTTGAGAGAGTGGATTGCTCTGTCTGTGTGTGTGTGGAGGGGGGACAACTGTTGCTAGAGGTCCTGCCGGGAAATGTCTCAGACAGTGGCATCTGTCAGATGCTTCCCATGTAGACATGGCCATTGTATGTAGATCAACACGTAATATTCCTCACATTAACTGTTCCAAAGGGAATGTCTTTATCACAGGATAGTGCACTGAAATTTCTCTTGGATATAAACAGTAGCATATGGATACAAAAATGCCACCCATGGTCCACAGGATATTTGATCATAAATCCTTTTAAAAATAAGATTTAGAGCCTTACATCAGTTATCTGTCATTGAGCACTGCAATGCCTAAATATGTTTAAGAATTTGGGCCACGGCATCTTTGACGTGCATTTGAAAGTTAATATGAGTAGGCTGAATATATGGCTTGATAGACAAATTTCTAACCTTAAGTTTCTGTAGCTTCCCTAATGTAAAACATTAATGGTGTATATAGGTATAATCCCTCTTCTGTCTAATTTACTTCAAGTCTTTATGACTACAAAGTTAGCAAAATTATGGCTTACACTATTAAAGTTTGAGGGGAAATTTTGTTATTGACTGACTTATATGGGATTATGATTAGAAACCTAGTGAAGAAAGCCTACTACTATGTCTTAGATTTTACTCTGGCAGTAATTTTGTGTGTTTCACTTTAACTTCCCAATTGGAAAGCAATTTAAATAAATAGTTTGCTCATGTTACATTTCAGAAATGTTTTTGGCAGCATCAGCTTTTACTAACTAGCGGGTTGATTTTGTTGTAAACATTTAGACACTGGTACTTTATGTAGTTACCAGTAAGTGCAGCATGGTGAAAGACAAATATTTAAATATCATTTATTCCTTTGCTTTACTTGTGGAGTCCTATTTTTATTTCATCCAAAATTGAGATAATTCAGTAGAAAGATAACGCAAAAGAATTACCTACTGGTTTAGGAGAAACAAATGAAAACCTGAAAGTAGCAAAGCATTTTTTTTAAATTGCAACAATAATTTCAAGCCAAAGAAGTGTTTTATCAAACTGTGTAGCTGAGCTGCCACTACTCATGTTGAAGAACAGTTCAGATAAATATTTAATACCTTTGTATACAAAATGATCCTGCATTGGATGAGATGTTAAAAGATACCCTTTCTAATGGGATACTCTGTGCATTTATGAAAGCCTGATGACACTACGAAATAGACATGAAGGTGTGCATGGAGCTTCTCTCCTCTGCCCCCCTCTGATTTTTTAGAGGAATTAGAAAAATCACTATGTACTCCAAACCAAACTCTATTTCAAAAATCAGTTAAGGATGTCACGTGACACTAGTGCAGTTGTCAACTATGCTTACAAAACTCAAGGATTTGGAAGCAAAGAAATGTTGATTTAGTCCAGATACAAGCCTGGTGACAGGGCGGAGGGGTGCAAATAGGGCTGTTGCCTTGGGCCTGACCATCCAAAGGGTGCTGAAGCCCCTGTCCCATCACCATTGCTGTTGTGGCAGCAACCAGAGTCCCAGGCCCCTCTGAGTTGCTGCTGGAGTGCTGCTCTGACCAGCTCTGAGAGCTTGGCACTCATGTCAGTCAAGATGGCACTAAGAGCTGATTGCCCAAGGCATCACCTTTTCTGCCCAGAGTATCACCCCTTGCACACTTTGCCTTAGGGGCCTACTGGTGGCTGTTGGCCCCACTGTCCAGATATGTTGACCACATAACAAATGATTAGATTTTATGAGACTGTGGTTGCTCAACATCAATAACTCTGAGTCATAGATTGTTAGGCATTTTTAATATGTTTTCCTTACCTGGAATTTGTTATGTTTTCTTCTAGATGACTATGATTTTTCAATGGGATTATTCATTATGATTTGTCTTCCTTAACTAAGGATTTTTTTGTCATTACTTTATTATTGATACTACTATCAAGCTCAAGCCTCCCGTGTTGTTAAGTGCCGTGTTAAATGCAGAAAGGTAATTAATTCACTGCTAACCCCTGCAGAGGCCCTTCAGTGTAACTACCGATGTGAGTCAAGTTACGTAGGGTGTTACACAGAGTGTTTCCCAGTTCAGGGCCTAGGTCTGTGACTTTAACATAAACATGCATGGAAATTTTATGTGCCATGAATGCAGCAGAACTACTGAAGTGCACATGAAAGGTGACCATCCATCCCATTTTGGGCGGAACAGCCCTGTATTTCAGGCACCAGGAAGGCCTCCCCATTTATTTTTTAAAAACGGTTTGTTGTCCAGTATTCGGTCCCCTGCTGGCACAGCCACAGCTGCTGGCTGGAGAGCATGTACACATGTTCTACAGCCACACCTGAGGGAGCCAGCAGCAGGCCCTGCAAAATTAAGGGTAGGTTGGGGCCCGGAGTGTGGCTGCCGCCTGCTTTCTGACTCCAAGCCTCAGGGAGCTGGGAGGAGCACTGGTGGCTGCTGCCTACTTGCCAGCTCCCTCAGGCTCAGTGGAACTGGGAGGAGCTGCCTTCCCCCCCACCATATCTCCCTGTCCCATGTTATGCATAGGGTGACCATATCTCCCTATCCCAATATCTGCTTACGAGATTTACCCTGTACTGATTGCTTTGTCATCTACAGATCTCATAGCATGTTGAAGTTTGAGTAAGCAGCAATGGTCCCTCTAATCTTTTCCATCCACATGGAGATTTTTTCCATCCATGTGCTGTATAAATTTTTGTGCACTGAGGCATGTGCAAATGTTCACCACTAGGAGAAACAGTACCTAGCTGTGGGTGCTCTGCTAGTTAGCCTGGCTACATCCGAGTCACTCTCAAGCAAACACAGGAGTGCACAGGTTACAGGGAACACTGCTAAGCACTATGCCTATATTACAGGGAACTGAAACAACCTGTATGACTGCCCTGTGATTTAGTGGCTCTGATGCAGGTTTAGAAGATTGCATGGTTGCTCTATACTGGCAGGGCCCAGGTCCTCCATCATCTTTTCTAAGTCAGTTTTCTGTTGCTCGGTTACCTCATTTGGACAATGACTTGTACTCCCATAAGGACAAAATGTCTCTGGTGTGGAATGCAGGCAAAATAAATTTCCTTTTGAAAAGTTGTCTTAAATGGGTGAGATGTCAACAATGACCATTTCCCCCATATCTATGAGTGGTTTTCCAATTCTTGGAATTTCATTATTGCTGTTTTCTAATCATGGCAATTTCTGACTTCCCCTCCACCTTTTTCTTTTAATTTTAGACCTTGAATAATACTGCCTCTTAGACACGTCAACATCAAAGCCTACCACTGCTTAAAATTGTGAAAGTATGATTTTGTTAGAAAGAGCAGAGGAGACCAGAAAACATTGTTTTTAATTTTTTAAATAGTTTGGAAGGAGAAATAGACATGGACAAAAACTTCAGTCAAAAATTACAGATTTGGACTGGCTAATATTATGACATGTAAGTGAAAAATAATGAGAAGTTGTCTTCAAATTTATACCAAAGTGTTTTCTTTTGCCTTTACAGTAAACGTAACCATTTTTGGGTCAAACTGATTTCTTAGTCAAAGTTTAGCAGAAACTGATTGCAACCTTAACTATAGACAGGCTACTGCATTTCAACTGAGCACATCAGCTTAGCTGTTGTAATGACAGAAGGTCTGTCCTAGTTGAAAGGATTTTAAGCTTATAGTCTACAAGCGTGGTGGACAGATAATTTGTTACATGATATTTTGGCATACAACTTTCACTGAAGGCTTATAAATTCTTTTTTCCTCTTTTGATACCTACTATTGATAATGGGCCATTTCCACCTTGCTGAATAGACCTTGTCAGCTCTGGCCCTCCCTTTTTCTGGGACCCCATTCTTTAAATACCCCTCTGAAACCCTCCCCCCACTCATGCATCTGATGAAGCAGGTCTTTTCCCACAAACGCTTATGCTTGAAAATCTCTTAGTTTATAAGGTGCCACAAGACTTCTTGTTCTCAGATTTCCAGTCACTGTGATTAAGCTTGTTTAAGATAAATCACAGTGGTAATTTGTTTCCATATTGAACCATTTAAACAAATCAAAAACATGTAGAAGTATTTGTTGTGTTCTTTTTTTCAATTAAATTATCTGTGCATGGATATTTTACATAATTGCCTTCTGGGAACCTGGAATTGTTTTCCACTAAGACAATTGGAAGTTACGTAGCCTTTGTAGCTTGGAAATAAAACTATTACTAATTCTTACATAACATGGTTGTGTGTTTAAAGAATTTTACAAATATAAGTTATCCTCATGATTACCTGGTGAGGTAAATAACTACTATTAGCAATAAAATATAGGGCCCGATCCCTGGCTGGTGCATTCCCATAAAAGAATTATAACAAGTTACATGAGATTGATTTTGAAATAGTATTTAACTACAGTTTCCAAATTCTGAATTATGGAGCTCTGGGTGGCAATCCAGGGCCAGCTGGCACCCGATTCTTCTTCACAACTGCTAAACTGTATTAAAAGGTAAAGATTTTAAAGCCCTTTTAAAATCCCTTTGCTAATTTTTTTTCCCCACATTTATTTGCTGCAGGGATATTATGCAATACAAAGGGGTGGAAAAGAAGTGGTCTGCAAAAAAGTCAGAATCAAAAAAACAAGTAGTCTCTACTGCAATATCTGTATTCAAATGTGATCCATACTATGGAAAAAGCTAGAAGCCCATGATCCAGAACAAAATCCTGTTTCTTATGCTGTGCCCCTCGCATCTGCTAGAGTGGTGTGATCTGTACAAACTATCCACTATGTACAATATGGTCGTGACTAGATGCCTTGCCTAATGGAGTAATTAAATCTGTACTAAAAATATCCTGTGAAGTCAAATTGTGCCACACAACTTATTGCTTCCTGGATTGTATCTTTCAGAAAACACACCTGAGACGTATTCATCTCCACTACCAGCAGTATCTTATTCTGAGGAGACATTTTCTTAGTGTTTCAAATAATGCAACTGGAATAACCATCTTCGTTCTTTGGTAATTATTTTTAAACAAAACTAGTAACGAATTATTTTTATTTGTGTAATATTTTTCTCCCAGTTATCTCCTTTCACTTTACAAAGGTGGGTACCCCCTTAGGTTCTATGGCACACCCTCCTCACACTTGCTATTGCTCGGTCACCACCCAATGCTCTGCCCCACTGAAATCCTTCTTTCAGTCAAGTTGCTAGTCAAAGCTGTTTTGGCCTTCCCCGACAGGAATGAAGCTGGATTCTTTCCTCAGGATCCATAAGTGGTTTCCTCCCCTTTGCCACAGGCTCAAAGACATTGTTGCTCCTGCCTGCTTGGCCCACTCTTCCCCATTCCCTCCACGCTAAAAATAAAACGCCAAAGTGGTCGTGGCTATGAATGAGGCTTACATGTTCCAAAACATCAAGCGAGTTTGGGGTGCTGAACTTGAGACTTTAGATTCACAAAGAGAACTAAGGGGTTGTATTACATGGCGAGTGCGTATGTGGCAAGGCAGGGTAACAGTCTCCAGTACACACAGTTAGCTGCACAGGAATGTGCGGTGAAAATGCTGGGGTGCAGCTTGATGTGCTAGCCTTTGAAGTGTTGCATCCACTGGGATGTTACATGCATGGCAAGCTAGGCCACTGTATACTCATTTGCTGCACAATCACTGGCTAGGTGGACAAGCCATTAGACTCAGCATTGCAATGTTGAATTTTTCAGCACTCTGTCACATAGTAGAATGCACAGCTTCAAGTTAGGGATGAGGGAGACTTGGTACCTACACACTGCTTGGAGAGAGTTAGGTGCCTAGGAACAGGATTCACAGCAGCAGCAGATGATGGTGGTGGTGCCATTGTCACCCTCCACATGCATTTAACCCCCATAGGTGAATCTGGGATGTGGAAGACCTGGGCTCAAGTCCCTGTTCTATCTACTTTATAGCAGGTACCTGAACCCAGCTCTGCCACCTCTTAGCTGAATGTCATAACCCCTGGGTACTCCAGGGGAGAGCTCCCAAACTGTTGTTGCTGTTCCACTTTGTGTAAAATGCTTGCAGTTTTAGAAAGGAGAACAGAATGTGGGTCTCCCGGGTGAATGCCCACATCACTAGAGTCATTGTCTTGCTCTCTCACATTTGAGCCCAACAAGGGCTTGTCTACACTTGCCCCCAGCTTCAAAGGGGGCATAGTTATCAGGGTGATGGGAGATCACTAGTGAAGTGCTATGGGGAATAGGCAGCACTTCATGACTCTAATTCTCCCCTGTGGCAGCATCAGTGTCAGACTTTGAAGTGCTGGCATGCGTGTAGCTGCAGGTACTTCAGAGTCCCTTTACTCCTCCAGTTTTTTTTTTTTTAATCTCACACACAATTTTGGGGGAATAAAGGGACTCTGAAGTGCCTACAGCTACATGCATGCCAGAACTTTGAAGTTTGACACTGCAGAGTTGCCGGGGGCGCGAATCAGCCTAATGAAGTGCTGCCTATTTCCTGCAACAGTTCACGAGTAATCACCCTGATTACCATGTCCCCTTCAAATGTGGGGGCAAGTGTAGATCCAGCCCAACTGTTTAAGGGACTTTATCAGCAAAAACTTAGCTGCCGCCTTACCCTGAGGTATCTGAGCAGGAGTTACAAGAATCTCAATTTTGGATTATGGATCAAGCCCTAAGGGCCTGATGTTCAGAGGCACTCCGCAGCTTTAGTTAAAAAACCACACACACCAGTGGGACATGTGGGTGCCTCTTATAAAAAAAAAACCAACCAGGTATAAAAGTGTTCCACCACTGGCACCCAAACCGAGGATACTTTGAATGTCCATGGGCATGTGACCAGACCAACATCTGCTTGGCATGTCCCCAGGTGGTTACCCACCTTGCTCCTCAGACTAAGGTCAGTGTATGTGGATGATGTAGATACACATATGAAACATGTTTTGGAAAAGGGTCTTAATTTTTTTGTCAGCTATTTGAGCTATTGGGCATTTGGAGTATTAAATATAGTGCTGGTGGACTCCAGGTAAAACAAAGGTGTGTGACAAAGGCAAATTATACAGCTTTGCATTCACTCACAGTACTCTCACCAAAGGTTGTTTACCTATAGGAGTGGTAACCATGTGATAAATTAGAGGGGCACAGAATAAGGGGCATATGGAGGTAAAAAAATTGAACAAATGGGCTATTGTAGCTGGTTTAGGGCTCCCAGAAGGGCTCCTCACCTTCCAGGTCAGGGGTGGCCATCCCACCCCACTGCCATGAAAGTCCAACAATGCCCAAGTCACGCATTTGGTGGGGGGGCAGGGGGCGAGGTTCCCACCTTGCCTCAGATAGGTGAGAGACAACAATTCACAAGCCTCCTGCCTCACCTCAGTCAGGCACTGGGGGAAATTAGCTCCAGTCAGGGCCTAGCTCTAGCTCAAGGTGGGGTGGCAAACCCACAGTCTTTGGTTGGCCCCAGCCCTAGCTCAGCGCAGGGCAGCAAGTCCACAAAAGCCCAAGCCCTGGAGCAAGACAGGGCAGGAAACAACAGTCTTTAGGTGGCCTCCAGCCCTACCTCAGGATGGGCTCGCCCCCCCATCAAAAGGAGCCCAGGCAGTAAACAACAGTTTTTAGGTGACCCCTGGCTCTAGCTCAGGGTGGGGCCACACACATCAAATGGAGCCCAAGCCCTAGAGCAAGGTATGGCAGCAAACACCCACAACAGTTCAGGAGGCCCAGGCCCTAGCACACAATAGTCTCACAGCAGCCCAGACCATAGCTGTGGGCAGGACAGCACACAGACACCAGCTACTTTGCCCATACTGGCAGAGAGGGGGGAGACTGCCACCCAGAAAGTGGGTGGGGAGCAGGGGGAACAGGCCCACCTGTTGCACCATATCCTGGCCCAGGTCGCAGCAGCACACTCTGCAGCATGGGTCAGTGGGGAAATCTAGACTACAACATGCCAATTTGTGGACCTTTAATGATACTCTTACCCCCCCGGGCCACTCCCGGTCTCCCACCCGGCACATACCTAAAGTCCATCCGACATCTCAGGGCTCACAGGGGATCAGGTCCAGCTAGCCCAAATCCAGGCCTACATGGCCAAATGATTCTACTGTCTCAGGGTGCAGGCTGAAGCCAGTTCTCCCACTGCCTCAAGGTGCAGGCTAAGGCAGGTACTCCAGTCCATCCTCAGGGTCCCACTGGGGTCCACAGGGTGTCAGGACCAGCAGGGGGCCCAAGTGGCCAAATCCAGGCCTTAGCATCACTGAGCTAGCCTTCATACACCCACACAAGGAGCCCAGGACTGTCCTCTGACTCCTTTAAAGACTCGGTCCATTCTAAGTCCTCAGTCTCCTAGGAAGAGAGCCCAGAGCATCTTCTAACTCCTCTGGAGACTTGCTTTCAACTGAGTCCTCAACCCAGGCTTTTATAGGCCTGGCCCCACCTTCTGACTTCTGGTCAGGTGATGGGGAAGGGCCAGGCTCTGTACAAAATGGCTGCCCGGAGGGGTCCTCTCTATAAAATGGTTCCTAGAAGGGGTCCTCCCCTTTTGGGTAGTGGGGTGGCTATACTGCCCCACTACGGTTATGTATGTACTTATATGCCTGTGACTGCTTTACCTGCCCACTGATCAAGCTCTGTGATTATATTTGACTATTTCAAACCATTGAGCAGATTAACCCAGCTGCCATTTATGTAAAAGTCTATCAGCCAAAGACATATTTCTTCCTTCTGTCCCCCAAACATTATTCATTATGGCTAGGTCTACATGTAGCTCTGCTCAGCACTGCTGCTGCTGCTGGCAGAGGAATGCAAAGTAAGCTGCTCAGGATTGCAAATACTCCTAAAGCTCATTACCACAGCCATGTGAGAGTTCAGTGCCACCAGAAAGGGTTGCCGGTACTGCAGAGGCTGTGTGGACATGTCTGTGCTGGCTAAACACCATGGCTGTGCCTACGCTGAGCCCTAGTGTGGACAGTTTGATACAAATAAGCAGTCTTGAAAATGCAAAATAATGATCATTTGCATATCGTTGTCTCATGCGCATATTCATGATGCTAATTTGCATATTCACTGCTGAAATCAAACTGTGTAGATGCGGTTCTGCTGGCAAAAACCCCCTTTGTCAGCAACCCTTTATGCCTGGAAAAAATCAGGCATAAGGGCTGCTGACAAACGGGGATTTTGCTGGCAGAACCACATCTACACCTCTTGGTTTCAGCTGTGAATATCCAAATTACCCTTATGAATGTGCACATTAGCCACACAGATATACAAATGACCTGTCATTTTGCATTTTTGAGACTGCTTATTTGCATCATACTGTCTGCACTAGGGCTCAGCGTAGACACAGCCACGGTGTATATGTAATATGATACCATTCTTCTACCAGCCACTCTTATTTATATTATTTATGTGCAGAAAACATGTTGCATGTTACTAAATATCCTAATTGTTTTTATGCTTGTTTTGTTTTAGCTGTATCAGTGCATATTTACCAAGAACAGAAGCTGAAAACAGAACCTGGCAGGCAGTTATAGATGACTTGCGTATTATTAAAGGCAAACAGGAAGTAAGTTCATAAATAATTGTTTTGTACAACCTTTTGAGTAGGAAAAGGCCTGGAGTTGGTTCTCTAGCCCAGTGCTTAAACAGTAGGTATCTGAGGGGGAGAAGGGAGGTAAAGAGGGCTCATGTAATGCCGTAGACATAAAAATAAGCAGGGGGGTAGATAACAATAACCACCTGGGACAGTTGCATTACAGCCCCTCAGATTAAGTGTTTTCTTTTTCAATTTTTATTTCCTTCAATGCATTTTTAATCTGTGAAGCATTAGTTCTTAGTCAGATAAGATAAGAAAGGTGTTTTTTGTTGTTGTTGTTGTTGTTGTTGGTTTTTTTTTCTGAAAAGAAGAATTAAAAAGTAGCTTTCTTCTGAAAAGTACTGCTGGAACTCAGAGCCAGGAATGTCCTTCACTTCCAGGTGCTGGGGAATCTCAGCAACATTCACTGACTTCAGCCACCTCCAGCACCTTGTAGGATTGACCTTTTGAGCACCAATCTAGGCCACTCTCCTGCAGTGTGGTAGGATTGATTTTATTATCCCTAATCTCATGAATTTTTGTTTCTAAATCCAAATCTGTTTTCTTTTAGAGCATTGATGCCAGTTTATATGCTGCATATTCAGAAATGCCTGTAAGTACATTTTGTAAATTTAACCTAGACTGGCTGAAGGATTTTATCGTTATTTCTTCTAAAATAACCACCTAAAGGCAATTAATGTTTCATTTGATGAAAGCTTAATTTGCATTAAAAGTAATAAGCAAATATGCCTATTGAATCATTGGCTATAAAAGTTAGTCAGTTAAAAAATGACAATTATTTTTATCAACAAAAAAAAAGCTTTCTTTTTTGTCAAAAGGAGACAGGATTTTCCAACATTGTGTGTTCTGCTAAAGCATTTTAAAACAGTGTTAAGATATAAACTGCATAGACATCCATCTTCAGCTAGCATCTAACTGGGGGAAAGGCAAAGCTAGGGATAATTACCTTACACACTATATTATTTCAGTTAGGGGGATACAGTTTACATCACAAACAAAGAGGTCATGTAACCAATCTCATTTTCAAATAATCCAGGCAGTGTAGTTTGGCGAATGAGGCATGGCTTTGGGAGTCAGAACACCTGGGTTCTGTTCCTGGCTTTATTGCTGACCTGCTGTGTGAGCTGAGGCAAAAATGAGTCCATCTCTCTTTCTCCAACTATAAAACAGGGATAGTGATACTCCCTTTTAACAAATTGCTTTGAGATGTGTGGATGCAAATTGCTATAAAAGCAAAGCATCGTTAATACTAGCTTCATCCCGTTATTCTTAATTATACCCCAAATTATATCCTAATTCAGGGGTTCCCAACCTTTTCAGTAGTGTGGACCCCCAGTAATCCCCCCGAACCATTCACCACACCCCATCAAAGCCAATTCTAGCCACTATATACATTTCATTAAATGAAAAAGGAAGCCACAACATAGATGTTTGAACAGCAATTAGTAACATTATTGGAATATACTTAATTTAAAATAATAATTGAGTGTAGGTTTGCAATTTATTTAAAACTTATTTTCTATGATGATTTTTATATACCTTTTATTTCTTTCACGGATCCCCTGCAATACCCTTGCGGATCCCCAGGGATCTGTGGACCACAGGTTGAGAACCACTGTCCTAATTAATTCCCCTTCCTACCTTGGTGTTTACATTCTTCAACAAGCAGGTTATGTTCTAGCCGACCTTTAACTGTAATTTACCCAGGTTACACGTTAAATCTCATGACCAGGATGATATTGACAAACATTTGCATGGCAAAACAAATACACAATAGATCAAAATCAGCTGATGGTTTGCAAATTAATATCCCACATGTACCTATTTCTTTACGCTTCTGATTATAAAGCCATTGATATTTTTCATTTGTAGGATGAATGTGAAGTGCAAGTGATGGAATGCTTTTTCTTAGAGCTGAACGTGATTTTCCATGAATGTAAAATCAGAAAAGGATGTAAAATCCAACAGTATGTGTACAATGTGCTGGCAAATGTAAAAGAAAGTTTATTAAAGAATAAAAGTCTACAGAACAGTTTGGTAAGTGCCATCTACAGTATTTAGAAAAAGGACGGTAAAATTGTATTTAATGGCTTGAGATAAATTTTGCTGTCAGATATGCATGACGGCAGTATGACCCGGAGTCACCCACCCACTCATTTATTTAGTACATAATTTAGCTCTTCTAAAAGTAAAGTTTTCTGAAATGTTAGCAATACAAATACTTAGAGAGAGTGTATCAAGTGTGTGTTTGTAAGTGTAAACTGGTACCCTATGGCTGACATTTTCAATCTGAAAGTCATAGAGGGGACCACATTTAGGCCGTGTCTACACGAGGCCCAAACTTCGAAATGGCCATGCAAATGGCCTTTTCGAAGTTTACTAATGAAGCGCTGAAATGCATATTCAGTGCTTCATTAGCATGCGGGCGGCCGCGGCACTTCAAAATTGACCCGCCTTGCCGCCGCGCGTCTCGTCCCGATGGGGCTCCTTTTCGAAAGGACCCTGCCTACTTCAAAGTCCCCTTATTCCCATCAGCTTCATTAGTAAACTTCGAAATGGCCATTTGCGTGGCCATTTCGAAGTTTGGGGCTCGTGTAGACGTAGCCTTAGACATTTAAACAAACAGACTGAACATCTTCATGTTCTATTGAAGTCACTGGCAGCTCTGCAAGCCCTTGTTTAAAAATCTGGCCACTTAAATCCTGTGGCAGCTTCCAGCAGGGCTCCTGAGGCAATTGTCTGCAGTGGGATTTTGTGTAAGAGGAAAGTACTAAGATTTGTCTATCAAAATCAATTCAATATCAAACCAATCATTGTTCAAAGACTTGTCATTTTTCTATTCTTTTGTTTCCTTTTTTTTGCAGAGCATGAGTAAAATAGTGTGCAAACAATGTGAAGAGTATGAAGAAAGCAGTTTTAGTGAATTTATAAAGAATTTTGAAGCGTTTGCACAACGCAAGCTGAAATATTGACCCCACTTTCTTAAATCAACCTCCTTTTTGAAAGTGCTTAATGGCAACTCCATAAACTTTGCTGGCATCTTCAAGCACCCAGACTAGTTGGCTACTTTAAGAACTTTTTAAGACAGAAAAAACAAAATTCAGCCAAGAATAATCTGAACTGTACTGCAGCCTATTTTGTTATTTTGTTTTAAAATTATGTATATTTTATAAACATTTTAGATACATATTTGCTTTCTATGTCCCAATATTTGACGGCTACTTAAAAAGCATAAAAACTTGTACTACAATTATTTTATTTTCCAGGAAAGCTAAACTGGTGTACAGTAGTTCCCTGAGATGCACACACTCAAGTTGCGTGTATCTCGATTTAGCAAGACTCAGAGGGATGGGGAGCTATCACCTGGCTCTGGGCTGCCCGCCACTTAGGGAAGCCAGGAAACTGACCAGTGCTGCAGCGCTGGTCAGTGTCCTGTCTCCTGTGAGCAGCACTGGTCAGTTTCCTAGATCTCCTGAGTAGCACAAAATTTGACTTACACAGGGTTGTGCAAGAACACAGCCTCTGCATAAGTCAGGGGCCTACTGTAATTGAGAATATGTATATAATCCACTGTGTTTGGAGTATTCCTTTGTACAGAGGATCTGAATATGTTATAGTCCGCAACTACCACGTCTGCCTTTTAAGTTCATCCTGTACAGTCTGATGCTTTAATCTCTGGAGCACTCTGAGTTCCCTGCTGCAAGTCCAGGTAGCAGTCAGCCCATGTGTAAAACTGTGGGAAGCAGAAGAGCATGTAACTCTGAGTGTAATAAATAGGGCTCTGATCCTTCAAGTTGCTCCACATGGACACAAGCTGCACTGTCATGCCTGAACCACTCCCACTACTCTCCCTGGGCTGCTGGGGGAAGGGAAATTTTCACTGGCCTAACTATGGGGATGTGGGAGATCACACAATGACTCAGAGAGCCAGGGACACAGCCACAGAGAGGATAGTTCAAGCTGCTACACCATGCCTGGGCCATTACCCTTCCTTTCTGGGCTGCTGGTGGGAAGGTAAAAGGTATGGGACGAAACCATGCGGCAACCAGCTACAGAGAGGAAAGTGCCAGCTGTTTCGCCATGCCTGGACTGCCCCCCTCCCTTCCCTGGACTGTAGGGGGAAGGGAAATTTTTATTTTCACGTTTTAAAGGCTGTGCAGGGGGAAGACCATGCAGTGACCAAGAGAGCCGGGCACACGTGTTGACCACCACTGCCACAGCCCTTACCCCCCACCCCCACATCTGTGTGCAGTGAGCGCAGCTGCAGACACTGCTTTTGCAATCACATTCTTGAAAGCATGCACCCAGTCTGTGCCTTACCATGGCTGGAAGTGAACCTTGTCAAGATCTCTGCTTGACCTGCTGCACAGAGAACACTTAAATGGAATAATCCCCATTGTCTTTCACAGAGATTCATTCATATGATTCTTCTGCGAGCTATTAAACTTATCTACTGTAAATGTGTCTTCTTAATATCTGGCCTTCACTTATGTTTTGTTACACTGTGCTCAACATCAGGCTCTTTGACCACTCCTCCCCTCCTCACCCCCTACCGCCAGTTATTAGACTGGCACAGATCCACAGCGTAAAATAAACACTGGAAGCCACCCACGCAGAAAGGGCACAGTTAAATGTGGGGAGGAGAGGCGGTCTGATTGGGAAGAAGGGAGAGTGGATCATAAGGTGAGGAGAGACCACAGGGAGTGTGACACAGGAGGTGATGTTGCAGCTGATGAGGCAGTAAACAGAGTTCCTGTGGTACCTGGTACAGGAGGACAGAGCCCCACTGTAGCCCATGATGAATCACATGCCCTCCTCACCATGTTCTTTAACCTCCATCCCCAGCACCCCAGAATGCTGGGGGGAATTCAAGGGTAGCCTAGCATTCCACTCCCAGGGATGCTTCTGGAGCAGAAGGCTGTCATTCCTCCAACTGTGAGGGCAAAATGTCTTTGCTTACCCACTTCAAAGCCCCTGACATGAACTCCCGTAGCTTCCCCTGAATAAAAATGATTAAGCTAAAATAAACAAGTTTATTTATTGCATGTGTTGCATGGGAGGGCATGGGGAAGGTTTACAGGCTTTACTATCAAGCATATGTCATTTGGGGGAACCTCCTTAAGAGCAACATACATGACTGTCATGTCGCTGTCTGGTCATTCATAAAGTTGTTTTGCAAGGAGCTCCTGATTAGCAGTGCCCCTCACTGTGCTCTCCTTATTGCCCTGGCCAGGAGATTTGCCTCAGCTCTCCAGCCTCGCATTAGATTTTTTTCCCCCTTGCTCTCACTTCAATTATGAAGCACGCAGCAGCCTCCCCCCACGTGAGGAATGTAGCCTTTGCTGAGGTCTAGCCAAGTCAGGAGGCTCTTGAACATGGCTTTTAAATGGCCAAATGCACATTCTACTACCATTCTGCACTTCCTCAGCATTCCTAAAGATGTGTGAGTTATATACCTTTCCCAACCATCCCACACTGATGTCAGTGAAATATCTCTTATGGTTCACCAGCACCTGCAACCCCATGGGGCATACCCCTTATGATTTATGTACTCTGTAACAAGGTGGGCCGGTGCCAAGACAGGGATGTGCATTCCATCTATTGCCCTGCTGTAGTTAGGGAACCACATCATGGCAAAACTTTCCATTATGTCCTCAGCTGCCTGGATCACAGCAGTCCCCACTGTAGATTTACCCACTCTGAATTGATTGCTCACTGACCAGCATTGTAAGCTACCACAGAATTATTGCCACATGCTTCTGAACTGTCAGATCAGGTCTCGTTTTGATATTACTGTGCATCAGGGCAGGGGAAAACAATTCACAAAGTTTCATGACAGTGACCTTATGCATGCAGAAATTTTGTAGACACTGATGATCATCTCATACCTGCAGAACAAACATCTGATCATCTCATACCTGCAGAGTTTGTATTACAGCACCAGAACTGGTGCTCCACAGTGTGCAAAGCATTGAGTGCAGCCACTATCTCCCCGTTCCTCTTCTCCGGTGTCTCCCTTTGGTATATGTCCATGGCCTCCTCAGGTCTTCATCATTCTGAAGGCAGCTTAGGCTCTGCACGCACCGCAGCAATATGCACGAGGTGCTCATAATACTTAATACAACAGTTTAAAAATCTATGGGTTTCATGCTAGCCTTGCAGTGGTGTCTGTACAGATATGAAAAATGGTGTGAAAATGCTTTTTGCTGTTGCTTTGAAAAGGGAGAGGGAGGAGAAAAGTGGGACGCTGAAAGCAAACTCCCACAACCACCCCCAGCACATTTTTGTCCCATCATACAATGGGACAGAAACCCACAATGCAACGGGTCAGCGGGAACTGTGGGATGGGTACACATAGTGCATTGCTGACAAAGTCAAAGCTGGCAACGCTAACGGGGACACACTCTACCGACTTTAATATGGCAGTATGGACATGCACCCTCAACTTAACAAAACCAGGTGCTAGAAAATCATCCTTAACACATTTGACCTAATTTTGTAGTGTAGACGTACCCTTAAATGAAATGAATGTGAGGGTAAGGTCAGCATGATACAGTCCTATATCTTCACAGACCACAGTGTTCATTGTTTTCCATTGTGCTATTTATATTTACTATGGTAAGATGTAACCAAAAATTAACTATATGGCTCAAGGAATGGGTACTAGCACATAACAATCTCCCTCTGCAGGAGCATGATTCTCTTTTGCATGCCCACCAATAGATCCAAGTCAGCAGCTCCTGGGTTAGCAATTGGAATCTGTCCAACAGGTTGGAAAAATATGAAAGCTGTTACCTGCTGATGACTGTTGATTGTCTGTACGAAGTGAATTGGTGATTTTGGTCAGCCTCATTCTTAGCGGAAAGATACTGAAAGGAAGGGCTACCCCACAGCCTGGTGATTTTAAAGTGCCCAGGGTCTTGGCTGCCACTGCCGCTTCCTCACCCACAGCAGTGGCTGAAGCCCTGAGCCCTTTAAATCACTGCCAGGGCCCCGGTGGGGAAGATAGCCCCTAGCCCTCCTTCTTCAGCCTGAGGCCCTGCCCCTTCTTCTGGCCCAGAGCTGGGCCCCACCCACCTTGCCTGAGGGCCCAGTGGAGTCTGTCAGTAACTCTGTTCTCAAGAGAAGAACTGATAACAGAATCGGTGTATTTCTAATAGGAAGACTGGCTACAGAAGATTAGGAAGTCACTCTGGAAGTTATCTCAGGGGAGTGGAAAGCCTGAATGGTAGCAGAAAAGTCATATGAGTGGATCAATATTAGTCAAATTCTTTGATACTGCCAAGATGCCCATCAAATTTCTATCTAAAATGCCCATCCAATTTCTGATTAAGCCTGAGCAAGTCTCTCCATTGATTTTAATGGAAGTTTAATCAGGCCCTCAGGGTTTAAAAGTCAGCTAGACAAATTCAAGCTAGACAGAAGGTGTGCCTACATAACCATGAGGTGGGTTAACAGCTTAACAAGGTTGTGATGGCGTCTCCATCAGTAAAAATCTTGAAATTAAGATATGCCCTAATTCAAGCACACCTTGAATACATGGCTGTTCTGTGACCGCTGCATTTCAGATTACATGGTCACAATGTTCTCTTCTGGCCTTACAGTAAATGAAAACCACATGAGAAATTGATTCTGTACAAGTCAAATATATCTTTAGTGTAGGCATGTTTATTCATCAAGACCAGTTTCCATTAACAAGACACAAACTACAACAGTTTCCTCACTCAGAAATCCCTAACTCGGCCACTCCATTGAGCTCAGTTCCGAAGAAGCCCCCTCCTTAGCCTCTGCGTCCTCTGAGGGTCATGCTCACCTCTCCTTTTCCAGGCTCTCATTCACTCACTCGCCATAACACACAGGCTACAACTGTATTCACACCATCTGCGTTTGCAACCAGGAAAATTTCCCAGGCCACTTGGCTTAGCTCTTACCTACCAAATGGCCTACTCCCTCTGACAATAACACTCCACCGCTCACAACTGTTTTTACTACAAAAAGGGGTTTGACTGTGCCTTCTTTTGAGCTTGAAAAGGAGCGCTTGGCACAGTTATTGGCTTCACAGGGTTTGTAATTGGCTCTAGATACACAACCACACTCTACTCCCAGCAACAGTTAAGGTCTACATAGGCTAAACCCTCAGAGGTCTTACCCTGAGTATTTCCCTCTCTGCTTTGCATGAGCTTTCTTACTTGCAACTCCTCTGAGTAAACCCCTTCTGTCAGGTACAGGATCCCAGGGTTTTTACTCTCCATTGGGTTTCCACCTACTTATCTCTGTCCAGAGAACAAATGCAGACACTTTCACTGTAGCACCATTTCTGGTGAAATGGATTCTGGCTTTATACTTTTGCCACTTCACCCCACCAGTCTTCTTCGATAGTTTGCCTTTGTGAGGCCCTGGCTCTTCCCAGGGTGCAGTCTATAACCCTAAGTGTGCAGCTTTGAGCCATCTTAACCTTTTCAGAGCCGGTATGGTATGAACACTCTATCACATAGGGTAAAATTATTTTATTATATTATCTCAAAGGATTTTAGCCAGCAAAAAACCTATTATATTAACTCTTCAGTTATTATCATTTTTGTGTCCTGGACCATTTTACAGAATGTGTCTCTTCAAATATTTGGGACACAAAACTTTGCATGCCTAGCCACAGTGAATAGGACTTCTGCAAAGAAAATAACTGAGATTGCTTCAAACAAATGTTCTGTCAACACCGTTTCTGTGAAACCAGCATACTCCAGGAGGCACTGGAGACATAATCTTATAATTAGGAATACTTTAAGAGATACAAACTCTATGTAGGCAAATGATTTTTGCTTCATGGCTGCTTTCTGGAATGTTCCTGATTTCATGTAGTATGCAGAATTTCAGGTCAAGTTACTTATTCTTGAAAATTGAGTTTATAATGGAAATGCTTGAGATACCTTTAAGTGTAAGTTTACAAATAATGATTTTATTAACTTTCCAGCAATTATGTAGTTAATTGATTTCCCCTTCCAAAGGGAACAGCTATTGAAGAAAACATAAGATTTTTCACTGCAGTATTTTATGTCTTTCCTATGTTTTAGTATGACATCAGTTGTAGGTACTTTGCAGACATGATAAATTCAGTTTAAACACTAGGGATATGAATTTATAATCTATATCAGCCACAAATATATTTATGTTTTCCTGCTTTCCAAGAAGAATCATCGGGCTATTCCACTTTTATAGTCTAAAACGAATCAATGTGAAATGTCACATTGGTAATTAGCTGAGGAAAGTTGTGTCTATGACAAAAAAAAAATTAGGTACATCCAAAAAAAACAAGTGTTTTGCTTAAGAGTGTGCTTTATGCTCTGTATTAGAGGCTTTTTTACAGACAAAACTAGGGAACCACCCACACTACAAAATCATTCTGTCGTTGTTCCGGCAGAGTTATGTCTTGAAAGTTTGAGGCATAGCACTTCAGTAGACAGATTCTGTTAACAGAAAAATAGTGCAGATGCTCCAGGGGGCCCTCTGTCCACAGAAGGGTCTTCCAGTTCATCACGTAGCCCTGTTTGCAGAGCTTCTAGTTGGCTGTTCTGTCAACAGAGGGCTGGACAGTCTGGCTGCTCTCTCGACAGAGGGCTTCAACAGGGGGAGCCCCTATTAGGTGTGGATGTGTTCTCTAGACAAAGGTTCTGTTGGGAAATAGCTGTCGACAGTGACATCTGTCGAGAGAACTCTATAATGTAGACACAGCTATACAGTTTTTCAGGGGAAAAAAGAAAACACCACAAATTCTTGAAGCATAAAGAACCTGTAGCTAATGCATTACCAAAGGTAGCCGATGCAGGATACTTTAGAAATAAAAAATTGATCTGGCTTTGTACCTGAACTCAGGTGCAGGTGGAAAAGATGTGGTCCTGAGAGACCCAATGCAGGTACAATAGAAACAAGATTGGAGTTACCACTGATAGGTCTAGCAGAGTGGAGAACCAATGTTGGTGGGCCCATGTTAGGACTATTAATAAAACTCAGACATTGTTCTGCTTGATCTTTAATAGCCTTCTGTGTGGGAATGGGATGGCAGGAAAACATAATAAAATTGTCCCATCCATCTATGGTGGAACCAACTGTGGTTTTGAAGAAAACAGAATTGGCAACACTTTCCGTTGTGGTTGTTCACAAACAGGTGTATTTGCGGAATACCGCAATGCTGGAAAAATGTCTCTGGCTACAGTTGGGTGAAAAAAAAAAAGTCATGGTGACTGGAGAGAGATCTACTCAGGTAATCTGCCACCTCTCAGATGGTAAGAGCCTTCAAGGTTGATTGAATGGACTATTCAAAATTCCCATAGCAGAACTCCTTCCTGATTAAGGAGGTAAGAGTGAGCACCTACTTGTCTGATAAAAAATGACTACAGTGTTATTTATAAGAACAAATAAATGTCTGTACCTGGTATGAAACAGCAAGATGCACCACTCTGAGCTTTCAAACACTGATATAAAGAAAGAACTCTGGCCAAGACCAAATGCCCTGAATTCTGAGGGTCCCCCAGGTGAGCTCCCTACCCTAGAGCTGAGATCAGAGTCAATAACTAATGAGGACAGATGGTCACACAAATATGGAGAGGATCCACCTACTAATTCAGAGAGGTAAGAACTTCAGAAGTTACCATGAGTACAGTGCCCAGATGGAGACAGCCTGGTAAGCACACGGAGGCCGGTTACATCTAGCAAGGTCTCAGGTGCAGTCTAGTGTGTTAAACCACCTAAACATATGAGGACATATCACCAAGGAGTCTCATGCAGATTCAGGCTGTTATCATTTCAATAATCCTTAAGGTGTGTCTTTATTAAGGTGTGGTGCTTATACCTCCTATTTCTTTTCCTTGTAGGGCAGGTTAGGTATCTGGGGCAAAGTTAAATCCCTTCACAACTGATCTCAAGTATCTTTTCTATGTGTGAAAATGTCATAGGTTTCTCACATCACCATGAACACCAGACCTCTGCAAGTGCCCTGAGGTCTCTGTGGCTACTCTCTGGATCTTGGCATCCCTATGTGTTAGGAGAGCCTTGTGCACTGCTTCCCCACAATTGATTTGGAGGAAAGTCTGCATCCTGAAAGTTGTAGGTTTCCTTAACTTCCCTCAGAGAGGCATTCTGATATCATTACGGTTAGCATGGCAAAAACAGTTAGACACAGGTTTGCTGGGGGGAGAGGGGTGAGCACAATTTGGACAGTATTGTAAACTCTAGCTACCAACTCATTAGCAGCACACATCTAAACTGAAAAGCACGCTTGCTGCACAGAGCCCTGCTGACAGCTCATATGCTACCTTTTGATTTATTATTCCAGTCCAGACATGCACCACTCAAAATACTGAGTACACTAAATACATTTGGGAATGCTCAGGATTAAAAATTGGCTGTGACAAAAATAAATTTATCAATTTCAGCAGCTAAGAGGAAAATACCAATTAAGCAATATCGCAGTTCCATCCAAAACATAAGTATTCACATAAATAGAAAACTCAAAAAAAATTAAAAAGATACATTTTGTATAAAAATGGTTTACAATAATGCGATCAGATTATTGGACAAAGCTTAATCCTTATCCTTAATAAGCAATTTTAATAATTCATCCTAGAAGATTAGGGATGGAAGAGACCCCAGGAAGTTATGTAATCCAAACCCCTGCTCAAAGCAGGACCTTTGGAAATGACACTATTCTTTGAAACTGTTACTTGTCCAGAACTCCACCAGCTGTCTACTAGTATATCTCCAATGACCTTCTTTAAGATGCTAGACACAGCACTATTCCCATTCATCTGAATCAAAGTATATTACCAGAATTAATCTGTAGATACTACAACTAGACTAGACTACAGAATAGAACTGTCAACCTTGTGCTAAAGAGAAAAAAATATGCAGACAATTCTCTTTAAGAAAGTTGTATAACATAAAAGAAGGCAACTAGAATATGCCCCTGAGTATCCCATGTGAAGACCCATTGACTGAATTTATTTAATTTGACAGATGGCCAGAGGTGATGTTATTCAGAGCTGGAATCAGGTTCAATTTAGGACAGGGTTTTGTAAATACCTAGTGCTACAATTCTGCTTCTAGTTTTTGAAGCCAAATCTAGTCTGGAGTTTTGATTCAGATTCAATAGCAGTTAACTAAAAATTGTAGGAATCATACAAGGTCAGCTGTCTTTTGGCTGCTTTCAAACTAGATCTGGAAAGAAGATTTCTTTCAGATTTTGGCTTTTTGACGTATCTATTTAATATTTTACTATGAAAAGAAAACTTCTTATGGTCACCAGTTTGGGTGGAGTCAGCAACTCACGAAGGCATCAATAACAATAATAGAAAACTCAGAAACGTCAACATTATTAAAATATTTGTTGGAAAATAATGCGCCAGGTCATGATCTACTCCACATTGGAAAGATTCCCAGGAAATTTCAGAGAAGACTGGGAGATAGACCAGTTAGACCAATGTAAATCAGATTAAAGTCTAGCCCAGTGATGGATATAATCTCCTATTGTAAATGTACAACCAAGTGAATTCAAGTTTACTAACAAAAAAACTTCGTCTAATATATGCTGTATGAAATCTTTCATTGAAAAAAAACAAGCAGATGGACAAGCACCATTATTAATATAAATCTGAAGAGTCTCTTTAAAACCCCAGGCATACATAATGCAGTCACTGGGATATATATGCTACTGCAATAAAACAGAAACAAGCAGGATTTTAAAAAATAAATAAGGGAACCCTGACGGCCTGCCCTAGACAAGGACTGGATGGAAGACACAATAATGCCTACAACAAAAATATTTCTATAGACTTCCAAAGGGTGAGTCCGATAAATTCCATATGGATGCAAAAACCAGAGATGCCCACTCCATGGGTGCTCTGGAGCTCAAGCTCCCACAGAAAATATAGGGGATGGGGCTTAGCACTTACCAGTCACAGCTGTGTGGTGGTACTCCTGATCAGTTATTTGATGACTGGTGAGAGGCACTTGAGGGAGGGCAAGAGAGCAGAGGATCTTGGGGGAGGGGTGGAGCATGGGTGGGAAGAGGTGAAATGGGGGTGGGACCACAGAGAAGAGGGTGTAGCACCCATCAGGAAAAATAAAAGTAGTACTTTTGGTGGTGGCAGCCCTGTGACACTGGTAATATAAAAGCAATTGTGTCCAAGTACTGGAGAATATTCTTTGGGTGACAAACCTACATTGATGGGAGACAGACAGGATGCCTTATACTTCTCTTAATTCTTTGAAATGCAGCATGTATAGTTGGCTAGATTTGTATTACAGTGTAAATTCTGGTGAAAGAATCTGGTGTTATTATAAAAGTCTGCATCAACAAAAAGGTACCACAGACTGACCAAAGCCTAGAGGTCAGACAAGTGCAGTTCAAAATAAATAAAATAAATAAATAAAAAGAAAAGAAAAAAGAAAAAAAAAGTGGCACTGGTGAGAAACAGCCAAAATGATGACAAAAAAGAAGATGCAGACTCATTTTATCCCCTGGGTAATTTCTATCAGTGGGATTTAAAGATGTCCTCCCTGTGGAACTCATGCCATCACCTGTCCTCTTTTGCTGGGAACGTACCAGGGCCTCACGGGCACAGGGAAAAATGTAAACATCCTCATTTCAGCTTCAGGAAACTGGTGCAATAAATATATTTCCTGAAAACTAGCTACATACACAAATCACATCCCACTGCTGTTAAACCTAAAATGCACATCGGCACCGAGATGCATGCACTCCAGAAGTGCCCTCAAACCAACAGTGTCTCGGACAAAGTTTAAAACATTTCTGAACTAATTTAAATAATAATTACCCCATGGCCCCAAATATCCTCCGTGCATATTAGGGAAGATGTCATGCTAGCTTTATAGTAAAACAGATTTCTGCAAGCTGGCAATACTAAAAGTAAAGCAAAAAATTCCCACATGCTGAGAGCCTGGAGCACCTCAACAATAAATGTCTAGAGGATGATCATAAAACCCAATTATTGTCCCTGAAAAATTATCTTCTAGCTCTGAAAACACTGTTGTAGAATTGGAACTCAAAGAATGCATAAGAGCTGCAATCTTGGCCAAATAGCAACAGCTGACTCATCCCCCCTGAAAACACTGACAGTTATCTGGAATGCTGCAAAATGGAATAGGAACTCTTCACACAGAGCTAGTTTATTCTTTCACAGTTGGACAAGAGGCCACATTCAGCTCAGTGTTTGGATTTATACCAATTCTAGCAGATGTGCTCGGGTCCCTAACTGAAGGTTTGGGATTTTTTTTTTTTTTTTTTTGCTCCTAGGCTCACCTCGTCTGTCCCCAGGTTGTGGAGCAGGGTCAGACTGTACCTCCTGGCCCTCCTTCGCCTGTCTCTGTATTGGAGCCCCAATTTGGGCTGTGGCTCTTGGCTCTCCCACTTGTTTGGGGGTGGGTTGTAGTTTGGGCCACAGCTCCCCGCCACCACACACCTGTCCTCCAGGTTGGAGGATTACTTTGAGCCACAGCTCCGAGGCCTCACATGCCTGTCCAGCTTTCGGGGGGATTGGTTTGGGCCTTGGCTTCCAGCTTCCTGCCTGTTCCAGGTGTGTATGGGGGTACAGGTCAGGACTTGGCTCCCAGCCCCAGCCTGAGATCTGGGGGACAGCAGGGACTGGGCCATAGCAGCCCCAGCATGAGCTGGTGGTGGTGGGGAGCTGGGCTGCTTTCCCTGGCCCCAATGTGAGCTCCGTGGGGGACAGGGGACCATGGGGGCTGGGGTTGGGCCATGGTGCTCAGCCCAGCCTGAGTTCTGCGGGGGAGAGGTAGATAGGGGGGCCATGGTGGGCCCAGCCCTGGCCTGAGATGTGGGGTGAGACAGGGAGGGAGGCCTGGGCCAGACAGCAGTGGGCCCAGCCCTGGGATAAGGCACAGATGCCAGGCCAAGGGGAGCTGTGGGGTCTGGAGCTGGGCAGTTACACTGGCCCAGCCCTGGCCAGAGCTCCAGGTAGGGCGGTCAGGGGAGTAATGGGGCTGGCCTGAGCTGCAGTGTGAGCTGAGCCCTGACCCCAGATCCAGCTCTGAAGCAGCTGGAAGAGGCCAAGGCTGGGGCTGCATCTTCAGGTGTTGTGCCTAGCCCCAGCAGGTGGCGGTGGGGTGGGGAAAGCAGAAGTCTGGGGCTGCAGCTCTTTCTCCCAGCCTTGGCCAGAGTAGCATGAGGAAGACAGGCAGGGTGAGGCACCTACCCACTTGAAGGCAGGCAGAGTCAAAAGCCCCATCTCCTCATGGCCACTGTTTTCCTGCTGCAGCTACCCCCAGGGGTCACTCTGCAGTATTGCTGTTCCCTGCGCTCGATGCTCCCAGTGGACTGTGTGAAGCACGTCGTCCCTCTGGTCAGTGCTTCTCCCTATCCATGTTCTGGGAAATCCTGGGATTTCAGGCATTTCCCACTTTCCAGGCACAACCAAGCCCTGACCTTGGTTTAAGTTAGGGTAAGAGGAAACCACATGCCAAATTTCATGGTTATAGCTCTTACATTCTAAGAGCAGTTATTGAACATACATACTACCACATACAGACACAAGCACTCTAAATATATAGTGGATAACTATAAGAATAGAATTTGGCCCAGTGACTTGTCAATTCAGTATAACTCCCTGATCAATAATATAGTAACCATTGCATGTGAACGTAAAACTAGAAAAATGTTTGCTTACAGATAAAGCGTAGCTGAGAAAAAAGTGTTGCTGAAAGTTGTATTCATTATCATTTGATATCTTTAATATCACTTTTCACAAAAAATATATTCTCTTTCTGCTGATCCCTTCCAAATGCATATTTTGGTAGCAGTTAAGGATCATTAACTATGATCAGTACCAATCACCAAAAGCAAAGACAAGTGTTAATATTACCCCCTTAGTACAGAAAAGGAATATGGGTGATGCAGAATTTTATGTTTGGGACAGTTAGGCTATGTTTGCATGGGGGATGCTCTTTTGGGATAGAGCAGTATCCTGAAATAGCTGTCTGTGTCTAAGAAACGCGCCCATTGTGTTGAAACAGTTTTCTACGGAACAAGCACTCTCTTCTGGCATCCCAGTAGGAGGAGTGCCTCCAGGGATGCCTCAAGGGATGCCTTGAAACACTGCCTTATTTCAGCATGTGGTACTGTTTAGACCGTGCCACATGCTGAAATAGTCTATTTCAAAATAGTCTCAATATAAGCTACGCAATTTGTGTACTGCAAATTGCATGGCTTATTTCAAAGTTAGGCTGTTGTGTGCACACACAGCCTTAGTGAATTCTCCTTTGGTTAAGGCTCCACATGAATAGATTATTTTTACCTAAGCTACCATACATGATTTGGTGTCCACTTATAACTTTCCCTCATACACGTGTTCATTAAATATAGGCCTCAGAGGCTGTCATGTCTCCCATTATATAAGTCAGCAACAAAGGCTGCATCTACACTATGAGATAAATTCGAATTTAAGGCAGTTAGCTTAATCTTACCCCATGACTGTCCTCACTTTAAATACCATTAGCTTGATTTAGGCATCACTAATACTGATGTCTCCCCTGGCGGCTAAGATAGTTGCGGGGGGGGCACTACTTCAGCTGCTTCAACATTTCAGCCACCCCCTCCCCTCAGCCGCCAAAAATGTTTTCAGGGGCTTTCTGGCCATTACAGATACCTGCTGATTTGATATTTCTGTTATCAAAACTTTTCCCTAACATTTCCTATCTGTCTTCATGCTTTGACACGCCTCCCAAAACACGGGGGGTGGGGGGGGCGGTGGTGCAATTTGAAGTTCCTATTTGCATTATAAGTTCAGTGTATGATATGTCCCTGCCATTCCCTGTGTTGGCAATGTCTATGTAATGAAGAGGGAAGACAAAAATCTTTTTTCCTTAGACTTTTCTATCCTTTTTCTTCTAACTTTGAGAATACGGTCAGGGTCCCTGTGTTATTTTTAGGGATTGGAGGAAATCATGAGAGGGGGCATACTCTCTGGATAGCCAGTTGAGAATACAGCCTGTGCACAGAAGCCTTATAGGGCACCAGAAAGCCAAAGACCCTCCCCCTCAGCAACTCTCTTTTTTTCAAAGAATTCCTATCTTCTCTTTCATCAAGCCATACTATTGCAATTGGGATTCAATAATCCTTAATAATAATATAATAATATATTAAAGAAGAAAAATTTAGATTGCTAAGCTCACAAGACGGGGGAAAGGGAGCTCTGCTTCTGCCACGCTCTTCTTTTGTGACCTTAGGTGGGACATTTTCTTTGTACTATGGAGAAGTAATACTAACTGTTGTAGAATGCTTTGAAATCCCCCAAAATGAAAGGTGCTCTACAAATGGAAAATATTATAGGATCTTAATAAAATCCACATACAGCATATTCAAAGTCTTTTTATATTTCAGGTAGTTTGTAACTGTATTTGCATACCACCTGCATTCATCATACAGGCAGATGACCTCTTAATAACACACAACCAATCAATGTCATTGGAAGTGCATCTTATAATTCAACTCCATTAATTTACTGTCGTACAAGTTATGTAATTGGGAGTGTACATGGCCTGGATAATGTAACTAATCTGTAACTGTTCACCTCCTGGCAACGGATCTTTTCATCACTGGTAATTTTCACCATGATAACTGCAGTATATTCATTTTAATGCATCTCCAGCTGTTCATGCAATGCCAGTATCCATGTCAGCTATTAAGCTTGTGAGGTTGCTCCTAAACCCTGAAAGATGTGCTTACCTTTAAGTACATGAGCAGTCCCACTGAAGTCAATGGGACTATTTGTGTGCTCACATTTATGCATACACGTTGCACAATTGGGGCCTTAACGTGTAGGAACATACATATCTGATGCAGCCTTCAGAAATGAAAAAAAATACTTTTATTATTAAACTATAAAGTGAACCTATCTTTATACTGATCGATATTATTGTGCCAAAGAGAGAAGAACCTTGTTTTTCTCAGCACATCCATTAATTAGAAGTGTTTACTCTTTATAACTCAACAAGGACCTAAATATCACTCCTCTTCATTGGAAAGCAGTACACAGTGGTAGTGTAAAAAGGAACGGTTCAATTTAATTGTTGCTCTTCAATGTTGGCAGCTGGCAGTGTGGATGGCATCATGGTTTGGTTCTGTAAGGTTTAAGTTTAAGGAACTCCCTGAGAGCAAGACAGGCAAATTGCTGAGTTGGCTACAGCTTTTATGTCAAGTCTATATTCCTAGAATATCCAGGAAATAGAGCATCTGATGAAGTGAGTCTGTGCTCACGAAAGCTCATGCTCAAAACTTTTCTGTTAGTCTATAAGGTGCCACAGGACCCTTTGTTGCTGTTACAGGAAATAGAGCTGTCTCATTTGTTGTATGCATTGAGCCTTATTAAAATATTATGCTATCAATCTCAAGGAATAATTTTTGAAGGGATCTAATGGAGATTATATTGTCTTCTGTGCATTTTAAGCAATGAGGACATCTGCTTGATGGTCAACAACATCTGACATGAAGAATTTTATACTTTAATAGTCATATCTGGATTAATATTCTGATTAATTATAACATTTTAAATGTAAAAGTAAGTGAGAAATTCTCCATTTAGTAGCACAGTAGATTATTTTCAGGTGCAGTCAAAGGCCTCCTTGAATGTTGAGTGGTTTCTCTTTGTTACTTAACTGCCAACACAGGCAATTAGGCAAATATGTATATTGTACTATAAAGAGCATAGCTGGTGTTACATTAAAACCAAAATCCCTAACACTTGGGGATAAGAATCAAAATTAATCCTCATCATTTCTGACTCCTCAGAAATATACCATAGATTATGTAACAATCTAACAATCAATACTATGCTTGATAACTTAATCAGTTGTTCAAATTAGCATATTTTCAAAAAGAATGATTTTTTCTTTAGTGTTTTCTTGTTGTTTACTAGGTACTAGTGACATTTTCCTTCAACATTACACTTCATATATGCATCTTCTTCTCCCAAGGATTTTCTCTTGAACAGTTTGTATGACACTTCTTATTTTCAGAAAGTTTTACAAAATCTTACCAAACAATGAACACTTGTTAATAAAGCACTGTGAGAAAAAAAAAGCATTCAACTTTTGTCAGATAAAACTTAAGTGGAATTGCCCATGCCTGCTGATGGAGTTGTGACACATACTTTGTGTATTTTCCCAAAATTACCTATCCAGAATTCCAGCATTGAAAATAGATGATTATATAATGACATTCTGTATCATTTTGGGGATCATAGGAATATATATATTTAGCAATTGGCCAGTGTATGATCCTTTCCCTCTTCTTCAAGAATGTGACTGGGTACCTTGCAGATGTTTGCAGAAGCTTTTTAAAATACTAGCAATATGAAAAACATCAGTATTAGGAGAGTGTTTTGAAACAAAACTCTTCCTACCTGAAACTAACTGATTTCTGTGCAAATGCAGAGTGTACCCCTTTTTCCTAAATATCATAATAGATCTGCTTTTAACTTGGTAGTGAATGGAAACTCGACAGCCACTGCAACTGAACCCCAACTGCACCACTTGAAGTCAAGAAGATAGGCACTGCAACTATTAGAGCCATGTGGATGTTTAGTAAAACCGTCAGTGTTCGTCTAAGAATGATACTCAGCATTTTCATAAAATATAAAGGAATTTTATTCATGTTTGGTCAGGAATAAGTCAAACAATATTAGAATGTGAGGGGGTCCAATTAGCACCACATCAAATGTGCAAGTTACTCAAGCTCGGGATGCCAGCTTTGCTGCCACTGGTCCCGGCCAGGCTGCCAGCTTCCCATCCACCAGGTCCATTCGGGCTGCCCATCCTGGCTGGGCTCCCGTCCAGCCAAATAATGATTGTAAGTCTTAGGCTTGGCCTACACTAGGGGACAGCGTCAATCACAGATATGTAATACTAGCTACACCATTAGCGTAGCTCGACTCAACATATTGGGATAAACTTTTTTCCCTGGTGTAGATTGGAGCTCTTCAGGCTCATGCTGATGTCTCTTTCACCACATGATAGTATGGAGTACCAGGGTCAATGGCCAAGCCCAGAGAGATCAATTTTGCCTCACCTTCACAGATGCGGCAAAAATCAAACTCTGGAGCATCAATTGTGACACATCAAATGCATGGTAAATATAGACATACCCTTAGGCCAGGTCGAGACTAAGGGATTAAGCTGAATTTAAAGGTCTTAGGTCAATTTTGTAAACCATCGGTCTTCACCACAGCGCTCACTAGGCCAATTTTAAGGAGCTCTAAGGTCAAGTTTTATAACATCTATGACCATTTCCCTTAGAACAGCTCGTTAACATTTCTGGGGAAGGAGCTTAGATCCTGTTTGGACATCTTACTGAAGGTCTTAAACAGGCACTTGTGGATTTTCCTCATGAGATTTTTGGAGAGACCTAACCTGTTCCTGCTTCCATGATAAAACACCTTACAGCTCCAAGCCACCAGTAAGTAATCTGGAATCATGGCCCCACAGAGCATTCTTGCAAATTTTCCAGTATTGTACCTGGACAGAAGAAGCAATCTCTCCTTATCCCTTCTTCTTATTCTGAGAAGACTGATATCTCTTTTGGCAACCTAGAAGGCATGGGAAGTTTCCTGAGTCACTAATGATTTTCTGCCTGTGACCCATCCAGCACAGAGCAAAACTCATGCAGCCTGCCTGGCTTCTAAATCATGGCCCAGCAAGCCCCACCTCCTCCACGCTGGCAGGTGATCGGACCCTGCCCTGTCTTATGTGTGCAGCTGCAGTGACTTTTAATGATTTTTAAAATCCTGGTGCAGCCTGCTTTAAAACCCCTTTCACTCAGTGGCATGCCCCATCCAAATGGCAGAAGTGGCACTTCAACATTATTTTTTCCCTATGAACTGAAGGTAGCTTACCATTGTGTTCAAGGTAACCAGCAGCTTCAGAAGAGCTTGAATTGTTCTGCTTGGAATCATGTGTTCTTCAGCCTTAAGAGTCCGCAGAGTGACCTTGCTGTTGCAATATATTCTTCCATGGAGACGGACAGCCATTCATTTTATCGACATACTCTTTGTTCTGAGTAAAGATAAAAATGTCGCTATTGACAATACCCTTAAGATTTCAACCTTCTTTTAATGCAGGAAGTGACCTTGGAAAAGGGAGTTGGAAGAGTAGAGGCCCCAGTCCCCCTGAACTGAGGTTTTCCCAAATGCGGAGGAGGAAAAGGACATGTCAGGAAATGATGGCAGATTATTTTGAGGCGGCAGGAAAAGAAAAAGAGCTGAGAGGTTGGAGAAGAACCATAGTGGACAATCAGACTAAAATGGATTCTCAGTCCTGTCCTTAATGAGCAGGCAGACAGAGTTCATGGAAGCAATGCTTCAAAAGCCAAACTCCACAAACTGAACACCCTCTGTCCATACATGCCACCCGCTCCATATTCATCTCTTCATCTGGTCAGGGCTCTGTATCCCACAGCCACTCCAGGCCCCTTCATTTCAGACCTCACTCCACACAGTCAGTCCCCTCCCCCTGCTTGGGGCTCTGCATCCCCATCGAATCTGTGCCCCCCCCGCCCCCGCTTGCACGCTTCCTCCATGCACACATTCCACCCCCTTGCCTCATCGGGACTCCAGAATGAGGGAGGGGGAAGGTCATAGAGATTCCTGCACTCTACTCCCAGGGGATCACCCACCAGCAGAAGGCTAACATTCCAGCAGACATGAGTTTATTCTTCCTTTGTTTTCCCTGTTCCCTCCCCTCTGCCATTAGGGCAGACAGGCTGCGGCAAATCTTTGCAAGGCTCAGGGCTGACCATGCTCCTGCTGCACTGCCTGGGTTTGGGGGTCTTGGGACTGTGCCACCCACCCACTTGGTGCTCTGGGGTGCTATGGCTACACCACCTCCCTGGCACTGGAGTAGCACTGTTCACTTAGTACTCCTGGGCTGGGGTGCTTGGGCAGGATGGACTGGCTCCTGGGGGCAAGGTGGTGTGAAAGAGAATGGGAAGGATTCAGGGAATAGTCTCCCCCAATGGCTTATTCACCTACCAACCACATGTACAGTTGTAACCCACACACCTAATAGGGAGATCCCCCTGTAATAGATCTCTTGTTGGGGAAGCGGGGGGTGGGGTGGGAATAAGTTATGTCACTGTTGCTTCGCTGATGGACACTTAGCACTCCACTCTCAGAAGTTTCTGGAATTGGTTGGGCTTGTGGTAGTTTTTGGTATGTTCAGTAGGTTCTCTGTTTCTAGATTCAGACTCCGTGAGGACAAACAGCCAGAGCAACTGCTTTACAAAGGCCATGAGCACTGTGGAGCTGGGTAAAGGTAAGCCAAGGGCCTGGAAAGCAGGCTGTTTGCCCCTAACTCAGCAGCAGTTTCTTTTTTTAAATCTGTATACTTAGCTGAGTGGTTGACTAACTGGTTAGCTCCCTAGTTAACTGAGTGATTGCAGCTGTGGAGGAGAAAGAGCCTGCAAGGACTCCAGCTGAAGATTTCTACATTCCAGTGGAGGGAAGAGAATGCTGAAATGCTTATGATTCAGCAGACTATAGAAATGGCAGGCAAATACTCAGGTAAAATCAGCATAAGGTTTTGGGAACTGAATTTCTTCTCACTGGGTTTCTGTGGCGACTTCCATGTTTAGATTTAATTTTTTTTATTTATGTTGCAATATAATTGAGGGTAGTGTAGTTGCTAAAGTAGCCATGTTATATTGTAGAAATTAACTGGTAGGAGTTGTTTTATTATTTAGTTTATTGTTAATTCCCGTTGCTCTTAATGGACTCGCCTGTGGGGAGACTGACTGTGTGAGATCCTTGCTGAAAATCCTCAGTGACTGAATTCTGTTTCCCTACTTGCTTTTCTGTGGGAGTTGGGATTTAATTGGCACCATAAGAAGGGGAGAGAAATAAACTCTAGCTCATGCCAAAAGTTACATTCAAATTCTAGTTAATTCAAGTGTATATTAATACTTCAATACAGGTTTTAGAGCTGCAGTCTGGAAACCACATAAGCAACTGTGTACATAGCAGTCACCTACTTGCATGAGTGTTGTTTTGGCTAGTACGATCACAATTTCCAGACTTGTCTGCTACACAGAAGTTTGTCCAAAGAAAGTGGGCTGTAGTACCTACTCCTGGCAGCTAGTGAGAGGTGTTCTGATTAAAGGGGAAGTCTCATGCAGACAGACTACTTGGGACAAAACACCTCAAAGGCTCTGCTTTAAGACTGAACTTGATACATTTATGGAGGGGACAGTATGATGAGCTGATCCAACAACTACTGATGTCACACTAGATGCAGCTGGCTCTGCCTTAACCACAAAGAATTCTTTCCTAGATGTCTGGCTAGGTCAGGGGTCTGGAAGCTGCAGCTCCAGAGCTGCATGACGTCTTTAAGGACTTCTACGTGGCTCCTGACGATGTAATTGCAAAGTTAAAAAAAAACATTCCTGATAATTTTCTATATTTCCCTGAACATCTAAAAGCCTCACAATTAACAAATCACATTTACATAGCAAAGGATATATGATCTCGAAATGTTGTGTAACTCCCCCTTCAATACGTGTGGGCCATTGTGGGATATGTGTGTGCGCTGTTCTTCAAATAGGGGTTACAGAAAGTATGGTTTGATGTTATTTATTAAGGACCATCTCACATTCACATGCATTGCGGCTCTTGAATGTTTGAGTTTTACCAATCTTAAAAAAAAAAAAAAAAAAGGCTCTTGTTCTTTTGGTTGCTGACCTCTGGGCTAGTGGATCTTGCCCACATGTTCAGGATTTAACGGATCATCACCTTTGGGGTTGGGAAGAAATTTTCTCCAAGAACAGACTGACAGAGATCCTGGGGGGTGGGGGGTGGGGCAGGTGCATAACTTCTGCAGAATGGTCATTTGAAGGTTTAAACCAGAGTAAATGGTGGATTCTCTGGAACTACAAACAGGGCTGGGAACAGGGCTAAGGCTAGGGCAGTGCCAGGCCTACAAGCAGAGCTGGCTTGAGGCTGGAGGTGGGGAAAGGCTAGGTAGCACTCTATCCCCATGGGAACTGGCCTGGTCCTGCTGTGCCGTTCCCCCAGCCACAAGGTTCCTCTGCCTCTCCCTGGGAGGTATACCCCAGAGACCTCTGCGTTGGGGGATCGATTACAGGTGTTGTTCAGGGTCTGTTGCCTATGCTGTGGAGGAGGTCAGACTAGCCCATCATGATAGTTTCTTCTGGCCTTAAAGTGTGTAAGACCATGCGCATCAGTGATTGTAAATATATCAAGTGGGTGTGTTTTTGATGGGATCCCATAGCAACTGGTTCTTTTCTTATGCTTTTTAATAGTTTTATCGGAGGGGGAAAGGGTCACTACTGAAGCTTACAGATGATACAACGGCGAGGGGGAGTGGTAAATAATGAAACGGACAGATCAGAATAGTTTAGCTCTGATGGTAAATGGGGTGCAACCTACCAGAATGCATTTTAATGTCGCTATATGTAAATCTGTACATTTAGGACAAAGAATGTAGATCAGACTATGGGCTGGGGGATTTTAGCCTTCAAAGCAGTGACTGAAAATGGTGTGTGTTATGGTGGACAATCAGATGACCATGAGTTCCGAAGTGAAATGCTGCGGTCAAACGGCTTAATGCTGTCCTAGACTGTATAAGCAGGGGAATCTTGAGTAGTAGTAGAAAGGTTATTTTCTCTCTATGTTTGGCGCTGGTGAGGCGGCTGTTGCTGCTGCTGCTGCTTCTGAAATAAAATGTCCTGTTCTGGTATCCACAATTCAAGGAGGACATTGATAAATTGGAGAAGGCTCAGAGAAGAGCTAGAGATTATTGAGGGATTAGGAAAACATGCCTTACAGTGATTAGATTCAAGAAGCTCAATCTATTTTGACTTAACAAAGATAAGGCTTAGGGCTGACTTCATCAGTCTATAAGTACCTGCACAGATTCAAAGATCTGATAATGGGATTTTTAGTTGAGCAGACAAAGAAACAACAAGACCCAGTGGCTGGAAGTTGAAGCTAAACAAACTCAAAGTGGAAGTTAGGTTTAGCTTCTCGATAAATTGGGTAATTCACCATTGGAGGAATTTACCAATGGTCATGCTGGATTCTCCATCATTGCCAATTTTTAAATTGATTGGATTTATTTTAAAAAATATATGCTCTATTTCCAGGACCAGTTATGCAAGTGATCAAACTAGATGATCATGGTGATCCCAGCTGGCTTTGGAATCTATGCATCAAATCACCCAAGATCAGAATGTGGCAGAAAAAACAACATCTCAAGCCATATTTGTTTTTCTGATTCTTGTAATTTACTGCATTTTTTTCTCCCAGTTTGGTAGGTGTTTGTCAGAATGAGACTAAACCGTGTCCTTGCACATTGTAAATTTTGCAGCATGAAATGATGGTCACAGACACACTGATCTTGCAGAGGTGGGTTTTGTTTTTGATTTTAACAGCCTTGAAACTTATCCTTTAAATCACCCTACGGTAGTACTGTGTGAAAGGATTCCAACACAATAGCCATTAAATTCTGGGTATTGTTAGATCTTGCTGTATTTCAGATTTTCTTCCCCATTATCACTGCAAGACACAATACAAGCACAGTTCTAGGGTCTAGAAGTGTAACAATCTCTTTGTAGGGCATTCCCACAATTAAATTGTTTAAACTCTGCAGGGGTATGATTCTCTGTAAAATATGCTGAAAAATAAGTTTTTATTTTCTTTTCCATTTGGTCATGAGCTATAATAATTCTTCCATTTTGTAGTGGTGCCACATTGTTCAGCAGGACTTGATTTTTGTTTCCACATTGCATCAAAAATGACACTGTTCCCCAAAACCGAACCTTCTAAACATTCCATCAATGCGCATGTCACTTTGTCCCCCTTAACCAGCTTCCAGATACTCTTTTTTTTTTAAAGCATCAACCCCCTTATTGAATGCATCTCGCTCTTTGTTACCACAGTTTAAACATTTGTCTGAGTAGCTGCAGAAGTAACTCCTCCACTGTTGTGGCTCTCACTATGGGCATGAAATCACAAAGTGATGTTCTCAGATCTGACCAAGTAGAAGGTTTCTGGGAATGAGAAAATGTTGCTTTGAGAAAGAAGGCTTTTAACAAATGAAAATCATGAGTTCAATGAGTCTATGTCTAGACTAGAGGGGTTTGTCAACAAAACTTGTGGAGTGTTCAAATTCCCAAGGACATTCTGTCGACAGTAAGTTGACAGAACGCTGTGCTTTCCTCAACAGCTGTACCCCACCTGCCACAAGGAAGAACACCTCTGTCGAGAAAGATCTGTTGACAAAACACCCGTCTGTATGTTCCAGGAGGGCCTTCTGTCAACAGAAATGCATTTGGGGCACCATGCAGGTGCCCCATGGGACATCCTGTCCACAGCAAGCAGCGCTCTTTGGTTCCTGCCTCTGGCCATTCTTAAAGCCTCAGGGAGCCCAGGAAACCCTGTGTCAGGGAGCTGAGATCATGCAAGCAGCAAAGTAACACACTGCTGTGTAAACACCCTCACAGCCATTCCTTTCTAGCCAGCATTCTCCCATGGCAGACCAGCAGGGAGCCCATGACCTCCTTGGGCTCTCAAGGTACTAGCCTGAGGGGTCCCAGGAGCCACCCTGGGGAAGCAAGAGGCAGATCGCCTCCTGGACTACGACTGAGGTCTAGGTCCCGTGGGACCTATGCAGGGAGGAGAAGACCCTCCAAGACCTGAAGGCCAAACACTGCAATACCCCAATATATACTAGGATGGCCAACACGCTGGCTGAACAGGGCCCCCAAAGTGTGCAGCAGGTGCAGGCAAAAGTTAGGAGCTGTTCCAGGGCTATGTCCAGGCCCGAGACACTGCCTGATGCTGTGAGGCAGGACCTACTACCTGCCCCTACTACAGGGAACTCAGCACCATCCTGGGGGTGGGTGGGAATGACACATCCCTGCTGTGCTGCAGCATAGATATGGCACTCAAGTGGGAGATATGGCACGCTGCAGTGGGAGCACCCTCAGGAGGAGGAGGATGCCTCAACTCCCCCCACACCAGAGATGGAGTTGGAGGCCATGCTGCTGCTGACCTCCAACTCCATCTCTGGTGTGGTGGGGGGAGTTCAGGGGCATCCTCCTCCCGGATGTGGTCCCTGCCAGCCAGGCCATGTCCAGGGCTTCACTGGTGCTGGACAAAGGTCCCTGTGATGAGTACCCTGCATGTCACACTCCTCAGGGCATGGGAAGTGGGCACAGATGGGATATGCTGAGAGCATCACCTGGCCAGCTCGGGCGGGACCTTGTGCTGCAGGACCTTGTGCTCCAGTCCCGACATGTGGGACCACATGCAACGCAGGGTGTGCCACTTGGACCCAGCAGACAACCCCCAGGCATGGGCAGCATCCTGCTGCCAGCCTCACAGGAGGCAAGACAAGTCCCAGGTGGAGGGTGCTCCAGCACCTGCTGTGGCTGGAAGCGGTGTAGCCACAGTGGCAAGGACCTGACCCCAGACACACCAAGGAATGCGTCGCCCAGCACATGGGCATGCCCAGAGGCAAGAGGCAGCACCCACTCCCACAGATAGCGCTGCAAGCCACAGAGGTGGCAGGGGTCCGGGGAGGGCCAGGCTGCTCCTGGTTCACCTACCACCTCTGAGGGGATTCCTCTGTGGCCAGACATCCCCCTCAGCTGCTAGCCCATGAGGGGGGACACAGCTCGCTCCTGGAGGCACCACGGACCCCCTCAGGAGATCCCTCTGTATAAACTAGGTTAAGTATTTAGCTGTGTTTAAAGGCATATAGAAATTATTTGAATGCCAAAGTGTTTAAAGATCACAGATTTATAATTAACAGTATTGTAATTTATTATTTTTTACCACAAATTTTGCTTCACAACTATTCAGACAATCTTACTTCAAGTATTTCTACATCCAGTCTCCAGGAGTTAGCTGCCAATCTTCAGTAATAGTGTAACTCAATGCTTTTTTTGTTTAAAAAATAACTGCAACACAAATGAGGAGTCGGTATCTCAACCCCCCCACCCCAGCCAATCCTGTGACTGGAGTTGCCAAGGTGCCTCAGTACTGACAATCACTGACTCAAAAAAAAACACTAGTGTTACTGAGTTGGCACCTGTTCATAAGATCCTAGGGCTAGAAGAGACCTCAGGAGGTCATCCAGTCCAAACCCTGCCCAACCCTAGGATCAACCCTATCTCAATCATCCTAGCCAGGATTTTGTCAAGCTGTGACTTAAAAACCTTTAGGCATCGAGATTCCACCACCTCTCTAGGAAATGCATTCCAGCGCTTCACTACTCTTCTGGTGAAATAGTTTTTCCTAATATCCAAGCTATACCTCCTGCTCTGTATCTTGAGACCATTGCTCCTTGCTCTGCCCTCTGTCACTACTGAGAACAGCTTCTCTACATCCTCTTTAGAGCCCCTCTTCAGGAAGTTGAAGGCTGCTATCAAATCACCCCTGACTCTTCTGCAAACTAAATAAGCCCAGATCCCTCAGCCCCTCCTCATAGGTCATATGCTCCAGCCCCCTAATCATGTTGGTTGCCCTCCGCTGAATCCTCTCCAATGCATCCGCATCCTTTCTATACTGGGAGGCCCAGAACTGGATGTAATACACCAGATGTGGCCTCACCAGTGCCAAATAGAAGGGATTAATAACTTCTCTAGATCTGCTGGAAATGCTCCTCCTAATGAACCTCATGCTATTAGCCTTCTTGGCTCATCTGTAAACACACATAGGAGTAATTTTATTTACCCAAGTAGGTCCATTGTTTGACCATTACTTTCCATTGCTCCGTGAGGAGGGAGAAACAGTAACAGGGAACTTGGAAATGGCAGAGATGCTTAATGACTTCTTTGTTTCGGTCTTCACTGAGAAGTCTGATGAAGGAATGCCCAACATAGTGAATGCTAGTGGGAAAGGGGTAGGGTTAGAAGTTGAAATAAAAAAAGAACAAGTTAAAAATCACTTAGGAAAATTAGATGTCTGCAAGTCATGAGGGCCTGATGAAATGCACCCTAGAATACTCAAGGAGCTGATAGAGGAGGTATCTGAGCCTTTATCTATCATCTTTGGAAAATCTTGGGAGACAGGAGAGATTCCAGAAGACTGGAAAAGGGCAAATATAGTGCCCATCTATAAAAAGGGGAATAAGAATAACCCAGGAAACTACAGGCCAGTCAGCTTAACTTCAGTGCCAGGAAAGATAATGGAGCAGGTAATTAAAGAAATCATCTGCAAGCACTTGGAAGGTGGTAAGGTAATAGGAAACAGCTGGCATGGGTTTGTAAAGAATAAATCTTGTCAAACCAATCTGATAGCTTTCTTTGATAGGATAATGAGCCTTGTGGATAGGGGAGAAGTGGTAGATGTGGTATACCTAGACTTTAGTAAAGCATTTGGTACGGTCTCTCATGATATTCTTATAAAAAAACTAGGCAAATACAATTTAGATGAGGCTGCTATAAGGTGGGTGCATAACTGGCTGGATAACCGTACCCAGAGAGTAGTTCTTAATGGTTCTCAATCCTGCTGGAAAAGTATAAAAAGTGGGGTTCCGCAGGGGTCTGTGTTAGGACCGGGTCTGTTTGATGTCTTCATCAGTGATTTAGATATTGGCATAGAAAGTATGCTTGTTAAGTTTGCAGATGATACCAAGTTGTGTGTGGGGGGGGCGGGTTGCAACTGCTTTGGAGGATAGGGTCATAATTCAAAATGATCTGGATAAATTGGAGAAATGGTCTGAGGTAAACAGGATGAAGTTTAATAAGGACAAATGCAAAGTGCTCCACTTGGGAAGGAACAATCAGTTTCACACATACAGAATGGGGAGAGACTATCTAGGAATGACTACAGCAGAAAGGGATCTAGGGATTAGAGTGGACCACAAGCTAAATATGAGTCAACAGTGTGATGCTGTTGCAAAAAAAGCAAACATGATTCTGGGATGCATTAACAGATGTGTTGTGAACAAGACAAGAGAAGTCATTCTTCCACTCTACTGTACGCTGGTTAGGCCTCAGCTGGAGTATTGTGTCCAGTTCTGGGCACTGCAGTTCAAAAAAAATGTGGAGAAACTAGAGAGGGTCCAGAAAAGAGCGACAAGAATGATTAAAGGTCTAGAGAATGTGACCTATAAAAAAAGGTTGAAACAATTGGGCTTGTTTAGTTTGGAAAAGAGAAGATTGAGGGGAGACATGATAACGGTTTTCAGGTATCTAAAAGGGAGTCATAAGGAGGAAGGAGAAAACTTGTTCTTCTTGGCCTCTGAGGATAGAACAAGAGGCAATGGGCTCAAACTGCAGCAAGGGAGGTTTAGGTTGGACATTAGGAAAAAGTTCCTAACTGTCAGGGTGGTCAAACAGTGGAATAAATTGCCTAGGGAGGTTGTAGAATCTCCATCACTGGAGATATTTAAGAACAGGTTAGATAGATGTCTATCAGGGATGGTTTAGGTAGTACTTGGTCCTGCCATTGAGGCAGGGGGCTGGACTCGATGGCCTCTCGAGGTCCCTTCCAGCCCTAGTGTTCTATGATTCTACATTTTCTGTAAGACTGTGCTAGAATGCTGCCCTGCCATATGACATATCAATAGCTTATAGACTTCTCAGATGTCTGAAGTCTGACTTTTATCTCTGGATCTAATTAACACAAGAAAGGGGAAGCTTCAGTAGTTGCTGGATTCTGTGGCTTTTTTTTTTTTTTTGCCTAGGCTGCTCATAGGCTCTGTCTACACTAGTCCCCTTCTTTGAAGGGGGGCTGGTAATTGGCTTGAGCAGAGAGTGCAAATAAAGGGCTGCAATGAATACGTAGCACCTTGTTAGGCTAATACTCCCTGCGGCAACTTTGAAGTTGCAAACTGCAAAGTTGCACAGGTATTTCAAAGCGGCCGCAGCTACACAGCAGGCCCATGCTTCAAAGTTTGCAACTTCTAAGTTGCCATGGGGAGAATTAGCCTAATGAGGTGCTCCATAGTCATCACAGTGCTTCATTAGCATTCTCCACTCAGACTGATTACCATGCCCCCTTCAAAGATGCGGACTAGCATAGACACAGCCATAGTGATGTAGCTCAGTTTTTGATATGGTGAGCTATGATAAAAGTGATCAGAAGAAGGAAATACGTTGGAATGCTAATCAAAGTTTTGTGCATATCCCATATTATTTATTTGTATTATGGTAGTGTCTAGAAGTCAATCAAAATGGGAATCTGTTGTGTTAGGTAGCATACAGAGTACTAGTCAGTCTCTGCCCTGAAGAACTTACAATTTAAACAATTACTGATGAGTTATAAGTATTGAGTGGTGTATTGATATAGGACAGCTGAATTCATCATATTTTATCTGGTGAACAAATAATTTAGAAAGATCGTGTGACAAAGGGACATTTGGTAATCCAACAAAGAATAATTGCTAAATTCCAGTTTGACTTTTTATCTTTCATATTTTTTACACACAAAATTCTGTTCTGCTCAAAAAACAATTACTGTACCTTCCAGCTTCAATTCAGTGGTAAATACCTGGAAGTTGTGCTTAAAATGACTAGTCTACCACACATCATTTACATTTCTTGTTTTCGCTGTTCACTGGAATAGAAGAGACTTCTTATGAACAAGTTCACTAGCTCATTTTACACTTCCCTGTCCCAAAAAAGACAGAATGAGGCCAGATAAATATTGCTTGGCCCATCAACCCGTTTATGCTTCCAGGAAGAAACTATTTTCAATCACTCTGGCACTTCAAGAGCAGCTGAGGCAACACTTCATCTCCACAGGCAGTAACACCAGAAAAAAAATTTATTCTTTCAAGCATGTAATATGGAAAGTTAAGGTTTCCCTCCCCTGGCACGTGCCTTCCATGTCAGATAGGGGAAGTGACCCGGCTCTGAAACTGCCCTTCACTCTGATTCCCTCTAATTAAGCTGTGTTTGAGGACCACGACGAACATTGATTTAATTGGTTTACTTGTTTTAATTTGGGAGTAAAATCATGGAAGTGAGGAGCTGAAAACACTGATGTGACTCAGATACAGGGCTGATTCATGTGCCACTGAGGTCCGTGGGGGGTCAACATGAGTTTGCTAGTTCCCCTCTACTGTAACATTTAGATAATTCAGCCCCAGACCTGTCCTGAGTCTGACATGCAAACACTAGGAGATGGCTAAACTAGAACAGAGTATATAGGAGATTTTCTTGTTTTATGACACCATCAGTTAGTCTCTATTTAAAAAAAAATCAATTATATTTCAATGCAATGGAGTTTTATTGGTAAGTTTCACAGAGGGGAACTCTGAGCAATGTGTGACTCCACATGTGGTGAAAACAGAGCCTTTTCTGTAGTCCAGGGTCTCTTGTGCATGAATGCTTGTGTGTGTGTGACTTGTATAGACTCTTTGTCAATGCAAAGCTTCACTGGTATTCACTTGAGTGAGAGCTAATTACAATAGGACTTAATGATATAAGTCTCAGAAATGTTGAATGAGACATTTACTTTAATCATATACCAATCAAATGGATTGTAGTAGGACTATGGTTAAGTGATGCAAACAGCAAAATATTCCTATGTTCTAGGGAAAACCATTTCTGATATTTTTTGTGTTTGTTTACAGAACAGGGGCAGATACTCAATGTGCAGTTTGTGATAGTTAATTTATCTACTTCCTTTAGTGTCAATCAGCTACTTGGCCTGTAACAGATATCGCCAAACAGCAGTGATTGGTGATGAGAACTCCATTGGGGCAATGGTCACTCCCACCTCCTGCCCCACCCAGTTTTCCCTCCACTCCAAACTGCTTCCCTCCTCACCCTTGCTCTGCTTCTGAGAGGGGAGTCTCCATACCAAGGAAAGTGATGGCTGGGAACCCTAAAACCTTAAGTGGCTTCCCCCAAGTGACTACAAAAGGTGGTCAAAGGTGTCGTTAACCTTGAAGCTGTGACATGGCCCATCTACTGACTGTATATCCATACCAAAACAATTTCCATTGACAACAGGATTTTTTCCCAAAGGAAAAAGGTTTCAAGTGGACAAAGACGGGGTGAAATCTTGGCCCCCTGAAGCTAACAGAAGTTTTGCCTTTGACTTTAATGGGGCCTGGATTTCACCCTGACTCTTAAAATGTATTATTCAGTCTTCGACCTAAAACACTGGTTTCTCCCCCCACCCCATGCATCCTCTTGTGTAGCCCACAATCGCTTCTTTTCAAACTTACCTTTTAAAGAATTTTCTATTCGTGGTGAATCTCTTCCTCTTATTTTTCTTCATATGTCCTCTCTTGGTAGATTTCCTTAGCACTGAATAGGGATTGATGTAAATGTGGGGGAGAGATAGCTCAGTGGTTTGAACAGTAGCCTGCTAAACCCAGGGCTGTGAGCTCAGCCCTGGAAGGGGCCCTTTAGGGTTCTGGGGCAAATAGATTTAAAAATAAAAATCTGTCAGAGATGGTGATAGGTCCTGCTTTGAGTGCAAGGGAATGGAGTTGATGACTTTCTCAAGGTCCCTTCCAGTTCTATAAGATAGGTGTATCTCCATATAAACTTACTTTAAACACCTAATTTAACAGAAGTTGCTGTTCTTTGGGTGGACTTTTTTTAAAATGCAAAACTATGGCAGGGATACCATTCTCTATGAAATTTCTTTGCCACGTGGTCTAGGCCAGTGGTTCCCAACCTTTTCGGTAACACGGCACACTTCAATGAGATACATAATTCCACATCACACCCACTTTTTTCAGCTGAAGCCATTGCTCATGAACATCAGATTTACGTACATTTACCAGGGTCACAGTCTCACTTAAGAGGTTCGCAACACAGCAGTGCATACAATAAGCTGAACAAGGATCAAATGCATTTATGTCAGCCGATGGAATGGCTGATCAGGATAGTGCTTAGTGCCAGAAGGAGTCCCTTTTACATCCGAGTCTTTAACTGCTAGGACAGACTGTCCCTTCACAGCGGGCAGCCAGGGTGGCTGATGGATGCCCCAGGAGTTTGCCCCTTGGCAGGCAGCCAAACTCAATGCCCAGTTTCTAGCACATTAGCACCACTGACCCTAAGGGGTTAATTAGCCGAAAGCTGGCTAGGGGTCTTTGGTTGTGTATGGCTCGATGCAATTACTGGAGGAGTCAGGCTTAGCGTAGTGGTTACTATGATTTATCACAGTGAAAAGTTTAGCATGTAAGAGACATGAACTGACAGGTAATTTAGATTATTAAACTTAACTTTAGTTATCACTTAACCTTTAGTTACAACTTAACTTTAGTTACAACAACAACAACAACACTTAACCTATTAAATGCACGCAAAATAATACATAGCAGGTATAATTCTCACCCCTGCATTGTCCGAGTCCGGGGTTGCCAGCGTCTGTCACTCAATCCCTTGGGAAGAAGAGTACGAGGAGGGCGTCCCCTTACCTCAGGAGGCAAAGGCCCATCCTGACCAGCAGGTTAGGCAATTGCAGCTCAGCTCATGTGGTCTGCTGGACCCTTCTTTATACCCCTTGGGTCACATACACTCTTCCGTATCTAAAGATGTCAATTGCACTGGTTCGCCTTTGTGCCGCCAGTTCTTACAAGGGAGTTGCAAACTTAATTTGCACTTGTAAGACAGAGATAACTAAATCATTAAGACAGGACATTCTTTTCGTATGGGTGTGAGATTCCTCTCCTGGGACGATGTGTAGGCGTCTCAATTATCAGTACCAGCCAAGGGCAGCCTGAGACCCTAGTTACCAGCTGGCCTGCTTGCCCTTGTTATCTTGTTTCTCCCGTTGTCCAGGGTCATGAAGAGGTAGCACATTTGTGCTCTAAGGCATCAAAGACTGTGCTTGAGATTAGCACATCTGTGCTCCCAGGCATCAAAGACTGTGCTCAAAAGTATCCAAGGTGGAGGAAGAGGGGGTGAGGGGGGGTTGTCTGGCTTCAAAATCCACCACAGAAGACACTGTCTTAGTCAGTGAGCACAGACACATTTTCAAAAGCTGCTCCATATCATGCTAGGGATGTTGAGTAAACAAGTAACCAATGAAAGCAGGCTCTCTTCTAGACCACATCCTAGCTCCAACAGCTCCCAACCATCCTCCCCTTGTCCCGCCAGATTGTTTGGGCTGGCAATGAGCATTTCAGCTGCCTCCTAATGCAAATGTTTTCCTGAGGTGTTAGCATTTCCCTCACGGAGGCTCTGCAAAGAGCCACAGCGAGGGGAAAATGATGAAATTTCATGGCACACTCGGACAGTTCTCACAGCACACCAGAGTGCCATAGCACAATGGTTGAAAACCACTGGTCTAGGCCAAAGTCTGATCCTGTATTCTCCCCTAGATTTTCATCCCATAGATCCTCTTTCACAAGATTTGCTTCCTTGATTGTTTTTCTATACACATCTGTGGCTGTGGTCATCTTTGTCTGTCTGGGCATGTAAATGTCTTACCTTGCTGTTCTGAAGCATATATCACTGAAACATTTTACTTAGAGGTAGAGATGGGCAGAGCCCTCAAGGAAGGAAGGCAGGCAGGCACAGAATGATGGGTGACTTCAGATAGGATGTACCTGAAAGTGGAGGCCAGGAAAATGATTGAGAGCAGATGAATATTCTTCTTAGCAAACAGTGAATCACCTATAAATTGTTTCTGGACTGCAGATGGAGTTTTATTGAGGGAGCAAATTATTGAGGCCAAGAATGTGTGAGATTTTGCATATGTTTCCATAAAATTTATTTTTCTGATGTTCAGAGTGCTCTCATTTAAAACCCTTGGCAAAGATTTACGTGGCCTTTGTGCTTCAACATACTGGAATTGCTTTCCTTTCTTGGGCAAGTGCTAAAGTTTTGCAATGGGAAAGTCAAAATTCTTTGTGTGTGTTTTGGAGAGGGGTAAGAGTCTTCTGAGCCTTCTGTAATAATTATTAAAACCTTGAGGCACTTCTTATTCTTCACATATTGTCCCCCTTGTAAGGGGAGCCCTTGGAAGCAGTCAGAATAGATTAATAAATTAACAGAATCATAGACTCCTAGGCCTGGAAGGAACCTCAGGAGGTTATCAAGTCCAGCTCCCTGCCTAAAGCAGGTTCAACCCTAACCAAATCATCCCAGCCAGAATTTTGTCAGGCTGGGACAGAAAACCCTCTAGGCATCAAGATTCCATCACCTCTCTAGGTAATGCATTCCAATGCTTCACCATCCTCCTGGTGAAATAGTTTTTTCCTAATAGCCAACCTACACCTCCCCCTCTGTAACTTAAATCCATTAGTCCTTGTTTTTCCATCCCTCACTACTGAGAATAGACTTTCTCCATCCTCTTTAGAGTTCCCCTTCAGGAAGTTGAAGGCTGCTATCAAATAGCCCCTCACTCTTCTCTTCTGCAAACTAAATAAGACCAAATCATGAGCATTTCCACCCAAGCTCCCTGCCACTTTCTATTCTCATCCACTTCCTCCCTATTCATTAAAATCAAATTCTACAACAGCTTCCCACCTTCTGAAATAAAAAATTGTCTCCAATGCATTCCAAGAACTTGTTGGGTAATCCATGTCGTGCTGTGTTTTTCTTCTACCAGGTGCCTGGATAGTTGAAGTTCCCCATCACCACCAAGTTCTGTGCTTTGGATGATTTTGTCAATTGCTTTTAAAAAAACCCATCCTCCTCTTCTTCCTGGTTAGGTGATCTTAGTAGATCCCTATAATTACATCACACCCATTCTTTACCCCTTTTAACTTTACCCAGAGATGCTAAACCAGTCTGTCTCCTCTGTCTAGCTCAATCTTAGTACAACTATTCACATTTTAATATACGAGACACCTCCTCCCTTTTTCCCCTGCCTATCCTTCCTGACCACACTGTACCCTTTCTGTGATACCATGTTGTACTTTCATTTCAAGTTCTTCTGCTTATTTTCCATACTACTTGCATTTTTATACCGACAGCTTAGACACTGATTTGATTTTACCCCCCAGTTCTGCCTTGTCCCTCCCTTATCTCTGCTCTTATAGCCCATGCCCCCTCCAATTTCTGACCTATCTCACAGGTCTCTGTAGTTTTCACTTACTTGTAGGCTTTGGTTACCTGCCCTGTCAAACCTAGTTTAAAACCCTAGGTTAATAGGTTTGCCAGTCTGTATCAAAATACTCTATTACCCTTCCTAGGTAGGTGAATCCCATCTCTGTTTAGCTTTTCCCCTTGAAACAGCATCCCATAGTCAAAGAAGCCAAAGCTCTCTTGGCATCACCATTTCCACAGCCAGGCATTCACCTCCAGGATGCACTTGTCTCTGCCTGGGCCCCTACCTCTGATCAGAAGAACTGAAGAGAACACCACCTGCGCTCCAAACTCACTTGCACCCCCAGACTCCTTGTGTCTTATTTCCTGTTCTTAGCTTCTGAGTCATTCAAATTCCAATTTACATATCTTGTACAATAATGCAAACACATACAGCCTGTGTTCTGTCACCTCTTTTGTAGGGAGAATGGTGGGGGAATTCTGGGAGTAGGAATGCTGCACACTCGGATCACTGTTTTATATAACGGTCCCCATAGAAGTCAGAATAAAGGAGCAGCCCTGAGCTGGTTGTAAGTTATGCCAGGCCAGCCACAGAAATAGGGCTAGATCCAACAAGCCTTGTAGACAACTTCCCCTCCTCCTCCTCCTCTCTGCCTTCTTGCCTGTCTTGAGCAGACCTCTGGTGTCACTGATTATCTGGTACAGATAAACTGTGGGCCAGATCTAATAGAGAAGTCAGTAGAGCCACACTGTTGTTTTTTTTTTTATCAGCCCAGGATTAACCCCAATATCCTTTGAAAGAAATTCAAACCATCATTTCCAACTACAATCCAAATTATATATACTTCTGACAGTGTTCTCAGGGAGCTAATAAATAAGTTTAGTCTTTAAGGTACTACAGGACTACTTGTTTTCCTATAAATGTTGTTTGTTAATATTAGATACGTGTTAGTTGTGGGTTTCTACTCTTTGTTTAAGAGAATCCTTGCTTATTAGCAAAACAACTATTCCATCTCGGGAGATCAGAAAGTTTAAAAAGAATTAACTATAAGGGTCAGAAGTTCATGAATAAGTGCACTGATTTTATTTTAAGAGAACACTTCTGCTGTCTTTAGCAAATTAATGGATTAGGAGGGGAAATAGTACCAGTATTTTGTCTGCTGATTCACACAAAAACTGAAATTAAGTGCTCTGTATGTCTTACTTTACACAACAGTATCTACTATCATTTATACTTCTACAGTATGTTTTGATGAAAACTATTTAATCACAGCAGTTTTTTGCGTCGTGATGGTGGAAAGGGGCAATAGTCATGAAAATGTAGGGTTTTTTTTTTTAAAGTCAAATGTCTCAGGCATTTTCATTGGCTGATAGTAGCAGTGTAACAACAAGGAGATAGATCTGAGCGTGGTAGATGTGGCCTTGGTAAACTTGATTTAGTTCTTTTTCTAAAGGACTTTATTTCTTCAACTTTTAGAACAGAGGGAACCTCAGCACGCTTATGGGAATTGCAGTTTTCACTAAGAGCTACTTGGTCTGGTCTGCTAATGGTGTAGCTCAGTGGTTGCTTCAGATTACCTTCTAATGAAGACCTGGCTCTGATGGAAAATCTTAAGATAAACAGGTTCAAGCTCTTTAGCAGATTTAGCCCCCCACACATGCAAGCACAAATCTTTCATAACAAAGAAAAAGGTACATTTTAAAAAATGTAATAATAAATCGCAGCATCCGTGACATGTGAGAGCTGAAAAAAACAAAAAGGTAAAAGAAAACCGTTTTGATTATATTTGTTTCAAATATGTGACTGTTGGTTCAGAAAGTTCTATTCCACCACTGGGGAGAGCAGCTGCTAGTAGCAAGGCTCTCCTTAAATAATAATAATAATAATTAATAGTAAATAAAAAAACACAATTACACACTGCCACTGTATTCTCTATTTTGCCAGCAGTTGCTCTTCTGGCCAAGAAACAATGAGGAAGTAGAAATTGATCTTGTTTTTCTCTTGTCCTGCTTAGCTGCTGGCAGTCAGCTCTGAATATTGTGACTGACACAGATAGCTAACATTAGCTACCATAGATCTGAGAAACTCATCTGACAATGACAATGAACAGGAAAAGTACTTGAAGATTACTTACCCCCCTACTGGTTTCATTTTTCTTGCTCAGGATTATGTTCGTGCTTCTCCATCTGTTCCACAACCTGCTCTGTCTCGCACAAATATAGTAGTCAAGGGCCCAAACAAAACGTAAGTGGCATCTTCCACAAGTTAAACACCACTTCAGTTCAACACTTAGGGCAGGTCTACGCAGCACAGTTATTTCAGAATAATTCACCTAGCATCTACACAGTGCAACTGCAATTTTGAAATAGCGGTTGGCTTAGTTTGAAATTGGTAAACCTCATTCTATGAGCAATAGTGTCTATTTTGAAATACAGTAAACCCTCGAAATGTGCAATTTCAAGTTGCGCAACTCAAAATCCCTTTTCCCCCTGAGTCCCATGTGGCCTCGGTTCTGGCTCAACCCCCTGCTCTTGTTCAAACTCCCCCCATGCAGCTCCAGCTCAACCCTCTGCTGCAGTTCAACTCCCCATGGCCTGGCTCACCACTCCCACGCACGGCTCTGGCTCACCACCCCTGTGCGTAGCTCTGGTTCAACCCTCCCCCCACGTGTCCCCAGCTCACTTCCACCCTCCTGCCCTCCCTGCAGCTCTAACCCACCCTGGGCTTAACCCTCCCCAACTGCCCCCCTAATCTCAGGATTTACCTTTCAAAAGGAGCTCCAGGTGCTCCTGCTCCTTCCCCAGCTGCAGAACGTGTGTTCCGCCAGGGAGAAAAGCCGTCCCCCGACATACACACAATTTGAGTTATGCGAGGGTGCATGGGAATGAAACCCTTGCATAAACTGAGGCACTACTGTAGCTATTTCAAAATAGGTTCTGTTAAAGCAGGGAATAGAGCCTATTTCAAAATAAGCCGTAGTGCTTCCAATGGCTCTATTTTGAAATAGGCTCTCTGTGTGTAGATGCTGTATTTCAAAGTAGCTGAGGGTTATTTTGAGCTGCATTTTGTGTGTAGGAGCAGAATTTTGAAATAAGCTATGTTGGAATTGTTCTTCTGGAATAGCTTATTTCAGAATGCGGCTGCTGGGTAGACATACCCTCAGTGACCATTGCAGGAAACTGAGCCTTTCAGTTTTGTAACAGAGAGGCCATAAGTTTCACATGGGTCACAGATTGTGTGACTTTTCACCACCTCTGTGACTTTGCAGTAACTGGTGTGGCTGACTTCAGGGCCACCTGAGCATCTGGGTACCAGCTGCTGCTTGGGTGTCCACAGGCAGCTGGTCTCAGGATGGTCTGGAGGCAGCAGCAGCAACAGGGCCCCAGGACACTCCCGCCTTGAGGAACAGCGTTGGCAGAAACCCAGAATGTCCCTCTGTGAAGCGCCAGCACCCACAGGAGTGCCTTCTGCCTATTACCTAAGATTTAATTAAGAATATTTTTACTATGTCATGGATTGGTGACAGGCTGTGACCTTTTTGTTGCCCATGATCTGGCCCCGATTTTACTAAAAACACCTGTAACTAAACCATAGCCTTAGTCATAGTTAAGGTTGCTCTGAAATATGTATATAAAGCAGGGATTATACCTATATCTGTTACACATGAATAATATTTGTACCCTCCTAAAGTTTGCAGAACATACTCTGAATATGGAATGAATTTTCTGAACATCTTTAACTGAAGTGAAAGTACCCATTTTGAAATAACCGGATGATGCGATCCATTCTTCAACTTCCCTTGGAAAATAATAGGCTTTTTTTTTTTTAATTCACCTTTATAGTGATAAATATTTCTAGCTATATCATGATGAAAAACATTTTAAACAATTGATATGTCTAATCAAGTAGACTCAGCACATCCAAGCTTTAACTTCCAAAGAAAAATTTATGTATAGCCCCAATGTTAGTAAAGACTTCCTTGGTCTGAATATGAATGAATGCAGTGTTTTCATGTGTGTGCAAATAAGCTGATGTATGAAATGCATTTGAATGAAATGTATGAAATGCATCTGAATTTTTACTAGCCATGTATTTTTAAAACAGACAATCTAAACATCATGGATGAAATCCTGATTCTATGAAAGTCATTGCCTTAACTACCATTTCTTTCAATTAGTCTAGGATTTACCCCCAAACTCCTACTTTATTCTTTCCCTTGAGTTAAACTAAATTCCTTCTGTATGTTAACACTGTGTTCAGGTGAAATGGACACAGAATCACAGGGCTGGAAGGGACCTCAGGAGGTGATCTAGTCCAGCCCCCTGCTTCAAGCAGGATCAACCCCCACTAAGTCATCCCATCCAGGATCTTGTCCAGCCGGGACTTGAAAACCTCAAGGGATGGAGAATCCACCACCTGTCTAGGCAACGCATTCCAATGCTTCACCACCCGCCTGGTGAAGTAGTTTTTCCTAATCTCTAACCTACACCTCTCCCTCTTCAACTTCAGACCATTACTCCTTCTTCTGCCATCTGACGCCAGTGAGAACAGTTTACATAAGAACGGCTATACTGGGTCAGACCAAAGGTCCATCTAGCCCAGTATCCTGTCTGCCAACAGTAGCCAATGCCAGGTGCCCCAGAGGAGGTGAACTGAAGACAATGATCAAGCAATTTGTCTCTTGCCATCCATCTCCCACCTTTGACAAAAGGCAAGGCACCATACCTTACCCCTTGCTAATAGCCATCTATGGACCTAACCTCTAAATATTTATTGAGCTCTTTTGTAAACTTTGTTAGAGTCCTGGCCTTCACAGCGTCCTCTGGTAAGGAGTTCCACAGGTTGACCGTGCGCTGTGTGAAGAAAAACTTTCTTTTATTAGTTTTGAACCTGCTACCCATTAATTTCATTTGGTGTCCTCTAGTTCTTATATTATAGGAACAAGTAAATAACTTTTCTGTATTCACTTTCTCCACACCATTCATGATTTTATATACCTCTATCATATCACCCCTCAGTCTCCTCTTTTCTAGACTGAAAATTCCCAGTCTTTCTAGCCTCTTCTCATATGGGACCCATTCCAAACCCTTAATCATTTTAGTTGCCCTTTTCTGAACCTTTTCTAATGCCAATATATCTTTTTTGAGGTGAGGAGACCACATCTGCACGCAGTACTCAAGATGTGGGCGTACCATAGTTTTATATAGGGGAAACAAGATATTCTTTGTCTTATTTTCTATCCCTTTTTTAATTATTCCTAACATCCTATTTGCTTTACTGACTGCCGCTGCACGCTGCTTCTCACCCTCCTTTTTAGAGCTCCTCTTCAGATAGTTGAAGGCTGCTATTAAATCACCTCTAAGTCTTCTCTTCTGTAAACTAAACAAGCCCAAATCCCTCATCCTATCCTCATAGGTCTTGTGGTCCAGACCCTTAATCATTTTTGTTGCCCTTCGCTGAACCTGCTCCAGCAAATCCACATCCTTTTTATACTGGGGGGCTCAAAACTGGACACAATATTCCACATGTGGCCTCACCAGTGCCGAATAAAGAGGAATAACTACTTCTCTAGATCTGCTCAACGTGCTCCTCCTAATGCACCCTAGTATGCTGTTAGCCTTCTTGGCTACAAGGGCACACTGTTTACTCATATCCAGCCTTTCATCCACCATAACCCCTAAGTCCCTTTCCATCATACTGCTGCTGAGCCATTCGGTCCCTAGCCTATAACAATGCTTGGGATTCTTCCGCCCCAGGTGCAGGACTCTACACTTCTCCTTATTGAACCGCATCAGATTTCTTTTGGCCCAGTCCTCCAATTTATCCAGGTCCCTCTGGATTCTCTCTCTACCCTCCAACGAATCTACCTCTCCCTCTACTTTTGTGTCATATGTAAACCTGTATATGGTATCCCAGATACAGCTGAAAATTACCAATCTAGAGGTAGGCAGTGTGACAAGTGAAGGATATTGTGAAACTGGCATGAAATCTTGACCCCACCCCCAAAGGAAGGAGGAAATACACAGTGCTAAGATTAATTTAAAAAAAAACAAAGAAAACCCCCCGGTGAAGTAGCCCAGTCATGAGACCACTCAAACACTTTGTAAGTGCATTATTAATGACAGTTGAAACATACGCATGCAATGGTCAGACATTTTGACTATTTCCTTCTTGCCAGTTCCCAAGGATTCTTCAAGCTTAACTTAACTCACATTATTTCTGCCATCTGTTCAAAAAACATTTCCATGCCCCAGCATACGCTTCTGGATCCCTCATCAAAAATAAAATAAATTAGACCACTGGACAAGGTAGTAATAGTTGGCACCAGCCTTCATCTTGTGAAAAGGTTATTGGCACCATGACACTCATTAGAAAAAATCTCAGTAGGAATTGTGTGCTAATAAAATTTGTGTTAGAACTAGCAGTGATAATGTTCAGGAAAAAAGTGACTTTTTACTTCGTAGTCCTTTTATTTACAGATAAAAAGATGAAACAACTGAGTGTACTCCTGTGACATCACATGCTCCAATTTCATCAGTCAATCCAAAGAATAGGTGGCTGTAAAATTACTGTCAGGTTTTGTTACATGTGAAAGTCTCTCTTCCTATTGGATGGATTCATTGCCTGATTTAATCTGCCAAACAATTTGCAGTTTCAAATTCCAGCTGGAATAGCCTTTACACATTCCTGGCATGTAACACTCAATGTGACCACGAAAGCATTGCTTCATGATCTATAAGGAAAGCCTATCTAGTCCTACACTCAATACTGCATGCTTTGAGTTGTCAGTGTCAGTTCCCATAGAGGACTATCACTATTAGACACGTCACAAAGAGTTAGCATTTTGTAGAGACCAGGCACAGACTTCTGTACAATCTCCATGCAGGGGTTCTGGAACAATTTTTACAATGGGAATGCTGAGAGGCATTGAACCAAACTGTAAACCCTATATATGATGGAAACCACTTTGTGCCAAGGAGCACGGCAGCACCTCCAGCATCTATGCCTCTATGATAATTTACAATGTACCATTATCAGCTGTTGCTAGAATCCCTTGCTTCCTGCATAGTGACCAACAGAGAAAAACAACACAGGGTGGGACCTAATGCAAACATACCTTTTGAGAATCAGAGATGCTCACAATTATAAAGGAATAGCAAAGTGTCCATGACAATAACACGAAATAAAAATAAAACTTCAGTGAACCTTCTCTTTTCCCTTTTTGACAGGGATGCAACTTGAAGGGAATGTTGGTATAAGCTTTTCTCTTCCAGCAATATTATTTATGTGACATTCCTTTTCCAGTTGTCAGTTTCTCTTGTGTCAGATGTAGTACTGCACATAGTGGTGTAGCACAGAGAAAACACAGACTGTATGTTACCTATAATGGAGAAGCCTTGCTAGCATTAATGTTCTTGAAGAATTCATGTCCCTTTTTAAGAGCCTTCACCCAGTTTGGTGAAGGTTTCAAAAATATTCAACAGTCCCATTGATAAGGTCTTTTAACATAAACATATCCTTTTTCCTGTGTCCTCTGAACTCCCAACTGCTTAATGGAAAAACATCATTAAAATTAAACAATGTAACATTTTAAGCTGGGACGTATATTTCCTTTCCTTTTATTGAATCCAAGTAGCACCATATCTTGTTACCATCTTAGATATCATTCCTGATTTATTCTGTGAGGCTGCTGATCAGTCATTGTCACATCACTAATGAAATTGTTTAGAGTAAAAGAAGCTGCTTATAAAATGGGAATATTTTATTCACAATCCAAGGTCCAAGTCCTGCAATCTGATTTACATAAGTAAACCCTGACACCAACACCAAATCCATTTACAATCATTGTGGCGGGGGGAGGCTTCATACAGATGCAAGCGTTTGTTCAGGTAGATTTGATACCAAAAGGGATTCCGTGTATAACAATGGGAAAAAAAAACCCAGAAACGTATTCCTGAGATTAAAACTCTATTTGGTTTGCATCTTTAAATGACAAAAATCTGTAAGATGTTGTCGTCACAGGTGCCTCCCCATGCTTTATGAAAATTGGCTTATGAATAAGCATTACTTAAAAATGGCTTAGACAAAATACCTCTTCTAACATATCAATTTTTACAGTTCTAATCTGCTGAATCTGTAAATTTTATTTTTGTGCATTTATCATTCTTGTATTTAAAATTAGAAATATAATGTGTCAATCTGTCCTTAGTTCTAAGTGTGGTAATGAGGGCCAATACTGATGCTCTGCAAACATGACTCAGTACTCAGATCAACAACCTGTGACAAGTTGTTTCTCCAGAAACCCAAACTATTTTTCGTCCTACAAGTACATGTGACCATGCCACCTGGTACTATAATTCACCTTGAACCTGGTATTTTTCCACGGGGATGGGGAGTGCTGAAGAAACATGGGAAAGCCTATTTAAGCAGTACGAAGCAATGATACCTTTTGTCTTCAGTCATCCTTTGAAACCATCTGGCTCATTCTAAAAGGGTGCAAAGAACTCTAAAGAAGCTGTAGACCCAGGCCAAAGTAGAGCTCAGATCTGACTTAAAGCTATTTATCTTAGATAAGAATGTCTGTTTTGGGTAAGAATTTGCATGTAGCAAGTTTCTTAGTGGATTAAAACTAGCTGGTGATTTTGTTCTACGTTGGTAACTTAGATCTGACTTTTCACTTGCAACCACTTAAATCCAGCTTTTTATACTTATGAGAGGGTGGGAGGAGACACAACCGCTGTTCATATTTCTCTTTTATTGAGAAGGTGAATGGACCTTATGAACTTTCTCTGTGTGAAACTTTTACGCAGAGTACAATGGTTTTATTTGGGGGTTTGGTCCCTTTTCAGGGTTGGTTTCCTGGGCATTGAGCCCTTATAGCTAAGCCGTCCTGGGCTGAACTGGTTCATTGTTTGTGTTCCTCTACAGGGGGATGGTGAACCCAAGTCTTTGGTTTGGCTAGAGGAGACCAGAGCTTTGGGCCCAACAGGACAGCATGGTGGTGAATGCCAGAGAGCAGGAAGGTGGGTGTCGGTGACATAATCATACCAAGGGACAACCCCAAGGGAACATCTGTGATTCAGATTAAAGTTTATGGTGAAGTGTTATATTCTATTAGTAAAAGTAGGATTCTATCAATTTTTTCCTTTTAAAAGCTAAATCTTTTTTAAAATAAAAAATCCATAGATTTATTTGAATTCTTCCATAGAATATACACTGTAGTTTGGTAGAACTGTTTCACTAAGCTGAGCTTGAAAATAATGTTATTAAATGAGCAATAACCTACTTTCTGTGAAACACGGTTAACCATGGTCCAGAAATGAAAGCGATTGGTGCATACAGGTTGAACCTCTCTAATCCATAATTCTCTCATCTGGCAAACTGTAGTCTGGCATGATTTTAGTTGGTTGGATGACCAGTTATCATGGGTGTGGCTAACTTTCCCATGGTCCCATACAGTTTGTTTACAGCCATCAGTCTGGCTCTCAGGGTTCTGTTCTGTAATTTAGCTGTAATTTACCCCTAAATGTTTTCTAAGAACACAGTAAATAGTGGAAGTGTTGATAATGCACTAGAAAATATTGATCTCCCATTGTCCAGAAAATTCTCTCGTCCGGCACCAGTTAGGTCCTGAGGGTGAGAGGTTCAACTTGTACTAGAACTGTTCTAGTTTTCCTTATGTACTTACCGAGCTTTGGAGACTACACCAATATTGAGGTAGCGTACATATGCACTGTCTTCAGTAATACCTTTTAGTTTTCATTTTTAGAAAAGAGAAGTCCCAGCCCACGTACACTTTAGAAGATTGGCCCATAGATATGACCAAATGTCTCAGGCATAAGTTGAAAGTTCCATTTAACACTCTATCTGGCAGCAGCAGAGGACCTGACCCTCTTTATTCCCCACAAAAAGCAAATAGGGTTCATCACTGTGTTAAATGTAAACTCCTAAATCATTAAAGGGAAAACAGCATTATTCTTCTGCATAGTGAAGTTTCCAAGCTGTCTTGAGTCCGTATTAGTTGTAAACTTTACCTGCCATAACACTTTCTTCAGAGTTGTACACATTTGAGTTACAAACAACCTTCAGTTGCAGTGCATTCAGAATTCTGTAATTAACTCCATAGGTGAAATCCCAGTCTCACTGAAGTCAACAGGAGTTTTTCCATTGAATTCACTGGAGCTAAGGCTTCAGCCTGGGATCCTTATTTAACAAAGTGCACTATTTTTGTATAATGCATGAGACATGTCCATGTTTTGGAGAGGAGGGTAAAGCAATCAGTCTTTGATAATTACTTACCACATATTAGTCCTAATCATGATTCAGTGTATCCTAGTAAGTCACTGAGGGATAAAAAAGTGAAAAAAAAATTATTAATCTCTGGAAGTCCATGACGCATCTGAAGAGATGAAATCCATGTCTGGGGGGCTCCCTTAGACTACATCTACACTAAAACCTTCTGTCTACAGAAATTACTGTCAGAAGAACTGTTCCAACAAAACTTCTGTCAATAGATCCCATCTACACATAAAAGTGGATCAATCTTTTGATTCACTCTGTTGACAAAAGGGCCCCCCCAGAGTATCTATATGGCTATTTCTGTCAACAAAATGCAGTTATGTGTAGACACGCCACGAGCATAGTCTACAAAACTCTCTAGTGTAGCCATAGCCATATAGAGTAGGTTCATCAATATTTTGTGACACACATTACCAGACCTCTATACTACACAAGCGTAATTCGAGTCATAGGTGTAAAAGAGCCTAAGATATATGATAACTTAAAAACTGGATAGTAACAAACAGCAAATCCCCGTCTCATCAAGCCTGATGATACTCTATGCAAAAATATTTCTCCACTTTGCCTGTAGCTGTTTCTATCGCTTCAGACAGACGCTGCATGCTTTAGAACGATGTAGGGTTATTGTATACGCTGGTTGTGTTTTGTGTGGATTTGTGCATAAGAGGTGTCCGGCTGTCTGGAGGGACATACAACTGTGAGTGCTGTTCTCAGGTCAGACTCTAAGAAAACAGGACAGAGAATCAGAGACCCCAAACTTGTGGCATAATCTATAATTAGATTTCACTAAGTCAGTAACAGATATTTACACCTGGATAACTATACCAGTTATACTTGAGAGTCCTCTTAGGCACTGCAGCCTTTCTTGCCACACAGACTAACTGGACTTAGTAATTATTGTCTCACAAACCAAAAATCACACTACACCACTTCCAGACCCAAAGGATCAGTTGCTTACTCCACATCAATTGATATTGTGGATCTCACGCCAAACATAATACCAGCATCCAGTTTGCTTGTAAACTAAATAACATTTTGCTAGCTAAGGAAGATGAAGGATTGTGATGGCAGTGGGTGGGGCGGGGGGCACTTGAGAATTACTTGTAACTCTTCAGAGCTCTGATCTGTTAGCCTGGCTTTTCAGGCCAGTCTAGCCAGGCCTTTTGCCTGACTCTGCCTTGTGATGGACCTGCTCTGCACACAGCTCTCTGGAGCCCTGCAAATCTGTGGATATCTACTTTATATATGAGGGTATCCTTATCCATGGCTATCAGCGTGGATATCTGTGGCTCATTTTTGTGGATACAGACGCAGATACAAAATTTATATTTGTGCCGGGCTCCACAGATGTTATTTTATTGAGATTCACTCTCCAGCTGTGTGTATTTGGGTTTGGTATGTGCTGGTTGTTTGGTTGATATCTGGCAGTTTGACCACATCAATGAAATTGATTACTTGGCCCATCTCATTCATATAACCAATGACATAGTTGCATGCAAATTAGCTGTGGAGTAAGTGTGGTGTTTTCACAATGGCCTTGGGCTTTTAGCACGGCATAGTTCATAAAATGAAAAGAGCTATGAAGTTAAAATGGGAGAGTAAGTGACTGTGTATCCAAGTGATGACTGAACTTGGCGATATTTGAAACAAAAAGAACTCTCAGCCATACTTATTGACTAACAGATATTTTGGAGCATAAGCTTTCGTGGGCAAAGACCTAGGTCTTTGCCTACGAAAGCTTATGCTCCAAAAATGTTAGTCTATAAAGTGCCACAGGACTACTTGTTTTGAAGATACAGACTAACTCAGCTACCTCTTTGACATTAGTCTATAATATGCCACAGGACTTCTTGTTGTTTTTGCAGATACAGATTAACATGGCTACCCCTCTGTTACTTGACAGCCATACTTGCAACTGTTTCCATCATTTTACCTTGACTTGGCCACTCTAGGCTTCAAGATTGACACACACACTGACAATCCTGGAATCTTATTTTAGCACTATAGAAGGTTTACATCTTCAAAAAACATATCCCAGAGACACATGTTCCTTCCTTTCCAAGCAAGTAAGATTGGAGGTTGTGTGTGTGTGTGTGTTATAGCTTAACATATTGTGTGGACACAGACTTCTTAAAAATGTTAGTGAAAATAGGTGCTAAGAGATTTTAAAAAAATAATGGGTCTTGTTAGTCCATTTATAACCAAACAGGATTAATTTCTTCCAAGGCCATACATGAAAACTTTCTCTGCAGAATTAATAAAATTAATTTTTGGAATCAATCAAATAATGCCAATGCCCATGACAGAGATTGCTGTAGGAAAAGAAGAATGGATAAAATGAATGTGCATTGTTTTGCTTATTATAGAGCTGGGGAGTGAACTTGTGAACTGGATTGAAACACTATTGTAATATTCACCTTCAATGAATAGGAGAGAGGAGAAATGGTTTTAATAAAATCCCATTTGTTTACTTCAACCCCGAAGGCCATTGCTACTCCAATACATATTTTTCATGTTGTGATCAAATGCAGTGTCTTGTAGAAGGGTGCATAAAGATAGATTATTTTTGTTTAAAAATTAGATTTTATTTAAATTGGATTTTTTAAAAAAATCAATAGAATACTAAAATTATCATTTAAAAAGAACAGTAACAATTGCATCTCTTCACAAGCATGCTGCACATACACTTATAGCCTTGTAAAAATAAATCAATGGCTCTAGTTCAGCGGTGGCCAACAGGTGGCTCTTGAGCGGCGTGCAGCTCTTTGATATGCCACACGTGGCTCTCTCAAAGCTGCCGCAGACCTTCTTGATGTGGTGCTCAAAGCTACTTGAAAAAAAATCCCCTTTTGAAGTTCCCCTTCCTTACAGGAGGAGTGGGAATTTGAAAGGAGAAGTGGAAACAGGAAATGACATCAGCATCACAGAGGATGGGCTCCTAGTGCATGTTGGCTCCTACTTCCTGGGGAGCTGAGCTCCTGGCATGTTGGCCTAAGTGCTCCCCTTCCAGGGAACTGGGCTTTTGGTGCACATTGGCCCCAACTGTGGCCACTTCTCGCTGCTCCCCGGCCTTCCCTCTGCCCCCCATTATCTCCATCCTGCTGAGGGAGGCTCTCTAGCAGTACCGCAAATTTGACAGCAATGCTAGGCCTTCCTCAGATGGCAAGAGGACGCAACAAAGCAACCCCTTACCACCTTTTAGGTCCCAGGTCCCACCTTCGTGGACTTATGAGGGGGTGCACACTCGGTTGACCCCAGACTCCACCAAACCCCCCTGGGCAGGCTGGAGCTGGGAGGAGCAACGAGACAGACAACTGGATTTCTAAAACACCAACAATAAGTTTATTAATTCTCAAGGAGGGAATGGAATATTATTGCACGTTTTTATTTTAGCAACAGTACACACTTACTCTTGAGTTAAAAACAAGGTGTTCATGTTAACACTAAAGTGACGTGGCTTTGAATAAATTAGGTGTAGAGGTAGGGGTTGTAGAGGTAGGTTATTGTATAGAGGTAAGTTTGAAGGAAAGTAATAAATATAATAAATATATAAATATTAATAATTATATAAATACTTATGCGTCTTTTCTAAAATAAAGGAGGGGGAGGGCGCTACCCCTCTTACCCCTACCGGGATCGGGTCACTACTCCGATCCAAATATTAATTATGGCCAATGGAGGATTTCCCTCTCTATTGAGCCAGAGAAGAAAATAGGAAAGAAGGGAGGCCACACCTTCACCTTAGTGTGTATTTTCGTAATAAGTTGCTAGCAAGTGACTACCAATTCCTCCATAAGTGAATATTATTAACTAACAACTAATATCTAGAATTAATATACTAAAATAATTTAACAAATTTATCTTATTTACGACTAACAAGTCTAATAATTTAACTAATTAAATAACATTAAAAAACCCCTGTCTATAAATATGTCTATAAATACCAATTAATTATAATAATAATAATAATAATAGTTCTAGATTGAACAGGCTTGTTAAGTGTCCTTTTTTAAATTAGAGTCCAGCCAGGGGCCAGCAAGGCCCAGCCTTGGGGTCAGGCCCCCGGGTACTGCCCCTACCCTGCCAGGCAGGGACACAGCAAGGGGATCAACCTTGCTCCCCCACTGGGGGTCCCGTTGCCACTGACTGGAGTGGGGATGTGGTGTCTGTGGCTCCACACAAAGTGCAGGCCTGTCAGTGAGGAGACTTCTCTCAATCGATGTGTCATGTCCGGCAAATGAGTCAGGTCCGGTAAGCAGGTCAGGTCCAGTGAGTGTGATGGCGGGCCCTAGGTTTCACTGAGCCAGCCGTGCAGTACCTGCACAAGTGCAGGCCAGTTCAGCAGCTGGTAGCTTCCCCACAGGGACACTGCCTGCTGCTGATGCCGCTGTCGCTGCTTGCCACAGGAGCGTGGGTGATGGGCAATCTCGCGCTTCCGGGTGAGTGGTGTGCAATCTTGCGCCTTGGGTAGGTGGCAGTGTTCAGCTCTGGCAGTGCTCAGCTCTTCTCTCTTCGCCTTTTCAGGCTAGCCTAGGGACTGGCAGACATTCCGTGGAACCACGCCTTCCCATCAAGGGCCGCAGAATGGGCTGCAAGCCCTGCTTTTATAGAACGTTCTCATGAATATGTGTGAGAGTATTAGCATGCAGGCAAAGTCTTCAAACAGGTCCTCACTTTGGTGGAAGGTTCTGGAAGTTCTCCAGACCCACCCAATCAGAGCGCTGCATGCAAATCTAGGGTGCCCATGATTCATGAACATGGATGATCTGATAGAACCTTTTCAAGTTGCTGGGGGAGCTAACGGTCAAAAAGTAACCGTTGGAGTGCTGCTAACTGGCAGGCTATGACAATTTGAAGCTTCATGTGTCTGAGGGAATTTTTCCTCACAGAGCCCTTTCCCATCAAAAGCATGCTGTCCCTGACTCATGGGGGCGATTATGTCCACAGTGATGTTTAAAAATGACACATCCCAGCTTCCCCGGGCTCCAGAGCTGTATTTAAAATAAATATATGTGTCCTGGTTGTTTGCCTTGGTGATGCACATAAGAAATGTCAACCCACCCAAAAGAAAATTCAGTCTGATCAAGAATGGGGTTAGAAGTGCTCCTAGTTTGCCGCCCCCCCCTTACACCTGCTGCTGTGCCTGTGGACCCCCCCTCCATTTCCTTGCTTGGTTGTGCATGTGTAGAAGGTTTGAGTGTGGCTGCAGTGTGTGTGTGTGTGTGAGAGAGAGAGAGAGAGAGAGAGAGAGAGACACACACACACACGTGGGAGTGTGTTTGTGTGGAGAGGGCCTGGGGCACTGAGGATATTTCCTCATGTGCCCACATGGTGTGCGTATTTGTGGCAACTGCTGGCTTGTCCGATCCTAGGGAAGCTGTGTGTGCTTGTGGTGTATGTTAGTTTGTTTGTGAGAGATGGTAATGTGACTGCTGTGTGTGAGAGCTGAGAGTGTGCCCATGGTGTGTGCCTGCCGTGGGCTGACAGGTGTATGGTTACGGAGTTTGCATGTGAGGGATGTGGGAGGGTGTGTGGGGAGTGGGACTGTTTCCCCCCAGTGTGTGTATGTGCATTTGTGGAGTATGCCCCCAATATCTGCGTGCCTGCAGTCTTGGGGGAGGGGCAGGGTGTTCCTACAATGTGTGCATGTAGAGGAGAGTGTGCCTGCTGTGTGTACGCACCATATAGGCTCCCTTTATGTAGGGAGCTATGCTGGCCAATGCCCTCTCTCTGGCTTGGTGACTAGGTTCTTAGCAAAGTCTGATTTTAAAAAAAAACTAGCACATTCTTCTGTAAATGTGGAAAGGAAACGTAAACTCAAGCAAAAATATGAGGAAGGAAACAATTGTCACGGCAGAGTGGGGGAAATTCAGTATTTTCATTGTACACAATAGTAAGCTGCTGTGTTTGATAAATCACACTTCATTGAGATATTTCTAACGTACAGCACTATTTCACCACTCACCATGCTAAAACTGATCAGGAATGTCCGAAAGGTACTGATCTCTGTGCGAACAAACTCAAAACATTGAAAAGCCAAATGGAAAAACAGACTCAGGTGGTCAGTAAATGTAACAAGCTATCACAAATCGGTGTACTTGCCTCCTATCAAGTTGTTTGGAATATAATTTGTTCTAAAAAAAAAAATTCTGCGAGGGCAAGTTTGTTAAGAATGTCACAGATGTTATTTCAGTCACGTCTCTGACAGACGAAAATCTGAAAAGAAACATTTCGCACCTCCAAATCTGGTGCCATACAGTTGGATGCAGAGTTTCTGACATAAATGAAGCCATTGAATCATGGTTGTATTCAGAGCTTCAGAAATGCAAGTACCTCAGCATTGCGCTGAAGAGTTACGTGATGTACAGGACAAAATGCAGTTAGCAATATTTGTATGGACTGTCCAAGATGCTTGCATAGTAAGCAATGAACTCTTGGATATTGTTCGATTAAATGAGACAACCTCTGGTATCGATATGAAATAAGCACATAGTTGTTAAAAAAAAAAAAAAACAAAAAAAAAACAAATCTGCCCTTACAGAAACTTACCACTATTGCAATGGATGGAGCTAGAGATATGCTCGTGTAAGGCTGATGGTCCCTGGTTGTCGGCAGGAGGGATTAAACCTGCAACCAGAGGGGCTAATGCCCTGTGCTCGAACATGTGCTAAAGCCAGCTGGCCTCGAGCCAGGGCTGCAGAGCAGAAACTTCACTCTGCCTGGTATGGGATGTCAGTGCCTCTGGGGTTACTCATATCTGTAAATGGATTTGTTGGGCTATGTAAGGCTGATGGCAGCTCTTCTGGATTCTGGACATTTCACTGCATCATTCATCAGGAGCAATTGATGTTGAAAAAGCTGAACTTAAACCACGTCATGAAACCCATACTGGAAATTCAGTTACACTCACACCAATGCTCTTAATCCCACACAATTCAAGATTCTTATTGATGAGCTCGGGGATGTCCTTCTTGGGGCCCTGCTGCTTCACTGTACTGTGGGATGGCTTTCAAGAGGTAAAATGATGTCATATTTTCTTAAGCTGTTGGACTTTGTGAAATTGTTTATGGAGGAGAAGCACAAAGATCTAGAAGCAAGAGGAAGACATCTAGAAGCAAGAGGAAGAGTAGGCCCACTGTTCATTGAGGAGGGAGAAACAGCATCAAGAAACTTGGAAATGGCAGAAATACTTAATGACTTCAAAGGGCTTGTCTATACTCACCGGGAGATTGACCCGTTTAGGGTCAATCTTCTGGAGTTCCATTTCATGCATCTTTACCAGGTGCGTGAAATTGATCTCTCTAGGGTTGGCAGTCTTATGAGGCGTAAGGGAGGTTGATGGGAGAAATGCTCCCATCATCCTCCTTCAATGAGGACAGACCTTATAGTTGACTATAGATACATTGATTCTAGTTTTGGCCTTCACCAAGAAGTCTGATGATGAAGAAATGCCTAAGATAGTGAATGCTAGTGGGAAGGGGATAGGTTTAGAAGATAAAATAATACAAAAAAAGTTAAAAATTACTTGGAAAAAGTAGATGTCTGCAAGTCTCCAGGGCCTGATGAAATGCATCCTAGGTTACTCAAGGAGCTGACAGAGGAGATGATAGAGCTATCATCTTTGAAAAGTCATAGAAATCAGGAGAGATTCCAGAGACTGGAAAAGGGCAAATATGGTTCCCATCTATGAAAAAGGGAAATAACAACCAAGGAAACTACAGCCCAATCAGTTTAACTTCTGTGTCAGGAAAGATAGTGGAGCAAATAATTAAGGAATTCATCTGGAAGAAAACAAGGTGATAGGTAGCAGCCAGCATGGATTTGTAAACAACAAATCATGTCAAACCAATCCGACAGCTTTCTTTGATAAGATAACAAGCCTTTTGAATAAGGGAGAAGATGTGGACATGGTATACCTAGACTTCAGTAAGGCACTTGATACCGTTTCATATGATCTTCTTATCAATAAACTAGGCAAATACAGCTATAAGGTTGGTGCATAACTGGTTGGTTGACTGTTCTCAGAGAGCAGTTATTAATGGTTCACAGTTGTAACAGAAGGGCATAACAAGTGGGGTTCCTCAGAGGTCTGTTTTGGGACAGATTCTGTTCAATATCTTCATCAACAATTTAGATATCAGCATAGAGAGTACGCTTATTATGTTTGCAGATTATACCAAACTGGGAGAGGTTGCAACTGCTTTGGAGGATAGGGTCATAATTCAAAACAATCTGGACAAACCGGAGAAATGGTCTGAGGTAAATAGGATGAAGTTTAATAAGGATAAATGCAAAGTGCTACACTTAGGAAAGAACAATCAGTTTCACACATACAGAATAGGAAGCAACTGTCTAGGAAGGAGTACTGCACAAAGGAATCTAAGGATCATAGTAGACCTCAAGCTAAATCTGAGTCAATAGTGTGATGCTGTTGCAAAAAAACCAAACCTGATTCTGGGATGTATTAAAAGGAGTGTGGTGAACAAGATACCAGAAGTCATTCTTCTGCTCTACTCTGCGCTGATTAGGCTTCAATTGGAGTACTGTGTCCAGTTTTGGGCACCACGTTTCAAGAAAGATGTGGAGAAATTGGAGAAGGTCCAGAGAAGGGCAACAAGAATGATTAAACGTCTTGAGAACATGAGCTGCAAGGGAAGAAGGAAAGAATTCATCTTGTTTAGTTTAGAAAAGACAAGACTGAGCGGGGACATGGTAGTGGCTTACAAGTACCTAAAAGAGGGTTACAAGGAGAAGGGAGATAAAATGTTCTCCTTGGCCTCTGAGGATCCAAGAAGAAGAAATGGGCTTAAACTGCAGCAAGGAAGATTTAAGTTGGATGTTAGGAAAAACCTCCTAACTGTCAAGGTGGTTAAATGGTGAAATGAATGCCTAGGGACATTGTGGAATCTCTATTACTGGAGATATTTAAGAGCAGGTTAAATACACACCTATCAGGGATGGTCTGGACACTCTGGGTAGTGCTTGGTCCTGCTGGGAGGGCAGGGGACTGGACTTGATGACCTCTTGAGGTCCCTTCCACTTCTAGAGTTCTATGATTCTAAGGATTATCCCGAGCCTTCAAAACCCCAGTGGGTTTTGGATATGGCATTTCTTGTGGACTTGTTGTGTCATTTGGACAAACTGACCCTGGATTTACCAGGTAAATTAAATTTGCTGCTTGACCTTGTGAAAAGTGCATTTGCATTCATAAACACACCCAAGCTGTTCTGAACACAACTTCAAATGGTGGAACTAGTACATTTTCCTTCAGTGTTGCAAACAAGTGAACAACCAGCCGAGGCCTTGAAAAGAAGCACAATACAATGTGCAGCGTTACCTGAAAAATCTGAGGAAGCTTTTGAGGAAAGATTTTGTGATCTACAAATGAAAAGGCCTCAGATTAAATTCCTTGTTGACCTTTTCACTGCTGAGTCCGGGTGTTCGATAGCCCCATTGGTCACAGCTGAAGGACCTGTGGAGCTTGGGAGAATTGAACTCGCTGAGAATGACAGACTGAAGTCCTCTCTAAGAGAGGGCATCCTTGAATTCTGGAAAACTGTACCGATGGATAAATATCCCAAAGTCAAACGTGCTGCACTCCGACTGCTACCAATGTTCAGTTCAACATACATTTGTGACTCATTTTTTCAAGGCTGAAACACATGAACTCGAGGTACGGACCTGTTCTGAGACACATGAGGGAATTATTACTTCAAGTGGCCTCAATTCAATACAAGCCAGATCTCTAGAGGAGTGTTGGCAACAAGGTTTGCCAGAAGTCCTACAGAGATGAAAAAGTGCATCACAAGGTAAAAAGAAACATTTTTGTCCCACTTGTAATGAAGTATTATTGTCAAGTGTGAAGTATTAATAACCACTGAAGTTGTATAATTTAATATTGTAAAATACACACTGTTGTGGCTGTGTGATAAATAATATTATACACACCTGGCTCTTTGCAGCACTCCTTGGTACTTTACAGTTTTGGTCTGTTACAAGTTGGCCCCCACTGCTCTAGTATATCCAGACTAACTATTAGCTTTAGCTTGTTGAAAGTTCTGAGCTTTCAATTTCTGTTTCTCAGCAGACTAAAAACTAACTTGTGTTAAAAAAGACACCATGACAAATCAATTTAACAAAATATTATTTAATGTTAAACACAGTAGTACAAATAGATTTGGTTCTAAGTGTTCACAAACCAAATGCTGCAGTAAACTTGAATAGCTTCTTTTAAGATGGTAGAATATACAACTGCAGACATAAGAAGGTTTTTGCACCTTCTGTCCATTGACCAGACCTAGGCTACTCGCCCTGATTTTCAGCCCAGTATAAGATCAACAGATTGTGATGCACAGGATTGTTCATCAAAGGAGTGCTGCTGTTGCTGTCCCCCCTGAAATGGATGTACATCACACTTTTATAACACTCGGTATATTGAAACAGTACAGGGAATAACTACCGGTAGTTAATTTTCAACACGTGCCTCTAAATATTATCTTCCTTATAGAGCAGGTATGGGGAATCTACAGCCCATGGGCTGGATCTGGCCCTGGATTGCCTGGATCTGGCCCGTGAAGCTCAGGGTTCGCTCTCTACCCCTGCAATGGGGGGGGGCCTGTGCTCATGCTCCACCATGCAGTCTCCCTTCCCTGGCCCTGTGAGGCTGGAGCGCGAGTGCCAGCTCCCCACTGTGGGGTGGAGGGAGTCCTGAGCTGTGTGGGCTGGATGTAGGCAAGCTGGGGCAGGATCCAGTCTGTGGGCTCTACCTGGCAAGGGCAGGAAGCAGCTCTGTGTGCTGCTGTTCCCTCTCCCCATGCCCGGGGGAATGGTGGCGCAGGGAATCGCTCGCCTGGAAGCATTTCCCCTGAAGCTCCCATTGGCCAGAATTATGGCCATTAGGAGTAGCAGGAGCTGTTGCCTGGGAGGAGGGTGCATGGATTCACATGCTTCCGGGGAGCTACACCAGGCAAGAGCCCCCACATCATCATTACCCACCTGTACCTCCATCCTAGCCCACTCCTGTGGCCCCTCCTGTCCAGGTCCCCACTCTTACCCCCCGCCTGTTCCTGCACCCTGCTTCTGTATAGATCCTCACTCGACCCTCAGCCTGCTTCTGCACGCTACCTCACATCCAATCCTCCCAGCCTGCTCTGCGCCTCTCTAATCCAGCCTGACCATCCCCAGCCTGCTCCTGCACCTTCCATCCAGCCCTCTTCTGTGCACCACCTCCAACCCAGACCCTTAACCCAACCCACTTTGAACCTCACCTCCCTCCCAGACCCCCAGCCTGCTTCTGCCTCTTACCTCCTCCCCAGACCATGCACCCCACTCTTACACCCTACTTCCTTCTCAGATCCTGAACCCCACTTCTGCACTCTCCCTCCCATCCTCAGCCCCCTCCCGCACCCTCCTCGTGTCCACACCTCTCACCCCACCCTGCTCCTGCACCCTCCCTCCTATCCAGACCCTGCATGCCTATCCTGTTCCCTAGTAGCCCTTCGCACACAGTGAACCCTTCCTTTTTGGACCTCCCAGACGCTAGGGAGACCATGAAACCTGTTATCTTTGGGCCCCCCCAGAAGAGTTAATCTGGCATGGGGGCCCCAGTAATGGTTTCTGCACTGCCTGTTATATAGAGAGGTTCCCTATTATAAAGCGAGGAAAGCAGACACAGAAGGAGAGTCAGAGCCAGGATTAGAAAGTGGAGATCACCTGACTGCCAGGGCTTGTTCCTACAAACCACACTGCTTTACAGTTACACCAAACTGCCCTGAGGAGGCAGGATGGCTTCGTAAAATTGCGTCTATCTGTATAACTGAATCAGGCAAGGACTAAATTCTGTCAACAACTTAATCTTCCAGTACATCACTCACTATCCTCTCTAGTTCACATATGAGTTGCCTTCTCAGAAGGGAGATACAGGTAGTCCCAAAAGCGTGGAATCTACTGAAATGTTTTTTTTTTTTTAAAAAAAAAAAAAAGTTCTGACCATTGTGAGCTGCTCAGAACCCCAAACAAGAAGAAATTGTTTAATAATATCCAGATTAGATATTAAAAGGAAGGAATGTTTATCAAGTGATTCGTAACCTCAGAGTTGTAGCGGTAAACTGAACAGGTTGTTGTCACCTCAGTCAGTTATATTTGCAAGCACAAGAGAGACCTTTTTATTACATAATTTAATTACATTTCACAGCCAAATCTCAGCCACCCAGTGAGGGAAAAATCTTAGTAATATTCAAATTATTTTTAAAACAAAAGCTCCATACTCTCTGTAAGATTCTCTTTAGTCTGTTTATGAAGATAACACTTCTTCTACCAAAAAGGAGAAATTTTGAAAATCAGACCAACTGGAGCTGTGTCAAACTGAAAGCATTTCCACTAGAGCTGTTTAATACCATGAGTAAAAGAATTCTCATCTTTAATTCATAAGAAGGAAAGACAGAAATAAAATCCTCCAGAAGCAGTTTTAATTTAGTGTGTAAAAACACTAGAGTCTGCCATGTGCCACTTTACAGGAAGCAATCAGATGCAAACAGGAATATTCTAAAAAAGCAAGAAGATTGTACAAAGTTTAAAAGATAAGATGGATTGTATCGCTCTAGTCAGATGTATCCAGCAATTGTTTTCCTCACAAAATATCTGGCTTCCTTTCCAAGAAATCAATGGGACAGGAAAAATCAAACCTAGTTTGGGAACCAGTTATAAGGTTATAGCAACAACAATAAAAGTCTGTCATCTGTTAGCCTTTCCAGAGCTCTCAGAACTTGAATAGATAGTACATGTATCATCTGACAATCTGCAAGAACAAGCAATGGAAGCTCTGTCTGTAAAATGTTTCCAATGTGTTCTTAGTCTGTTTCTCACTCCGTAAAGTCTAAAACTGCGATCTATGACATCACAGTATAGTTATAAAAACACATTTTTATTTAAAAATCTGAAAGGGTGATTCCCAGATTAAACAATGGAACCTCGCTGAAGTTCTCAGAAGGCAAATTATCTGAAGAAACAGATAACTAAACACTTGTGTAAGTATCAGAATAAGCACCGTCATTTTTATAGTACTGTTTCAACAAAACAGTGTGGAAAAGACATTACGACATATAGCAAATGGATATTCCTTTTGTAGCATCAAGACTAGAATGATGGAGGAAGAGTCCTACTACCAGGAATAATGTCTTGCATGTCAAAGGTTTTCAGCATGCAGTGAGAAAAGATGTCTGTGTATTCAAATGGACCTGGCAGGAGAATAGGATGAATAATTCAGCAGAATTATTCAACTATACTTCAGAAATCTCTAAATCAAAACGCATTCTAGTTCAGACTCTAAGCAATCCATGGAAATAGATGAACACCCAAAAGACCATTATCTATCATCCTGACATAGTCTGTGCTTCAGAAGAGAGGTACTATGCGCAAGGATGGTTGGGGTCTGCTCCGTATTTTTTGTTGTACCAGAATAGTCTTGGATCTCAAATCACTGGGCAAATAGACTGAGTCAAATACAGACTAGCTTATTTAAAGCCAATTCCATTTACAGTATCAGCAGGGGATTTTCTTTTGCACGTATCTCTCAAGGAAGCATGTTGTATTCCAAACATAAAACGCATGGAAGATTTGTCAAGAGTCTTGGCTCAACAGTTCTACCAGCAGCACAAGGCATTAACATTTTGACCAGCAACATCTCTGATGACATTCGCAAATAAATGTCCCAATTAGTCCTGCAGACTGAAGAGAGATTCTGTGGTAAAAGGCTTTGGAGACATTACTGGAAAAAAAAATCCTACTGCTTTCAGGATGATATTCTGGTCAGAAAAAGCTCAGAAGAAAAAAAAGAATCTGCCAAGACACTTATACGGCAATACATCTTTTCTAATCCTTCTCTGTCATGGTTCAAGAAAAGTTATCTGATCCCCACTTATGGACTTCTGGGTAATTAGTTATCAATATATCAAAAGGAGTATGCATAACAGAAAAGTTCCAGAGGATTCCAGGAGCTGTATCCCTGCATATGTTAGACTCTTTATAAAAATCTTGGATGTGCTACATTCATGCATTAATATCTGCACATAGATGTGACTTCATATCTGCCCCTAAATATGTTCTTTTCCAAGGAAGATTAAAATAATTCCGCTCTCTGAAATGTTGTTCCATTTTAAAGTACAGTACAACAAAAAAGAGATTTTCCCAAAGTATCAGTTAGTAGTAACTGTATAATTAATTGACAGAGGAGGCTGCTCATGTAACCAGCTTGCCTAGGGGAAAAAGGTCAGTGTCTATAAGTAGTCTGAGAGGAGTAGTCATTTTAGTCTGTAGCTTTGCAAATAACAAGCAGACCTGTAGCACCTTAAAGACTAACAAATTTATTAGGTCATGAGTTTTCCCAGGTAAGACTCACTTCAGATTATTGGAGTGGACCATTAGAATCCAGGTGTTATAAGGTGTCTGTTAGGTAAAATGCATAAAGCATCCAGAACTGAAGACTGTCTAGCACTGAAGCACTTTACAGCTGGGTCTACACTAGATAGTTTTGTCGACAGAAGGCCCAAATAACTCAGGGAGTGTCCGCACGCTGAAAGCATTCTGTCGACAGAGTCTCGACATAACTCTGTATTTGCTTCGAGAGTATTATCCCTCAAAAAATTGAGACATAAGAATCTGTCTGCAGAGTACTGTTGACAGAAGTGTAGCGTAGACACTTCTGTCGACAGAGAGGGCTTCTTGTTTCAGGACAGCCCTCTTTGCAGAGCTGCCATTCCGCTTTCTGGCACCAGGAGGCCGTGCAGTTTGTCAGTTCTCTGTCTGTCGACAGAGCAAGAGTTGTGTGTAGATGCAATCTGTTGACAGGTTCTGTTGAGATTTTTCTGTCGACAGTAAATTCTGTCGCCAGATGCTTCCAGTGTAGACATAACCTACAAGTTTAAGTCAGGAAATTCATTACAGATCATACTGTCTAGCATATGTAGACAATTGAGGAAGCCCACAGATATCTGGCTTCCACAAAGAAATCTTGGACCAAACTCAGTAAACACAAATTCTGTCTTCTCTAACTATCCACCTTAAACCTACCCTCCACTTTCAGATGAATTGCCACAAGGAGAGAAAAGTCAAAGAGAAGCAGTGGTTCCACAGAGAGGTGTTCAATATCATTCCCAAGAACTCTGGAGATCCAGGGACAGACTCATTCTCAGAACTTTCCCTAGGTTGAAAAGGTTTACTCCAGACAGAGAGTGTCAGCAGTGGAGGCACTTAACCTGTTCGGATGTACAAGATTCATCTTCATTCAGGGCAAGGCTATATTGTGCAGCTTTAAGTGACAAGCCTATTTGGCACAGGCCTTTTGCTAAAAGTTAACGTTTGTGAATGCTGTTTGCTGGCACTTTTGCCAAAAAACCCACCAGACTTCTACCCCAAATGAATGGGCTTTGGTTTGTTGTCAGAAGCAAAGCAGCATACGTACATGCACTTGCTTTGGCAAAGCCTTGTCATTCACAGTGGGAGGGAGGTTAAGCAGCTGTGAATGACACCCTTTCGTTGAAAGTGCAAGCGTAAATACAGCCTCAGTGAGAGAATGAGTTTTATAACGTCTTTTCCCCACTAATGCAAACACGATCCAGATGTTTGATTATGACACTTCTGTCAGGAAAACGGTTGTAAATTGGCTTAGAACCATTGCGCCGGAGCCAAACTGATTCACATCAGCTATTCTGTCCATTCTTTTGTCACTGACTCATAGAGTAGCCTTGAGCAAGTTACTTTTCCTCTCTCTGCCTATATGATCCTCATCCTATTTTGTAAAATGATGGTGAGATCTATTATATATATGTATTAAATTGCATTATGGGAGCCAAGGAGATTTTAATATGCACGCAGCAGACCCAGGTGGCCCAAGGAGCTGGGATTCGTGTTTGTCCCAGCCCATGCCACTCGTGTGTCCCAGAGAAGAGTATATGACTGCTTCAAGGAGAGGGACAGTGAAACCCACGTGGGCCGAGGCAGAGAGGGGCACCTGCCTGGGGCAGTGGCAGGTATGGAGCTGTGGGGGGAGGGCGGGGGGGGTGGAACAAGGGGCAATTGAGGAGCACGAGGCAGAGTAATATGGGTAGGGGGTACAGGGGTGGGGATTCAGTGCAAGCCTCATGGGGCCTGAGGGGGGCAGTGCAATGAGGGCTTCACTGTAATGGGGAGGAGCCAGAGGGTGGAGCAAAGGGGGCTGCACTGCAGTGGGGGGGAATACAAGCCCCAAAGACTCTGAAAGGGGCAGAGAACACAGTGCAATGGGGGATTGCAGTGTAACCCCAGAATCTCTGAGAAGGAAGTGCAGAGAAATTGGGGCTGGGGTGGGGAGTGCAGTGTAAACTGGAGGGGATGGGGGTCTAAGAGGCAGAGGGGAATGCAGTGTTTATCTTTCCATGGAACTGAAAGGAAATCTCCTTTCCAGACTTTGGACAATAGTCACAGAAGATATGAGATCCTGTCCTGGTCTCTCTCTCCCCATCATCCCTTTCCTAACTGGGGGCCATCCAGTCCCACCCGGTACCTCTTTCCTCTCTCCTCTACGTAGGAAAAAATGTTGGATTGTGATGTCTTCTATGGCCACTGAAAGTGGGCGGGAAAGGGGAATCTCTAACCTCTGTATGGGGAGAGAATCTGCAGGGAAGGGGTTTCACTGTGTTGTACCCACCCTGTCCAAAGGTGAGAGGGAAATACATAAAATCAGCCAAAACATCATTCAGACATGGTCACTATGACTGACAAAGCAAACCCTGTACAATGGAAATGTTCAGACTTAAGTACACCCTTAGGCTATGGCCACCCTAGGCTATGGTAATATGGCACTTTGGAATATGCTAATGAGACAGCGCTATGAATATGCGGCACCTCATTGGCATAATGGCAGCCACTTGTCCTTCAAAAGTGCCCGTTTCGAAACACACACCACCTGTGTAGCCAGGGGTCTTTTGAAATGACCCCCTGATTTTGAAAGCCCCTTCTTCCCAAAACTAAATGGGAAGAAGGGGCTTTGGAAATCAGGGGGCTGTTTCAAAAGGCCCCCAGCTACATGGGCGGCATGTGCTTCAAAGCCAACAGTTTCAAAGTGCACGTGGCCACCATTGTGCGAATGAGGTGCTGCATATTCACTGCAGTGCCTCATTAGCATATTCCGAAGTGCCACATTACCATAGCCCTTCTCTGAAAAAGAGGGGCTAGTCATCTAGGTAAGGTGCTGATGATGATACTGACTGAGAGATTAAGATCACAGATAGAAGAACATATAGCAGACGAGCAAGCAGGGCTCAGAAAAGATAGAAGTACCATACAGCAAATATTGGCACTAAGACTGATAGTGGAGAAAGCTCAACGAAAACAAAAATGTATACACTTGCTTCGTCGATTTTCAAAAGGCATTTGACAGTATAGATCAGAAAGTGACTTGGGCGGTGTCGGAGTCCTACGGAGTGGATGGCAGACTAATACGGTTGTTGAAAGATATCAGTGATAATGCGGAGACAGCAGTGAGAACATGCGGGGAATTGGGAAGTTGGTTTAAAACAAGTAGAGGTATGAGACAAAGAGATCCAATATCACCAAGTATCTCCATCGCACATCTGGAGAGAGCGACGGACAAGATCAAGGAAGAGGTCGAAGGGATATCTGTGCACAGGAAAAGAATTAACAACTTGAGGTTCATGGATGATATAGTTATCACTGAGGAAGATGAGGAGAAGCTAGCGAAAATGGTGAGGGTGTTAAACGAAGAAGGGAAGCGGTACGGACTGATTATGAGCATCGATAAAACAAAAACAAAGGTATTTGGAGATAAGGAAATAGGAAGGAAGATCAGTGTGGATGGTATTGAACTAGAAAATGTAGAGAAGTACATGTATCTGGGGAGCAACATAACGTATGATCTAGACTGTAAGAAGGAAATAGTGACTAGAATAGCGAAAGCAAGAGCGCGTTCGAAGGCAATGGATAAGATCTGGAAAAGCAAAGCAATTAGCTTAAGAATGAAGCTGGGCATCTTGAAAACGTGTGTATTCAGCAGCATGTTGTATGGATGTGAGACATGGGTGATAACAAAAGATTCGAAAAGAGGAATATTGGTGTTCAAAAGGAGTTGTTATAGAAAGATTCCGAGAATAGGATGGATGCAGAAGGTCACCAATGAGAAATTATATTGGAAGATACAGCTGAAAGAGAACCTGCTGCAGAAGGTTATAAAATGGAAGCTACAACTATTTGGACATATTTGCAGAATGAACAACGAATGAAAAATCAAGACCCTAGTATTTGGCATAATGGATGGTTTGAATAGGAGAGGCAGACCCCACAGAGAATGGATAGAATGGATAGATGTAGTAGATTGGTGCGGAGCTAGTCTACAGAAACTAAGCCACTCTGTACTGGATAGGGAAAGATGGAAGGAAATAGTGAGGCATCAGACACCAACGGGCGCTGAGCCCACGGTTATTGATGTTGATGATGTTGATTTGGCCACAGCCTTAGTGACTTAACATCAGGGACATTCCACCAGCCAGTCAATTTCTCACAGCCCTAATCTTCACTTGCTGAGTCTCTACAGTTCTATTTCCCTCAGATACTGCTTCTTTAAATTAACTCTTGCTGTTTTTCCTTCCAGCCACAAATCTCAAAGACCATTTATTCATTCATATTGGTAACTCCTGACTTTCCTGTGTGGTAGGTTACCCTCGTTTTTAGAGATGACGAAACTGACAGCACAGAGCTAGCCACAGACTGCAGGCGTCCTGCCACCTGACTTCGCATGCTTACTGCAAAACCACCTGTCCTTTCTTTCTTTGAGATGTTTTGGCTTTTCTGATTTGGCTTTTCTCCCTGGTCTGCTTTTATCATCAGTGTTTTCTACCTCTTTCTTCCTTCTCTGCTTGGTGTGGTTTTTTTTCAAATTGTGTAAACTATTAATAAAGTCATAAAACAATAAAATTCATATTAAGTATAAAATTCTCAATTAAAATTCTCATATTATATATTCAAAGAAGACATGCCTGGCCAAGTGGATGATAAAAACATTTTTTTATTACAGTTGGTAACAAAAGTCTTCTGAGTCACTTTGACGTGTGTGTGTGTGTGTGTGTGTGTGTGTGTGTGTGTGTGTAACATCAGAGGCAATAATGTGATCAGTTCCCATAGTGTTAACATGAACTTCCCCCAACAGCTCCATCACTAAAGGAGTGTTTTTAAATTCAAACATTGAATCACACACTACTTGTATGATGCTGTTCCACTTTAGATACCTAATCATTTTTACAAGTTTATGTCTCAGCATTGACAGTCTTTTTAAAGTAATGCTAATTAATTACTTCAGTTAATCATAACTGTATTTAAGTATTTTAATTATGGTAGTGTGACTTAGTCTGTTACCCTACTTTTTTGCTAAATGATGTATCCTGTTGTGATTTTGGTGCATATGCCCCAGTTCAAAGAATGAATCTCAGTTCACAGCGGGGGTGGGGGGGTGAGGCGCCCAAACCGTGATCTCTCTAGCATCTCAGTTTCAATCTCATGAGGTCAGTATGGCCACAACCCCTTAAAACAATTGAAACAATTGTATCTACCATAATGACAATAAATACTATACATGCATTTCCTTTCCATAGAAACCGAGCTATGTATTTAGGTGTCGTAAGACTAGAATGGGAGAAAGAAACATGAGATGGTGGGTATGATTAGGGCACTCCCATGGGATGGTGAATACCGATTTGGATAATTACTGGGCTATACAATCAGCCTCTTTCTCTGATCCAGTGGATGTTTAATTATTTGCATTAAGTGGAACAGCTCCAAAAGGTGAGTTTGACAAAAACTCTTTTGCCCAGTGTACTCACCTGAAATGTTGGAGACACGCTTTCAAATCCTCCATCCAAATCAAGGAGAGCAGTAAATAGAACCCGCACCTCCCACCACCCAGGCGAACAGCCTAACAAGTAGGCTAGTGATTATTCTCTGGACTCTCCTTCGCTCACGTTTTTTTCTCAGAAATTTTTAAAAGATCTCAGTTTCATTGTAACATGGAACTAGAATTCTAAAACCTCTGTTTATGTATTTATATGTTGCTAAATGGAATTCTTGTTTTCTGTAATATGTAATGGACAGCTTATTACAAGATGCTACATAAATATTTTAAACTTGTCTGTCAGCCTTCCAGCTGAGCCTTCCAACGTTTTGCTTTCTTAAACAAGTTTTCGTCTCCTGACCTTTTCTTTTTAAAATTTGTAGATTAGAAGCAAATGACCCCTTTAAGTGAGACACATTTTTAAACTTGCAGTTTTTATTTTTATATTTAAGCTTTGCATCAGATGGGCTTTTTAAAAAATATACTTGGTGGTTTGCATTGATTAACACTCCAGAATTGTCCTGTTATGATTGTACTTACGTTACATTCCCACTGGTATATTTGGGAGGAATTAAGCCAGATAGATTTTAGTAATTTTTGTCTAAATTATTCATAGTTTAATAATTTTTATTAGATTATTGGTCTGCTGCAGTCAGCATGATCACTCATCTACAGACACACATTGGGAAGGGCCCACTTCCTTCATAATGATTGTAAAGGCATCTTGGAGGGAAAAAGCATAGTAGTGGTAGTAGTTGTCCTATACCACCTGACCTTCTCTTTGCATGACTGCCCTGGGTTTTACTATTAAATCAATTTTTCATATTTTGAAAGCATTTTACAACCCCCAACTGTTTAATTGCTTTTGAACTATGCTGTGTTCATTTGTGCAAAGTATTTTTTTTCTTTTTTTACTTCTTTACAGACTTCTTTTCCTTGAGCTTTGAGGTATCTTTTCATTTAGCTTGCTTTTTTTATATTCCTTAAGGGGGCACATCTTGTTTTTAAAGCTTTAGCTGGCAGAAATAATTCTTGTGAAACTCCTGCCTTTATTTGGGCTTTCTTAGTCTTATGGAAAAAGATCTAGCTATTATTTTCCCATGGCTATTAGTGGTCCCAGAGGCATTCAACTGACCTGCATTCTGCCAAGTGTTTTTATTATTTTTTCTCTAATGTGACTCTGGCATTCTTTTTTTCCACCTATTCCCTGTCTGACTTTTGGGAGTTCTTTTCTCACCCAGTCCCTGTTTTCCCTAGAGAAATATTAGGAGAGTCTGAGTTAAATCTAATGGAAGATCCTCTATTGTACACCAGCATGGTACTAACTTTTTCATGTTTGAGCCCTTAAATCTTTCTGTTACCATTTTACTTATTGTTAGAGTCTGACCCTCATGCTTATGAGGTGTGTACATTACTGCTCCAGACAAGAGGATCCGAGTCACAGCACCAGTATGTCGTGATGGCTTTTTGAGACTTTATTCACTTAGGACTATGTTGGTGTGGCTTTTGAGACCAAGCATACAACTCAGTGCCAACTCCTTACTCAGCTTGCCGTATGGTAAACAGTCAAGCTCCACTTGAGTTGATTGGGCTCCAGTGCAGGGCATGGGCACAAGGCATATCACACATCTAAAGTTAAATAGAAACACTCTTCCTTTATATACATTTACACAACACTTTGTCTTTGCTTTATGCTGCTTCGCAGTTTTGGATTGGTTTGGTTACTCGGTAACCAGTCCCCTTACAACATGCTTCATTCATGCACTGTCCACGTTGGATTTAATCTTTACCTTATCTTTACAATCCCATCTCATATAGTTCCTTGTTTTGTCCTTAATAAGTAGGCCAAAGGTGGTGGTTCTTCCTATCTTAGCTAATTCAGACACTGTCTCTTAGTTTACTGAACTATTTATCGCTTAACCCTGCCTTCCAAAAAAATGACACCTCTCCAATTACTTATGTCAAACCAGGTCTGCAATGGAATTCTTGTTTTCTCACCAGCTTGAATGTTTTACCTGAAAATTCACTCACTTTCTGTGGGGGCGGGGGGGGGAAGGGGAGAAGATCAGCCTGAGGTAGGACAACCACCAAGGAAAACTTCAGTCTGAATGGTTTAAGTTTGACACAGTTTTATAAGCAACTAAAAACAGGGTGTTATAATGGAAAGTGCCAGACAACCTGAACTATACTGTAAGCACTTCAGATAGCAATGCCTGATCTACCACTTGAAAACTAGAAGATTGTTGGATGGCATAGGGGAGACATACACATCAATTTTTAGAAAATTAAGACAACATATATGCTGCTTTATCCACGTGTCCTGCATTTTTAAAGGAATTAGATAATTTTCCTTGACAAATTACAACTTTAGCTGTGTGTGTGCTAAAATAGGCATATTTATAATGTGTCATCATGAAGTTATTTTCTCACTGCTGTGTCGACGTGGAATATCCCACACATACAGCTTTGCACAGCTGAGGGATTTTATAGCGTTACGTCTTTTTTTCTTTCACTTTTCCTTGATGCATGCAGCACCTGTATTTACCATAGACATCTAGGAGCTGGGTAGGGTGATATGGGGGGATGGGCGGCTCCTCCAAGCCTCAGGGAGTCTGAAAGAAGGTGGCAGCTTCTGGCACTCCCTGGGAGTCCTGGGGAAGTGGCAGCCACCACCGATCCCTTGAAAAGCAGTAGCCACCAACACTGCTTGGGGAAGTGGCAGACGCTGGCAATACCCTGGAGCCCTGGGGAAGTGACAGCTGCCAGTGCTCTCCAGGGAAGAGGCAGTCCCCCACACTTCCTGAGCCCTGGTGAAGTCGCAGCCATCCACGCTCCCACTGCTTCCCCAAGGCTCAGGGAAATGAAGGACCCCCCCCTCCTTTTTGAGTTACATGAAAAAATACGCCTTTTCCCCACACCCAACTGCCAGTTTGTATTTAGAAATCAAACTGTGGAGGCTAAAACTGTTCACACTTCATTTTGCTTTATAGATCTCATGAGATCTAAGATATAACCTTAGTCTGAATGAAAGTAATTGGGTAGTTTTTTAATGCTTCACATTTTAAAATCTTGCTCATGAACAGTCTATCTGAATTTTTTGTGTCTCTAACCTTTTAAGATTATTAGATTGCTATCTTGTTAACGCCAAATGTCAAAAATGGTTTAAGGATAGAACCTGGATTCAGAATTCAGTCAGCTAAATAACTCAGTGTCAAGGGATTACATCTTGCACTGACCATCCTCCTCATTAAAGGTTAAAACGCAAGGCCCATGTACAAATAAAAGCCAAACCCTCCGAACAAAACCCAAGCCCTTTAAGGCTGAGAAGCCGAGCACCCAGAAGTTAGGAAATGTAGAGTTCTGAAAGCTTAATCTTAACTCTGCTTTTTTGTGCATGTTACTTAAAATAGAGTGTTGGTCTTACCATACATGTTAAATAGTTCAGCATACACGACAATCTTATAGACAGTAAATTACAGTACTTTCCACAAAATCCTGTCGTGTATGAATGAGATTGGAGTGTTGCATAAGAACTAATTTAATCAAGGTGAATAATAAGGTGAGAATACATAAAGTGGAAAATTACTTACTGTGATGAGAAAGCCGTTCCCAGTTCCCATTCAGACCCATTCTAGAGGTGTCAAATTTGCATATGAATTCCAGCTCCGCAATTTTACATTGCAGCCTGTTTTTGAACTTTTGTTGCTTGAAGGTGGCAACTGTATGTCCAGGGAGGTTAAAAATTTCTCCCACAGGTTTTTGTGTATTACCCTTCTTGATGTCTGATTTGTGTCCATTTATTCTTTTGCATAAAGACAGTCTAGTTTGTCAAATGTACATGCAGAGGGGCATTGCTGGCACATGATGGCATATATCACATTAATTGATGTTCAGGTGAACAAGACTTTGGTGTGGCTGATTTGGCTAGGTCCTATGATGGTGTCACTAGGTTGGATATGTGGAAAGAGTTGGCAATGGGGTTCTTTGCAGGGATAGGTTCCTAGGTTAGTGTTTCTGTTGTGGTGTGTGTGGTGGGTGGTATATGTTTCAGGTTGGGGGTTCTCTGTAAGCTAGAACTGGCCTATTAGACATTGGTTCATAATATTTCTGCTTGAATTTATAACAAATTTTAGTACCTCAACAGAGCTTGCTGTAGCTAATCCCCTCCACACTATCCATAACCTGTTTTATAGAAAACCAGATGTTTCAAAGCTAAATTTCGGACTGTTTGAATTATCGTAAAGTTTTAGACAACCTTTAGTTCCCTCCTCCGCCCATATGCTTACCAACTTTAAAGCAGCTGCCTGCCCTTTGGAAAATTGTGTAGGATTTGCAATGATCAGCAAATTTCCAAAGTCCTTAAAACTGATTCTCTTCTGACTTAGACCAATTTTTCACTAGTGTAGCTCCATTTACATCTAAAGAAGTGGGGTTGTAATTCCATTTAGAGCTGAAGAAATGGGTCTGTCCCATGAAAGCTCCTCACCCCATAAATTATTTTGTTAGTCTTTTAAGTGCTACAGGACTGCTTTTATTGTTTTGTAAAGATACAGACTAACACTGTGACCTCTCTGTGTCCATTTACATCAGGTTTTTGGGTCAACCTGATTTTAAACTTTCATTTTTGTTCATATTCATAGCAAATAACTTTAAAAGGAGTGAATGATTCATCTTCAGACTTGACTTTTTAAAAAGTAGATCTAATAAAGACTTAAAAATCAAGCACAAATTTGAAGAGCCCCTATAGTTTATGTATGGTCCACACATAATATATGTTGTTTGTTTGTCAGAAAAGACTGCCAGATGTCCATATTTTAGGTCATATACCAAACTGACAGTGAATTAAGGTTCATCTTTTAGGTTTGCATTTCCTGTTGTGTGGTTTTGAGTTCTCAACGTTAGTATTGCTGTAATATTTTTCACAGTTTGAATTTGATACTATTTTTATTTTCCATTATTTTCTGTTATGGCCGTGGAGTTGTATTCAACACTTTATAATGAAAAATTACTATACATTTACATTTACTGTACATTTTCTGGTGAATTCTTGGTTGCCATGAAACAATCTAGAAGGGGATCATTTCCCGTGTCAGCAAAAAAATTTCTGTCAGGAAATGTCTGGTTGGCAGTTGCTCTGAAGTGGTATAAAGAGTCAGTTTTGGGGTGGATTTTATTGAACATCTTTATTAAAGATCTAGATGAAGGGATGGATTGCACCCTCAGCAACTTTGCAGAAGGCACTAAACTGGGAGAGAGGTAAATAAATTGGAGGGTAGCGATAGGGTCCAGAGTAACTTCGGCAAATTGGAGGATTGGGCCAAAAGAAATCTGATGAAGTTCAACAAGGTCAAGTGCAGAGTCCTGCACTTGGGATGGAAGAACCCTAAAGACTACTACAGGCTGGAGATTACAGTGGATGAGAAGCTGGAGATGAGTCAACAGTGTGCCTTTGTAGCCTAGAAGGCTAATGGCATATTGGGCTGCATTCGTAGCAGCTTTGCCAGCAGATCTAGGGAAGTGATTATTCCCCTTTTTCAGCACTGGTGAGGCCACATCTGGAGTACTGAATCCAGTTCTGGGCCCCCCATTACAAAAAGGATGTGGATGCATTGGAGGAAGTCCAGCAGAGGGCAACAAAAATGATTAGGGGCCTGGAGCGCATGATTTATGAGGAGAGATGGAGGCATTTGGGAGTATGTAGTGTACAGAAGAGAAGACTGAGTTCAGCTTTCAACTACTTGAAGGATGCGGGGTGGTTCTAAAAAGGATGGAGAGAGGCTGTTCTCAGTGATGACAAATGACTGAACAAGGAGCAATGGTCTGAAGCTGCACCGCGAGAGGTCTAAATTGGATATTAGGAAAAAAAATATTCCACCAGGAGGGTGGTGAAGCTCTGGAATGCATTACCTAGGGATGCGGTGCAATCTCTATCCCGAGAGGTTCTTAACAAAGCCCTGGCTGGGGTGATTTAGTTGGGATTGGTCCTGCAGGGGATTAGATTCAATGACCTCCTGAGGTCTCTTCCAACCCTATGAAAATAAAAACTGTCTCTTGCTTGAATGTACAACATTACAAGAAGCACAGCAGTGCAGTGACTAAGATCATATGCATGCATTTTAATCACATCTTTTATATTTATGATGCAAGTGTGAATTTTCCCCTTCTGTTTGTAATTGGAGGATGAAACAGATGTTGAGGGATTAATTTAAAGTGATGTATGCATTAAAATGGATAGTATGTTGCCTGGTGATATTTAACTAGCGCTAATAAGTTGTGGAGGGCGTTTGCCCCACTGGAATGCCATGAAAAAATTATATTTTGGCAAATGATTGCTGTATTGGGGCATGCCTTATAACAGGTTTCCAGTACACTTTTGGACTCTCTGAAAACAGATTGTGCACTCATTAAGGTTGTTCATTAGTCTGAAATCCATGCATTCTAATGTGCAAGGTACAAACTATAATACTGTAAGGACCAAAGAAAACACTTTCTTTTTTCAAGTTGACTGAGAGTAGAAAAACAGTCTCTTGCATATTTATGAATTCTCAGCACTAAAAATCATAACTAGAACTGCCAGTGCTTAGTGTTAAAATATCAGGAGCCAAACCTTCAAAATCAGGAGATTTTAAAAAGACTTCTTCTAGGACATTTAATATGCATTCCCTTTTGAACTTTTAAGGTACCTGTTTCAAGCTTTTCTTTGGGGCTAGAAACTTCCTATTCTCAATGAAAGTTGTGTCTTGTAATCACATGACTCTAGGAAATGGGGCTTTAAGAAAACCATGAGTCCTGTGGTGACTGACCATAGACATGAGAGAACTGGCAACGCTTGCCCCACTTGAAAGCAGTGGAGTTGGGGCCACCAAAATCATGCTCATCCTGGAACTACAGTCTTGGGTATAGAAGGAACTGAAGCACCAATGCTGTTGCAGTGCTTTTTGACCTCTGTGTATGAAGATTTTGGACGTCTCAGATTCCTCTCTTTGTCTGGGTAGGCGCATCTCTGCTTTAGATAACGTTAAGGCTTGGTTTAAAATCGTTGGCTTGTTGTTGTTCTTGGCTTTTTCTTGTGTTTTATTACATTCCAAAAGAGAACCAAAGCAGCACAGTTCCAAGCTGTTCAGCTTTCAGAGTTTCAGCCTCTTGCATGCCAGTTTCCTGCTTATCCTTGACTAAGTAGTAGAGCTGTTAGTGCCCTCCCAAAAGCACTGAAATGTGGGAACATCACCAGCAGCAGCATGTCTGCCTTGGACGGTCTTGTGCGTTGTTTCTAGGTGCATTGGGGAGAACCATTCCCATCTCATTGTGCCAGTTTCACCTTGAGGGGAGAAAAAGAAAAATATTGGCATGTACTTTAGGTTCATGGCAGTGGATCTCTTTGCCTCAGCATTGCTGTCTTGACATGGCTTCTGGGTAGGGTGTCCATATTTCCCTAGGCCAAGTACAGGATATCTTGGGGGGACAGAGCAGCTCCCTGGCTGCCCCATGCCCTGGGGTACTGGAACCCTAAGACTGACTGTGCTTAGAAAGCACTTAATTTTGGAGTGAGCCCCATTGAACTCACTGATATGTTTGTTTATTTTCTCCAAACAAACAAACAAACAAAATTACGGAATGGGATTCCCTTTGAAAAGTTGTGTTTTATGCTGAAGTAAAATGTAGACTAGACTTGCAGCATTGCCATTATGGTCTGTGCCCAAAATGTTTCAAACTCAGGGCCATGTATTGTGTAACATAAGAAAAAGACACACAGCGCCAGTTGGCAACGTCAGATTTCTCTTATTGCAGCTTTCTGTGTTGTATACTTGAGTGATAGATTCTAAATCTAGTTAACTAATTAACAAGCCATAGGGATCAGCTAAGCTCCCCTTTTTTTTAAGCAACATTCAGCACAGCAAACAGCTTGGGAATTTACTTGTCAAATCACACTTACACCGAAAGGCACAGTGTCTTGAAAAATGATGCATTGCAAAGTTAATTGTTTAATGGATCCACTCAGCCATACCCCCATCTTCGTGCACATTTTCTTCCAATAAGCAGTGTTTTTGCAACTAGGTCCTGCATCATCTTGTACTGCTTACACTTGAAATGTTTTCATTTTTTACACCAGGAATTAATTTCTTCAAACTATTCCCTGATCGCATCTCTCTTACATCCAGAAGCCAGGACCGTTTTCCTGTGGCAAAAATGTGGGGGAATATAGCAAGTTGTGAATGTGCTGAATAATGTCTTCCCTTTTTTTTTTCTAGTCCATTGTTCCTTTCCATGCTGCATCTATCCTTTCCTATATATTTTCTCTCCATCTTAAGACAGTGTCTTAATTAATATCTCTGCCCAGGTCTACCACCAGGTAATCATAGAACAAAATCAAATCCTATCCAGCTTGTGTCTGTCTTTCCACATGTTACTTTTTAGTTTGCTGAGAAACAGAATTTGATAGCCCAGAACTTTAAAGAAGCAACAGCAACTAGTTAGGGCAAACAGAAAAGTCACTCATTCGTTTTTATGAAAGTGTACATGTAGCGTATTTATAACGAGATTTAATTGTAACTCTTATTTTTAATCGCAAAATTTAGTATTTTAATTACGATTTAAAAATCCAATTTTTATCCACCCTGCTTACGCTTGAGTCATCGTTGATATGAAGTTGTAGTTTGTATTGATTCTTAGTAGTTACTTTTATGTACCCTGTTTTAAAACTAGACAAATATTCAGAAAAATTGTGATCTCCCTGGAAGATTGCGTAGTCCTGGTTGAGAACCAGAGGTGTAGGTATCAAAGAAAAGTCACTCCTAGTATTGCGTGTTCTTGACATATGGAAGGGCAGGTATCGACGTAAAACCAAACCTTATAACTCACTTTATGCATGTATAGTGAATTGTAAAATGAGGATCCTAGGGCTTGTCTACACTGGCAAGGTACTTCTCTGAAACTTACAGGGGTGTGAAAAATCACCCCCACCACCACCTAGGGCAACCATATCTCGCTGTCCCAAATACAAGAAAAGGAGATATGAAGGGGCGGGGTGGCTCCACCCAGTTTCACCAAGCCCTGGGGTGCTGAGAAGAAGACGACAGCCGCCGGCCCTCTCCCAGAGCCCCAGGGAAGCAGCAGCTGCCCACACTCCTCTCGCTTCCCCGAGGCTTGGGGAAGTGACCTGCCTGCGCAGCTGCTGGTGGAAAAGGTCAGTGAAGGGAGGGCCCAAATTCGTTCCTTTAAAAAAATAAGTAGGGATGCCTTTTTGGCATCTCAAACATGGGACAGATGGTCACCGTACCCCTGTCCAGAGCTCAGCAAATTTCAGTGCAGTAGGTTGTCAACATATAAGGGCTGGTCACCAGGAGCCAGCACTCCTTGTGGAGGTGGTTTTCCTAAGGTACTGGGAGAGCTCTCTTCCAGCCCTGGACTCAGGACCATTCTAGCAGTTGTTTCTAATGCTGCAAGTACAGGCAAAGCCTAGGAACTCCTTCTTCATTATCCATATTTGTAGAGATCATAGGGCTTGAGGGCTTGATTGGTACCTTTCGGTAGTACTGCAATAAAAATAATCACCACCCAGAAATAGAAGAGAGATTTCTCCTTTGGGTTCATGCAATGCTTTTATCGTGTCTGTACACTGCTCTTCAAGAATGAAGGGTGAGTATGACACACAGAGCAAAAAGTTCAGCACATGACTCAGCTTGTAATTGTTAAAAGCAAAGGCTTCAGGTTTGCTCTTCATCTACTGCTTCTTTTAAAATAACTCACTTTGGAGCCAGTACCTGCTTTGGCTACAAAATAGAAGGCATGGTTTTTAAAGTCGTTTTATAATATATTTTTGTTGTCATTTTATAGCATGCTTATCTGGAGCCAACAGACATTTAGATCAGTAGCTGACTGTCATGTAGCTGAAATGACATTCATGCCGCTCTAGGGGTTTCTTAAGGCTAGAGGTTTACGCATTTGCAAAATCTGCGTAGTCAGCTCTGGGAATTTTGGTTTGGCTTTACACGTGACATTAGTGACTTATGCAGTCTAATAAAAATACTAATGAAAGCCAAGTTAAAACATAATGAAACAGCAAATTATATATTTTAAATGAAAATTAAGCTCTAAAAATAGAGTAATGAAAAAACCTACACAAAAGCAAAACTGTAGCTGATATTGTCTACTCGGGAAGCGGGGAAACAAAGTGGAGTAAAAGAGCCTAGAGATAACACTGACAGTACAAAACATCAAACCTGAGCAGCTTTGCTGTCTAAAGACAGCAGATACTAATGTGAATAACTGCTGCTTTTGATGGTGCTGTCCTAAAGAACACATTAGCATTTCAGAATTACAGCTTTGACAACCAGTCGCCTTCCTTTTCTTTTTCCCCCTTTCTTCTAGCTAGGGAATTGTTACACAGCTCACCATCAGTAGGGGTGGGGTTTGGTAGGGAGGTAGGGAAAAAACTAGGACACCCAAGCAAACCAGGAAGCATCCCTTAGAGCTATCAACTTTTTATTCTTGAAGAAAAGTTTATACTTGTAATTAATTAGATGTTGGAATGAAGTTTGCCTTTTTTTTTTCTTAACGTAATGAGTTCAGAGCAGGAAAAGCACACAGCAATTCTCTTCTACCAAAACAGAACAGTGAGTTCTCATTCCAAGGCACTGTCTGCTTAGAGTTCCTCACCCTGTCTCCACCTCCTCCCACGCTGAATATGCAAAACCTTTGGTTGCCCTGGACAGCCACATAGAACACACTGACATACACATTTGGTTCAGTACTTGAATAGTGACAGAAAGTTCCAGCATACAACTCTAGTGCGTTTTTGGGGAGCTGGAGTACCCTTTTGTGGTGCTTCTGGCACTTGGTTCTTGTTACAACTTGAGTGCGGCATTCACCCCTTGGTGGGATTACTCAGTGAAAATCAGTACCTCATGGCTTACGTGCTATTTTATTTCTGCTGGTTCAAATCCTGAAATATTTACTGAGTTTTTGGTTGGCTCTTTCACAAAGGACCTTCCTTCACACAAATTTGCACTGTAACAGTTGTGAAGTTAAACCAGTGCAAGTCCTGTAGCACTTTAAAGACTAACAAAATAATTTATTAGGTAATGAGCTTTTGTGGGACAGACCCACTTCAGATATGGAACATTTCTGATAAAAGTGAACTGACAATGAGAATTTAACAGAAAGGAAAAAATGAAGATGACAAATTGGCTATATAGGACAGAGGGAGGTGACAAATTGGGGGAAGATTTGGAAGAAAATTACTTACTGCAAGTGTCTATAAAGTGAGTTGCCTGAGATCACTAGGAATACTAAAGATGGGGAAACTGTCCTTGTAGTGCGTAAGGTAATTGATATCTTTGTTGAGACCAAGGTGTAAAGTTTCTAACTTGAGAATGAACTCCAATTCTGAGGTCACCCTTTGTAATTCGGTGTTAATCTCTCTCTTCAAATCCTTTGTTATCACCCATGTCTCACATCCGTACAACATGCTGGTTAATACACACGTTTTCAAGACACCCTGCTTCATTCTTAAGCTAATTGCTTTGCTTTTTCAGATCTTATCCATTGTCTTCAAACGCGCTCTTGCTTTCGCTATTCTAGTCGCTATTTCCTTCTTACAGTCTAGATCATACGTTATGTTCCTCCCCAGATATGTGAACTTCTCTACATTTTCTAGTTCAATTTTGTGGTGGTTTAATTAAGTTGGTTGAAAAACCAGACCTGTAATTAAATAATGCAAGTTTGCATTTAGACAAGCCCTAGCATGCACTATGGTGAATCAAAGTTTGGCTAACTATCAGCTGAGTAAAATCTGAGGAAGGCTCCATGATGAGAGTGAATTTGGCAGTTGATGTATTGAAGAACTAACCATGAAACACAAGGGTAGATTAAAACTAGCTTGGCCCAGGTCCACCAACCTATTAACTCTTCTGCTTCTCCAAATGCAAGGTCCTTTAGCTTGTGTTCTACTCAGCAATCTTACTTTTCCTACAGCTTATTCAGGTCCTAGCTAGTTAGTGCCTGAGCCACTACCAGTGGTTTTCTGTATCGGAGTATAGAGCACACTGAGTGGAAGTTAGATTTCTGCTCATCTGCTGCCTGGGACAGGCGGTTCTACATTTGCATGTTCCAGTTAGTTACCAGTATCAAAGGGCAAGTAGAATTGTATATGGAGGAACATGACCGATTTACTTTCTGGCCAACCACAGAGGTGATCAAATAGTAGAAATAAATCTTTTCATATTATTGATTACTTTGTTAATGATCATTAATCAACTAGCTCTAGTTCACAGGGACCGTAAGGACAGTTAATACTGTCATGATCATGAGGAACCTACATGAAAATTAAACTTCACTGAAATATGAATCCCAACAGATAGAGGCCTGAGATAGAAATGATGAATGAATTTGCTAATTAAGCCCTAACTTACAAGTGCAAATCAGGTTAATTAAAAATAGACACATCCCATTTGCTAATTGAAATATAAATGAATGGAGATGACAAATTTGGTCTCAGTACAGTCAGTGGGTTAATTAAAAGTCAGACATTTGTATATATTACTAACAAGAAACATTTTCTTCCTGAAAAGGTGGTTGGGTGTACACATTTTTAACTTCCTCCCTGCCCCTCTACTTGAACTGGAAATCGAAAGAGAATGTCTGATCTCTATTAAAATTCAAAGCTTCTGTTACCCAGCAATGCTAAAAACTCCATGTGCATTAAAAGGTACATGAAAAAAGCTCATTCTTTGCCTACGGAAATTTGGACAATTGATCTTTTTAATAGCAAATTGATTTGTTGAAACTTTGATGCAGGACTAATGCAAAATTGTTGACCTTACCTCCTATTGCTACGTGATGAGTCTTTGCTGGAATGACACCAGCCTTATGTCTGTCTGTTGTCAGTCTTATGCGTTAGAAATCATCAGCAGTAGATGCAAATGACCTGACCAGATTTGCATCCAATTATCAAGTTAATCATGTTGGCAGAGTGTTATAACAATATTATCTCATTGGCCATGTCTACACTAGCCCAAAACTTTGAAATGGCCATGCAGACTAAGGGGATTTTGACATTGCTGGGGTCCTTTCCAAAAGGAGCCCCGCCTGCACAAGCTGAGTGGCAGCGAGCCACGGCAATTTTGAAGTGCCGCGGCAGCCAGCATACTAATGAGGCGCTGAATATGTATTTCAGTGCTTCATTAGTAATCTTTGAAATGGCCATTTGCATGGCCATTTTGAAGTTTGGGATAGTGTAGACATAGCCATTATGTGTTATTTTTCTGGCAACATATTTTTAAGCCACAAACTGACACATCCCATAATGTGAACACAAAAAAGCAGTAAAGTAGCACTTTGAAGACTAACAAAATAAAGTATTAGATGAGCTTTCGTGGGACAGACCCACTTTTTCAGACCATAGCCAGACCAGAACAGACTCAATATTTAAGGCACAGAGAACCAAAAACAGTAATCAAGGTTGACAAATCAGAAAAAAAAATTATCAAGGTGAGCAAATCAGAGAGTAGAGGGGCGGGGGAGGAGGGGGGTCAAGAATTAGATTTAAGCCAAGTATGCAAAAGAGCCCCTATAATGACCCCCAGAAAATTCACATCCCGGTTCAAACCACGTGTTATTGTGTCAAATCCCATAATGTGGTGTGTGATCTCTGACTAAGGAGCCTGTGTGTCACCAAAAATGTCAGGCAGATATGATATATTTGGAGGCCCATACACCTCTCTCATCAGCAAAATTTCAGATATAAAGATTTCTTAGTCTGCTTTACAGAGGCAATCAGCCAATAGAAATTTTGTTCCAATAACTCTGCTGCCTGTTAGCCGATGGTCAGGTGAGATACCAACTATGCCTTTGTATTAATACGAGATTTCAGCCGGTAGGGCAGAGCCCCACCGGTGACCAGGCTTAGAGCAGCTGAAAAGCAGCTGGTTTCTTTGTTTTGTGTTCAGTTTGCACAGTAACGGGAGGAGTCAGGTTACCACTTAATTAATTACTTTGTTTATTTATCTAACAAGTTAAGCTCTTGTGGTTACAGTGTTACTTTGTTTGTTTACCTAGAGAGTTAAGCTCTTGTGGCTACAATGTTACAAGGGTTATACTTTGATTACAAATAGCTAGCATACACTTTAATTCCTAGATCTATACTTGTTAAATACGCACAAAAAGCAAAAGATAAAATACCTAGCAGGTCTTATTCTCCCCCCTGCGTTACCAATGTGGCTTGGCCAGTTTCTCTCAATCCCTTGGGAAGAAGTCCTTTTCCCTTTTTCTCAAGGAGTCGGGCGTCCCCGGGGACCTCGGGAGAGCACACCCTCCTGTCCAGCACGAAAGATAATTGGAGCTCAAATAGGGGGTCTACCGGACCCCTCTTTTATACCCATTGGGTCATGCAGGCTTCTTCCTTGTTTTAAAAAAAATGCCAGTTGAATTAAACTGTCTGATGCTGGTTCTCACAGGGAGTTCAAGGGCTTAGTTCACACCTGCGAGGTAGACAATTGAGGGCATTTGTTTTTTAATGGGCCAGAGATTTTTCTCTTGTCTGGGACCAAGTGTGCAGGCGAATCAACTGATGGTAATCAGCCGAGGGCAGTCCGAGGCCCGGCTGTTAATTAGCCCATTGTTCTTATCAGCTTTGCTTCGGACCATCAAAGACCGTGGCTAAGATAAGCACATCTGCCCTCTCGGGCGTTCCAGGGCTGGGCTGTTCCTTTTAACCCTTTCGTGCTCTGAAGCACCTAGGGAAAGCAAGATGGAGTAGAGCAAAAGGGGGTTTCTGTCTGGCTACACTGCCCTACATCTTACTCTTGCCTTCTCCTACCTGCATTAGATAAAGAAACTCAATTTATGCAGACAAGTCTTTTGCACCAGCCATTTCCTGTATTTTAACCATCATATTCTTTTCCATGGGCACAGCTGTCAACACTTGAACAATTCCAAAGCCGTTTAGCTGAGCAGTGTGAGAAAAGAAAGCAGAGTTTGAAGCTGAAAAATAGATAAACTGGGCTGTGGCATGAATGTCCTGGGAAATTATTAATTTCTTCAAATCAGTGCTGCCCAATGTCACAGGTAAATGGGCCAAAATACATCTTCAGTACTACTTCACATACTTGATATAGCCATAGCAGGGTGCCAATATTCCAGAGGTCAAATGCTGCAATCCAGAAGACATCTGGAAAGTGGAAACATATGTGATATGCTCACAAGTTTCAACTGGAGAAAAGAAATGGCACCTGCGACCGGAAAATTTCACCAGATGAGCTACTCTATCAGAATGTGAACAATGGTGGAGAGTGATGGGAATCTCTGTTCTGGAAAGTGTGCAAAATGTGTGGTGGTGTATTCACTAACTTGAGCTTATTGAACTCACTGTGTATTTCAGTCACTGCTTGTAAATTTGGTTGTAAATTGCAAACTTTCTATAGCCCAGAACAGAGTTGCTCTTTTGAAGCCATATCCCTTCATTCAAAAAAAGGTTATTATGTACTACAAAACTTATTTTAATTATGAGTACTAATTACAAAAGAAGAATAAAGTAATGGGGAGGGCATATTTTGTTGGAATCTCTTACAACAGCTTTTGAAAATAGATAGCATTTGGATCTGAACTTAGCCAAAGCTAGGGGAAAGAGTTGGATGTTGGTTCCATGGTCAGGCCCCATCTATGGTGAAAGGTCATCTCTTTCCTAGTCAAAGGGATCCAGCATTCTCTCAGCTCTACTTCATATCATCAGACTGCAGGAGTACAGTGCTACAACTTTACTGTGGTAAAAGCCATTCAAAATGGCTCTGATAAAGAATGCAGCAGGATAGCAGGGATAGCTAAAAACTGGTCTGACGTTTATTATCAATATACTTTAGTATGGGTAGCAGTGACAGTTGCTGTTAGGAATGAACTTTAGTTTCAATTCTTACTCCTCTTCTGGAATCACCTGTGTACCCACCTGTGGAATATAGATAGGGATCATACATCTCCAAGAACTTTCAGTTACAGTAAGTAACCTATAATTTAAAAACAAGATTGGGTGTCTTTTCAAAGATACTCCCTAGAAAGTATGTTAGTGCATTCCTATGGCCTGGGTTATTCAGGAGGCCTGACATATATATATTGACAAAATCTATACTTAGAATGGAGAAAAGAATCAACATTCTCCATCGTTGGGTGTCTGCAGCTTTCCTCTGACAGAATAGTGTGCACCTAAAATTTTTCTTATTAGCCTTGCTTAGTTCATGTTGCATGCATTTGTCATGACGTTTTTGTGCTTTGCCTGACTGCCCCCATCTTGTGAGGAGGAAAAGACGACTTTGGAATGTCAGGACCCCGTCCACCTATGCTCACAAAGTGGCGTGAGAGTGCAAAGTCCAAAGTGGTGTGATCTCACTAAGAGCGAGTGTTAGCCGATGGCCAGGTGAGATGCCACTTATGCCCTTGTCTATGGCAGAGCCCACCAGTGACCAGGCTGAGAGCAGCTGAAAGCAGTTGGGTTCTTTGTTTGTGTTCGGCTTGCACAGTAACAGGAGGAGTCCGGTTACCACTTAATCAATTACTGTGTTTCTTTATCTAACAAGTTAATCTCTTACTGTTACAATGTTGCTTTGTTTGTTTACCTAGAGAGTTAAGCTCTTGTGGTTACAGTTGTTACAAGGTTTATACTTTGATTACAAATAGCTAGCATGCACTCTAGTTCATAGATCTATACTTGTTAAATGCGCACAAAAGAAAAATGGATAAAATACCTAGCAGGTCTTATTCTCACCCCTGCGTTACCAACGTGGCTTGGCCAGTTTCTCTCTCAGTCCCTTGGGAAGAAGTCCTTTGTCCCTTTTTCTCAAGGAGTCGGGTGTCCCTGGCGACCTGGGGAGACCCCCACCCTCCTTTCCGGCAGGAAAGATGATTGGAGCTCAAATAGGGGGTCTGCTGGACCCCTCTTTTATACCCATTGGGTCACATAGTCTTCTTCCTTGGTTTTAAAAAAATGCCAATTGAATTAAACTGTCTGATGCTGGTTCTCACAGGGAGTTCAAGGGCGTAGTTCACACCTGTGAGGTAGACAATTGAGGGCGTTTGTTTCTTAATGGGCCGGAGATTTTCCTCATGTCTGGGACCCTGGGGGCGAATCAATTGATGGTAATTAGCCAAGGGCAGTCTGAGGCCCGGCTGTTAATTAGCCCATTGTTCTTAGCTTTGCTCCGGAGCTTCAAAGACCGTAGCTAAGATAAGCCCATCTGCGCTCTTGGGCATTCCAGGGCTGGGCTATTCCTTTTAACCCTTTTGTGGTCTGAAGCACCTAGGGAAGGCAAGCTGGAGTAGAGCAAAAGGCGGGGTTCTGTCTGGCTACAGCGAGATAATTATAGCTCTCAATACTTGAAGAAATGCACTATTATGACTTATAGTAACAGAGAGGAAGCCATGCTAGTCTATACACTATCAAAACAAAAAGCAGTCAAGTAGCACTTTAAAGGCTAGCAAAATAGATTATTAGGTGAGCTTTCGTGGGACAGACCCACTTCTTCAGACCATAGCCAGACCAGAACAGACTCAATATTTATGGTCTGAAGAAGTGGGTCTGTCCCACGAAAGCTCACCTAATAAACTATTTTGCTAGCCTTTAAAGTGCTACTTGACTGCTTTTTGTTTTGACATTATGACTTATGGTTTTGACTACAGGCTTTATTCCAAGCAGCTAGTTGAACACAGAGCAGAAGAATGCAGAACTGGAGATTGGAAGTGCTTGAATCAGTTTTGGGGCCCCAGAATAGCAAGGACCATACTATGAAAAAGAGAGACAAAAATGACATGGGAAAGGGCTCTCACTGCCTGACCTTGACAGCTCTAGCATGCACCTTAACCCTTAGTTAAATTAAAATTGACATTATTTTTCCTACCATACACTGGTATACAGTCCTAGGTCTCTTCACAGGTGAGCTCCTGAGTAAAGACAGCTCAGGCTTGTAGCCTTACGGATTCAGCTTCTATTGACCCAGTGGGGTAAAATCCTGATTTCACTAAAGTAAATGGCAAAACTCCTAGTCAGTGGGGCCAAGATTTCAATACAGGTTTTCAAAAATATAACGGTCTATGGGGCAATGGGCATTGGATGGAAATACACAAATGGGACAGAAATAGCTGGAAAAAATTAAAATCCTTTGTAACACTCTTTTGAAAAATCAGCTGAGAGGGAGGGTCCACAGTTGAACAGTACTATCCTAATGTCATTTACAAGTATGCCACTTCCTGTTTAAGTGGGAAACAAAGCACTGAGAGCCAGTCCCTCTGTTTTGAAATATCAATATGTAACTTTCACTAGAGAGCTTTGAGAGGTTTATAAGAAGCGCATACAATCTTTGCAAAAGTGTTTACTCACCAGGCACGTTTTTCATATCGCTAATGAGGACTTCAGATAGAGCTACATGATCTTTATGAAGCCTTGAAGTAGAGGAAAATGCTGGGAGACACAAAGTAATTAGGTCCTTGGTGTGAAATAACTGTTGGACTGTAGGCATGGAACAAAAATGAAATTTTGAAAGTTTTTGAGAAAACTAATTGCCTCATAAGCTGCTGATCTGGCCACAAACTACACATTGTTAGGTGATAGGAAACCTATAGTGAGGTGGGGACAAAAATGGTGAGGCTAATAAGGACTAGTGGCATGTCATCTACTGTATACCAATAGCAATCACTACCAAAAATATAACCACGATAATATTGCACTCTAGGGAACCACTTTACATGCCAATGCTGTGCTTGAGTCTCCTGTGTATATATTTTAAGACAGTCAACAGGCTTTTTGCCAGCTGTTTGCTTTGGCAAACCAGGGTGTCTATGCTTGCAACGGATTTTTCTAGGTTTCTGCACTTCCACACATATTGGTCCATAATGGAGTCAGATAAGTGAGAATCTTGATTAGCCTTTGATTTCTAAGAGCAAACAAATGTGGGAGGGAGCCCCTTTGGAGACACAGGAGGTCAAGAACCGTACTGGTCTGGAGGGAACTATCCTACATAAGGGAAGGCAGTATGTTCTAGCAGTGCTCTTACATCACCAGTTATGTGACCGAGACTTTCCGGTGTAAAGTTATTCTGTGTACAGCTTGTGGAATTCAGTGAGCAGAACAAAAAGTTCTTTATTATGTTTGAGCTGCCAAGTGTTTAATATCAGAAAAGAAGACAGGCCAGGCCTGTTAGGTCATTCAGTGCAGCTATGTCCAGTGCCTTTTTTGTTTTAAAAAAAAGGCCGGGGGGAGGGAAGGAGCTGGTACTCAGCCAGCTCCCCGCCCCTGCCCCTCCAGCCAATCCCATGGCTGAGGCTGCCGAGGTACTGGTACTCAGTACCGGCAAGCACCAGCACAAAACAGCACTGCCTATGTCTATCATAAGGATATCAGGATCCGTGCCAGATCTTGGGATTACAGGGCCTTTGAGCCAGTCTGGCAGCACAAAGGGGCCATAATTGTTAATTTAAGTCAGCCAGTTGAGGATTCTCTGGGCATAGAAAATCCCAGGTTTGCACTAACCTACATTACTGGGAAATGTTGGGATGTGGCAGGAGAGCCGGTACATTCTGCAGCCAACACAGTTTCAAGCAGTGGCAAAGGTGCACTAAATTTGACTCAGGGTAGCTGGCTACCACAAAGGTGGAGTACCTTTACTCCTCTCCTCAAATTCCTCAGCCCCAGGCTTTTATCTGCTCGTAGCATAAATTAAGAAAGGACTTCTTTACTCAGGCAGGATCAGCCATCGCTAGAAAGAATGAAAGTACATAGTGTTAGTCTATGAAAAGTCTCAGGGATCAAAAGATGGAAGAAGCTCCAGATTAGCAAAACTCTTGGGGATTGCGGAAAGGTTTCAAATCCAGTATCATGCAGTCATCCTCTCCTCAGACCAGGGGCTAAGTTTTCTTAAATCGGGTCTCTCGGTAGTTGGCTGGTCACAAGGCAGCCCAAGCTCTGATAGCAATTGGTGCCTAACCTCAGTGAAGTATTCTTGGTTGCAGGATGATGACTTGCTTCCTGTAAATATCAAAATTCCAAGTCAGTACAAATGATGTTCAATTCACTGTTGTATCTACTGTTAACCTAAAGTTGATCTCAAACTCTGGCAAAATTTCAGTTCCTTGTGAATTTTGAGTCTGTCTGCTAGTTTCATGGTATATATCGCGCTGGTAGAGCAGTGTCATACTGATTTACTGTACAGTATAGGTAAGACAAAAGGCATTGCTGCACAGAGTTAAGCATGTATTAAACATTGATGCCTGAATAAGCATTTTATGGAGGTTTTACATTTGATTTGTCAGTTATGTATTCACCTGAGGCATGTATCAAGCAAAAGTGAAGGAATATGGGTAATTGTGTTCAAAAGCCAAAGACCCTGTCAGGCATTGTTAACTCCGTAGCCTAGCTCACAGAAATTTGAGCTCCAAGGGCTCATGCCAGCAGAGTGAGAGCTGGTTTAATTCCTGGAATAGAATAAAGGGTCTTCCAGATTTTTTTGAAGTGGTTATATGAAAAGTCTGCATTAATATTTTAACCTATTGTATTTGCTGAAAAATGGCACTGTGTTTCTGAAGTCTGAATCAAAATTGTAACAATTGGTAGCACAAGAAATTACCCAACAGCCTGTGCCAGAAGTCATTGTGTAACCCTGAACTCCCTTTGAATTGATTGGCATCACTGGTATAGATTAGCAAGGAATGCAGAATCCCAAACTCAGTTCTATAACAACCTGGTTCATAGTAACAGAGAATAAGCCGTGCTATTCTATACACTATCAAAACAAAAAGCAGTCAAGTAGCACTTTAAAGACTAGCAAAATAGTTTATTAGGTGAGCTTTCGTGGGACAGACCCACTTCTTCAGACCACAGCCAGACCAGAACAGACTCAATATTTAAGACACAGAGAACCAAAAACAGTAAGCAAGGAGGACAAATCAGAAAAAGATACTCAAGGTGAGCAAATCAGAGAGTGGAGGGGTGGGGGGGGAAGATCAAGAATTGGATTGAGCCAAGTATGCAGACGAGCCCCTATAGTGACTCAGAAAGTTCCCCTCTGGTTCATGCAGTTTTCAGTTGTAATATGAACACATTTGTGAGTATTCATCTGGTTTTAGGGAACTCAAAGAAATGGGACCTAGTGAAGGAAACAGACAAATGTTCCTTTTTAAACACTTTACTGTTTAATAATGGCTTCTTCCACTTTCTAAGTAGGTTTTACATTTGTAGGTTTCTGCAAATGTTTAAAAATGTTTCCAGTGTAATTATATGGCCTATACCTATAGGAATTCAAGATAAGGTAGAAATATTTTCCATTTTTACCCTCTGATTCAGCAGCTGTGTAGCAAGAAAATCCATTAGGTCTGGAACAGCCAGCAAAACTTGTTTGTTGCACAGGCTGAATTTTTCAAGTCCAATGAATTTACATAATGTGCTACTTAGATCTTCAGAGCTTCTAAGTTCTCCTGGTTAAGTAGTTTGGAATTTTCTTTTTTTCCCCATAAAATGGTGGTCGGGGGGGAAAGAAATTAAAAAGCACAAGTTTATCTTTAATCTATTGCTGGGATTGCAAAATCAAGGATAAAAAGTCAGAAAATTTCAAAACTTAACTTTTGCAGTATAGGAAAAATACTAACCACCTTGCACAAGCAGGGTGGGGGCATATTCATTCCAGATGGCGCAGAGAGGTCCTGGTATGTCATCTGCCAGCAGTTCCTTCCAGACAGCACTGCATCCCTGAAAAATTAGGGGTCTGGTTGTGAAACAAATCAGCAGAAATGTAGCCCTTTAAAGGCAAACAAAATGATTTATTTAGTGATGAGCTTTCATGGGAGAAACCCACTTCATGACATTGATCTGATGAAGTGGGCCTGTCCCACGAACGCTCACCACCTAATAAATTATTTTGTTAGTCTTTTAAGTGCTACATTTCTGCTGTTTTGGTTTGTTGGAGTACAGACTAACACGGCTACCTCTCCATTACAGGTCTGGTTACAGTCCTTTTAAACATTTTGGTCCTAAATGTAAGCTTCTGTGCAGTCTTCTTTATTGTTAATATATAACCCAACACAATAGGTTGTGCATGGAGCAGTGTTAATGATATGAGAATGCTGGGCCTGTTGGGTTGTTATGACTACTGTAAGTTTGAGTGTGCAGCCTTAATGTTGTGTTAGTATAACAGATAATCAGTTCAGCAGTTGTGCTGGTCATGCCTGGACCTGATGTTGTCTGTGGAAGGATATCTCCTCCGGCTGGGCATACTGTGTACTTTGCTTGTTCATGTTCTCCACTGGGCCAGTACATAAAAATAGCATTGATAAGCTACCAAAAAGGAGGTATGCTTTGTTGTCTTCACTTGAGGGAAGGGTTACCACAAGGTGGAGCAGGGCGAGGGTGAGGAGAATAATGAAATAGAAGTTGGATGCTGGAGGAAAATTCAAACTCACCACTAACCTGTACAGCCGGAATAGGCAACCATGGATAGTGAATGGGCCACATGAGGGGCCATCCTTCACCTCAGTGGACGGCAGCAGCCTGCAGCCCATTGGGTTCCATCTGTCCCCTTCCCCATGCGCCTCTTGCAAACTGGGGTACCAGAGCCCTGCTCTTACTACGCCCGTTCCTCTCCCCTCAGCACTTTAGGAGCACCGTGAATCTGCTGATTTGTGCTTACCTCCACGGCTTCCCAGAGCTGGATTGCCGTGAATCAGTTGTTCACAGGGTTCCAGCTGTGGGAGGGCCGGGGAGAAGTGGAGACAGCAAGCAAATCAGATGATGCTCCACAGGCTGCCCAGCTCTGCTATCTAGCATATCGTCTTAGAAGGGGATTCATTAGAATGCTTATTTAGCAGGAGTCGAACACTTAGTGAGTGATGGTCTTTCAGAGGAAGACTGTGATCAAGACACCAACAAGACAATCAGAACTTCCTTTTCCTTTCTGGGTATTTGATTAATTGTCTGCATTAAGCACTAATTTGACTCTCTGGACAATGATAGTGTATTAAGTGTTAATCAAGATACTCATTGTGTGGATATGCTTTTGATGATGGAACTTTTTATTAGACACTGATCTGATTGGCCGTGAAAACGCTTTTTGGACAATGATTTTTCTTTACTTTGCAGTTCAGCAGGCATTGATTCCAACAAGCTCTGTTCAGCATTTGTAAGGATTAAACTCAGGCCTGCCTTTTTCGTGCCTAAATTTGGAGTGTAATCTGAAAGAGCACTGGAAACTAAAGTAACAATAGTTAATCCTGAAGTGCTTTGTGTTCCTTAGAGAACACCAGTTTTGTTTTGTAGGGCTGTTAAAATGTACATTTAAATAACTGTTTTGGTTTTAAAAGGTAACATTACAGAGCGGTGTGTCTGTGTTCGCTAAAGGCTGGGTTTTTAGAAATGCTGACCACACCAAGTTCCAATGGAAGTCAATTGGAACTGCAAGAGTGCAACTGTAAAAAAAAAAAAAAAAAAAAAAAAAAAAAAAAAAAAAATCAGATATCAAGTATTTTTTCTCTTCCAAACCAAACGGAAGCCACTTTGAAAGCCACTAGAGGAATCCAGGTATATAGGAGGGTGTAGGCCAGGGGTCAGCAACCCCTGGCATAGCTGCAAGAGTGGCACACGAGCCAATTTTCATTGGTGTCGGCACTCGAGGCAGGAACTCAGTCCTACCCCTCCTCCTCCTTCATGTCGGCGGGGGCTTGCATGTGGATTAACAAAAGACCAGCTAATGCTACGAAACCACTAGCTAAATGGTAAAGCTCTGCTTCTTTATTTATTAACCAAAGGCCTGTAAGTAGGACTATTAGTGACTTCAAAAAGTAACACTGGCACTTGGACTGTACACAGCAGTCAAAAGGTCAAGTTTCAGCACTCTCACTGGAAAGTTTGCTGACCCCCTGCTCTAGGCATTCAAACTGTATTATGGTGTTCAGAGTCCATCAAGTCTACCTTTTCCTTTATTTGGAATTAAAACAAATAGTGAATGTCAGTGTTGAATCTTTTAGGGTGTGTCTACACCTGCATTCCTCTTTTGAAATAGGTGTGCAAATGATTTGCATATCCAGTACCTTATTTGCATATTCTAATTTCAAAAGAGCTTCTTTCAAAAGAAGAAAGCCAGTGTAGACACTGCTCTTTTGAAAGTAAACCCATCTTCGAACGAATTCTTCTTCCCTTTATTTAATGGGAAGAAGGATTCTTTCGAAAATGGGGTTTACTTTCGAAAGAGCAGCGTCTACACTGGCTTTCTGCTTTTGAAAGAAGCTCTTTCGAAATCAGAATATACAAATAAGGTACTGAATGCGCAAATTTGTACATATTTGCATTTTCGATTTACCTCATTTGCATACCTCTTTCAAAAGAGGAATGCAACTGTAGACACACCCTTAGTCAGCACTCGTATTCCTTAATATCATTGAATCCAATATTCCAATGTTTCCTAAACTTACAATATTTACATACCCCTTTCAGGACTTCCGCCTTATCAGCATGCCCAAGTCCCAGTGCTTATCTCCTGATTTTCAGTAATTTATTTTCTGCCGCATACCCCTGGAAATCCTTTTGTGTACCACATGTTGGGAAACACTGCAATATTCCAGGGTTCTAGACTAGTGATGGGCAGCAAGAGCAGTGAGTGCCCCTCCTTCATCTCAGTGACACACATGATGGGCAGTAGAGAGCAACCTGTCACCCAAGGGGGTTGCACCTTCAGCCCCCGTCTGCCTCCTTCCCTGTCTCTCCCACACTGGGGCACTCATCACCCTCCCTCCAAGAGCTTGAAGGAGCATGAATAGAGCACGAATCAGCAGATTCATGGTACTCAGAAAGTGCTGGCAGGGAAGAGAAGAGGACTAGGAAGTGTGGGGCTCCAGTGAGCGAGAGAGATTTTGGGGAACGAGAGCACACAAATCATAGGTGGAACCCCACTGAGGTTCATACGGGTTCATAGGTGGAACCCCATTGGGCAACATGCAGGCCACAGGCTGCTCAACACTGTTCTCGAAAGCTTCCTCAAAACTGTAAACCTACGCCCAAGAGGTTGGAAGTGAGAAATTAAATGAAAGATTCTCTTCATTTGGGCCCTAATCTCAAATTCAGAAATAGTTTTTTTTTTGCCTACTCATTTTCTCTCTTCAAGTGACAGCTTTGAATCCTCTGTCATTGTCTTATTAAATGATAATGCTTCTACACATTTGGCTAGCTGCCTTACACACTGTGCTGTCCATATAAGTTGTGTGACAAGCGAGGATGTCAGATTATTTGTATTATATTTATTTTGTCACCAGATGGGTGATTAGATGAATGACTAGTTTTGTTCTTAGTGTTATTTTACTTATTCCTGATCAGTGATTTGAACGGGATTTTCAGGACTGAACTTTCTGTAAACTGATGACATAGTATCATCCTAAAACCTTGCATCAAGACATGACTGTGCCTCCTTCCTTTAAAATGATTTTATATCTGGATTTTTGATATTTTTTGGGGGAGGGAGGAGGTGGCCTTTCAATCCCTAATTTTTTTTTAAATGACTGGTTTAAGTGACAGCAACGAAGGGTCCTGTGGCACCTTATAGACTAACAGAAAAGTTTTGAGCATGAGCTTTCGTGAGCACAGACTCACTTCATCAGATGCTGGTCCAGCATCTGATGTACCAGCATCTGATGAAGTGAGTCTGTGCTCACGAAAGCTCATGCTCAAAACTTTTCTGTTAGCCTATAAGGGCTGTGTCTACACGTGCCCCAAACTTCGAAATGGCCATGCAAATGGCCATTTCGAAGTTTACTAATGGAGCGCTGAAATGCATATTCAGCGCTTCATTAGCATGCGGGCGGCAGCCGCGCTTCGAAATTGATGCTCTTTGCCGCCGCGCGGCGCGTCCAGACGGGGCTCCTTTTCGAAAGGACGCCGCCTACTTCGAAGTCCCCTTATTCCAATGAGCTCATGGGAATAAGGGGACTTTGAAGTAGGCGGCATCCTTTCGAAAAGGAGCCCCGTCTGGACGCGCTACGCGGCGGCAAGGAGCGTCAATTTCGAAGCACGGCTGCCGCCCGCATGCTAATGAAGCGCTGAATATGCATTTCAGCGCTTCATTAGTAAACTTCGAAATGGCCATTTGCATGGCCATTTTGAAGTTTGGGGCACGTGTAGACATAGCCAAGGTACCACAGGACCCTTCGTTGCTGTTACAGATCCAGACTAACACGGCTACCCCTCCGATACTTGGTTTAAGTGACGCTTTTAAAGACCTGTTGCTAACTGAGAATGACCTAATTCAAACCTGATTGGACCAAGTTGCATGAATTCAGGCCAGGTTCCTGATTTTGTCCAAAGATCTCAAACAGAGGTGAATATGTGAAGGCTGCAAGCAAGAGTAAGGCCAAGAAGCTTTACCTTCGAGATTAACAAACCATCTGAAGAAAGACAGGTGTCCCAGAATCCATATGACTGATTGTCCTAGGGAGAGATGTGGACAAACAGGTCACTCTAACCTTTGACCCAGTCTCTCCTGCCTCCTGGCTTTGAGAAGTGCTGTGAAGAAGAACATAACTTACCTGGCTCCTTAACCATGGTCCCAGCTCTTATCCTGCTGAAATTCGTAAGACTGAGGTTGAAGAGTTTGCGAATATACTGCAGTATCACTACTAGGAGGAGGAAGAATGGGAAAGTAAAAGATAATAAGAGAATTCTAAGATGAACATTTTAATTGGCTCTGAAGCTGTAGTTTAGACATTAGATAATTTGGTTTCAGTATTAATGTAGTAGCCACTGTAAGTCACAGATTTAGATAAAGATGGTAAAATTATTTCCTTGGGATTTATACACAAATGGATGACAACCACCTTCTTAGGCTCATCATTAGAACTTATAAGGACTAACTTTATGATTAATTTGATGATTTATGTCTTTTTATGAGTTAAACTCCAATCCAGTGTTGGTTAATTTGATCCTGATTTGATAATTGCATCATTTTGTTTAATAGTAATAATAAATGAGCTTGGGCGATATGTTTTCATGTTTACATTTTTGTTTGTTTTAATAAAATTGTACTAGAAGATACAGAGTCACATTTTTTCAATAAGAAACAGGAGTCCAGAATCTTATGAGCAACCGGGTTAATACCAGAAAATAAACCTAAAATCTAAGCAGCTCTTTTCCTTCCTCAGAAATACACCAAATTAATCCTTGGTCCTTATCATATACAGCTTTAAAACCAGACACATAGCTGTGGAAGGTGTTACCTTTTCCAGGATATGGACACTGAGATTCACAAAACATTGGAAGTATTTTTTTCTGGAGAGCTTGCTGGATACACATGCAATATTAAAACATGTATCACATTTGCAGGAGACAAGAAACCCACTAATTTATATTTCTTCCTTTCCATTATTTGAAATTCCCATTTGCAATCTTGTGGTAACTTTATTAGAATCAGAAATCTAAACAACTTTGTAGAACAACAAAATGTATGAGCAAGTAGTGAACTGTCTGGAAAGGCAAACAATGCAGTACAGAACCGGAATAAAGCATGTGGTTAATTTTATACAAATTGTCCAGTGCAATCCACAAATGGCTGTTACATAGATAGGAAACTCACGGATGTAGTGAGAGTGGATTTGATTTTATATAATTTTTCAAATCTCATAAGAAGAATCTTGGAAGATTGTGTTATTTCAAGTATCAGAGGGGTAGCCATGTTAGTTTGCATCTGCAAAAACAAGAAGGAGTCCTGTGGCACCTTACAGATGAACAGATTTATTGGAGCATAAGCTTTTGGGGCAAAGACCCACTTCTTCAGATACATGCACAGGACTCCTTGTTGTTTTTGTGTTATTTTGATTGTACACTGCATTTTGGCCTCAAGAATATGCCATCAGAATTATGTGACCTTGCTGTAGCATTAGTGGATGTAGAGGTAGGGGTAGAAAAGTAAACGTGTCATCCCACAAACAACATACCCACCCATATATGTACACTAATTATATATTATTATACAGTATTTTGATTGACTGGTTCTTGTAATTTTTTGGTTTACATGTTCTTTAGTTTGGAGGATGAAAATGGTAAGCCAATTAAAACTGTGACATAGTAAGCAAAGCAAAAGAACACCACTGTACAATGTAGGATTCTCCAGTACCTTTCTTGTGATCTGGATTACGCTAAAAAAACAGTTTGACAAATATGACTCCCTAGTTGCCAAATTGGAAAATGGAACAAAGAACAAATCTGAGCAATCTAAACACTTGTCCGCCTTGTGTGTTGAACTATCAGCTGTTCTTCATTGCTATTTCTCTTCATTTTGACTTTTCAGTAACATAGTACGTTAGTAGATGTGGTGACACGTTTTCTTGTCATACATTCTTGTACTAATTTGTGCACCATGGTAAAAAAAAAGTTGTGCAAGAGTGCTGCAGAATGCATTTATTTATTACCTTGTTGCATGAAAGGAAATAATGATACGTTTTTCATGGTCGATTGCCTTTTTATGTATCTGGAGATGAGTGATGATCACTGTTTGATTAAAGCCTCATGGTGTGAAGACTGTGCCAGGTCACTGCATGAATGAGCAGTGTTGGTTCACATGCATCACAGCTTGGCAGGGTGAGGGAGTTTGTTTGTGTATGGAAGAAATGACAAAATAAGGAGGAGAGGTTACGTACCCTGGGCAGGAAGTTGAATTCTTCAAGATGCATTCCCCAAGGGTGCTCAGGTACACACGTGCCCTTGCATAATCAGAGATTTCTGGTAGCAGTGCCTTTTCAGCCCATGCCTGCTGCTTACACATCCTCTTGCCTTTGATGAGGTTGTGTAGAGCAAGGGTGAGCAAACTTTTTATGTTGGGCCCCACCTTTCTCTCTGGCAATTAAGAGCAACCCCCTTACCCCCCAACCTGTCTAATGTAATCCAAACCAATGGAGATTCCAGTTATGTTCATATGAAAACAAAACTTTCTGCATGTGTAAGAAAATAAATATGTAGAATGTAAAAAGTTTATTAATCGTCATATAAATGTGAACACACAAATATAAAACCAGTAGCATATTTCAATATTTTCAATGAGATGGATGAGCCTGAGGCCCAGGAGACAGTTGTGCTGCCTCCTGCGCCCTTTTGGAAATTTTATGCCTCCCCCCGAGGGGGCAAGGCCCCCACTTTGCTCACCCCTGATATAGATGCTGCATGAGCAAACTGTTCTCATTTCCTACTCTACCTCAAAGTCTACAGAGCCATCTCTGAAGCAGAGGGGAGAACAGCAGACACTAGTATAGCCATACGGATATGTCTCTCAAAAACTCGAGTTACTGCACAAGGTGAATAACTTCTTTGAGTGGTATGCCTGTGGTTGTGCCATATTAAGTTACACCTTAGCTGGAATCTTTTAAGGAGATGCGTGTTTTGGACCAGAGTCCATCACTGAGGAAAGAATGGTGTTGTCAGCTGCCACGCCAGATCTTGCAGCATTCACCAGGGGAATAGTGGTCATAAAAACTGAATATTTTTGAGTAGCGCTAGATCATAGAGTGCAATCTAGTAGTGTGTGTGCAGTCCCTCTTGCGGGGGTGTAACTAAAGCAAAGGCACAGCAGAGAAAATTACATCCAGAGAGCTACTTGGCAAGTCTGTGAGTGGTGATGGACATTCACTTATTCCAATTTGTAATGGGAACAGAGAATCTTGGAGTCTTCATGAAAGGTCCAGTCCTGTCCACGTAAAAGGCTGATGTTTTCCTCACATCTAGCATAGGAAAAGCAGATTGTCATATAGATTCAGAAAAAAGAAAACTGGACAGCTGATAAGAAATTCAGAAGGAACCTTAAGTAAGAACTTTGGATGAGGTCATAAAGATAACTACTTCTTGGAGAACCAAGTAAAGAGCGGGTCTGCCATTAGTTTCCATCTCTCAAATCTTTTGAACAGAAGTGATGGGTGTTAAAAAAGGCAGTCTTCCTGGACAGATATAGTTAATGTAGCTAATGGCTCGAAGGTTGCTTCATGAGATGCCTAAAAACCACATTAAGATACCAAAGTAATGCAGGAATTCTAATCTTCAGCAAAAAGTTGATTAGGGTGAGAAAACTTTTAGGAATGTTGCTGTGAGAAACTTCTTACTGGCAAAGGAATTACAGTAGGGTCTCAACATTTGCGAGGGTTCCATGTTGAGAGCCCTCACAAATGTTGAATTTTGCAAATATGGCAGCTGCTCTGCCTGGAGTCCGGATTCTGGGGCTCCTGACAGGGGTTCCAGGGATAGTGACAACTGCTGGTGCTCCCTGCCCAGGGACAGCGGCGGCTGCTGGCTCTCCTGCCCAGGTGCTTCTGCCTGGGGCCCCAGGGAAAGCAGCCACTTGGGCTGCTTGCGAATAATTGAATTTGTGAACCATAAGTTCGCAAATGTTGAGACCCTAATGTACTGTTATTGACACTAAAGGTACCTTGATAGCACTTACAGAAAGGCCCAATTTTTTCAATTCAACAGGTGCTCCAGGATTGAGAGAAAAGGTGACCGGACAGTAGAAAGTTGGCACCGGTTACACCGACATTTATATCATCTCCATTTCTGAAGGTAAGTGTATCTGGTAGATTTCTTTCTGCTATGTAACACTATTTCCAATAAACATGTGGTCTCTAGTCCTGAGACCCACTGAGGAACTAAGCTTGAAGCTGCAGGGCATTCAAACTGTGGTCCAATGTTTGACACACATCACCATTTGCCCTGTGCCACAAGAGGACTCAAATAAGCTCCCCATCTGAAGAGCGAATTAACCAATGTTAATATAATGCAGGAGTATTCTGCCTGCACAGAATTCCCCCATACATTTTGGATGGCTTTATTCACCAAGTGAGTGACTGTAGGATCTGACTGAGTGGACACCTACTGTCTGCGAGACTCTTTGTGTTGGGTACACAAACAGTCCTGAGCCACCTATGAAGTCACTGAAGATGCAACATGACCTTTCTTGTCATAAAAATACAATCTGTCATGTTCCATTTCAGACCTATCCTGTAACCTGAGCGTAGAAGTGGCACTCTCTGTATAAGGTTCTTCAGAGCAAGTAACCCCTAATGAAAGAAACATGTTCTACTTGTTATTGAATTAAAAAGAGCTGCTGTGAAGAGAATTCATTATGTGGGGGGTCAAGGTCAATTTCTCCAGATTTATTGGAAAATCTGAATTTCAGAATAGGTAATTTGTTGTTTAAACTGCTAACCACACCCTCTGACATAATCAAGCCTTAAGGGGTCAGTTGCTGAAGTCCACTGGCTCTGTAGATATGGAAGTCAATGAATGTAATCTACCTTGACTTTAGCAAAGCATTTGAAACAGTCTCCCACAATATTCTTGCCTGAAAGTTAAGGAAATATGGATTGGATAAATAAACTGTAAGGTAGATAGAAAGGTGGCTTGATGATCGGGCTCAACAAGTAGTGATGAACAGACTGATGTCTGGTTGGTTTCAAATGGAGGGCCCCAAGGATTGGTTCTAGGGCTGGTATCGTTCAGCATTTTTATTAATAAAAAGGAGGGTGAAAAACTGTTCTCAGTGGTGTCAGATGGCAGAACAAGGAGTAATGGTCTGAAGTTGAAGAGGGAAGGGTGTAGGTTAGATATTAGGAAAAACTACTTCACCAGGCGGGTGGCGAAGCATTGGAATGTGTTGCCTAGAGAGGTGGTGGATTCTCCATCCCTTGAGGTTTTTAAGTCCTGGCTGGACAAGGTCTGGGAGAATAATGGGATGACTTAGTGGGGGCTGGGATGACTAAGTGGGGGCTGATCGTGCTTGAAGCAGGGGGCTGGACTAGATCACCTCCTGAGGTCCCTTCCAGCCCTGAGATTCTGTGTGACCTGGATGAGGGGATGGATTGTGCCCTCATCAAATTTGTAGATGGCAGTAAGCTATGGGGAGAGGTAGATACATTGAAGGGTAGTGCTGGGTCCAGAGTGACCTAGATACACTGGAGGATTGGGCCAAAAGAAATCTGCTGAAGTTTAACAAGTACAAGTGCAGAGTCCTGCCCTTGGGACAGAAGAATTCCAAGTGTTGTTACAGGCTGAGGACCGGCTGGCTAAGTAACAGTGCAACAGAAAAGGACCTGGGGATTTTCGTGGATGAGAAGCTGAATATGAGTCAACAGGAAATCCATGAAGTCAAGAAGGCTAATGGCATATTGGGGTGCATTAGGAGGAGCATTTCCTTAAGATCTAGAGAAGTTGTTATTCCCCTTTATTTGGCACTGGTGAGGCCCCATCTGGAGTATTGTGTCCAGTTCTGGGCCCTCCAGTATGGAAAGGATGTGGATGTATTGGAGAGGGTCCAGCAGAGGGCAACCAGCATGATTAAGGGGGCTGGAGCACATGACCTATGAGGAAAGGCTGAGGGATTTGGGCTTATTTAGTTTGCTGAAGAGTGAGAGGTGATTTAATAACATCCTTTAACTTCCTGAAGGGGAGTTCTAAGAAGAATGGAGAGAGACTGTTTCCAGTACTGACAAATAGCAGAACAAGGAACAATGGTCTCAAATTACAGTGGGGGAGGTCTAGGTGGGTGGTGAAGCACTGGAATACATTACCTACATAGGTGGTGGAATCTCCATCATTAGAGGTTTTTAAGTCTTGGCTTGATGAAGTCCTGGCTGGGATAATTTAGATAGGGTTGGTCCTGCTTTGAATAGGGGCCCGGACTTGGTGACCTCCTGAGGTCTCTTCCAGCCCTATGTTTCTATGAAGTAGCAAAAAAATTAAATTTAGATGATGGAGGGAGGCAGCAATGACCAGCATGATTTTTGAGAACAATTTTGGGATGGATGACAGGCCAAAGGTAGGAGCTGGTACTGTTCTGATTGTGATTGAAAGTGAAACATGGAAATAGTTTGGGAGAAGACGTCATTGCTATGTGGCAGTAGGAATCTTCCAGGCCAAGGATCACAAACCAGTTCCCCCATTTCAAGGAGAGAATGAAAGCTGCTTTGGACACCACTCTGAATGTCCATGATTTCAGTGGGCTTGAGGGTCTTATTGCATTCCTCTTGTGCTTTTTTACACTATGATGTACCTTAAGTACTGACTTGAGACCTAAATATGGAACTGGGCAAATGGTCGGTGTGGCAAATAGGACATACAGGGGAGATTGCTCTCTTCATATAGCAACTACTCACAAAGGTATCACAGAGATTGGTGGGATAATTCACATGATTGGAATATTGGTATGGAGGGGTACAGCTTACTCAGGAAGGATAGGTGGGGTAAAGAGGGAGGAAGTGTTGCATTATATATTAAAAATGTACATACCTGGACTGAGGTGGAGATAGACATAAGAGACGAAGTGTTGAGAGTCTTTGGGTTAGGTTAAAAGGGGTAAAAAAGAAAGGTGATATCATAGTACAGGTCTACTACAGACCACCTCCCCAGGTAGAAAAAATAGATGAGGCTTTTTCTAAGCAACTAATAAAATAAACCAAAGCACAGGATAAATGCCAGTGTTCTGGCCTAATTCCTTTTGATCTTCAGCCTGCTAAAATCCACTTCTTACTGTGCTACCCTGCAGTTTATTTTTCACAGTTTATTTATTTGGACATCATTAAGCAGAAAATGCTCAACTTTTAGCAGTAATAAGGCACTGACCTGACTGTTTAACTGTGAAAACAAATCCTATGAAAAAAAGGAAGTTTCAGAACGAACAAAACTCTGGCCTGTGCTCTTAAAAGAGAAATACAAAGAAAATCTCACATTTGATATTGACTTTTTAAAAAACAGCTTTTCAAAAACCTCCCACTAATTTCCACATTCAGAAGTTTACCTCTGAACTGTCATAGCCATTAGGTAGCTGGAGAAACAGCATCTTATGAAGTGAAAGCTTTCGACAGAGGAAGAAGTCAATTTATTTTGCCTTATAATTACAATGATGGAAGCACTTATTGTTTACCCCTCACTGTGTTGAATGCCCTGAAGCTAGTATTTTCCTGATTACGGATTCTTTCTTAAGTTTATTATTCAAACACTGTCCTTAGTACATAATGTACAAATGCTGACCACTTCTGGAGCTAGTGTTTATAAACTGCATAACTCTTTCACGGTACTGCTTGTGTATCAATATGGATTTTTAAATTGAAAAAAGCAGTTTTTAGTGCCACATTATAGAATCACAGAACACTAGAATTGGAAGAGTCCTTGAGAGCTCTTGAGTCCAGGCCCCTGCCCTCCAGGCAGGACCAGGTATCTCTAGACCATCCCTGATAGACGTCTGTCTAAGCTGCTTTTAAATATTTCCAGTGATGGAGATTCCACAAACCCCCCTAGATAATTTATTCCAGTGTTTAACTACCCTGATGCTTAGGAAGTGTTTCCTAATGTCCAACCTAAACCTCCCTTGCTGCAGTTTAAGCCAATTGCTTCTTGTCCTCTCCTCAGAGGCCAAGGAGAACAATTTCTCTTCCTCCTCCTTGTAACGCTCTTTTACATACTTGTAAACCACTATCACGTCCCTGCTAAGTCTTCTCTCTTCTATAGTAAACAAGCCTGGTTATTTCAGTCTTTCCTCATAGCTCATGTTCTCTAGACTTTTAATCGTTCTTGTTGCTCTTCTCTGGACCCTTTCCAATTTTTCCACATCTTTCCTGAAATGTGGTGCCCCAAACTTGACACAGTGCTCCAGTGGAGGCGTAACCCTTGCAGAGCAGAAGAATGATGACTTGTTCTTGCTCACCACACTCCTGTTAAGGCATCCCAGAATCATTTTTGTCTTTTTTGCAAGTGTCACACTGTTGACTCCTACTCAGCTTGTGGTCCACTATGACCCCTAGATCCCTTTCTGCAATACTCCCTCCTAGGGAGCCCCTTTCCATTTTGTATGTGTGAAACTGATTGCTGAGTTCAGTACTTTGCATTTGTCCTTATTGAACTTCAGTTTATTTGCCTTGGACCATTTCTCCAGTTTGTCCAGATCTTTTTGAATTCCGACACTATCCTCCAAAGCACTTGCCACCCCTTCCAGCTTGCTATCATCTGCATACTTGATAAGTGTACTCACTATGCCATTAGCTAAAACATTTATGAAGACATTGAACAGAACTGGCCCCAAAACTGATCCCTGTGGAACCGCCACTTGTTGTTCCCTTCCAGTGTGCAAACCATTAGTAACTACTTTCTGTGAACAGTTATCCAGCCAGTTATGTACCCACCTGAGAGGAGCCCCATGCAGGTTACATTTCCCTAGTTTACTGATAAGATGATCATATATTAATTGTTTTACTAAAGTCTAGGAATACCATATTCACCACTCCTCCTTTATCACAAGCCTTGTTATCCCATCAAAAAAAGGTATTTGACATGATTTGTTCCTGACGTATATATGTTGATTGTTACCTAGCACCTTATTATCTTCCTGATGTTTTGCAGATGGATTCCTTAATTATTTGGTCCGTTATCTTTCCTGGCACAGAAGTTAAACTAACTGGTCTGTAATTTCCTGGGTTGTTCTTGTTTCCCTTTTTATAGCTGGATACTATATTTGCCCTTTTCCAGTCTTCTGGAATCTCTCCCAATTTACATGACTTTTCAGTGATCATAGCTAGTTGCTCAGCTACTTCCCCTACTTGCTCCTTGCATATTCTAGGATGTATTTCATCAGGCCCTGGTGACAAGGCATTTAACTTTTTTAGGTAATTCTTAATTTTCCCTATTTTAACTTCTTGACCTACCCCCATTTCCACTAACATTCACTATGTTACACATCCAGTCTCCATCCACCTTCTTGGTGAAAACTGAAGCAAAGAAATTATATAGTACCTATGCCATTTCCACATTTTCTGTTATTGTGTCTCTGTCTTCATTGAGGAATGGGCTTACCCTGTCCTCGGCATGTCTCTTGCTCCTAATGTATGTTTTCTTGTTTCCCTTTATGTCTTGAGCTGGATTGAGCTCATTTTGTGCTTTCTCCTTTCTAATTTTGCCCCTGAATTCCTGTGTTACTTGTTTATATTTCTCCTTTGTACTTTGACCTAGTTTCTACTTTTTATACAATTCCTTTTTGATTTTAGGTCATTCACAATCTCCACTTTAAACCACACCGGTCTTTTGCCACACTTTCTATCCCTTCTATAAAGAGCAATTATTTGCTTTTGCATCTTTAGTAATATTCCTTTGAAAAATTGTCAACTGTCCTCAAATGTTTTTCGTCATCATCTTGCTTTCCATGGAACCTTGCCTACCAGCTCTGTAAGTTTACGATAGTCTGCCTTCCTGAACTCCATTGTCTTTATTTTGCTGTTTTCCTTCTACCACATCTTAGAATCATGAGCTCTATCATTTCACGATCACTTCCACCCAAACTGCATGCCACTTTCAAATTCTCAACCAGTTTCTCCCTATTTGTTAAAATCAAATCTAAAACAGCTTCACCCCAGGAGCTTTGCTCGCTGTCTGAAATAACAAAACTGTCTCGCATGCAGCCAAAGAACTTCTTGGGTAATCTGAGCCCTGCTGTGTTTTTCTTCCAACAGATGTCTACGTAGTTGAAGCTGCCCATTATCACCAAGTTCTGTGCTATGGATGATATGGATTGCTTAAAAAAACCTTCATTCATCTCTTATTCCTGGCTAGGTAGTAAAAATTAAAAATGCCTTGGAAAATTTTGTTACACTAACTTCCAGTCTCAACGAAGTTTGGAAGAGGCTATTAGTAACCCAATAACTCATCTCATATCTGCGTATATTTGTCAGGTCTTTCTCCTATATGTTTTAATTGAAAAGTCCCAGCTGTTAAATACATTGATGAATGTTATTTGTCAGTATTTTATCAGCTGTCACTTTACTCATCCCTAGGTGTTGACAACTGCCTTACATTTTATCAACAGGTCCTAAGAAATGGTATAGTACAATTATCTAAATATATAGAACACCTTTTTTCTGTGCTAGTTAAGCATTTTCTTATCCTTCTTTGAATGTTACAGTGATTTGTTGTTTGGGTTCCAAATATGTAAGAAAGAGAGAGAGAGAGAGAGAGAGAGAGAGAGAGAGCGCACTTGCAATATTCTTTCCTATGGTGTCTAGTAACCTCACCTGTACTCATTTCATATCCTTTTACGTGTTTTGCAAGTTCCTTCTCTTTGTATCAGATAGCTAGCAATTTAAAAAGGTGGTGTTGACCATCATTCTATAAAATCACTTGCCTCTGTGTGTATGTACATATAGCTGCTTGGGTATTTCACAATGGGGGCAAAGAGATTTAATACAATCCTAAATTTACTATATTAATGCGGCTCAGGTAAAAGCAACCTCGCACCTCTCTGTCTCAAATCACTTAGATATCTTGTCACTGTCAGGGCCTATTTTATGACTACATCACTATGGTGTCTGTTCATCTGTCCCAGTGCTGCACTGCCTCCCTGTCATGCCTCAAAGGACTGAAAGATCATATATATGATTGGCTAATAAAAGAGGCTGAGATTTTTAAAGGAACTTAAGCGTATTAGGTGCCTAACTTGAATGTCATGTGAGATGGGCACTCTGGCTCCCTTTGAAAGTCCCAGCATTAACAAGTGCCGGGGGAGCCTTTTTTGGGATCTTGAACCTTGAGTGAGAGAGTACTCCATATTAAAATACTCCAGAGCAGTCACTGGTAAACTAGATGGGTGGTCTCTTGCCAGATACATGCTAGATATCTATGTAAGCCTGGGTTCTGTCAGAAGGCACAGATTTACTTGGATATACATCAGTCTTCAGACTAGAGCTAAGGCGGGTAACCTCACAGCCCAGCATCCTTTTGACAGCTATCATCACCTCTCAACACTGCCTAAAGTCATGATCTTGTTCTGAAAAATATTAAGGGCCTTATCTAGTGAACTTGAATCTGTCTGACCTCTCCCTCAACTCTGAACGTCCGAAGAGCATTAAAATTAAATGACTCATTTAGTCCACCTGAGTAATCTGGGGGCTTTAATGTTATATAGAATGTGGCCCTTAGAAGCTACCTATGCTTATACCCGTGGTGTCCAATACGCTTACTGCTTGGTACATGGGGTAAACTGGACACCGTGGTGTGGTGAAATCCAGCTCCCTGGGGCCATACACATGGAGCGTGTGATGGAGTGGGGGGAGTGCATGGGTGAGTCAGGCTGGATGTCCGAGGCAAGCAGCAGCTCCCAGTGGCTAAGGATGACCCTGGGGCTACAACTGGCAGGTAACACCTCTGCCTGAACAAAGAGCAGGGAGGAGCTGAGCTGGGTTTTGAATTGGGGGCGGGAGTTAGAGGCGAGGAGAAGGGAGAGCTGGAAGGCAGCCAGCCTGAGGAGGGGAAAGCTACACCCCAGAGGGGCACCCCTCGGGGTCTTCCCCCCAGGACAGGTTGGAAGGACTGTCTCTGGCTGCTATGCTGTTGCTTCTGTGACAAACTGGACATCTGTTGCCTAATAAACCTGCTGTTGTACCTGCTGAGTGAGAGTCACTCCTGCCAGCGGACGGGGTGCAGTGCAGGGGGACCCCTGAACCCCATCACAGAGCGCCCTCCACCTGCTCCATGCACGTGCCCCACCGCTTGATGGGACAAATGCATAGTGGCAGTGGTGGTGGCTCCGGCCCAGAGTTGCTCAGCTCCTGCGGCCCCGGTCTGGCTTGCGTGGTTCTGACTGTGGTGCGTGCAGCCCGGCAGCTCCAGTGGCGGTGGCAGCGGCTCTGATGAGTCGCCAGCAGTCTGTGAAGGGGGAGGGGGTGTCTTGCAAAGAGAGTGGGGGGAGGGCATTTATTTTGAGTGTGGTGGGGGGCAGGCTGTGGCCATCCTTGAACTTCTATTGGATCCCAAGGAAAATACTGAGGGAACACAGGAAGGATCTAGCACTAGAGAAGGGGCACTGAAAGGAGGAACTTTGAGAACCTACTTTTACATTTTCCTCTACAAGCATTAGCCATCAAAAATAAACCTTATAAAAGGGGTGTTATATAAGTTTCATTGTTTAAGTTGTTTTTGAAACCTTAACTTTTGTAGCTAGCTTTGCCCCGTGACACTCCTGTCACAAACAGTAGCTTTAACACCGCCAACAATTATACGCCATATATATTGCACTGTTTTGGCGAGCCCATAAATACCATTTCTTACCATTTCCAAATTGTGTCCCTTCATCTACAGAAGGAGTGTCCAAGGACTTGGGCAGGTTTTGGAGAACCCACCTAGCAATCAGTGGGTATGCACCCTTATGTAAGGTCAGCAGAAAGTGGTGATTTAGCAGTGATATTGTGTACCAGGAGCACAACCTCTTCCCTTTAGTCATGTTAATAGTCTCACTGAAGTGAATGGAGCTAGCTGCATGAGCAGGACAGATCCAGAGATAAGGCTCAATAAGCTCCCCCCATTAAAATGAGTGGCAAAACTTCCACTGACTTTCCCTGGGCTCAGGTCCATATTGTCTACAATCAACGCATATATTCCCAACAGTATCAGTGGGGAGTCCACTACAGATTAAGGGAAGCTTTTGGTTCAAATACCTGAGGTCACTTCTATCTATATGCACCCCAAAAGAATTTACAAAAGAGAAGTGGCAAGAACAAACACTTTAATTTTGTACTCTCTCATTACAGCCTTTTAGAAAGATGAATCATGTGCCCTTTTCTATATCTGTTACAGTCTTTGTCATGAGAAACACATCATAATCTCAGCGAATGATATAGTCTGTGCTGTGGCAAAAAACATGTAAAATAAAGTTGCTCATGTTTGTATGTAAGGTACAAAATACCCATATTTAACAGTAACAGCTGTTCTATAACATATTACCACAACAAGCAGTATACATTTCTGGCACTTTCAAAAAAGTCTGTGAGAAACTTGTAGATCATATCTCATCGGATTTTCTAGTGTACTGAAAATAAGCATATAAATATATAAAGAAAACTGTCTTATTTTGGAATGAATCATACCATTTAGGAATGTAGGCGACACTTTTTGTCAGAGTATGGCAGCCATTTAATGCTATCCCTTAATCAAACAGGATAAAATTAGATTTCCTATTACATTTCAGCCAAATGGTGATTTGGGAGAGTAGGGATTAGGGTCCAGGATGATCTAGGCATATTGGAGGATTGGGCCAAAAGAAATCTGATGAGGTTCAACAAGGCTGCACTTGGGACAGAAGAATCCCAGGCAATTGTTACAATCTGGGGACCTGCTGGCTAAGTAGCAGCACAGCAGAAAAGGACCTGGGGATGAGAGGCTGGCTAGGAGTGTGCCCTTGTAGCCAAGAAGGCTAATGGCATATTGGAGTGCAGTAGGAGAAGCATTTCCATCAGGTTTAGGAAAGTTATTCCCCTTTATTTGGCACTGGTGAGGCCACATCTGCAATATTGTGTCAGGTTCTGGGCCTCCTAGTATAGAAAGGATGTGCATGCGTTGGAGAGGGTCCAGCAGAGGATAACCAAAATGATTATGGGGCTGGAGCACCTGAACTATGGGGAAGGCCTGAAAAATTTGGGCTTATTTAGTTTGTAGACGAGAAGAGGGAGAGGTGATTTGATAACAGCCTTCAGCTTCCCGAAAGGGGTTTTTAAAGAGGATGGGAAGAGGCTGTTCTCAGTAGTGATGGATGGCAGAACAAGGTCTCAAGTTATAGTGCGGGGTGGTCTAGGTTGGATATTAAGAAAAATTACTTCATTAGGAGAGCGGTGAAGCACTGTAATGTGTTACCTAGAGAGGTAAATCCCATTAAATGCTGGCTTGACAAAGTCTGGGCTGGGATGGTTTAGATGAGTTGATCTTGCTTTGGGCAGGGGGCTGAACTCAACGACCTCCTGAGGTCCCTTCCAGCTCTAGGATTCTATGATTTCATCCATGGAGGACTTACCTTTCACTGTGAAAACAAGCCACATAATTTGTTTGCTTTATTACTGCAGCTAAATATTAATTGAAACAAACCTTATTTCCTGGGATCAATAATCTCTACAGGAGGTACTGAACTGATGGCACAGAAATGCCAATCACAGCACAGTTGTTTGAATTTTTAGGGTTCCTTATGGTGAAAGTAAGTTAATTCCATGTCTACCATCCCAATTAATTTCTCTACAGGTCAGCAGTGATGTAGATCTTTTTACTATTACTTATTGTTAACAAATATAAAACCTACCTTATTCTTGGTGAAAAACTGCTACAACTGGGAATAGGTAAGAATTATTAATCCACCATCATTGATGTTACTAGTATTACATTTTGGACATCCTTGGATGCTACATGCTCTCTCAGAGCTTGATCTTGGAAAGCACGCAGCACTTTTAGCTCCTGTTGACACATATGTGAAATGAAACCCTCTGAGGAAGCATTCAGCTCCTTATAGAATCTGCCCCTTAGACCCTGTTACTTTGATGGAAATGCAAAATGAATAGCAAAACACAAAAAAAGTCTGAAACATAAAAAATAAAAGTTACATTTATTTAAATAAAACTATACACACAATGTACAATGGATATGGCTTATAAACAGCAACAAAACAAAAATGGTAGTTCCTGAAGTACAAAGATTAAAAAAAAGCCTACCTGTGCTTCAGTTTCTCTGAGTAAGTACACATTTTTGTTAGTCTTGCTTGTACTAGGAGTCACACTGATTAACGAAAGCCGCATTTGACCATGACAATTATACTGGAATAGCTACACATCAGGAAAACAACCAGTGATTGTACAATTACTTTCACAAAAATTTTAAAGTGAGGCTCCTTGTCTAAATTTAAAGCACAGAAGATAAAACTGCAATGTATTACAAATGCCATCTCCCAGATGCTCATATACAGGCCACGGGAAGGCAATCAGATCTGTACTGTCCCACCCTTCTCCAAATGCCAAAACCCCCCAGCCACTGTATTACAATGCTTCATCGCCATTTTTCCTTCCCTGTCCTACAGCCTTCTAGTGTTTCTGTATGTACTCTTTGGCATTTGGATGTAGTCTCTCACAAATAGGGTTAGGTTTTTTTTTTTGTTGTTTTTTTTTTTTTGTTTTGAATACTGTTTCCTGAGTTTGTGTGGATCAATGGAATTTTTCAGTCTTAGAAATTTGGTAAGGTTCTGTAGCCTCTTTTTCTGTGATACATTACTTACTTGGAAGATTTTTTTTTTAGCAAAAGGGAAAAATAAAAGTTTTAGAGAATATGCTGTATTCCCTAGCAATGCGAAGCAAACCACAGTTGATGTGTTAGTGGTTTTCTAACTTTTTTTTTACCGGTCACTTCATGAAGCCAGCTTCTGAATGCAATCCCCTCCTCTTATAAATTAAAACCTTTTTATTACAGTTAACGCTATTTTAAATGCTGGAAGTGAAGCAGGATTGGGGAGTGGAGGCTGGCTGCTCACAACCCTTCATAACCCCCAGTATGAGAACCTCCTGTGTGATATGATTAAAGAAAAACAGCATACCAATCAGTATTGTAAACCCCTGGAAAACCATTTCTCTTGCACATGAGGAAGCAATTTTGTAATAATTTTTAATATATGATCTTCTAGATCCATTTCCCTTTTCCCTTTTAAACAATTATAAATTATTTAGGGCTTTTTGTGCAACTGGAAACATCTGCTTGAATGCACAGCTCTTTTTAAAAATGAGGAGATAAAAGTAAATGTGCTGTTCATATCTGAGAGCAGTGCCAACATGCCCTCTCTTTATGGCAATAAAGCATAAATATAGACACTAATGGGTTTAAGTTCACCGCAGAGTCATCTGGTGCAAAATAAATCTAAAGCTGACAGCCAGCTACATGCACTCAACCGAGTAATTTGTTGAATTTTTTCAATATCATTAAGAATTGCACATTATGAGATTCAGCATGCCTAGTACTTGGTAAGACCTGATTGTGTACACGTGTGTCAAATATTGTTGCCTGCTCACACCTGAAGCCAAAAAACTGAACAATAAAATTCATAGTGCAAAGAACTTTTACTGATGTTCCTTTCATAGCATTCAACTTGCTCTTTATATTTCTGGTTCTTTAGAGTACACAGATTCCTAATGTTTTAGCAGACACAGCATCATATAGACATAATCGGATTAGAAATGTTGTCTGTACTCTTATAATTCCAGAAAGGTTAAACTATAAACATTTACTATTAAAGGTATTTTCTTACCTCACTTGAAGATTGCAGAAGACCTGCCTATACAAAACATCAGTCCTGTGCCTATACTGAACAGATGTTTTACAGCTATCACAGAGAAAACGTGTTAAGGTTGCAACTTCTATGCTAACCTAAAATACAAAAATAGACACCAGTGCTCTGTGCAAGCATTCAATGTGGGCAGCCATTTTGTTCAAGTTTCACTGAGTCAAATCCTGATGATCTTATGCAAGCAAGTTCTACCAGTGGCTTTATTCACATGAATAAGACAAGCAGAGTTTGGTCTTAAATGCCAGATACATATACCCTTTTAAGCCTAATTGTTTTCTATTCCTCGAAAGACTGGCTCTCAAAATAGAAGATTTCATTCCTTACAAAAGTTTTTAAAATATAAAGGCTGAACATAGTAATAACTCTGCCATTAAGATGTGTCACTTCTCTTCATTAATACATTAGTAAACAGTGCAGTTTGCTCATGAAAAAAATCAATTTTCTCAGAATTACTCCTCCAATATGAAGTCCCTCTGTCTTGAATCAATATGTTGTACTTCGTAACAGTAGCAAAGGATGGTTTGTATTCATAAAATCCAGGCTGAAGAATACTTAGTTTTATACCTGTAATTATCCCACTACACAGGTTTGGAGACAGATCCTCAGCTTTTGTGAACAGTCAGAGGCCCCTTGGTGCTGTGTCAGTGTGTTTTCTGTAAGTCTTCTGAATCTATAAACATTTGTTCCAAATCAAAAGCTTGGCATGCAAAGCTTCTGCCTTGCCTAAAATATTCTATTTGTAAATACCAAAACACTATTGTGCCCGGTCCTGTTTCAGTGCACAGTGCTGTGTGGTTTTTTTAAAAATACGATTTGGGAATTAGTAACACTTAAAAAAATAACTGGGGATAATGTTTAAGGTTCAAATGTATGTGAAATTGTTTATTATAATAGTTTAAGACCTTTCTTGGCCATGACTGCTCGAGGTTCACTGTTTAAAATAACGTAATTAAATACAATATGATCATGGCACAGCAGTAATTCAGAGCCAAAATGTTTTTAAAAGATCACAAGATTGTGATATAAAATATAGAGAAAAAGACCTTGAAACATTCCTTTTCCATTCTATAGAATTTAACATGGATAATGTCAGTGGGGTTTACAAAAATTACTCTAACAACCTACAGACTATAATAGAGAATGATATCTTTCCACAGAATTTTGTACATTGGTTTAAAATTCTATAAAAAGCTGTAATTTTCCAGCAAGTTCGATACTGTAACCCCCCTGAGTTACACACAGATTGCGTTCCTGGGCAACCACGTGTAAGTTAAATTTTGTGCAAATCGAGGAAACTGGGAAACTGACCAGCACTGGTCAGTTTCCTGGCTCCCAGGACTGGTGGGGAGCTGTGAACCAGCTGGTAGGATGGCTCCTGGCTCCCAACCGCTTATAAGAATCAAGACACTAACCAGTTTCCTGGCTCCAGCAAGCCAAGGGGAGCTGAGAGCCAGGCTGCCATCTGGTTTGCAGGTCCCCACCACTCACGATTTCAACTTGTGTTAATCCAAATAATGTGCAAGTTGAAATCGCATAAATAGGGTTTTTACTGTAGAGTTAATTTACAAAGAAAGCATGAGAATACAGGCTGAAGCCCCTAATGGACAGAACCCAGTAATTTTTTAAAATATAACCATAGCAAATAGGATGTTGAGCTCACAGCACATGTGGCAGGTAGCCTGACAGGCTAGATTGTAACATCGCTAAGGAAGACTTTGGTTCAGTAAATCCAAATTAAGATTTTATATGGCTCAATTCTGTAATGGTTAAATATCCATGTACAAATACAGATCTACAGGTTATAATGCAATGGTTATCCATCAGTAAATTATATAATAATAACAAAAGGAACACAATGCCTTCTGTTCTCTGTGGCTCACTCTGGTCTAATGGGCATATAATAAATAAAATAAACTTCTAAATACATATTTAGCAATCAAATAAGACAGTGCCAAAGAAGACGTGTGTGAATAAACCATACAAGTACCACAATATTATTTAAATGCCAGTGATACCTGCTTTCAATAAGCTGTCTCAAGTACATTTATGGCGTGGGTGACAGCCTGACCTCTCTAAAGTCAATGGGAGCTGGGGCCAGAATTTCAACTCATGTATTTAAGAATATGTTAGCTTTCAAATATTTAGGCAGACATGTAAATTTTACTAACATGACTGCTCATTTTCCTCAGGTTACATGAGCACGTTTGTCAGATTACAGTCAAATATACGTTTTTTATTACATTATACCACATATCTAAATGAATTGGAAGTATAATGTAGCAGTTCATTATATTAACGGCAGGGATGGTGGCTGTGGTTACCTTTGTTTTGACAAAATTCTGAATTTTGTAATTACACTTTGCCTACATTATCTTAAACTTCCACTCAATTTTTACTTTTCTTCCTGCCCTAAATTCTTTATTTCAAAAGTGCAGAGGGCAAATGAACATCAGTCATCAATGAATGATTTTGTTTTTGGTTGGGGGATAGGGAAAATAGAATTAACTGTCTTTACAAGGCCTCACAGAACAAAAAAAAAACAGTCATGTAGCACTTTAAAGACTAACACAATAATGTATTAACAAAACAAAAAAAGCAGTCAAGTAGCACGTTACAGACTACCAAAATAATTTTATTAGGTGAGACTCAATATTGAATGTGTTCTGGTATGGCTATGGTCTGAAGAAGTGGGTCTGTCCCACAAAAGCTCACCTAATAAATTAGTTTGCTAGTCTTTTTAAGTGCTCCTTTACTGCTTGTTTGTTTTGATAGTATATCGACTAGCATGGCTCCCTTGCTCTTACTATTCAATAAAGTGATGAGCTTTGGTGGGACAGCCCCACTTCTTCAGAGTAGGACATTCTGATGAAAATAAAAATGTGCTACCATGAGAATTTAATAGAAATTTAAAAAAAAAAAAGAAATGAAAAGTGAGAAATCAGCTAAATAGGGCAAAGGATGGGGAAGAGAGGGAAGAAAATTACTTAGTGTCTATTAAGTGACTTGCTTGGGACTACTATGAATGGGGAAAGTGTCAAAGATCAAAATATCAAAGATGGGGAAAGTGTCCCCTGTAATGTATAAGGTAATTGTTATCTCTATTGAGACCTATGCACAAAGTGTCAAATTTGAGAATAAACTTCAGTTCACGTGTCGCCCTTTCTAATCTGGTGTTAAAGGCTGGTTTTTTTTTAGGATGCAGAATTTTCAGGTCTTTAATGCTCTGGCCTGCTCCATTGAATTGCATACTGTCAGGTTTGTGTGTATGCAGATGCCTGATGTCTGATTGTGTCCATTCATTCTTTGGCAAAAATGAGTGTCTAGTCTGTCCCATATACATAGTAGAGGAGCATTGCTGGCACATGATGACATATATAAGATTAAAGACTCTGGCGTCACCATTACTGGACCTAACCGCATCAGTTACATGATCAGGGGCTCATATTCCTGTTCCTCCACTAACATTATATATATGCCATCATATAGCTACACACACACACACACACAGATTTTTATACAGTAATGCCAAAATCTACATGAGGATTGTGTGCCCATGCCCTCTCGCATGCCTTGAATTTTGCATAAGTCGTGGGGGGGGGGGGGGGGAACGGAATTTTTTCCCCCAGTGGAATGTACATTCTGCAGCAGGGGCACCTGGAGCTCCTTCTGAAAGGTAAGTCCTGGGGTGTGGGGGGGGGCAGTTGGGGAGGGTTAAGCCTGGCGGTGGATTGGGTCTGTGGGGGAGGGGGGATGGCGGGGGGGGGCGGAGCTAGAGCCACACACGGGGGTGGTGAGCTGGGGCTGTGCTCAGGGGTTGAACCGGTGCCGCACTCAGAGGGTTTGAATCAGGGTTGGGTGGGAGGGAAAGGGTTGAGCTGGAGCCACATGTGAAGGGGGGTGACCCAGCGTTGGAGCCAGAGAGCCACACGTGGGTTGTGAGCGGGGCTGGGAGTTGGGGTTGAATCCAGGCTGTGTGTGAGACAGGGCTGAAGGAGCAGGATTTCGAGTTGTGCTTAACTCGCATTAATGTGAGTTAAGTGCAACTCAAAATCATGCATTTTGAAGGTTTACTGTACAGAGAGTTTATTCTCAAGTGCAACACTTGTGCCTAGGTCTTAATAGCCATAGCAGTTACCTTACAAGGACAGTTTCCCCATCTTTGATATTCATAAAGATCTCAGGCAAGCCACTTAACAGACACTTGCAGTAAGTAATTTTCTTCCCTCTCTTCCCCGTCCTTTGCAGCCTCCCTCCTTTTGTCCTATGTAGCTGCTTCGTCAGTTATTTTATTTTTTCTATCTTTCTGTTAAATTCTTGTTGTACCAGTTTACTTTCATCAGAATTTCCAGATCTGAAGAAGTGGGTCTGTCCCACGAAAGCTCATCACCTAATAAATTATTTTGTTAGTCTTTTAAAGTGGTCACATGACTGCTTTTTTGTTTTGTGAGGATACAGACTCACACAGCTACCTCTCTGTGATTATAAACCCTGTAATGCCTACAAGACAAATTGAGGAGCGGCAAAATCCCTATTGAGAGAGTATCCTTTGCCAACATATTGCATTACACAGATAGAGCTAACTGGCCACAATGTAGCATGCTAAGGAGTACCTACCCCCATTATTATACTTATTTTGGGCTTGATGCTGCATCAAAATTAAAACCATATATGTCTACAATTCCACTCTAAAGAACTATGTTATCTCTACTACATAGGAATCATATCAGCCAGCACTAAATAAAGGCACATTTTAGGCTTCACTATGCACAGAAACACTAGAGCTATGTCTACACTAGAGAGATCTTTCAAAAGAAGTATTTCCAGAAGACCTCTTCTGAAAGAACTTATTCTGAAAGAGCGCATCCACACACAAAAAAGTGGATCAACAGTGTGATCTGCTCTTTCGAAAGAAAGGGTCCACACAGCCCACCCACTGTTTCAAAAGAACGACCCAGAGATTGAAAAATTAGGCCCCATGAGGACTGCTCTTTTGTAAGAAGGGCCCTGAGGAGCAGCTACTTTCATTTTCTTTTGGAAGACAATTTCAAAAGGGGGTGCTCTTCCTGAAATGGGCTAGTAAGAGTTATTTTTGAAAGGAACACCACATTCTTTCGATTTACATTCAAAAGAACGCTTCTTGTTTATAGATGTTCCACAGGATCTTTCAAAAGAACCCCCTTCAATTGAAAGAACTTGCTAGTGTAGACGTGGCCTCAGTGAAGTATACGGGCAAATACGGGTCACTGTATTCATACAGGTAATTCCTCTGATACCACTGGGACTAGCAAAAAATGCCAAGAATAACACATCCACCTGACACTGTCGACGCAGAATGCATTTACCAGATTATAAATGGTAGTTATTAAAATTACATTATGTAATTATCAAACTTCAAACTACAATCTACAATTACCAAGCTTCTACAGAGAAGCAGAATGTAATTACCAAATTTAAGACTGGCCAAGAAACCGGGATTAACATGCTTTGTAAAGAATGTCACAGAGTCTTTGACCAAAAGGGACTGGGATCTTTGTTTTATCCCAATGCAAAAGACACCGTCTCCAGCAGGATGGTCTCTCTTCATGAAGTACTTGGGTATACTATCAGTACAGACCCGCATGGCTGTGCCCCCCACCCCAGTGGAATCACTAAACATAAATTACTGTAGCAATCTGCATTTTCCTTCTTGGTCTTCCATCAAACAACTTTTGAGGTTCAATTTTACTACTTTATGGAATCTGAATAAGTTACAGCCTAGCATTGAAGTCTGCATATGCTTGGTTTTCAGAACACTCAAGCAGTAATTGAGGTTTTCTTTCATAATAACTGACCAGTTATTTCAATCTAAAATAGGTCCACTGATAGTCAACCAAGATAACTCCTAGTTTTGTTACACCCTCCCAAATCATGACACAGGAACAACAATTATTATATTATCTAATGAGTATCAATGTGTGTTTCTTATTACATTGTACACTTAGGTATCAGCTTTTCCATATGTCCCTTCAGGTGGTCTGTAGTACTTTGGGAAAGCCATCAGCTGTATCATGTTGAATGCATACTTTCTGCATTTGATATTCTTCAGTACATTCTCTATGCGGCATCCTTCTCTGGTGAAAGGGGAAAAAGTACAACTTCATGAAACAGAATAAATAAATATGTTTTATTTCTTCATTGCAGAGTTGCAGCAACAGTTGAAGTAAAAATAACAAAAGATTCAAATCTACATTTTTGTTTTTCCACAAGTGATGATACATCTTACAAAATTAAATCCAAGGCCAGCCCCAACACAGTTATTGCCCTCAGAAATACACAATGAGTATGTTATATTTGCCCCCTAAGTTTTAATTAAAGTTTCATAAATTTTTTTAAATAATTTATTTAATGATACATTTTCACATTAACTTTAGAAATATATTTGCCTCTTAAATCCTTTCACAAGATTTCTTCAGCCTTTTTTACTGTATGCATTGAAGTCTACATGTAGCCCTAAATACACAGGTTCTAGGAGTAAGGCATTTTATTTAGTCTGGCCCTGTAGATTTGTAAAGGAAATTTTCACCTCTAGTATATTTCAATATGTTTAGCTTTGCAATGAGGAAAAAGTCAAAAAAACCAAAAAGGCTTTCCAAACAGCCTAACCCAAATGTCTTCTTTACTAAGGAAGGATGCTTGTTTACATACAGTACAAAAGTCACACCTGCCAAATTGGTGCCTCAAGACATAAACAAAACTTTGTTAAAAAGAATATAAAAGTGTCTTGAAAGCAAAAGCAGCAAATGTAACCAAAGCAACAGTTACAGACAGGTTAATTTAATTACAAAACAGAACTCATTCTACCTCCATATAATTACTTGACAGAAGAGGGTTAGTTGAAGCAATGTAGTAACATAACCTAGTGGTTAAAACAAACAAGATTCTATCAGTGAATAAATAACACAAAAAAAGTAGCACAATGAAAATTAATTTGACAAACTGTCCCATCCATTATTATTGGATCAGGTTAGTTTGTATTGTGCACAATCACTTTTGATATATATGACCTTTCTTTGAGCTAGTTACGTGGGAAAGCTTTACCATGACCAAAAAGAGGAAATGAACTAATTTAATGCATAGTATATTTCTTAGACTTCAGGAAAAAAAATGAAAACACTATACAGTTTAGACATTTGTATCCTAAAGACAAATCCTGTGAGACTGAAACTGTAGAAATATTACAGCATATTTCTTTTATTTTTAAATTAATTTGTTACTGTTTGTAGAAAAGAAAGGAACACGAGTGAAGTTTATTGATATTTGGCTAAAAGTAAAGCAAGACTTAAGATAAGCCACACAACCAGCAAGTGTGAGCTGACAAGCAGCAAGGCGACAGGATAGAAGTGACGAGAAGTTGGCTTGTTATCAGTTAGACAGCCTGTTTCGGGATCATCCGACTCATTCAGTGCTCCCTGGTTTTGTCTGCTGTTAAACAGGGGAAGTTAGGAACACACAGAATAGCATTTAAATAGCAAAGAAAGTCAATATTTAGGTATTCTGACAACAAAGAGACACTAAACATGGCCAATTGTTACAGTGGATTTATGCGAAATAATTGCAAACATTTTACTCTGTTCTCCACTCAAATGGGAAGCACAGCAAACTAGCTAACTAGCTGTCTATTGTTTTAAAAAGCTTTAAAAGTGTGTTTAAGTGACATTCATGAGTTAGAGGCCCTTAATAACAAAAATGTAATGAGCTAGACTGCAACTAAGACAAACACATGAAATTGATCTGTAGTGAAATAAATGAATGGCCTCAGAAAGGAAAAACAACAACATGGTATGTCACAATGTGACACCAAGCAAAGCAGTGTCTCTGTGGTGCTCACATTTTTGTAATCCACTCCACCTTCACCATCAGCTTCTTGTACATGGGATGTTTTTTGAAACAATTCAGTTATTTTTTATTTTTGGTTCTTTTAAAATAATTGGAACAAAATAAACTTTTTTTTGCTCAACTCAGAAGCACTGTTCACTCCATCTTATGAGCTATATAAATAGTAATATTTTTAATTCAAAGCACAACATTGATGATGTAAGAAAAGGATATTGTATGTTGTTCGGTCAAATGAAGCATGGGCTAATCTGTACTATAGTTTCTTCTGAGTCGTTAAAGGTCATGTTATCTTTACTGCTGTAATACAGACTCACCTTCAAATGACTTTTAAACTTTTCAGCTGTAAACTAGGTAAGTGGCATTATGGAGTCTTCAGCTAAACTTTTCAGTTATATTGTCATAGGCTGTATGATATCATATGCTTTCCCTTGGGCCATGGGTGTAAGTGGAATTAGCTCTTTTGCTATCACCAGAAAGTGCAGTTATGCTGACAGCGGTTTCAAGAGAAATAGAAGGATGAACAAAAACATGCAAATGTGTCAGATTGTACCGGGGCATTTTTCTGATACACCTGCCAGTGCTGCATTGTTTATCATGAAAAAAAGAGACTGAAAAGAAAATGCAGGACCATTATGACACTACACTGAGGCAGTGTCCACACCTGCATGCCTCTTTCAAAAGAGGAATGCAAATGAGGGAAGTCGAAAATGCAACTGAGGCACTGATTTACATGTATTGTGCTTCAGTTGGATCATCTCTTTTTGGAAACAAAAGAGGAAGAAGGGTTCTTTCAAAGATTTTTATTTGCAAAAGAACTCTGGCTACCCTGCTTTTTTTTCTTTCAAAAGACTCTCTTCTGAAGAGAGATGATGCAAATGAAGCATGAGATATGTAAAGCAGTGCCTCCTTTGCTTTTTCGATTTCCCTCATTGGCATTCCTCTTTCGAAAGAGGAATGAAAGTGTAGACACAGCTTGAGCGGGGTGAAAAAGAATGTGGCTGTTGCACCACCTCTCAAAACAGCGCAGCATGCAGGGCCACCAACAGGGAGAGCAAAGGGGGCAGCTGCTCTGGGTCCTGGCCATTTAAAAAGGCTCAGGGCTCCCAGTTGCCAAGGCATCAATGGCAATGGCCAGAGCCCTGAGCCCTTTAAACCTGCTGCTGCTGGGACCTTGCATAGTGTGGTGGGGAGGGTGCTGAGGCTGGCTAGGGGAGACTAGCCTCTACCCTTGCCTCTTCTGGGGTCCCAGAGCCAAGTTCCACCCTCCTCTGGCTCCAGGCCCTGGCAAGTTAGTCATCATTCTTGTTTGCAACTGATTTGTGCAGAGGGATAGCAGAGCCAAACCTTTGTTTCCTTACTGCCTTATGAGAGAGAGAGATAGGGCAGGTATAGTAATATCTTAGCTGGGCAAACAAAAGATATGGCTTCACCCGCTTTGTCTCTCTAACACACCTTGTATAACTATAGTGTATACAAAAATATTAGTGTGATTATACAAAAGTGTGAGGCTCTTGCACTAAAGGTGGTGAAGATTGAAATTATGGCTGGGTATCATGAAAGGGGTTAGCCAAAATTTGTCACAAAATAATTGTGTTTGAAAGTTCAAAGAAACCATGAAATGTTCCAATAGCCCTTCAATTTGGGGATGCAATTCCATATGTCAAAGGATAAAAAGGATTCCCAAAACTATTCTAAACAGTGAAAGGCAAAGGCCCAAACTCCCAACGACTAATGAGAGAAGGACAGGGCTCCTACTGGTATTAATCATTTCAATATGACATGCCCTAAATTACTTTCTTCCCTGGTGCTCTCAAATGCTTATCAATGGCACTTAATGAAAGTAAGAAGATCTAAGCCTAAATTTATACAGACATAAGAAATTAAGCTGATGCAGTAAGCTATGCTGAGTTAGCCTGTATGATAATTTTGATTTATATGGAGAATTCTTTGGGTGCATGCTGTCAATTTATCTTCCCTTCTCACAACTTCCATGGGATCCCCACCAGTCATCCATAACCCCACTGCTCTTTGTCTGTGTGTGACTTCATCTGTTGGTGACCTAATCTTTTCAATTACCATACTCATTCCAGTGAATCAGAGACCTACACTGATTAACAAGCTGTATCTGACTAACCTCTCTACACTGAAATTTATATTTTAGCTAATCTGTCCTGAATACCCCATAATCATCTTTGCAACTGGTTCTATTCATCAATCTCAAGACAGAGGCTGAAGAGAGAGGCCAGTTCATATTCTATTCTTTTGAAATGGTCCAACCGGAACAGAGCTCAAGTACGTTGGTGGGTCAGTTTGCACTGCCATTGCTCATCATTTAGTTGTTCTATGGTACAAAAGTGCCATTCTCAAGGGAAGCCAATGCCTTCTACAGGAAAAGTACTATATTTAAAAAAAATTATTTTAAATGGGTCTGGGTGAGGCAATTTGCATGTTAGAATCCCAGGAATGTGACTCCTTTATTTAGTATGTTTTGTTCTGTTTATTGCCCAGTACCTTAGTGGCATTGTTCTGGTCTTTCAGTCTGGGTCTGTATCGCTCCCTCTAGAATCAATGGAATTCATGTGCACGCATCAGTTGGAATATAACCCATTTGTTCTGTTGCTCAGTCCAATTCCAGTGTAGTAATTGGCACATTGGAGCCCCATGGGGTTTACACCCGGATAACCTAGCATGTTGATTTGCTGACATATAAGCATTCACGCACTAGTGGCCACAGAATGCTAGGTTACGTAGTCTGTACTTATCCCAGCTGCCACCCTTCTAAGTTTGTAATCCTGAATTCTCAGCTTTAATGCTACAGTTTGCCGGAATGGTGTCAGTGATGTAGGAGATGAGTCAGTTTTTCCCCAGGGGACTGGACACGAGTCAGGCAGATAAAAACTAAAGACCTATCCAAAGCCTTCTGGTGTCCAAGGGAAAACCCTGACTGACTTCAGAGTAAGACACTCTTTCATGCCAACTCTCCTATTACTGAGCAGCATCAGTTTTCCAAGGGATGGCTCTTTTAAGATTCTTTTTTTGTTTTGTTCTGTTTTGTTTTGATTTTTTGCTTATTGGGAAAGATAACAGTGCTACATAACTGAATGGCATTAAAAACAAGTACTAATTTCTGCTGACAGAAATTGTTCAGGAATTCAGTTGAAACATTGTGCTCCATGGAAAAAAAGCAAGAGCTTAATTCATAAGCATAGTGCAAAGGACTGAGAGGGTGCTGAATGCTGCAGTCCATCCCAGCATAAATTAGAATTGCAGAGGGCAGATTTTACTTATAGTCTGGCCAGAAGTTCCCATCAGCAGAATAAGGTGTAACAGCTTTATGCTGCCATTACCCACAATTCCCCATATAAGCACCTCTCTTCTTCCCTTCCAGTCCCTTACTGGATGGCACAAATTGCCTTCCTCAGGTTTGTGCCAGAAGGTAACATCACTATATGGGAAGAGTTCTCCACTGCAAATCTCTGAGCTTCCTTCACTTCATAGCAGAAAGTAACTGAGCAGACTGGAGAATCCAGCTCTCGATAATTAAAAATGCCATTTTAAACAGTGGGGCAAAGTTATTAAGTTTATTAACGTATCTGAATTTATAGCATCAATCTGCTATTGTATCACCAACTCCCAAGGAGAAGTGTTACACTTCGCAATTGTCTTTTACATACATACTGAAACCTAGAAAAGTTGCTTTCAGACAGTGTTGTGAACTTCAATACACACAAACACAATTTTTGAACTTGAATTTCACTGCCAGAAACTTAAATGATCCACCTGTTCCATTTCGGCTCTAGAGTACATCAGGGAATTGTTTTGAGGTTTGACATCTAAAATTTCCTCCTCATCCTAGATTCTCAGTATGTCATCAGCACACAACCCAGGTTTTCTTGAGCACCTCTGAACATGTGCCAAAGAGCAGAGAAGGGGCTTCAATAAGCACAAGTAGGTATTTCAGAGCTGTGTCAAGATGCAATGCTGGTTTTTTTTTAGGATGAAGAGGGTGATGCTTGTTAATCAGTGACACTAGGACAGTGAATAACTTTTCAATCCTGCAACTCTATTATACGTGATTTTATTTTAGATTGTTTTAATTGAGATTTACCACATTGAAGCTTCATCCAAGGGTGTGGTAAGTCCAAAATGTACACCTCTCTCCCAGTATGAATTGCCAGCTTTGCCTTCCACCCATTGGCTCACCTTTCTCTGCTAACTGAAGAGCAATCTAATATAGTTGAACACATCTAGTATTTCTTCACTTTAATCAAGTTACCCCTTAAACTTCTCTATCTTAAGCTAAATAGATTGAACTCCTTGCATCGATTATTGTTAAACATGTTTTCTAATCTAATCAGTCTCATAGCTGTTCTCTGAACACTCTCCACTTTGTCAATATCTTCCTGAATTGTAGACAACAGAACTGGATGCAGTATTCCAGCAATGGGTCACATCAGTGACAAAACCAAAGGCAGAATAACCTCCCTACTCCTACTTGAGATTCACTTGGCAACAATCAGGGCCAAAACCCAACGAGAGAATGGGGTTGAACCAAGAATAAATAGTTAAATCAACTATACAACATGCTTGTGCTATAAAAGTATACCAAGTAAGGTCTTTTGTGAAAACTTGCAATATTCTAAATGACAATCATTATGAGATATGTATGCAGGCTATGGATATGACTTTGTGTATATAGAGAACTGAGCTTACATCATGACAGGGAGCAATTGGACAGGTGTTCACATGCAACCAGATTCAAATGACCCCATTGTCCAGCAAGACAAATACAAGGATGCGCCATTAGAGCTAAAGGAAACACACTGAGACATTCCAACTATGCAATCAAGAAAGGGTTTGACATAGTAGAAGTCTGTCTACACTAAACCATTACTCCACTGAAATGACAACAGTAGCCAGCATTGACAGGAGAGCAGCCCCCACTGACCTTACCACATACGAGACACAGCAGTAAGTATGTTGACTAAGTATAGATTGACAGCATCCCATAGTCCAGAGCTGGCCTAAGCAACCATGAGTCTCCCTGGCCTGGGGGTTGGGGAAGCAGATGAGGGAAAGAGAACAAAGCTAATGAAAAGCAGGATTTTGCCTGGGGTTTTTCATCCAGAAACTTAGATGCAGCCTCCAGGCAGCAAGCAGTCAGTGAAATGATAGATCCCCACTAAAATTACGAGAGAAACTGTTGAAAGGCAGTAGTTATTTTGTACTAGAATAGGGATTTTATCCAATCTAGAAATACAAGGCTTGAAGTAAGTGTATTTGCTGTGTAACTTACACATACTTGCTCTCCCTTAATCTGTAGTTTTTCTGTTACATTGCCCAAGCAGATTTCTATATGCAAACTGCATGGAGTGTGGGGGCCAAAGGAAGCTAGTATTTAGTGATCAGGTTTCAAAATTTTTGGACTGATGAGCCAGATGGGAGAAGTATGAGTGCCTAGCAGTTAGGAACTCAGGAAGGATGGGTTTGGGGAGAGTTGGGAGAGAGGAAGGGCTTTTGCTGATACCAGCTGCTGGTGGAAACCAGGCTGCTAATGGGCAGGCTGCTGAGCAGTGCAGCATTACAATATCCCAGAGTTACAGGGCACATATTCCTTACTGGTCTGGGAGACTCCCACAGTGTCTCACCCCTGCTTATGCATCCAAGGATTACATGACCCCTGTGACCACAGTGCCAACGAGGAGCTCATGTTGAGCTGATTATCCACCATGACTCAAGGTTCCCCCCACCCCAGACTCGCTGCTTCACAGGATAGCGCCTTCACCTCCCTTCCTGGAAGTCTGACCCATGTTCTCTGTTCACAGATGTATACATTTCACCAGACTAAAATGCAGCTCACATTGTGCATAGTTTACCAAACTAACCTGCTTGCTGTCTCTCATAAACCTGTCATCTTCATTATTTCCTATCTCCTCAAAGCTTGTGTCATCTGCACAATTTATCAGTGAGTTTTTAAATACTAAACTAAGGAAAATGGCAGCTCTAGGATTTTCTCTTTGCTACCCTCAATGTGGCAAAATCATGGCAATAGACAGGTAGGAATTCAGGAACAGAATGGGAAGATTTTTCTTAAGCACAATCCAAATCAGGCAGTTATGACTTATGATCAGCAGATCTGGTTTGGATTGTGCTTAATCAAAATCTTCCAGTTCTGCACCTAGTTTCCTATATGTCTATTGCCACGATTTTGCGACATCGAGGTTCCATAATGCTTTGGGATAAAATTCTTCCCACTGAAGTCAACAAGAGTTTTGCCACTGATTTCAACTGAGTCAGGATTGCATTCTAGGTCATCTGTAGCAGCACTGTGGAAAGGGTATTAACCAGGACCATTATCCTGGCTGCTACATGTTCAATCTGAATGCTGTAGCTATAGCAAAAGTAAAAGATCTGATCCCAAACCATAAAGATAATGCATATTTCCTATGTACTGTACAGGTATTGTGCTCTTCCAAGAACTGTCCATTTTATGATCTCTTTGTTCTATCGCTCTATGAGAGTCAGTACCAAAATAGTGAATAATTTTCTATATGTTGTAGTTTTCTGTGCATATCTCCTGGCCAGCTTGGTTGTAGAGACATCGTTTTTAATCACATTTCACTGGGCAGTTTTATTCCAGTGGCAGTGGCACATGTCTCTTTTCTGGGACCCCTATATCATAGATGGTGACCTGAGTCACACAAACGCTAAGTTTCCCCCCTTTCAGGCCAGTGCCCAAACCTCTGGGCTATCTTTTTCATATTTCCAAATAAAGTATTTATTCTTCCCGATTGACAAAGAAGGTTAACATATTTTAGCACCATATACAAGTCATACTCTGGTGTGACTTACTATTATTTACCAGAATGGTTGTTTACATTTAAAAATATCAGCCTGAAAATGTGGTATAGGTATTATTTGCCAGTTACCTTGCTTTGATTGAAAGAGATGACTCTGGCAGGGGTTTGCAAATTCTCATGGAAACTTATGATTTCAACTGCACACAGTTTACAGAATGAAACTCCAAACATCTCCCAAATGAGATAAGAACCTAAGAATTGGGATAATATTTTACTTTTTTAATTGGATTAATAGTTTAGCTAGTCCTGTCATTGCAATGGAACTTTTGAAAGGCTGTATTTGGCCCAAAAATTGTACAATGAATTGAAAATGTAAAGCTATGTGTATTATTATTATTACACTCTTTTTAGTGCAGTCGTAATGAGGTTTCACAGGTTTTGTGCTGACCGTGAAAATCCTTTAAATATTTCCTGACTCAAAGGGTTTCTAGAGGGATTTGTCGTTTTGTAGAAGGGTTAAAAATGTGGAACATCATGTATTTTGTAGCATCAGGCAGTGTCCAAGAACATTTTGTCACAAAAACTGGGGGAACACATAATTAAAATGAAAACAAATGAAATATGGTAAAGCATCATTTACAAAGGGAAAAAGTACTTCTGAACAATTAAATAGCTGTCAATAGTGCTTCAAAACTGAAAATTTTGAATATAAGTCTCAGACCTAACTGAAGGATGACATACAATTAGGGTCAGAGAAGTTCTGATGCAAAAATTGGGACAGTATTTGTAATTTAGGTGCTTTTAAATTGAATTGCTTAATGGGTTTTCATAGTTTTTAATAGACTATTGAGGCATATACAAGCAGAGAGTTACAAACTGGCAATTCCCTTTTCTCCTAAAAGGTTTTTGTATAGATACTTGACTATCATCTCTTATTTATGTTAAAGCAAGGATTAATTCTTCAGCTGCCAAAGTTTAGTCTTAGTAATGCCTTTTAGATAGTTTTGAATTCAGGAGCCTGGTATCCAAGTGGTAAAAGGTACCAGAAAACTGAAAATTGTAATGTAGATTTCTTACGTCTGAATCTGCAATTCAAGGTGCACAAAAATCAGACATATGATAGCTTCTCCCTAATGACACTGTTTTATCCAAACTGTTTATAGGGCTGATGAAATATTCTGAAGAGTGAATCACGAAGGCAGAAATAATTGCAAAAAATTGCCAGCTCTTTCAAATCTCAGAATGTATTCCATGCTAAACAATTAGGTCTCAATGAGGATGTATATTGGTTAACACTCTACAGAGGCAACTTCTCCTCAATGGATATCTCCCCATCAGCTGCATTGAATAGTCACAATCACCTGACTGATCACCCTAATTTACAATGGATAGTAACTTCTCTCTATTGCAGTAATTTTCTTATATATATATATATATATATATATATAACTGTATTTGTATTTTCACTTCAGTTCATCTGATAAAGTGGAATTTACTCACAAAAGCTTATGCCTTAATAAAACTGCTAGTTTTGTTGTTTTTTACAGATCCAGACTAAAGTTCTTTTTGACCTGCACACAGACATTGCTTTATTTTGAAATGTTATACACTTGAGTATTTTGAGCCTTGAGAAGTGATCTGATCTGGTAGCAGTCTGCCTTTCAGCCTTAGCACCAAAGTCAGTGCACTGGTCTGTTTCTATAAGTTTATAAGTTGAATAAACAAACACATAATTACTTGATACAAGAGCTAAACATCAAAGCATTTCTACATATGCTACCTTCCTACCTACCTACCCCATTCAGAGGCAAATGATAGGGTTGAGGGACTGAGATTCTCACTAGGAGCTTGAAGGGCTTTTTTTTTTTTTTGGCCCTACCCTCCGTCAATATGCAGATAACAGTTTTAAGGACCAGCACGTTTTATGGGAAATTAGAACTGGTGTACCTGTTCCTTCGACTTAGCTGCAACAAAGCAGGTCAGTTGACTGTACAGGGCTTGGGACCTGATACCAGTGTTTACAAGGAAGAAAGTGTTTCTCCAGATAGCAACTAAGAGTGTTTGAAAAGCTTCTGAACTTTTGATTAATGTGTCTGCATGACTATTTCACCACTTTTTTCTGGCCTGTGGTCACCATCAACCTTGTTCACATTTGTTGTTCCTTTGCCAGCTCTCAGGACGGTACACAGAATTTCAATGAGATTCTGCTGAGCCAATTTAAAACAAGTAGCTCACCTTTCCTCCATCTTCCTATCCAAATTATTGCTACTTCTCTGCACAACAAACTTAATATTAATTTAGTCAAAGGCATACAGTCTTACTTTATGACTTAAAAAAATGTGTGTGAGCAGAAAAAATGGTGGCATTCTATGGCTTTTGTGTTTGTTCCTGCAGCCCTCACAAGATTATAAAGGAACAGCTGTAACAGCAGCAGATTTAAGGCACAGTGGCCAGCGTCTTTTCCAGTCTTACATTTGCCTGGACTTAGGAAATACTTGGAATAAAGAAAGAGCAAAACATAATGTTCATTTATTATGTACAATTTTCCACATCCACCTTATGGTGGGTGATACTGCGCTTTGTGGCGCCGCAAGATATTTCAGAATTCAGCACCCCATTTGTTCACTAGCTATAAAACGTGTATCCATGTGTTCTAGTCTGAGCAGATTGCTTTTTCTGGTCTCCTTGTTTAATGCTACTTTTTTGTGGGTATCACAGCACTAAAGCCTTCCCTAGTTACCAGTACACATTATGCACAGTTGGGTTTATGGATTATTAGATTGCTCATATTGTGAGGGAGTTAAAAGGAAGCAAAGTAAATGTCCTAAATTAGAATAGTACAATATTTGTGGCAAAAATACATGAATACAGTGGGTGAATTAATTAAACCAAAGCTGGTGGTGTATATTTGCAGTCTCATCTGCTTGGCAGACTGCAATCTAAATTAATGTACAAGGGACTTTTTGGTGCCTGAAAAAAAAAAAAAGACACTTTCTCAGCTATGGTACGTTAACGTAATCTGTAATGTTTTAATAGTTTTAAGCTAAAATAGACAGGTTCTCAGCTGGTTTCAATTATGGGCACTCCATTGACTTCAGCCGAACTATGCTTATTTTTACCAGCTGAGAATTAACTACGAAATGGGAAGCTACCAACTTGGAATTAAAATAACAATTACCTACCACAAAATGTTTCCTAAAGAATAATGTTTATTTTCATTGAAATAATTGGCTTCACTTTCTGGATTTCCTACTATGAAATCTATGAGTACTAGAAGACTGGATTTCCTACTATGAAATAAGGAAAATTGCATCTCTTATTAAGAGACAAAGGTATCTTTCACACTTACTGAAATACCAAAAGAATGCAAAGTCTTCATAAAAACTGAAAATGAGGACTAAGAAAAATGTATATGTGTAGAGTGGTTTGACTAATGCCTTCAAAATTTTTAAAATTCACAGTTTTCAGCAGACAAGGTATCCCCTATAGTAAAGTTATTTAAAATTTTTAATATCATAAATACTGAAATAGCATCTATTTATCTCAGGAAAGCTTGTCAACATCTTAAAATTAACCATTCTATAAATGTACACATATACAGAGATCATGTAATTTGTTCTGTCAAGTGAGGTTTTAAGGCTTTTCACATATACATTATTACCATTAAATATGATCTTTACCCATATGCAAATGGGAGGTAAAGTGTACCCCATTGATTTCATCAGCAAGATATTAGAAGCAATTAAGACCTCCTAGAATCGTCCTCCTGCCAGCTCTAGATAGAAGTTCCTTGATAGCAAACATCAAGTTAACAGATATTACATGACCTTTGCCAAAATAATTCTAATTGCACATGACAGAAAGCCCACTGGACTGTACTTATTAGCCATTTATGTGGGTATAAATTCAGCCAGACTTCCTCTGTGGTATGACTGCTACTGATGAGCTGTTTGCAACAATACAAAGTGCCACAATGGGGCAGAGGGCCAGAATGGGTCAGATCATTGGACAAAAAGGGGACATGCCATCTGCTCTGGAGAGGAGAGTCTCTCTCTTCCCAGACAACAACAGTCTACAGAATGTGCATTTGATTATTTGTGTGCATCAATTATTGAATCATACATTTCTGCCAATTACTAGAGTTTAGGTTTCATCTTACCTTTTAGATCTGTTATTATTTCATCAGAAGCTGCAATGCTCTGCTTGCCCCAACCAGGCAAGCATTAAAAATCCTTTCTAGCAAAATAAATATTGTAAAACAGGATAGGTGACAGCATAGCCTTCCAATCTTGTGTAACTGGTATATTTTAAAAGGGCTAATCAGATCTCTCTCTGCAATAAAAATTAATACTCCATTGTGGTGCTGAATGTGTTTGGAAAAGATCATCTGGAGTTCTCATAACTTAGGTGGCAGTGTGGTTGTCTGATGAGAGGATAAAGGGTATTGGCTTAGGAAAGAATCCTAGGAGCAGCCAAGCTTTGGGAGTAATGCCAAACCAAAAGCAGAGAATTAGTTTTATTTAAACACTGTCTATGGGCTGTGTCTGTAGAACAAGCTGGGACAGACTGCAGGAACACGAGGGGCGAGATTCTCTCCATTTGGAATCTTGTCTTAAGAGAACACAGGCCACCGTTAAGGAGCCACATATGGCCTGTTGGTTCAGTTTGCTGGTTGGCCAGGTTCCAGCATCATTTGAAGAATTTCATATTGGCATATTCCCTTTTTCAGTGACCTCCCTAACTTAAAATAATCCTTTGTCACGCTGCAGGATGTAGCAAAGGATGGTGCCAAAACTGACCAATAAAATCTGTACGCTCAAGCAAATAATTTCACCTGCAGATTGGTAGAACTAGTAGCAGCAAAGAGAGCAGGGTCTGGTCTTTTAATGAGATCTTAAATCTCCCCAGTTAAGGCATTTAAAACAAGCAGAAATCAGAGGTACACTATTATTTTGGTGTGCTAATAAAATCTGCATATTCAAATACTTGTGCTCCACAGATTCCTGCTTTTTTAGGCAAGTATACATATTTCATGGGTTGAAATTTATCCAGGTATTTTCGAATATTTAGTACATGACATATAATGAAACAGGAAAATCAATACATTAATTTACTCTTTTCATAAGTGGTAATGAAGACTTCTTCAAATTAGATTTGTGTTTTCTATGTGGCTGTGTACAGTAAAACCCATATTTATGCAATTTCAACTTGGGTGTTACTTGGATTAATGCGAATGAAAACTGTGAATGGCAGGGAGCCAGGTGGCTCCCAGCGCCCCTCCACTTGTGTTGGTCAGTTTCCTAGCTCCTGCAAGGAGGGGAGCTGGGAGCCAGGCTGCTGCTGCTCTGGTCAGTTTCCTGGCTCCTCTGACTTGCGTGAAATTTGACTTAGATGTGGTTGCCTGGAACGCAACTCATGCATAAGTCGGGCATTTACTGTAACTATACTATAGGAACTAAGTTATTTAGAAGATTGAACCTGACTGTACATTCACCTTGCCTCATGCATATGTAACCATAACTGATTTTACTCCTGTTAAACCTGAAAAATCCCGTAAATAGTTTTAAGCTAATATAGTTGTACTTCCAGCTACCAGGAAAAGATATTATTCTTGTATAATACAGTATCCTCTTCTCCACAATTACTGTACATAGTATCAACATTAGGTCACACCCTAATGAAGAGCTTGATGGAGCAATATAATTTTCTCTCTGAGACAAGAATAATACTGCTCAGACTGCAATGACAATGTGAGAGAACAGGGACAAAACATAAAAGCTAATTCATAGAATGTACAAAGTTAAGATAAATGCCCACCCAATAATAAGTGTCCTCAGGCAGCAGCACCCAGGGCCATTACAACTCCTGTGGTCCATGGATAGTTTCTATGAATTGTTGATTTTTGGTGGGAAAAATAAGCTATTTTTCAAATAAACAGTGCAGTCTGACACATACAAACTGATTCTTCAAGATGTAACTTCTGCCTGTGGCATACTCTGTTAATGTGTTAATAGTCTCAGAGGGGCAGCTGTGTTAGTCTAGTTTCACAACCAACAAGCAGTCTTGGAGCACGTTAAAGACTAACAGATGTATTAGTTCATGAGCTTTTGTGGTAAGACCCACTTCTTCAGATGACTGGAATAGACAATAAGAATCCAGAGTTTATATAGAGGGGTGGGTGGGAGAAAGGAGGAGGGTGAAAAAAGGAGCTACCAGTCACTAGTAGATAAAAGCAAATTAAGTTAAGTAGGTGTCCTATTCCTGTAAATATCAAAGGTGGGGAAATTGCCCTCGTAATGCATAAGTTAGCTGGATCTCTGTTTGGGCCTAATTTAAATTTGTCAATTTAGCAAACAAATTCCAATTCAGATGTCTTCCTCTGTAATCTTTTGGTAAGAATGGCTACTTTTAAATCCTTTGTTGAATGTCCAGGCAGGCTAAAGTTTTGTGTGTATGCTAATTCCTGTGTCAGATTTATGTCCATTCATTCTTTCACATAGAGATCATCCTGTTTGCCCAATGTACATGACCAAAGGAGATTGCTGGCACATGATGGATGGAAGCATGTAGGTAAGAACGGTGGTCAATGGGTTTCCTGTATTGAGTGATATTAATGTGTATGATAACGTCCAGGAAATAGATCTTTTGTGTGGAATGATCCAGGCTGAGACTGATGGTGGGGTGGTTTTTAAGTTTCAGCTTGACAAAGTTCTGGCTGGGATGATTTAGTTAGGATTGATCCTGCTTTAGGCAGGGTGCTGGACTCTATGACCTCCTGAGATCCCTTCCAGCCCTAGGATTCTATAATTTTATGAAATCCCTGAGGAATTCTTCAAGGGTCTCCTTACCATGGGTCCATATGATGAGGATGTCATTAATATAGTGCAAGTAGAGGAGAGGTGCTAGGGGAAGGGAGCTGAGGTGTTGTTCTAGGTCAGTGATAAAAATGTTGGCATATTGTGGAGCCACGCCACTGACTTGAAGGTACAAATTGTCTCTGAATTGGAAACAGTTGTGGATGAGGACAGGTCACACAGTTCAGCCACCAGATGTGCCATGGCATCACAGGGGAAAGTGTGCATAACAGATGTGTCATTTTATATTTGAATAAAAAGTCCTGAATTGTTTTAAAAGGCAATTCCTACAGAGCAAGAGAGTACAGAGAATCACTTCTTCCCAAGGCAGCAACAAGACAGGATTCCAAACCAGCAAGCTAGATAGCATTATGTTGAAGGTGTAGCTAACAACCCTTGCCAGTCTTCCATACTCAGCCAGCTACTCAATGCACAGGAGGCACCAGGGCTTTACGTGTACAGCCATCATCCCATGTTCTCAACCAGCATAGCAAAGGAATATCTACATTTAAAATACTGAAGATACTGAAAAAGGCTGATCCTTTACTGGGCTCTTAGACTCTTGGAGGCTACCATAACACCAGCAAGTTTTGCTGGCAAAACCCCAGCTTTGCCCAAAAAACCCCAAAACAAACAAAAAACTCATGGAGCATGCACATACAAAAAGGGATTTGTCAGCAGTATCTTGACAAAACACATACCTCAAAGCTGCCAGCAGAAGTGCTAACTCTGCCGTCAACAAAAAAGCTGCATAAATGCCCCGGGGGCCTTGCTCAACAGACACGGCATCCACAACAATGGCCAGCCCTGTCTGCTGTTCTTCTGGGTGCCTGTCTTGTCAAGAGAGCAGCTAGGCAGGCCGGCACCTCTAGCAACTGAGCAGAGCTCTCCCTCAATCTGCTTTTATGTGTGGCCGCACTCTGTCAATAGAAGTTTTGTTGTCAAATCTCTTCCAACAGTGACTTCTGTTGACAGAGCGCTGTGGTGTAATCATAGCCATAGGCTTTTAGACTATAAAAGCATCAATCCAGTTACCATACATTATTTTTATGGTCAGAAAGCATCTAGCATAGGTGGTACCAAAAGAAACAGTTATGTAATGGGGCATTTTATTAAATGCACTTGACAAAAATTATGTTCTCTCTTTGAGTAGATGTCTGAGCTGAAATAAGTTGTAATGAATAGGATGATTTTATTTGTCAGATAAAGTCTATTACTAAAGGTGTTCTACAAGAGTCTATTTCAGGTTCCCTCCTAGTCTGCTTACAGCAAGTGGAGCTGCAAACTCCTCAGTTCATCTTTATATTGATGACACTATTTTGTATTCTGTACGTGTGCCATTGTCAGCACTTATGAATGAACTACCCTGGGATTTTAATCGAACTCAGCCATTTTTTGGACAGTTGCAAATGTGATTTTTGCAAAATACAATATACATCATTTTGCAAAATTAGCATCTGATCGAATTCTTCAGTTGGACTGCTCACATGAGGGCTGGTGTTCCCTTGCAGTGGTGTAGCTGCATCAGTGTGGTTACAGAGCTTGGTGAAGACTCTGTTAACCAGCTTCTCTTGTTGGCATAGGTGATCTACTTCCTAAGGACATTAGCTATGTTGACGGGAGAAGCCCTCCCATAAACATAGCTCTGTTTACATGTTGCTCATGGGTGGAGGTTTTCTATACCCTTGAGAAACACAGTTATGCTACCATAAGCTTATAGTATAGTCCAGGGCTTAGTAAGACAAGCCTGGTTTGCCATTCTTGCATGACATCCAAGGTATTAATCTTTGCGATACTTAAGGAGGAAAGGAAGATACAGAGGTGCTGAATTCCAGATTTCCTGGGGGATGCTTGACCTCCCATTCCATTCCTAAACCCCTGACCCAATGCCCTACCTCCCACCCGCTTTTCCAAGAGTGCCCCAAATTCAACTGATGCCTTCCTGGGGAGGGAGAAGGGAAGGGGCTTGATTTAAAGGCCAGGTCAAGTGTCCCCCTGCGCCCAGCTCCTGGGCCACTGCACTCTCCCTGACACATTACCTCCAGGGGGCAATGTCCTCCCACCATGTCTGTCCTCTCTATCCCCCATGTTCTGCTGCTGTCCTTGCTGGGTAGGACCTCAGGCATGGAGCAAGAGGGAGCAGCTTTTAAGTGCAGCCCCTCCCAGTCACTGCTTTGCAGCCCTGCCTAGCAGCCGCCTGAAAGAACTTGGTTAGAGAGGAGGCAGCATGTTCTGCTCCTCACCCAGACTCAGCTGCTGGGGACATTAGCATGCAAGTCTGGGCAAGGAGTAGAAACCATGTCCCCAGCTAGGTTGTCTCAGGCAGCTGCTAGGCAGGGCTGCAGCAGCATCCCAGCAGTTGAAAAGGGCTCCTTTCCACTCCCCGCAGCCAGGCCAAGCATTACTTCAGCCTGCCTCCTGCTCATCCCACTCCGCCACAGAGCCTCCAAACCTCTGCAATCAGCTGGGGATGGGGGTGGGGACTGGGACGCTGGTAGGAGATGCCAGATGGGGTGAGACAAGAGGCCCACCAGTCACAGCTCAGCAGCTGTTTTGTTTGCTTGTGATGGGTGCCCCAGCCCAAGAGCAGGCAAGAAGAGAACAACTGCAGATTAGGAAGGTTTCAATAAGTACTGGAGAAGCAGAAAACATTTAAATTGACATTGAAACATTGCAAAATCATTTTGATAATCTGTGTGGCTTAGAGGGCTGGGCAGCAAGGGAATGCTGTTGGCTCTGCCCCCTTGTGTGCAGACACAGCCAGGATGTCCGAAAGCAGGACAGCTACCATGAGTGGATACCGTAGCATAGCAGGCATTGCCCCAGTGCCACCGGCAGCAGACTGCCACCACTGGGAGTAATCAGGAACCACCAAAGAACCTGCTGCTTTTGGGGATGCTGCCACTACAGTGGGAGGCAAGAGCTGATGCCAGAACCACCACTGCCACTATGGTGGGAGTGTACTCAGGAGACACTGCCCAGGGACCCACAGCTTATGGAGCTGGCACCGATGAAGGAATCACCAGGAGCTATCACAAAAATTGCAATCAGTCCAATGAACAAGAAAGCAGTGAGCAACTCGGCCAAGGAGGTATTTCAGTGCAGCAAGGGGAGGAGAGGTCCGAATGGGGACATTGCACGAAGGGATGGGATCTAGGGAGCCAGAATGGGGGAGACTTGACTAAGGACCCTGTATGTGGGAGGGTGGAGCAGGAAGGTGCTAGATTTGTAAAGCAAGACTGTTTGAAGACACTGCCTGGACAAGAAGAGGCTGGAGCAGAGACACTGGCTGGACAATAAATAGAGTTAAAAACAGGGAAAGATTAAGGGAGCCTGAAATGAAAGGTGGAAAAAAAAGTTTCCCTAGGCTCTATCCATTCTCAGGGAGACTCAGACCTGGAGACCAGAAGGGACCCTCGTGACCTTCTGCATATTGCAGCCACACAATTGTGCCCGCCCACTCCTGTAACACTCATAACTGCTGGCTGAGTTACTGGAATGCTTAGATCATGGTGTAAAGTCTTCTAGTTACAGAGAATCCACCATTTACATTAGTTTAAATCTGCACGTAACCTGTGTCCCTGCTGGAGAAGGCAAAATGTCCTCAGGGTCTCTGCCAATCTGAACCCAGGAAAAATTCTCTCTCAACCCGAAAGATTAGAATATAAGAAATTCATGTAGTCCACCCAGTGCCTTGCTTTCTGACAGTAGCCAATGCCAGGTGCTTCAAAGGGGATGAAGAGAACAGGGGGTTCCCCAGCCAATCCAACACTTGAGCTGGCCTTTAAAATCAAGCCACTTCCCTTCTCCCTCCGTGGGGAGGTACCAGTTGAATAAGGGAAAATATAGGGAAAAACTTCCCGACAGCCATGCACACCTAACTCAAATAGATATGAGCAACACATCTTGAAGAAGAAGAGCTACAACAGTGAGCAACCATTTTTTACCCATATATGTACCGAGTATTTTACGAATTCATTGAGAGAGAAACTGTAATTCAATTCCCTGTTCTCTCATTTGGCTCAAAGATAGCAACACTAATGTCTACTAGTTGCTGGATATTAACGTGCTAGATGAAACATCATTTATCACATCAGTCTCTCTGTGGGAGAGTAAAAAAATATCACAGCAGGTAAAAATTTACACATGACAGTATGGCTCTCCTTTAGGGAAGACTATCAAACAGTCTGCCCAGTCAAGTGGCAAGAATCTCTTTTAGCTAGATGGTACTAGAAATCTAAGTCTGTTCTTGTAGCCACCTGGCAAAGAATGCAAATGATGACGACCAAATAGCATTGTGTCGTGGATTGTGACAAGGTGCATGGCCCCACAAAGGAGCTGATGAGGTTACCATGGGATTGAGGGCGAGACTAAATTATCAGTTTTCAAAGTGGACAGAGATAAATAGCAGGGTGCCTGTAGGATCTGTATGAAGACTGTGGAATATATTCATAAAATTTCTGGGAAACGGGTTAAACAATGAGGTGGTCAAGTTTGCACAGGACACAAAATTACTCGAGACATTTACGACTGAAGTTGATTGAACAGTTTCAAGTTGTGTGAAGGGGAGAGAAATGGGCAACAGTTCAGTGTTGATAAATGTTAAGGTACTGTACTCTGAGAAACATCATCTTAATACAGTAAAACCCCTATTTACATGATTCTGATTTGCACATGCCTTGGATTAATGCAAGTCAAAATAGTGAGTGGCAAGGAGCCAGAGACCAGGCCACTCCCAACTCCCACAAGGAGGGGAACTGAAGGCTGGGCGCCACCTGGTTTACGGCTCCCCGCCATTCCTTGGAAGTGGGAAACTGACCAGCACAGCAGCATTGGTCAGTTTCCCGGCTCCCCCAACTTGCCCAAAATTCGACTTACACTTGTTTGCCTAGGAACGCAACCTATGCGTAAGTCGGGGGTTTACTGCACCAAATAATGGGGTTTAAACAGCTGTTACCACTCAGGAAAGAGATCTCTGAGTCACCGTGAATAATTCTGTGACAACAGCTGTTCAGTCAGGAGCAGTAATAAAAAAAAAAGCTATCAGCATTTTAGGAAGCACTAGGAGAGTGACAGACAACAAGACAGAAAATATCTTAATGCCACTAGGGTATGCTCACCCGTAGAATACTGCATGCCACTCTGGTCATCCCATCTCAAAAAAAGAGATGTATTAGAACTGGGAAAAGTATAGAGAAGGGCAGCAAATATTATTTGGAATATGGAACAGGTTTCTTATGAGGAGAGATGAAGTAGACTGGGACTGTTCAGCTTAGAAAAGAGATAACTAAGTGGGGATATGATGGAGGTCTATCAAACCATGAATGGTGTGAAAAAAGCAAATCCAGTACATGCCAGTTACTTCTTCATATAACATAAGAACCAGGGATTACTGAAATAAATTAATTGATAACACATTAAAAAAAAAGAAAAGATAAGGCTGTACCACTTCACCCAACTCAAGAGCCACTTTAGACCTGACTGCAGGAGATGTTGTGAAGGCCAAAAGTATAACGAGATTCAAAAAAGAACTCAGTGTATGAATGAGGGATATGCCCATCAGTTGCTATTAATCAAGATAGTGAGGTGTGGAACCCTATAGTGTCTCTAAACCTCTAGCTGCTGGAAGCCAGAAGCTGCCAAGATGACAGATGAACCCTATGATCAATCAAGATGAACCCTATGATCAATAGATAAATGCCCAGTTCTCTTCATTGCCTTTAAGCATGTGCCTTTAAGCACTAGTCACTGCTGCAAGACAAAATGCTGAGTTAGATGGTCAATTCTTATGACCCAGTAAGGCCTTTCTTACATTCTTGTGATATGGACTTTAATTATACCATCATATACCGTACTACCATCATATATGATTTGTTCCATATTTTTCCCTGATTTTCCCCCTTATGTGGAGGAAAACAGATTTTTTACCTTGGAAACCACAGAATAACATTTTGGTTTTTTAAAAGAAAATCACTATTGTCCTTCACATCTTCTATCCTTCCAGCACTGCTGCCTGTGCTGGAAAACCCCTTCCTGAACTGTTTCACTGTGTCTCAACCATTTACTTATTCAAGTCATTCCTTTAGAGGAATTCCTTACAACAGATCCATAAAACCCTAGTTCTCTATACTGAGTATAAACAAATTTTAAAATCCAAACAGGTAACAAAAGCTAATAAGATGTATGCTATACTGGTCAATCACACTGCACTTCATTACATCCCATTCCCCCTTCCACACTTTGACTTTCCTCTTGTCTGAGAGGCACCATGCACATTGTTGCTGCTACAGAAACAACAACTTGTTTTTAAAAAAAATTCAAGGCGATGTCTTTCACAAATAATTCACAAAAATGATTTGTGCTGTTGTCCAATACTGAGGTCCCTTTAAATATGGAGATATACTTATCTCACAGAACTGGAAGGGACCTTCAGAGGTCATCAAGTCCAGTCCCCTGCCTTCGCAGCAGGACCTATCGTCATCCCTGCCAGATTTTTTTTAAATCATCACACTAATCTTTTTTTTCCTAACAGCCCTACTATCAGATTACAAGAACTTCACGATTCTAAAGAACACCTGTCTCTTCCAGTAGGTTTAGTATACAGTAATGAGCCCTGAAGTAAGACTCTTAATAAACATTAGTGGAAAGTTTCTCTGGTCTGGGCAGAGAGGAGGAATACCAGCGATCAACTTCTTCCTCTTTGTGCAGTCAGCCATTAGCTGTACAGTGCAACAGCTGCTGAGGTGAAAAGAGGCAGGTCTAGGAATGTGAGAAACAGCAGGGTCAAGAAACAGTTGCACAGATCAAGTTCTAGGTGACAAATGCCAAGTATGGAGGAGGCCATTGTGACTATCACGTTGGCCCTGTTGACAAAACAGCACATGGACCATAACAAAAAAAAGACCTTGAACATATCTCACAATTACATTACAAGACCTATGAGTTAGCTAAGTTTTAATCCATTTAAAGAGTGCAAGGTGAATTTATATCCTTTTAGTATTCTAAGCAAAATGCTGTGCTGTATGAAATCCAACATCTTACAGAAGTTGAAGTATATGACACCAACATTACAGTTAACAACTAAACTAGTAACCTCATTAAAACTAGATAGCAAGTTAGTTTGACTGGGTCTATTTTTCATATAGCCATGTTGATTACATTATTATTTTACCCTCCTGCAATTGTTTATTAATAAAGTTCCATATTAGCCTCTCCCATTATCTTCCCTGGGATTAATGTCATGATGTCTGACAGGCCTGTAATTAATTACCCAGGTCATGCTGTTTACCCTTTTAAATATATTAATATCATTCTAGCTTTCTTCAAGTCTCCTGGGACATCCCCAGTGTTCAAAGATTTATGGGAAATTAGAACTAATGGTCCAGCAAGCTCTTAATCTAGCTCTTTTAAACTCTTGGGTGAAAATTATATGTCCCTACTGTTTAAAAAATCTAACTTTATTAGCTCCTGTTTAACATCCTTCTGATAGATTAATAAAATAGAAAATGTTACCTTCATCATATGATATGACTATAACATCTGTTCCATCCGTCCCAATTCAGAATACAGGTTGACCTTCTCTAATCTAGGACTCTCTCATCCGGCAAACTCCATAACCTGGCATAATTTTAGTTAGCCGGACGACCATTTACCATGGCTGTGGCCAAGTTTCCTGTGGTCCCATAAATTTTGTTTCTAGCCACTAGTCCTGTCTCTCAGTGTTCTGTGCTATTATTTAGCTTCAATTTATGCCTAAATGTCTTCTAAGAGCTCAGTAAGCAGTGAAAGGGTTGGTAATGTGCTAGAAAATATTGACCTCCCATTGTCTGGCAAATTTTCTTGTCCAGCACTGGTCAGGTCCTGAGGGTGCTGGACAAGAGAGGTTCAATTACAGAAATATTTATTGAACACTTCTATTTCTTGGGACTTATTAATGATAATTTTACAATTTCCATCTAGCGATGGACTAATACCTATGTTAGAAGTATTTTTCTTCCTAATATACTTTATTAGCTCTGCTGGTCAAAGATATCTCCTTGCTTCTGATATTTTAAGAGTTATATATGGAGAAAACAGAAGAAAGGTAACACTGATAGTAACACAAAAGTAATGGAAATATATATAATTTTATAGCTGTCTTCACTTCCCCTCTGAACCATGCCAATTATCTAACCAACACAGCCTTCTTTCACAATCGTGGGATTGTGACATTTGGAAATCCAGTAAAGCGTCGTTAAATAATTCCCATTTATCTTTCACTCTTTTCTATTAAGTTCTTCCTCCCAGCAGTTTTGGCTCAATTGCTTTCTGCTTTGTGAAACTGGCCCTTTTAATGTGGACCAAGTCATGAACACTTATAAATAAGCCTATAATTGATTTTTAGTTCTGTGGTCAGTACTTTTTTCTTCCCAATACTTTTAGTTTTCATTTCAGTCACAGTACTGTCTGGTGGTGGGCTCTCTTTGTAGGGCCAAGGTCCCCCCTCAGTCTGGGCCTGTGCATTCTGCTTTAACCCATGTACCTAGGTGATAGGAAAGAGCTACAAGTTAAAACTTCCAAATCCAGTATTCTCTCATCTGGCAACATCTGTTGTCCAGTCCTGGGGCTGGGAGGTGGAGGGGTCAGCCAGACCAGTGGCAGGAGCCCAGGGCAGGGCAGCTACAGCTGGTGTGGCTGTAAGAAGAGGCTAGCATCAGCCAGGTAGCCTGGGCCAGGAGCAGCAGCAGAGAATAGTGGCCTGGGCTGGTAAGTTGGCAGCTCTTTGCAAAACTTAATTATGGAGTTGTATCCTATAGCTGAAATATTTTAAATGAATATATTTTGCTACTGATCGCTTTGCATTTATGCTCTTCAAGAGGGCTCTGAAAAGGACCATTTTCTTCACAACTGAGCCATAAAACACCCACATCTTGTTGCTCAGACCATTCACTCTTTGCACTGTATGTTTCCGTAGGCTTTTTGAAGATAGACCATTTATGTGAAATATCCTCAGCTGGTGTTTCAAGTGAAAATAACCAGTCCTTCATTGCATCAAATTTTGTGTTCACTGGCTCAAACAAGTGACAGGTACTGCTGCCTGTTAAGAATGATGACAGGGTTGACAGCCCTGAGGTTTTACTGAAGTAAGTGGATTTGTCATACTTATTTTTATTTCTAAGCTTTACTGAAGACATCCTGAATGTAAAAGGCCTCTCTGGTTATTTACTATTCCAGACATGCAAAATGGATATGGACCAACTCACTGAAAAGCAACTTTTAATATGCCAGGAAGAAAATGTAGTTTTAAAAAACTGCTTTAAGTTCTGCTACTTTCCAGGGTCAAGCACCACCCAAGAACAATGTATAGAATCACGTGATAGGTACCTGAACTTATGTTAAATATGTTTGGGCTTTTAATGCTATACTACAAAGAGAATTTAGATGGCAGGAGCCCTTCACCAACAGGCGATAAGAAAACCAGACAACATCATTTGGAAAAAAGATAACTGAGAAAGCAGAAGTGTGATTTCAGTACAAATGGAACCTCTCTAATCCAGAACTCCTTCATCTGACAACATCCGTAAACCAACATGGATTTTCGTTAGCCAGATGACCACTTATGTGTGTGGCCAAGTTTCTCGCAATCCCATAAAGTTGTTTACAGCCACCAGTCCTGGCTCTCAGTGTTCTGTGCTGTTATTTAGCTCTACATTAAACCTACATGTCTTCTAAGAGCCCAGGAAGCAGTGGAAGCGTTAGTAATGTACTAGACAATGCTGACCTTCAGTGGTCTGGCAAATTGTCTCATTTGACAGCACTCAGGTCCTGAGGGTGCCAGACGAGAGAGGTTCAAGCTGTAATATGTGAAATCAGACCACTTGATGCACTGGCCATATTTGTCCCAGAATATGAACACAACTTTGCTCAGATTAAGAAGAATTACATGCACAAATCAAGGGTCTAATGTCACATATACGGGAGTATTCATTAAACTCACAGACGCTACAATTTGTATGCTCATTTCAACTACAACAATGAGATACACCAAGATGACAAAATGCTGCATTAGGTGTTTATACTGCAAAATCTGAATTCCTGCAGTCAATTTGAAACGTCTTTCATAAGTTAAAAGGACTGCTAGCAAGCCTATCTTTAATGCACTACATTTTGTGAATGATTACTATCTGATGTATCTGTTCAAGACTCTTATTTGTCTTACTAATGGCTTACTTGTGGATAATATAAAACTATTTGCAGAATTCGCAGAACATCATCACGCAGTGTAAACAAAGAAAATGAAAACTATAATTTAAATGCGAGAGGTAGCCCTTGATGGGGAGTAGATTGTTCTTAGCCATGCAATTAGATGGAGTGGGCAAAACCATTAGTGGAATCTAGTATTACTATAAAGTTTTCCAACGGAGCAAAGTAAGGATGGGGCTGGGGACCACATCTGTCCTCTCTAGGGGAGCAATCACAGCTGTGGCAATGTGGGCATTCTGGAAGCTAGCATTAAAGGCACCAACTCCCCTTGTGATTTTAATATCTCAAAAATCACAATTTCTGCTCCGAAACCTCAATTTACTTTCAAAACTCAAATGATTTCACACCATTATATATCTCCTACTGTCCACTCTTAGAAATAGCCTTTTAAAGTTCAATCCAGCCTGTTAATTTTTTTGTATGTCAGAATCTGTTTTTCCCCCTTGTCGACAGTTTCTTTTCTTTTCACAAGTGTTACATGGCAATCATTGCAAAAATGCCAGACTGAAATGGAGCTTAACAAAGTGATCTATTGAAGATTCATCAGAGTAAAATTGCCCTGTTCTAAATTAAGAAATGCACTGATGTCATGTCTCTCTCTGGTCATAAAATGTTATCTTTAGATGCAGACACCATCTTAAAAGCTTTCAGAACTGCACAGTGTAACTTTTTAAAACAACATCATACAGTACTAATCACACAGAAAGGATAAATACATTAATGTCACAGCAGTGCCAAACCCATTAACCTTATTTAGACAAAACTCAAAGGCACAGCTGCCACAGCCCCTCAAATGAACAAGTGAGCTTTTTGTTGGAAGGCCATTCAGTTCCTCCATACGGAAAATTGTGGGCTTGCTCTCCTTTCTGTGTTTAGATCTTTACACGTGAAAGCAAAATTCTCAACATTTCAAAATGAGGTTTCCTTAATATCAAGAAGTAACCAGTTGTCATTTGCACCAGTTTAAACCCAGTAAAACTCAGCTGGTGCCACTGAATGGAGAGGGATTGTTACCTCTTGGTTTTACATGCAATGCTTTTATATACTGGTGTGCAATGGTATTCGCTTTCTTATTGTATTTCATACTGCAAAGTAATATTTAATGATGTTAGACCTTTCAGCACTAGGAGCACAAGGATGCACCTGTACAACTTATCCCCAGAGCTGATGGAATAACTCCATTAGCTATTAGTAAGCAGTAGGCCGTTGTGGTCACTGGTGCTAGCCACTAAGGGAAGACATGAGCATACACCCTAAGCCAAATATTCCACTAACACACTAAATAGTCTTCTGCACTGCTGTGTCATCTGTTCAACATGCTTGTTTAGTAGTCTTCTTCCCTAATGCCCAAATCCATGGAAGCATTTAAGAAAATGAACTTTAATTATGAGTTTAAAGTTCAGTGGGGCTGCAGCTACACTACATTCCCCTTTCGGAAAGGGAATGCAAATGTGGCTGATCAGAAATGCAAATGAGGTGCTGATTTGCATATTATGTACCTCATTTGCATAGTAGCAGGCACTCGCTGTTCTGGAAGTGCTGTTTTGGGGGGAAAAACAAGCAGTGTATAAGGGGGTTCATTGGAATGGAAACCCCACTTTCAAAAGCACCCTCATTCTGCATATTTTTCAGGAGGAAGGGTGCTTACAAAAGTGGGGTTTCCTTTCGAACGAACCCTGTCTATATTGCTTGTTTTTTTTCCCAAAAAACAGCACTTCTGGAATAGTGAGTGGCCACCATTATGCAAATGAGGCATGCAATAAGTTAATCAGCACCTCATTTGCATTTTTGACTGGCTGCATTTGCCTTCACCTTCCGAAAGGGGAATGTAGTCTAGATGGCGCCTAGCTGCGTAAGTGCACTTCCTGAATAGGGATACTTCCATGGGTTGTGGCCTACATTTTAATTTTGTCTCTTACTGTATTAATATTTTATTAATTGCCCAGTACCCTAAATGTTCTCCAGGTCTATTAACATTTTCTGCAGTTACCTAATTTCAGTTTTAGTACTATCTGCAAATGTTATTGACGCATTACTCACTTCATTTTCCAGATCCATTATAAACCACATCAGATGCTACTAGCCCCAGTGTAAGGAGCATTTTATCTGCAAAATCCTACTGTACTTCTGTACGGACAAAAAAGTTTGTGCAATATACAAGGTCCTATTTATAGAAGTTATGTTGTCTGAATTTTTCCATTCCTACTCTAAGGTTTAATCTTCGTAAGAATTTATTTTGGGTAATTGAGATCCTTATGCCCAACCATTTAGAGTAGATTTCAAACACTCACATTTATTGATAGTTTATGAAAAACAAAACAAAACAGAACAGTTGAAATTCCACCAGAAAAGTGTTTCATGCAGAAAACTCATGGATAGCTCATTAGTGATAAAACATGAAGATATGAAAGACAGCACATGCAAGTGTCACTGCGTAGCTGAAGCACTACAATGGTTAAAGGATTTAGGGGCTTTAATGATATATATGAAATTGTACTTTAGTATCTCATCACTGTAAACAAGCAACATGCAAGGAGGCCATAGATCTGAATCCTCATGCTCCTCTGCTGAATCATCCTTTCTAGCAATTAGGTTGCTTCTTTTTAAACAACACATGTATTACTGACGGAGATATTGCAAGGCTGATAACTTTAGATTTAACAGCTTCTGAAATTAATCGATAAACACAGTTTCTACCAGCAGGATATGAAATATCTCTGTTTGGATCATTACCCTACTAAAACTTTAAAACAATGGTTACCTTAGGTTACACAAATCAGGAAAGAAATTTTAATCATCTGTTGCACTGGAGTGAAGGACATCGTTTATTGTATCTTAGAAGGCTGCCCTGAAATTTATGGTCTTGGAAGGATTCTTGTTAAGTATTCTTTGAGCAAAATCTTTGTATTTTTCAAATCCTACACCTAATACTCAGTATTCAGTATAAAAATTAGGGCTGTCCAGCCATTACAAAAATTAATTATGATGAATTATTCAATTAAAATTAATTCTGATTAATAGCACTGTTAATGATAGGATTCCATTTATTTAATTTTTTGGATGTTTTCAACATTTTCACATAGATTGATTTCAATTACTATATGGACCACAAAGTGTACAGTACTGACTTTATATTTATCTTTGATTACAAATATATGCAGAGTAAAAAAACCCAAAAGGAATAATATTTTTCAGTTCACCTAATACACGTACTGTAGTGCAGTCTCTTTATGACAGAACTTACAAATGTAGAATTATGTACCAACAATAAATGCATTCCAAAATAGACCAATGTATAACTTTAGAGCCTATAGTCCACTCAGTCCTACTTCTTGTTTCAGCCAACTGCATGGATAAACAATTTTTCTAACAGTTATGGGAGATAATGCTACCTTCTTTCTGTCATTGTAAACTCTTGCTTACAATGTCACCTGAAAGTGAGAAGATGGCATTTACATGGCAATTTTTGTAGCTTGTATTCAGGCCTGCCAACATAAAAGAGGTGAGGGGGAGTAGGTGACCCCCAGGCCAGGCATTCCGAGGGGGCCAGGAACTCCATCCATCACTGCTGCTAAAATATCAGCACTGGTGGCATCTGCAACTTTGGTCCCCTTTGAAATGCTGTTGGAGGGCTGTGCACCACTCTGTGGGAGGCTCTGAGGGAGCATGGAAGGGGACAGTGCTGCCTCTTCCACCCTTGGCCTCACACCTTCTGGGGGGGAAGTGGTGCAGAGCTGGGCTTCCCTCCCACCTATCTCCCAGGCCTGTGGTGGTTATCAGCACCGCTGCTAGCATTGCAAGGTATTTATGTGCCAGATATGTATGTCCTCCTTGCTTTGGCCACCATTCCAGACAACATGCTTCCAAACTGAGGATACTTGTTAAAAAACTAATGCATTAAATTTGTGACTGAACTCCTTGAGGGAAAACTCTGTATATCTCCTGCTCTGTTTTACCTGCATTCTGCCACATACTTTATGTTTTAACAGTCTCTGATGATAACTCTGCACGTTGTGTGTTTTAAGAACATTCTTACTCCAGATTTCACAAAAGACAAAGAGGATACTAATGTGAGCTTTGTAAAAGTATCTACAGCACTCAACTTATGGTTTAAGAATCCGAAGCACTGTCCAAAATCTGAGAGGGATGAGGTGTGGCAGAAAGCTTAAAAGAACAAAACTGATGCAGAAGCTACAGAACACAAGCCACCATTTTTTAAAAAAAAAATAGCCTTCTGCTGGTGACATCTGACTCAAATGATGAAAATGAACACGCATTCCATATGGCTTTGGATCGTTTTTGAGCATAACTCATCAGCGTGGAAGCAGGCTTTCTGGAATGGTGGTTGAAGTATGAAAGGATATGTGAAGTGTTACTGCATCTGGCATGTAAATATCTTGCAACACTGGCTACAACAGTGTCATTCAAATGCCTTCTCCTCATTTTCAGGTGACACTGTAAACAAGCAGTGAGCAGTAAATATCAACAAACTTGTATGTCTGGGGGATTGGCTGAACAAGACGTAGGACTGAGTGGCTCTGCAGGTGCTAAAGATTTACACAGTTTTCTTTTTGAGTGCAGTTATGTTAGAAAATTACATTTATGTGTTGCACTTTCACAAAGAGATTGCACTATGGTAGTTGTATGAGGTGAACTGTAAAATACTGAGTCCTGGTGGAATTCTGCAATATAACAACTGCAGAATTCCAACAGGACTAAAAATACTATTTCTTTTGTTTATCATTTTTACAATGCAAACATTTGTAATAAAAATAATAACATAAAAAGGGAGCACTATACTGAGTTATGATTGAAATAATTATATTTTCAAATGTATAAAAACATCACAAATATTTAATGAATTTCAATTGGTAGTCTACTCTTTAACAGTGCAATTAAAACTGTGATTAATTGATTAATTTATTTAATCACAATTTATTTTGAGTTAATCACGTGGGTTAAACGGCATTAATCGGAAGCCCTAACAAAAATAATTAACTATGAAATGTCAGTTCTAATAGGACTTATAGACAACAGAATGTAGAAGCCAAATTCATTTTATTATCTCAACTTACTTACTAGAAATTCTTTCCTGAGACTAACATGCAGATATTCAAAATCCCATCACCATCTTACAATTACGCATTCTTAACTACTTCTGTCAGTATTTGCATTGCTATAATAAACAGTGCAAAGTAGCTTCTTTTTCTAATATCATGATAATTTAATTGCATACAACTGATGTAAGTCCAAACTCGCTTGGTCATCTTTTTCAGCTTGGAAAACTATAAGCTATAACAAATGTTTATTCTGACATAGTACTATTTATCCAGCTCAATTTTATTGAAATGTTATAAAAAGAATTTAAACAGCTTGGACAGTTTTTAAAGAGAAGATATAACATTCTTATAGGTATGGGGATGTTGCTAAAATTGTGTGTCTTATGAAAGCCTATGAAAAAATATTAAAATTGATCTGCTAAGTAACCAAGTCCAAATCCTGCAGTCCTTACTTCTCAATAAAGTTTTGGCCTGCAACCTATTCACTGCTAGCTAGTACTAAGGCAATACAGTACATGCATGTGTCTGGAACACAAGTAGCAGAGAAAAAAAAACTGTAAAAAAACCACCACCCAAATCCAAAACCAGATCAATACCTTCTCATACAGTCCAGTGCCCGGATAAAGAAGTCGTTGTGCAGCTGATGTTCATCTCTCAAGAGTGAGCACTGTTCTAGTGTCACCGACATGGATGTCCTGTCTTTGGCACTTTTGCAACAGGTGAAGCGGATTCCATTTAGCTTGCGGCAAATCTATGAAACAGACAAATCAAATTATTTGCTCATCTGCATTCTATAAACTGTAAAGGAGAGAAAAAATAACTCACATATTTTATGGTTAAAGAGAATTCCAATCCAGATAGGCTTACTTTTTTGGGGGGTGTGGTGGGATGAAAGGGGAGGACTTATTTGTTGGTTAAAACTAGTCCAGCTCAAATGGAATTTGACCATTACGATTCTGCCAGGTGATCCTAAGTAATTTAGTTAATGATCAGTAGACAAACTGGAAAAGGTGTCAATAAAGAAAGAAATATTTTTTTCTTTTAATGCCATGTGTACCCAATGTGACTGTGTTCACTTATACCGCTAAATCCCTAATTAACAACATCAAAAGAATTTCAGCTAAGTATCATTTCTAAGAGTGAAATTCAGTCTGGTCTAGAAGAAATACACAAGGTCTTCTGTGCCATTTAACCTCTCAGTTGGGCACTGAGAAGACTGTTGGAAGTAACACACAGGCCACATTTAAGAGAGAAAAGTTTATCATATTAGAAAATGTATTAACGTATTATAATTAACATGATGTTAACTTCAATGTTGATCTTCGTATTGGCAGGGAGAAGTCATGTTTAAAAATGTGTCAGCTGGTCATGTTTAATCTTAGGATCCTTCCAAAGGTTAACTTTGATTTGCTAAAATGTTTTTATAAACATGACGGTTGTTGTCTATACTACAAAAATCATGTTTAACATGATGTTGGCCAAAACATGTTAATTATCACAGTGTCTAATATGACGTATTTTCCCAATGCAGACATGGCCACTGAAGAGTTTTTACATGTTGTACAGAGGGTGCTCATGCCAGACTTTCACAGGCTGGTACTGATGGTGGCAATGGGGCCCTGAGGAAGGATCTTGGAATCAGTATTTATTGGACACACCTGTGTAAACAGTACAGGTGAGGTTGAAGTCTCTGTTTTAGCCAATTTCACCCAAATTACATCTTGGAAACCAGATCTTTAAGTCTTTCATGAGCACAGGTCTATAGATACCTGCCATCTTGGAAGAAATGGGGAGACACTGTAGCTGGCAAGTGATTGTAACTAGTGTTTGAGATTACTGAGCCTTTTTAAAATACTGAAGTCTACAATAATAAGTAGACAATTCCAGAGCATTTGATGCAACACTCTTTAAACGGCTGGAGGCCCACAGCCAGAGGAGTGCTGTAATAACATCATAAAACACAATCTGGAGTATCTTATGATTCCTTTTTTGTTACATATTTAACCTTAAAATCTTGTTTTCTGTTTGACTGCTATTAACCATAATGTATATAGTACCATTATTTCTGCACTCCCTTTTACAACTTGTTATGTGTTGGACAAGGGAAAGGATCCCTGCGCAAAATAGATGAATACAGATGAAAGATCTCAGGGGATACAATTGGAATACAAATATATTTTGTGAAGGGCAGAACAGACTGACTTAGAGGTCACAGAAGTACCCGAGACTACTCTCAGGTTTATTTTTCAAAGTAAAATTAGAAATTGAATGTGACCGAACAATTAGGGGTGCTGCTACAAACTGTGACACTGGCTGTGTTTTAAAGTCTGTATGCTCATGACTCTTCCGATATCAATTACTTGCATTGATGACCTTGGATGTTTCAGGTTTTTTATATTTTTTGTCTAAAGGGTCACTAAAGAAATCTTGATTAATTTTTACATTAAAATGTGAAACTGCAGAAAGACGAGGATATACCAGAACAGATGTGGAAGTGAAGGGAAACAGTACAGTGATAGGAAAAGGACAAAGTAAGATTTAATAGCTAAAAAGCCCACCAACCCCTAGAAAATTTTGCTTTACTGTCCTCACTTGTCAGTATCGATAGCTGTAGTCTTTGCAGTATTTATATGTACCAATTACCAATCTGTGGAATCTGAGATACTAATTTCTTCATTTTCAGAACAGGAAGTAATTGTGGTAGTCTAAACACTGAGTCTGCATCTACACTAGCAAGTTCTTTCCAAAGAGAATGTGTGTAGATGCTGTGTGGGCCTTTTTTTTTTTTTTTTTTTTCCATGAAAGAGCAGTCCTCATGGGGTCTGGTTTTTTGATCCCCTAGATGGTTCTTTTGAAGAGTGGGGTGGATGGATGCTCTTTTCTGATCCACTTTTTTGTGTGTGGATGCATTTTTTCAAAAGAAGTTCTCTTGGAAGAGATCTTCTGGAAGGGCTTCTTTGGAAAGATCTCTATAGTGCAGATGCAGCCCGAGATAGAGCAACTATTGGTAGAAGTTAAAAGGAAAAAAAGTCTTTTGAAGTCTCTTCCACTCTCTGTGATGTCAACTTATTTAATTTAAAATTCAGGTGTATAACTACTTCATATCTTCATGATGTGATATGGTGAGGCGAGATCTGTTACTTGAGATTTTGATCCTGCAAAGCATGAGCGTGAAGAAGTCTTTACTATTCATGCTGATCTCTGGGTGAGTGAGCGTGTGCTTTAACTGCTGGCATTTGAACTGCCATTTTGATTCCAGGTGGGGGGAGTTTCAGTTTCAGTTTCAGTTTCAGTGGCAGCTGGGACTGCCTGCCTGACCTTTTGCTCCCTTGATCAGCCTTCCCCTGTGTGACTCATAGGGGGAGGGCCTGAGAGAGGCCAGCAGGCTTAAAAGCCAGAGGCAGGAGCGACCAGGGGAGCGAAGTGGACAGGGAGCTGCAGACAGGGGAGTTTAAGAGGGAGTTTGACAGAGAGGACTATAATGGTTAGGAAGACTGGCAAAACCTGTGCCAGCGCTACTGCTGTCTCCTCCACTTGTGCCTGTAGCCAGACAGACTGCCTTACCATGGATGTTTCTACCCAGATCCTGGTGTGGTTCTGCAAGGACTGAGGCTTGTCGTTCCCACTTACTGATACCCAGGCTGAGGGGAATATTCAGTGTGGAAGGTGCCTGCTGGTGGAATTTCTCAGGCGGCAGGTGGGGGAGCTACAGGAGGAGGTGGTCAGGTTGAGGAGTATCCGAGTCCATGAGCAGCTCCTGGATAGTATTCAGGTGGAGACCGCGGAGGTGACTGTCTCAGTGCACAGGATGGCTGATAAACCACTGGAGGAGGTGGACCAGGGTGGACACTGGCAGCTGGTTACTTCTCGCAGTGGGCAGTGTCCCACCCCTGCTCAGAACCCTCCCACCATGGTACTGGAAAACCGTTATGCTGTACTCGATACAGGAGACCAAGAATTACCCTGCACAGAAGAGGAGAAGCCTCGTACCCCAAGGCTGGGAAGTCTACTGCCACCCCTGCAAGAAGGAAACGTAGAGTAGTGGTGGTTGGAGACTCTCTTCTGAAGGGGACGGAGGCACCCATCTGTCGCCCTGACATTTCCTCTCGGGAGGTCTGCTGCCTGCCAGGGGCCCGTATCCGAGACGTTACGCAGGCATTGTCGAGGATTATCCAGCCCTCTGACTACTATCCCATGCTTCTCATCCATGTGGGCACTAATGATACTGTGAGGTGTGACGCTGAGCAGGTCAAGAGTGACTTCAGGGCTCTGGGGGCATGGGTCAGGGAGTTTGGGGCACAGGTGGTATTCTCTTCAATCCTGCCTGTCAGAGGTAGGGGCCCAGGCACAGACAGGTGTATCCTGGAGGTGAATGGTTGGTTGCGTAGATGGTGTCGCCAGGAAGGCTTTGGTTTCTTTGACCATGAGATCCTTTTCTGGGAAGGACTGCTAGGCAGAGATGGTGTTCACCTTTCGAGGAGGAGGAAGACCATATTCGGACACAAGCTGGCTAACCTAGTGAGGAGGGCTTTAAACTAGGTTCGACGGGGGCAGGGGAGCAAAGCCTGCACGTAAGTGGAGAGCATGGATACCTGGGAGATGAACATGAAATGGGAGGGAGTATGGGCTACACTGGGAGAGTAAAACGAGGGCTAGGGCAAAACTGGGAGGCAAGACCAAATCAATGTCTGAGATGCCTATATACAAATGCAAGAAGTATGGGAAATAAACAAGAAGAATTGGAAGTACTAATAAATGAATACAACTATGATATCGTTGGCATCACAGAAACATGGTGGGATAATACTCATGACTGGAATGTTGGTATTGAAGGGTACAGCCTGCTTAGGAAGGACAGACAGGGAAAGAAGGGAGGAGGTGTTGCCTTGTATATTAAAAATGTACACACTTGGACAGAGGTGGAGATGGACATAGGAGATGGACGGGTTGAAAGTCTCTGGTTTAGACTCAGAGGAGTAAAAAACAAGGATGAGGTCCTACTAGGCGTCTACTACAGGCCCCCTAGCCAGGTGGAAGAGGTGGATGAGGCTTTCTTTAAACAGCTAACAAAATCATCCAGGGCCCAGAATTTGGTGGTGATGGGGGACTTCAACTATCCAGGTATATGTTGGGAAACTAATACAGCAGGGGACAGACTGTCCAATAAATTCTTGGATTGCATTGCAGACAACTTTTTATTCCAAAAGGTTGAAAAAGCTACCGGGGGGAGGCTGTTCTAGATTTAATTTTAACAAATAGGGAGGAAATTATTGAGAATTTGAAAGTGGAAGGATGCTTGGGTGAAAGTGATCATGAAATCATAGAGTTCACAATTCTAAGGAAGGGTAGAAGGGAAAACAGTACAATAGAGATAATGGATTTCAGGAAGGCAGATTTTGGTAAACTCAGACAGCTGGTAGGTAAGGTCCCATGCGAAGCTAAACTGAGGGGAAAAACGGCTGAGGAGAGTTGGCAGTTTTTCAAAGGGACATTATTAAGGGCCCAAAAACAAGCTATCCCGCTGCGTAGGAAAGATAGAAAACATGGCAAAAGACTGCCTTGGCTTAAGCAGGAGATCTTGCATGATCTCAAACTAAAAAAGGAATCGTATAAGAAATGGAAACTAGGACAAATTACAAAGGATGAATATAGGCAAACAACACGAGCATGCAGGAGCAAGATTAGAAAGGCTAAGGCACAAAATGAGCTCAAGCTAGCTACAAGCATAAAGGGAAACAAGAAGGCTCTTTACAAATACATTGGTAACAAGAGGAAGACCAAGGAGAGGGTAGGGCCGTTGGTCAGTGACGAGGGAGAAACAGTAACAGGGAATTTGGAAATGGCAGAGATGTTTAATGATTTCTTTGTTTCGGTCTTCACTGAGAAATCTGAAGGAATGCCTGACATAGAGAATGCTAGTGAAAAAGGGGTAGGTTTAGAAGTTGAAATACGAAAAGAACAAATTAAAATTTACTTAGAAAAATTAGATGCCTGCAAATCACCAGGGCCTGATGAAATGCATCCTAGAATCTTCAAGGAGCTGATAGAAGAGGTATCTGAGCCTTTAGCAATCATTTTTGGAAAATCATGGGAGACGGGAGAGATTCCAGAAGACTGGAAAAGGGCAAATATAGTACCCATTTATAAAAAGGGGAACAAGAATAACCCAGTAAACTACAGGCCAGTCAGCTTAACTTCTGTGCCAGCAAAGGTAATGGAGCAGGTAGTTAAGGAAGTCATCTGCAAGCAATTGGAAGGTGGTAAGGTGATAGGGAACAGCCAGCATGGTTTTGTTAAAAACAGATCATGTCAAAACAATCTAATAGCTTTCTTTGATAGAATAACGAGCCATGTGGATAAGGGAGAAGCGGTGGATGTGATATACCTAGACTTCAGTAAAGCATTTGACACGGTCTCACATAATATACTTATCAATAAACTACTCAAATACAACTTAGATGGGGCTACTATAAGGTGGGTGAACAACTGGGTGGATAAACATACCCAGAGAGTAGTTATTAATGGTTTTCAATCCTGCTGGAAAAGTATAACTAGTGGGGTTCCGCAGAGGTCTGTTTTACGACCGGTTCTGTTCAATATCTTCATTAACAATTTAGATATTGACATAGAAAGTACACTTATTAAGTTTGCAGATGATACCAAGCTGTGAGGGGCTGCAACTTCTTTGGAGGATAGGGTCATAATTCAAAAGGATCTGGATAAACTGGAGAAATGGGCTGAGGTAAACAGGATGAAGTTTAATAAGGACAAATGCAAAGTGCTCCGCTTAGGAAGGAACAATCAGTGTCACACATACAGAATGGGAAAGGACTGCCTAGGAATGAGTACAGCAGAAAGGGATCTAGGGGTTATAGTGGACCACAAGCTAAATATGAGTCAAGAGTGTGATGCTGTTGCAAAAAAAGCAAACATGATTCTAGGATGCATTAACAGGTGTGTTGTGAACAAAACACGAGAAGTCATTCTCCCGCTCTACTCTGTGCTGGTTAGGCCTCAGCTGGAGTATTGTGTCCAGTTCTGGGCACCGCAGTTCAGGAAGGATGTGGAGAAATTGGAGAGGGTCAAGAGGAGAGCAACAAGAATGATCAAAGGTCTATGAAGAAAGGCTGAAAGAATTGGGGCTTGTTTAGTTTGGAAAAGAGAAGATTGAGGGGGGACATGATAGCAGTTTTCAGGTATCTAAAAGGGTGTCATAAGGCAGAGGGAGGGAACTTGTTCTTCCTTGCCTCTGAGGATAGAACAAGAGGCAATGGACTTAAATTGCAGCAGGGGAGGTTCAGGTTGGACATCAGGAAAAAGTTCCTAACTGTCAGGGTGATCAAACACTGGAACGAATTGCCAAGGGAAGTGGTAGAATCTCCATTACTGGAGATATTTAAGAAGAGGTTAGATAGATGGCTTTCAGGGATGGTCTAGAAAGTGCTTGGTCCTGCCATGAGGGCAGGGGGCTGGACTCGATGGCCTCTCGAGGTCCCTTCCAGTCCTACTCTTCTATGATTCTATGAGTTACGGTTTTCAGGATTCAGACCCTGTACTGAAACCATACTCACAAAGCCGTTCTTATTTTCAACCTTCAAACTTTCCAAGGTGTACATAATGAAAATACATGGAAAAGACTGAAATATAGAGCATGCTTCTTGTCATGACAAAAACTGAGAAACTATCATAGTTTCTAATTCTAACTCCTCCTTATGCATAACTTCTCCCTTTGTGAATTAAGAAAACAACTTTTAACAGAAAGCCAGAGGGAAAACTCCAGAATGTGTAAATGTAACAACTTCAATCATTATTGGGATCAAAGGATCAGCAGTAGAATTTGGACCATTAAGCTTCTGATACAGATCTCTACCTCTTGAAGTAATTTAGCAACTATAAACCTCTAAGTAGGCAGTAGGAGATTATATGATTCATATGCACAGCAGTTGAAGGAGAATCTTACCTTTGGGTTTTATATTGCCACCCATCACTGTAGTATCTGAGCACCTCCCACATAAAATTTACAGTAAAATCTACAGTGGACTTCCTGGAGACTCTGGCTTTCTTCCCTTTTGGAATTAAAATCCTCTGCTTGTGTGTGTGTGCGTGCTGGGGGGGGGGAGTAATTTGGACGATTTATTTTTATATTCGGTGAGGGTGGGTAGATGTCATGTCAGTGTTGCTGTGTTGGAAAGGCTTTTTGTTGGAGAGGAAGCAAGTGTTAAAAAAATAATCACTTTGAACTACTCTTTCGAAGTCCATGAGTAGTCGAGAATGTCTGAAATCAGTTGAGTCACAGAGAACACTACATGATGGATTGTCGTTAAAGGGTGGGAGGGACTAAATCCCAAATCTGTGTTCATAAAGTATAGAGAGAGAGTGTTGGCTAGTGAAAGAGCCAATTTTGGGCTGTATGGGGACCTCAGGCAGAACAAAGAGATGAAAAACACTGGAAAGCATGTCTGAGGTGGAAAATAAGCTTGGAAGGAAAGCTGGCTGCCTTTTCATTTATAAGTAAACAACATTAAATCAAACCAGTTAAACTAAACAAACAGTTTTAAAAAATTTTAAATCCTCAGGACAGCTCCGTTCAAAGAAAACATCTGCTCAACGTGCAGCAGCAATAACAAAGGCAAACAAATGTTTGAATGCATAGAGAATTCAGCAGACAGGCAACAGCTGATTGGCTAAAAAGAACTTGGATTGGTGACCTGCTCATGTGACAGGCTCCACCTTGAACTATACTTTTACACGAACAAGGGAATTCCTTCCACAGGGGAACAGCATAAAGAGGACCCTGAGGTTCCTCCATCTTTGGTCTTCAGCCTGCTCCATCTTTGTCTGGAGCCTACGTTGGCAATTGCCTGATATGCCCTAAGAAATACAGAGAACTTTCTTGGAGACACACGTCCGGTTAAAACCATTTCTGACCCAAAGATTTCACCTTAGGTAAAGGCAGCTGATTAGGGTGAGAGCTCACAAGTAACTAGATTTTTAGAAAAACAGAATTAGCTATGTGTTTTCTGTTTTGTTTGATTTGGTAACTCATTTGATCTGCATGTTCTCATCTATAACCATTTAAATCCTACTTTTTTGCTTAATAAAAACTCTTTTGGTTATTTAAAACACCTAGTATAAATTGTTTTTACCTGGGGAGAGCTACTATGGTGCATATCTCTCCTCCATTGATAAAAGGGGCTTACTTAACGAGCCCTCCCTGTGCAAATCTTGTGCACAGAGAGAGAGAAATTTATTTGGGTTTTGCTCCCTTCTGGGCAGTGAGGTCCCTGGGTGCCGTGCCCTAAAGCTGCATGCACCCAAAACTGTGGTTAAATAGTGTCTGCACTGCTCTGCTGGGGAGGAGCTACTTCTACTCTGTGCCTTCAAATCTGCCTCACCAGGACAGGAGCTGGAGAGGGGGTGGAGCTCCAGAAGGCAAGAAGGTGGGTGTCAGTGGCATGATCAGCACACCAGGGAACAACCCAGGGGGTCTTCTGTAACTGCACCTTGTCTAGGATTGGTGCTTTAATCGCTGCAGTTGGAGTGCGTAACTGCCACAGTGACAGTAGCTAGATGAGGACAAAATATGTGTAATTTATTTAAAAGTGATTTGTAGAGTACCTACGGAAGCAGTAACTAGATATTCATTTACAAATTAAAGTAGTTCATTACATAAAACACTGAAAGATAGGGCTGGTGCATAGAAATAGTCAACTGCAGTTAAACCAAGTAATTATGTTTTGCAACTGGCCCAGAGGCTTGTTAGACTCTAAAAAATAAAAGTAGGATACTTATGAATAACTGAAATTTGGTATGTGACAATAGTAAATTTATTTTAAATTTAGAAAAAAGAGATTCACTGTATTAACCACCTATGTTCCACATGGACAGGAGCCAGCAGAACATGGCAAAGTTGTATGTGGGCAACAGTAAACAAAATGTCTCGCCAGCCCACACACAGCATTGCCAGATTCTACAGGTTTCCATTCATGGACCTTTTTTTGCTACTGGTATTGCTAAAGAGAAACACATACAAAGCAATGTCAGGTCAAGTCAGGTGTATGCTGACTGCACACAACATTGCTTGAGAGCTGTGCGCTCCCTCTGCATCCAAAGAGCTGCTATGATCAACTGTAGTGATTAAAACACCAATCAATTGGCTGCTCACCCCACAAATTCTAGCACCACAAGTGTAGTTAACAAACTACCCTATCCCAGGAGATTGTCTTGGTTACAACAACATGGCAGGCCACTGAGAGGAAGGAGGGACACCCATGTGGCTAATTCACTTGCCTAGGTTGCCCACTGTTGGTGTAAACAGTAAATGGATAGTCAAGGGAGTATGCTATATAACAACCCCCGATGGGCAGACTGTGGTCACCAAGGCCCTGTACTGTAATATATGGTACATAAAAAGATATTTTGGAGCATGAGTGACTCATGCATCTGATGAAGTGGGTCTTTGCTCACGAAAGCTTATGCTCCAAAATATTTGTTAGTTTATACGGTGCCACAGGACTTCTTGTTGTTTTTGAATCACAGAAATGCAGAGGTGGAAAGGGCCTCAAAAGATCATCAAGTCTGGGAACCTGTGGTGAGATAGGTCCTAGTAAAACTACACTGCTCCTGTTTGTCCAATCTGTTCTAAAGGACCTCTGATAATAGGGATTCGACACCCAGCGCAAGTCTGCTCCAGAATTTAACCACACTTACAGTCTGAAAGGTTTTTCTGCTATCTCACCTAAATATTGCTTGCTGCTGATTAAACCTGTGACTTCTCCAGTGAGCACAGAGAACAGATCACTGTCCTTTTTATAACAGCCCTTAACATATCTGAAGAATCACCAGGTCTCCCCTCCATCTTCTTTTCTCAAAACAAAAATAAATCCAGTTTTTTAACCTTTCCTCATAGCTCAGGCTTTTTAATCCTTTTATCATTTTTATGTTCTCTTTTGGCTTCTCTCCAATTTGTCCACATCCTTCTTCAAGCGTGGCTCCCAAAACTGAACTACAGTAGTCCAATTAAATCTTCAGCAATGCTGAGGAGAGTGTAACAACTGACTCCCATGTCTTATGTCTGACACGGCTGTAAATACGACCAGGAACGATCTTAGCCTTTTTCACAATTTCATCATATTGTTGATTCACATTCAATTTGTGATTCGCTATAGCCCTCAGATGTTTCAGCATAGCTACCACCTATACAGTTACTCTGTAATCCTTCATTTGATTTTTCCTTTCCAAATACAGGACTAAGCACTTGTTTTTTTCTTGCTGATATATCACAATGATCTAATTTGTCAAGGTCATTATGAATTCTAATCTTCGAAGTGCCCACGGCTACACGCACGCCGGCACTTCGAAGTCTGACACTCTGAAGTTGCCGTGGGGGAGAATTAGCCTAATGAAGTGCTGCATGTTCACCGCAGCACTTCATTAGTAATCTCCCATCACCCTGATTAACATGCCCCCTTCAAAGTTGGGGGCAAGTGTAGACATAGCCTTTGCATAATAAATGTCCAAATTAGTGGCAATCCCTCCCAGCTTTGTTTTATAGGTAGGCACTATCATTGTCCACCTCCAGTCCTCTGGGACCTTACCTTCCTCCAGGAGTTCTCTGAATGAATGATGATCCATATAATGAAAAATGTTAAAAATAATACAATAAAATAAAGAGAGGAGTCAGGTACTGGGAATAGAGACAGACTCATGATAAGGTCACTTTCTTACAATAGCTAAGGAAATGAATATGATAGAAAAAACAATGGTCTACAAATACGAAGATGCTTTTATGAATCCGATCACCATATTTTTGAGTGCCTCCATTAAATTCTCTGGCAGCCCACACATCAATGGGCATATGGAAAATAAGTACATCACATCTGAAAGCATTTGGAACAAAGGAGCTTACCGTTGCAGCCACCCACATGATTTCTACATTCTTTCTTTTTTTGGCCTGGATATTTTGGTGGAGATTTTCTAGTAATCCTTTTAGATCATTCTGCTCTTGAAAATGTGGAAGGCCTGAAAATAAACAAGTCAGTGATAATGTTTATGCAGACTTAAAGATTCCCTCACTGAAGAAAAACATTTAGTGTCTCATTTTGGATTCATGAGGATTTTGATAGAAAGCAGCAACTATTTAAAAAAGTAAGAAAAATATATTTCCCCTGTAAAGAGAAGGCTTTGCTTTCTACAGGCCATATTGCGAGAACTGCTGAGAGTCCTGAACTTCTATTTTGTTAACTACTCAGCCCCTTGTAGGATTGGGCCGTAGTTCTAAATTCTGTCCGTTTAAAATAGAATCAAAAGATTCTGGAAGTGAAGGGAGAACTGTTGGAGAGGGTCTGGTAGCATATTCCTTGCACAGCCAGATTTCCCAAAGAAGATTATCAATGAGAAATACAAGTGAGTAAACAATCCAGGATTTGGCATTTTTCTAATACTTCATGGACACAGACAAAAATTATTACTTTTACCACTTCCTAAATTAGTAGTGAAAATTATTAGAGACAGGTACAGTCAATTTTTCTGGACGATTTGATCTTACAGATATGAACTACAAGTGATTTATCAACAGGTAACATTAAAAACAACATATGTTAGATGTAAATGTAGTAATATGAAACCAACTCTATTGATGCCTTTCTTTCTTTCAAGTTGGCAAACTGAGTAATTCTGCCTACGGTAAAACCGGCAAAGGTATCTTCCCCCTCCTAAAACCAGATCCTTTATAAATAGAGACATCTAACATTTATTTCAAAATCAGACAGTGAAAACTAAAAAGTACATTACAGTGCAGATCAGATAGCCATTCCCTAACCTGATCAGAGGCAGAACAGACTTCTCTTCTATCTATAATGAAGGTGATAACTATATATTAGTATGAGTGAGAGAAGCTGAGGAGAATTTTAAAAATACATAAAAAGAAATACATCAAACAGCTGTCTGAATTTCCCAGCCCACATGCAATATTGGACTGCAAAAAGTACAGAGAAGAAATAATAAAGGAAACTTTTAAAATGGATTTTATATTATCTTATTAAAATTCTTATTTGCCTAAATATGTGAATTATCTAACCTGCATATTATGTCTTTTTTTTTAAACACAGCATATATGCACTGAATGTACAGAAAGCAGTTCCTAGGTATTTGGAAACTTTATCATATGAAAATACATACGTGCATCATAATATGATCTTTCCTCAACTTTGCACATGTGATATAGTATCAAAGCATCAGAGAGGTAGCCTGTATCTTCGAGAACAGCAAGAAGTCCTGTGGCATCTTATAGGCTAACAGATATTTTGGAGCATAAGCTTTTGTGGGCAAAGACCCACTTTGTGTTTTTAATGTTACCTGTTGATAAATCACTCGTGACGAAGTGGGTCTTTGCCCACAAAAGCTTATGCTCCAAAATATCTGTTAGTCTATAAGGTGCCACAGGACTTCTTACAGTACCAAAGCAGAGTTTCTTGATTTTCATGTGACTTCAGAGCACTTTGTATGCAGTTCTCTTCTCAGGCTGGAGAAGACCATCCCACAGAACCCTCATATGGGTGTGGTTGTTGCCCAAATGTGAAAACAACAATTGAAAACAGGGACATGTGTTAATTTGCATTTATGACAGTAGCTTCTCAGGGCAAGTCCTAAAACTCATTCTTCCCATTTATCACCAGAGCCGGTCCTAGGGTCAGGTGAACTGGGTGGTCTCCTGTGGCTGCCAATTTCAAGGGGGCCAATGAAATGGACTGTCCCATGCAGGGCCAGAAGCAGCAAGTGCTTGCTGCATGGGGATGAGAGAGGGGCAGGTCTGCAACTGAGCGTCCTGGTGGCTGGGGCATGCTGTGGGTGGGCAGGGGTGCAGCAGGGCCCACTTTGCAGCAGGAACTTGTCACGTAGGAAGAAAACTCAACCTGGAAAATCTGACTAATCAAGGGACCATCAACAGACAATGGCTCTCACCTGCTTGAACAGAGGGTTTGCCTTTGAATAAGCTCTCTCTTGACAGGAACCTACTTCAGGGGAAAGGGGGTCAGTGCCTGTGGAGACCATGCTGTCATAAGCCAGCAGTAGGAACAGTGAGCAGTCACAACTCAGACCCAGGATGATTAGGAGCAAGTGGGATTCAGTACCCAGATCCTCTCACAACAGTGGTCTCTTTTCAGAGAGCAAGACTGAGCCATGTTGTGACCATTCAATGTGGATCTGTGCACAGCATGTTTAAAATGGTGGAGTCTGAAGAGCTGGGACTTGGGGAGTTCTCTGGGAAATGCAATAGTGAAGACAAGAGGGGAATTAGTAGTACAGGTTGACCCTCTTTTGTCTGGTACTCTCTCATCTGCCAAGATCCATAATCCAGCATGATTTTAGTTAGCCAGATCACTGCTTCCCAAAAGTTTTGATCTCACACTACACTTTCATGATCCCAAACTTTTCATGGCACACCAAAATTTAAAAAATAGCCTAAAATAGTGCAAGAAATAACTCATTTCAAAATGAAATATACATAATATTACAATATTAATGAAAACAATACTTGACTTCACATTTTCAACGAGAGTTTAATGTGAAACGTGAGCTGTAGCGAACACAACTGTCTAAAATTCGGTTCAATGCTAGAAAGAGCTACATGGAGCTCCCGATCCACACTTCTTAAACATGATCTATTCTCATTTTTTCATAGGTGATACTGAAGGGAGACAAAGTTCACAAAGATAGGTGGTCGAAAATAGCACTGGAACAATTATTACTTGATTTGCAATCAGTGGATGTTCACTTCTTACTTGTAGCCAAAAATTGATCCAGTGGAATCACTCTAAATTTGAGCTCAAGGGTGCGATCATTCTTCATATCCAAAAATTCTTCTTTTCCAAAGGTAAATTCATTGTTGATTTTTCTGAAGATGACTCAAAAGGATTTCAAATCCAATCAAACTGCTCTATTCCAGGTGAGCTGATATAATGCCAGGGCTTGTCCTGAAGCAAATTCAAATGTTGCTCCACAAGTGGGAGTAGCTTTTCATCTTGGTCTGAGCTAGAAGCTTGCTTGAACATCTGGAGTGAACCATGATCCACTTCTCTCTAAATTTTGTTTGGAACCCATTTAAGTTTTCTGTGCATGTTCTCATTGCGTCCTTGCAGCTTCCAATTCAGTTTATTTAGGTGCTTGAATACATCAGTCAAGTAGGCCAGTATTCCCATCCGGTATATATCTTGCAAGAGATTCACATGCTGGATCTTGCTGTGCATAAAGTGCTTCAATTTTTTCCTCAGTTCATAAACTCTTGACAGAACTTTGCTTCTTGAAAGCTAGCGAACCTCAGTGTGAAGGAGAGGGATTGATGTTCTGCTCCCATTTCTTCACATAAAATAGAAAAAAGACATGACTGAAGCAGTCTGAATTTGATGAAATTGCCCATTTTTGCAGCTGAAAGTTGACCTTGTGTATGATCTGATACCTTCATTGATTTTCTCATGAGACAGTTTTGTTTTGCATTTTCTACTTGCAGCCATTTAAAGTAATTGATGTCCTTTTGGAGGTAAGATGGGTGCTTTGTGAAGCAACGTCATTTCAGCTTGCTTGGAACCAGGGCTTTATTTGATAACCTGACCTGGCAAATAAGACATTCAGACAGAGGAGCAGCAAGATCACCAAACCAAGTGAATCCCAATACCAAATAATTATTGTGGTGCTGTGTGTTTTGTATCTTGGTCTTCTCTTTTGCAAATTCTTTATTTTGCAAATCCATCAGATCGGCTGATGGAATCTCTCTTTTCAAAAATTTGTCCAATATACAGAGTGTAGCTGGTGTCTGGCAAGTTATTAAAATACCTTTCTTTAAAGAAGAAAAGTAAGCCTCTGCTCTTGCTGTGAAATAAACTTTTCACACCAAATGCTGTAAAATCAACTTTTCTTATCAAGGAAAGTGCTGTGAAATCAAGTCAAGCCAGCATCAATAGCATGTAAATATTCAAAATTACTCCACGGTGCAAATTTCGTCTGGTCAAAGGGGAGGCTCAGTATAAGAGCATTCTAACTGGAAAAAGCAGAAATTACTAATATACCCAAGAAGATATAAAGAAAAAAGATGAAATCTAACAAATCTAATTAATTGATAAAAGATTTACTTTACTGAGTAAAAATTCTCTTAATAATGGCATAATTTCCATGGCACACTTTTAATCCCTCTGTGGCACACCAGTTTGGGAAGCACTGAGTTAGGTGACTACATATGGGTGTGGCCAAGTTTTTTGTGGTCCCATAAACTTTGTTTACAGCCAGCAGGCCTGGCTCTCAGTGTTCTGTGCTGTTATTTCATTCTAATTTACCCCAAATGTCTTCTCAGAGCCCAAAAAGCAGTGGATGTCTTGGTAACATGCTAGATAATACTGACCTTCTGTGGTGTGACAAATTCTCTCATTTGGCACTAGTCAGGTCCTGAGGTTTCTAGACAAGAGAGGTTCAACCTGTGTAACTAACTGGGACTCAAATTAGTGTCATATCTGGGCAATTTTGCAGAGGTGGAAATGGGCAGATCGGCACATGAATGAGGGTGTGGAAAAGGAGAGCCATGTGGCAGGATTGCTGTAGATGCCCCTCAATTACATACCTGACGTCTGCTTACGAGCTGTGTCTGGGGCGAAGGCATGCACTTTAACTGCAACAAGCTTGTGCTGTTCCCAGCTCTGCCTTTCAGCAGGGAGGCTGTTTATAAACAGAGGGAGTCAGAGTGATAATAAAAGGCTCCTCATTCAAGTAATCGAGGGATTGCTTGATGATCACCAAAAATACCATTTCCTATCTTTTAAGAGGCAAAGGGTAGGAATAAGTAGTGCCTCATATTGGGACAGATGCTGCTTAACTTATGAATGATTTGGAAAAAGGGGCAAAGCTGCAAAGAGTTACAAAGGCATCTCAAAAAACTGGGTGACTGGGCAACACACTGACAGAGAGAATTCAGTGATGATAAATGCAAAGTAATGCACATGGAAAAAATACAAACCCAACTATCCATGCAAAAATGGTGGAGTGTATATTAACTGTTGCTATTCAAAAAAGAGATCTTGGAATCATTGTGGATAGCTCCCTGAAAACATCTGCTCAGTGGCAATCTAAAAAGCTACCAGAATAGTGGGAATTATTAGAAAGGGAATAGATAATAAAACAGAAAATATATTGCCTCTACATAAATTCATGGTATGCCCTCATCTTGGGTCCTGCATGTAGATCTGGTCACCTCATCTACAAGTATATATATTGGATTTGGAAAAGGTACAGAGAAGGGTGACAGAAATGATCAGGTGTAGAGGTAAGGAACATCTTCCTTATGAGGAGAGAGTAAAAAGACTGGGATTTTTCAGCTTGGAAAAGACTATCAGGTGGGGGATATGTTGGAAGACTGGCTACTGAGCTAGATGAACTACTGGTGTGACCTAGCATGGGCCTACTGATGTTCTTATATAGAGCCCAGATGTAGGTGCTCCCTGCTATAACACACTAGACCTCTCCCCACTCCCAGGGCTGAGACAGTGCTCAGGTGGTCTAACTGTTTCTCTTTCTGCAAAATTAGTAACAAAGAATATACATTAAAATTTTAAGCCTAATCTAATGTGATTTGCCACATGATTTCAGAATATGCTAGTATTATAGCTGAATGGATCTAATAATCAATTTTCTATATTTTATATAGGAATTAGATACAGTACTCCTATCAGCTAATTGTTAAGTTATCTGCCAAAAACAGAGTTTTCAAGTGCCTTAAGTAGCCCCTGGAAAGAAGTGATGTGTGTGTGGGGGAGAGCTGACAGGGTTGCCCCGCCGACTTGCTGCTGAGATTATACTAAGCATGCTCAGTAACACTGCTGTAATTGTGGTCCTCAATTTTCCCTCTCTCCATGCCCTCACTCTGCCACCTATTGCAGCATGCACATCTCACCCCTCTCTCCACCCCTGCCCCCACATCTGAAATGGTGTGGAAGAACAGGCAAGAGGTGGTTCTGCTTGGTAAGCACCACTTAACTGAAGACAACTGAAGACACTTGAAATGAAGCTGAAACTTTACTTGGGGCTTGTCTTGAGCTGGAAATGGGTGACAGGGAATTGATCACTTGATGATTACCTGTTCTGTTCATTTCCTCTGGAGCACTTGACATTGGCTATTGTTGGAAGACGGGATACGGGGCTTGATGGACTTATGGTCTGATCCAGTATAGCTGTTATTATGTTCACAGTGAGTTGCATCATGGAAAGTCAGGATGTTACTCTAGCGTGCACCAGCTTGTTGTGTTATAACTCACTCCGTGGACATCCCGATGTGCAGTAAGAAAAGCAAATATGGTGGGCAACCAGCTTGGCTTACCAGGGAAATCCTTGGTGAGTTTAAACTCAAACCAGAAGCATATAAGAAGTAGAAACTGGAACAGATGACTAAGGAGGAGATATTGCTGGACGATGCAGGGAAGTAATCAGGAAAGTGAAAGCACAACTAGAACTGCAGCTAGCAAAGAATGTGAAGGGTAACAAGAAGGGTTTCTATAGCATGTTAACAATAAGAAGGTGATCGGAGGAGGGGGGTGCGGGGCCCTTACTGGATTAGGGAGGTAATCTGGTGACAATGATCTCAGAAAAGGTGAAGTACTCTATGCTTTATTTGCATCTGTTGTCACAGACGATGTCAGCTCCCAGACTACTGTACTAGGTAATGCAATAAGGGAAGGAGGTGGGCAGCCCTCAGTGGGGAAAGAACAGGTGAAGAACTATTTAGAAAAAGCTAGACACAAACAAATCCATGGGTCCACATTGAATGCATCCAAAGGTACTGAGAGAATTGGCAAATGTCATTACAGAGCTTTTGACCAACATCTTTGATGACTGGAAAAAAGGCAAACATAGTGCCTATCTTTTAAAAAAGGAAAGAAAGACAATCCAGGGAACTATAGAGTGGTCAGCCTTACCTAGGCCCCTGAAAAAATCATGAAGGGGATCCTTAAGGAATCCATTTTGAAACACTTGGAAGAGGGGAATGTAGTCAACATGGATTCACCAGGGGCAAGTCATGCCTGACCAATCTGATTAGTTTCTATGGTGAGGTACATGACTCTGTGACACGCGGAAGTTAACAGATGCGATATACTTTGACTTTAGCAAAGCTTTTGATAGTCTCCTACAATATTCTTGCCCATAAGTTAAGGAAGTATGGGTTGGATAAATAGACTGTAAAGTGGACAGAAAGCTGGCTAGATGGTCAGGCCCAACAGGTAGTGGTCAATGGTTCAATGTATAATTGGTGGTCAGTTCCAAGTGGAATGCCCAAAGGATCAGTTCTAGGGCCAGTATTGTTCAATCTCTTCATTAATGACCTGGATGAGGGGCTCGAGTGCACCCTCAGCAAACCTGTGGATGACGCTAAGCTAGGGGAATAGGTATATATGTTGGAGAGTAGGGATATGGTCCAGAGTGACCTAGACAAATTGGAGGATTGGGCCAAAATTAATCTGATGAGGTTCAACAAGGACAAGTGCACTGCACTTGGGACAGAAGAATCGCAAGCACTGTTACAGGCTGGGGACCGACTGGCTAAGTAGCAGTGCAGCAGATGATTTAGTCAGGGCTGATCCTGCGATAGGCAGGGGGATAGACTCTATGACCTCCAGAGGTCCCTTCCAGCCCTAGCATCTATGAGTCTATGACACCATTACAGTGCAGCAAAAGCCCTGCAGTGCAGCAGAACACTTACACTTAAAATGTAATAAGTTAAAGCTCACAATGTGCGCAGTAAGAGTATTTAGACAGACTACCTGCAGTGTAGTTAGTGAACTGTGAATTCATGCCTTACCTTGCTGTGCACGATCTTCTCTGTATAGACAATTATGGTAGCAAGAAAGCAGCGAGGGTGAGTGGAAATGAATGATTGAATGATTGGTTGAATATCAGCATTATGATAAAGGGTTAAAAGGTGGAGAGAGAATAACAGAGAGAGAAGAAAGCAAACAAGAAAACATCAGAGAAACAAAAACAAAAGTCTGCAAATCTCTATAGAGGAAGCACTCTGGCTTAACCAGAAATGGAGAAACTACAATAAGAGAAACATGACGGGATGAAAAAAGTGCAGTGGGGCTAAATAAGCATAGTTACTGAAGGGAACCAGAGATTCCTGCACAGATTTGGGGGTGGTCCAGGAAGAGGAAGTAGCACAAAATCACTGGCTACAATAAGGCCAAGGATGCTGAAAAGACCAAAACAACAGTAAAAAATGAGGTGAAAGGACGATGATATATGGGAGAATAGTTATAAATTATTACCACAATGAAATAGATCACAGTAGCATTTTATAAATAGTGTATTGATCAGAGGCAGATTTGGGGGGAGTGCTGACATGGGTAAAAGAGGAAAAGGTGGTTGACAGTGAGAGCATACACATGGAAGAGAGGAATGGTGACTTTGAAATATTTGCACATCACAGGGCAGCTCCCAGAGCTCCAATATTTAATAAGCAATGCAAGATGACTAATAGAAAGGTTCTAAGTACCGGATAGGTAGCTATGTTAGTCTGTAGCTTCGAGAACAACAAGCAGTCTTGTGACACCTTATAGACTAACAGATATTTTGGAACATAAGCTTTCATGGGCAAAGACCCGCTTCATCAGATGCATGAGTGGGGGGTGGGGCAGTTTCAGAGGGGTATTTAAAGAGTGGGGTACCAGTAAAAGGGAGGGCCAGAGCTGACAAGGTCTATTCAGCAAGGTGGCAATAGCTCAGTATCAACAGTACGTATCAAAAGAGTTAAAAACAAGTCAGATCAGACGGGGATATGACCCACTGTCAGAGTCTAATGGGGAGATATTAACACCCAGGGCAGAGAAGCTGTTTTTGTAAGCTGCGAGCCACTCCCAGTCTCTGTTTAATCCTTGGTTAATGGAGTCAAATTTGCAAATAAATTGCAGCTCAGAGATTTCTCTCTCCATTTGATTTCTGAAACAAAGACATTTTCTGGGTCTTTGCCCATGAAAGCTTGTGCTCCAAAATATCTGGAAGTCTACAAGGTGGCACAAGACTTCTTGTTGTTCTCAAGGATTAAACAGAGACTGGGAGTGATTTGCAGCTTACACAAACAGCTTCTCTGCCCTGGGCATTAATATCTCCCCATTAGGCTCTGACAGTGGGTCATATCCCCGTCTGATCTGACTTGTTTTTTTCCTCTTTTGATAAGTACTATTGATACTGGGCCATTTCCACCTGGCTGAATAGACCTTGTCAGCTGTGGCTCTCCCTTTTACTGCGACTCCACTCTTTAAATACCCTTCTGAAACCAACCCCCCGCCCCCGCCTCATGCATCTGATGAAGTGGGTCTTTGCCCACGAAACTTTATGCTCCAAAATATCAGAAATATTTTACAAATTGTGGAAGGAAAAAATATTCTAAAACATAAACTCACTGTTGTGGGTATTAATCTGTGTAAGACAAGAACCCAGTGGAAAAGATTAAGATTTTTCACCCCTTTTAAATACCCTCTCCGGGCCAGCCTCAGACACGGGTACCCAGATGATGAAAACTAGGGGTTACCATTTGCATGAAAATTTTTCATTTAGTTATTTAGGCCCAGGGGAGGCAGCAGCTGATCTATTTTAACAAAGTGCATGAGTGTTTGTGCGTGCACACACATACACACACACACTAATCTGGAGGATTACTTAATAGAAATTAGGAGCTGCAATGTCAGAGGTAAAGTCACTCCGTGCAGCCATTTGAAATGGCTGAGTTTCTCAGCCCGTCACCTATTTAGATGATTGCTGCATGCAGGTAGTGAGTAAATTCATTAGCAAGAGCTAATGCAACAATTCTGGCAACTTCAGACAAGAGAGGCTCTTTTGCATAGTGCTTCAGTTTCCACTCATTTGTAGATTAAAAAGATGTCTATTTCAAAATATCAAAGCCAGATTATAGCAGCAGCAGCAGAACATTTTCTGATTAGCTGTCAAAGTGAAAAAAAAGACTGACCTGAACACCCCAATTCCCAGTGTCTGTTAAAGATCGCAGAAGAAAAAAACCTGCTAGCCTATGCAGTCTAATTATATTGTGAACTGCAATGAAGTGTGCACTTGATAACATTCATTACATGACCCTACAACCTCTGACTCAGATTGCCACAAACAGCAAGAAAGACACCACAAGCAGCAGTAGGGATGAAGGTGAGAATCATGAGGAATGGTGCCAAGCACTGACCATCACCTGTTGTGAATAACTTTCATTTAAAAAAAAAAAGCTCGTCTGTTCATATTGCTATTATTGGCTCATGAAAACTAAGTCAGAAGAATATATTAGCTTGTTGTAAAATAAACAAAATACAAAAATAAGTGCATTGTGCTGAGAAGTTCATACTGCACATGTAGTCAACCTGTATAGGATTATAAGTGGACTTGCTTTTCAGTATCTTGACCTGTATAGAAGAAATAAGTGGTGGGATATTGTAGTATGAAAGCGCCTGGGAATGAATTTTGGATGGCTCCAGTACTCATGAATAGCAAAGCCACTTTGGAGTTGTGCAAATTACTGGACCACGCAACAATTAATATTTATATAGTTATTCTCTTATGGTAGTGCTCAAAATATGCTAACTACAAGGTCCACATCTGCAGAAAGACACAATCCCAGTCCTGAAGAGAGACAAGCAATGGACCAAGATAGTACCGCACTACCCTTCTGACTAGCCATCGTTAGGTAGGTAATTTCATGCGGGCATCATTGAAGAAATGAGTGTTTAGAAATTTCAAATAGAAGATGACTGTGGCCATCTGAGGGACTACGTCTAATATCTAAGGTATGTCGTCGAAGAAAACAGGTAGGTTGTTGTAGGAAACAAGAAGTGGTGTTATGAGGAAGCTTGGTTCCCTGCCCTCAGCTTAAAGGACTATTAAGGGTACACCCATCCTTTAAAAGTCCATTCTCATGGTCTTCCAAACCTATAACAGTTACTCTTTACTGCCTGCATTAATTCTTTTCAAGTGCCTGGCAATGTGGGCTTTGAATCTATTTCTAAGCTGTCTATCAGACTTGTGCTGAAAAGCCTCTGTGAGGTAGTTTCCAGCATCTTTGGTAACCACCACTTCTGTCTGGAGCTTTGGACTTTTTTTCCCCCCAGTGTCAATTAATTAGCCTTAGATGGGGAATAGTTAATCTGACATTAACCCTTTTTGTGGGTACTGAAGCGCAGGGTTTACACATCATCTCATGCGTGTGAAAGCTGGCAGTATGACAAGAAATCTGAGAAGATAATTAAAGATAGGTGAAGGTTCTTGAAGTGACAACAACAAGCTCAAACTTTAACACAGTGAAAAAGCGATAACACCTTTATATTATAATTTGGAATGTTCTTCTGCTGCAACATTCATCGTCCAGCATGGTTTTAGTTAACCAGATGATCACTTATCATGGGTGTAGCCATAATCCCATAAAGTTTGTTCACAGCCACTAGTCCTGGCTCTCAGTGATCTGTGCTGTTATTTAACTCTAATTTACCCCTAAATGTCTTCTAAGAGCCCAATGAGCTGTGAAAGTGTTGGTAATGTGCTAGACTAGAAGTCGACAACCAAAAGAGCAAGAAGAGCTATATTTTCCAATTCAGGTAGAAACTCAATAATTCAAGAACTGCAATGCATGTGACTACGAGACGGTCCTTAATAAATAACATCAAACCATACTTTTTGTAACCCCTATTTTAAGAACAATATACAAACATATCCCACAATGGACCACACATATTAAAGGAGGAGTTACGCAACATTTCGAGATCACGTATGGTTTGTTATTTAGATGTGATTTGTTCATTGTTAGGCTTTAAGATGCTCATTGAAATATTGAAAATGATCAGGAGGACTTTTGTTTTAACTTTGCAATGATAGCATCAGGGCCACAAAGAAGTCCTTAAAGAGCTGCATGTGGCTCTGGAGATGCAGGTTGCAGACCCTTGCGCTAGACAATAGTGACCTCCCATAGTCTGGCAAATTCTCTTGCTTGGCACTGGCCAGGTCCCAAGGGTGCTGTGTGAGAGAGGTTCAAACTCTAATATGTTCCAATTATCTCCCTTTTTTAGAAAAAAAATTGTTAGAGAGAGTTGCAAAGACATGGTTTAGGTACTATTTTCTGTATCCTGTCACGGAAAGGTAGATTATCTTATTACAGTAGGGGAAAAATAAATAAAAGACACATTTATTTTGAATGTAAGCTTTTTGGGGACTGACTCTTACAACTTCCTACTTATCACATGAATATCAACACTGCACCTGTGATATTAATATCATAGAATCAGAGGGCTGGAAGAGACCTCAGGAGGTCATTGAGTACAACCCCCTGCTGAAAGTAGGACCAATATATGTATAGACCAATATACATATATATACCAATATAAATATATATATAGCAATCACATATATATCACTTAGAAGTTGCTCTTGTTCAATGGTAATAAAATGAAATACATTAAACTCTTTCATATCTGGCAGCCCTGGGACTGGGCAGTTGCTGGATATTCACATATTCTGCCTAACAGAGAGGTCTACCTAGCAATGAATAACACTAAAGAAAAACAACGTTAGATATTAAGGAGCAAACAAATTACCGATAACAGTTGTATTGTACACTGTAAACTTATACTGTTTATTTGTATTTACTTTCACTGTACTGTACTTATGGAAAATATAACTAAAATTTACTTATGGTTAAAATGCTGGTTATTTGAGAGTTACAGATAATAGAATGCCAGATATGAAAGTTTACTGTAGAAGTCTTCTATAATATGTCATACACTCAGTGTGCAAATATTATAAGGCAACAGTTCTCTGTTCAGAAAGAATAATAAACTCCAAATTCTAGCTTCTTCCTTACAGAGCTCACACCCACCATCACCTCACTCTGATACTCACCCTACCCCCTAGAAAAAAAAACTAAGAACACTTCAGCCTTACAGACTGACTTGCAGGTCAACACAATAAAACTGATTAACCACTATTTGATTACTCTTCACAGAAATCACCTTGCCCTCAGCCCTGGCAGTGGAAAAGAGTGGGAGTTATAACAAGTGCCTCTGACAATCTCAAATGCAGAAAAAGGCACTTTTGAGGTAACTGGGTTCCAACGCATTTTATGTCCTGCATGTTAAAAATAACTCCTTAAATTACCCTTAGACATGAAGTAGAAACTGATCACAGAATGAAGGTGTTATATGCAGCCTGCAATAAATACTAGCCCAAAGGCTACTGTATTCTGCATAAAAAATAAGGATCACATGTCATAACAACAATAATATACACTTACACCTTTCATCTGTGTATCACTAAGCCTTTAACAAAGGTAGGTAAACATGGCTACCCACAATTTACAGATGGAAAAAAATGATACATACAGATAATATGTGACATGACCAAGCTGCCACTGACAAAAAGTATAGATTATCATGATGAAGTCTGCATCACAAAGAACAAGTAGCAACACTAAGGTCATACATAAGTGACAGATTCTAAACCAAGTCCTCATCCTTGTCACCCAAATCACACTAGATGAGTCACATGAAATAGAAACGTATTTTAAGATTATGTACACATGAAAATATGAGAGAAAGGATGGTGCAAGTGTGCAAAAGTAACATTTTGACACTGAGGAAACAAAAATGAAGGGTGAATAGCACTACAAAGCCTCCAAAACTCTAATGGTGGGGTCTTTAGATTCTGAAATAATTTCTCAAGTATGTGATGGAAACCCCACTGCTGAAAGTGTTTAAGACTAGATGCACCAGACAAAGAACTTGAGAACATAATGTAGCATATAATCCTGCTTTCGCAGGACTAGATGACCTAATGGGGCTTTACAATGTTTGATTTAAAAAAATTAAAAGTTATACAACAGCATGTCTATGATATTGTATTTCCAGTGTATTCCATCTGCATGTAAGGGCTAATCTTTTCATCAACTTTCATCATCTTAATTGGGCATTACACTGGGACCCAATTATAGGGTCAATATCTGCAGTTCACTTAGTTTTATACATGTGGATATGTATCCAGAAATGAATAAAAATTAAGTGAATGACTTGTGTTAAATGACTCAAAATTCTGATGGGTATTTGTGCACTGTAGGTGTCAAGTCACCTCTATATTACTGCAAATACTGTGTTACTAAATATGCAAAACATTATAATTTGTCCAGTGATTACTGTTTCACCATTCTGCTGTGGCCTGGATACTGTAACCTCTGGCAGGATGGACCTGCTGTGTGGCTGGATCCCAGTGACTTCATTGGTTGCCTACGTAAGCCTGGGGTCCACCTATTTGGAACAAGTTGTAGGACTGAGATCTCAACAGGAGCTGCACAATAACACTTTTAAAGTTCCAACATTACAATTTGCTGTGGCCTATCATCTATTAACTCCTGTTACAAGAAGTTTGAATGTGATATTATTTGTATACTTACAATCAGGAGGCATTTTTTCAGTAAACAACTTGTAATATTCTTTAAGAAGTTCAAAATTTTCCTGGTTAACACTTTCTTGCAAAGTGGTATCTCCAAACCTAAACAGCACAGAACACAGTTGGAAATAAAAATAAAGCAAAATCTATGAACAAATCCATATCCCACCACCTCCTTTCCTGAAACCAAGATACAAAATACATTCTCAGCTACAGATTTCTTATGTAAACAAATAACTGATTTTTTCCCCTTAATATTAGTTTAAACAGATACAACACAAAATAAATAACCTCATATATACATCACACCATTAAAAATACTAGTGTAGGCCACTCCTGATCATCCTCAAAAAAAAAAAAAAAAGAAAAAAAGAAAAGAAAAGAACTAGCATGGACAACAATCCTACTTCCATCTCATGACTATTTATTATGTTCCAAATCCAGCTCCCCAGTAGACACAGTAAATGGGCTTTGTGAAAGAATTTGCTGTGGAAACTGAAAATGACAGTATGCCTTTGTTCAGACATCACCAACTTTCACAACTTTTTCACATGTGATCCTAATAATGCCTCTGCTCAGTTATACTAGTTTCTAGCTGAAGTTAGCAGCTGAAACAAACTTAGACAAGAAGGTTGTGTTAGCAGGCAAGCATGCTGAACTTATAGCTACCACTTAGAGTATACTTAGAGTATCTGCTGCATATAATCAAGGTTCATAGTCTCAGGTTCTTCTGGACTCCTCTATTTGTTTTTCAGCAGCTGGACTCAGTTGGCAGGGATTCTTACTTGCATCAGCAACTGCCCAGAAAGCTACGTCCTTTGCTGTCTGAAAGTGGCCTAGCACTATGACCCACACCTTTGTGACTTCCAGGCTGTTTTACTGTGACTGCATTTAACGGCACCACCCTCCCTGTCATGCAGGCTATGTCTAAATCTGGCTGATTCTTTCTGTTTAATATCTCTAAGATCCAGCCTTTCATATCTATCTACATAGCTAAAACTCTCTTCCACGCTCTCATCTCACAGCTCGATTACTACAATAGCTTTGTCTCTAGTCTTGTCAAATACAATCTTGCTCTGCTCATATCCATTCCGAATGATGCTGCAAACAATCTTCTGAGCCTGTTACTTTAACTATGTCACCTCCTTATTTGTTTCCCTCCACTGGCTTCCCTTTCTCTACTGCATCAAAGAGGAGCTACTTGTCTCCACTTTTAAGGCTGTTCACAGCATATTCCCACCCTACTTATCACCTCCATTTCACTACTGAGATGTCAACTCCTGCCTCCGATTGGCCCATGGCAGCCTCCATCACCTTAAACTTCTGAAGTTGCTTCATGTTTTCTCTTACACTGCCCCTATAAACATCTACAATGCTACAACATTACTGTTTTAATCCCTAAAACTCTCCTCTGCCTTGCTGGCTACAAAACACTTGACAAAGATTAGGCTACTGGTGTGTCAGTGTTTCCTTGTATTCCCCTGTCCAGCTGTTCATTCACCCAAAATCTCTTATCTCATACTTAGAGTATGTATTCTTGGAGAGCTGGAGATTTAAATTCCAGCTTGCGCAGAGACTGCTGTTTTGGCTGGGCTCTGGAAAGCTAACCCCTCCACTGCTGAGGTACACTTTATTTTTAGCGTGCCAACTCTGTCAAAGCTAGCATGGGGACTTGTCTCCGTGAGCTGGAAAACAGAACTCCAGCTACAGTTTTAGGCATAATCTTGGACTGTAAACTCTTTGGGACATGGCCCATCTATTGTTTTGTGTTTGTACAGCACATTGGCATCTGGTACCATAACGAGAGCTCTATGCATAATGATAATACAAATAATATATAAGAATGAGTTTTGTCTAATTGGACAGTGCACCAAAAATACTAGCAGCATGTAACCCTGGAGGCTCTTCCATGTAGTCACATAAATTATTTAACAGTACACAGCATAATCCTTCCCCTAGGAAGCAGGTGACTAGGTTGGTGAATCTTTGACAGGAACTGTGCTGCAGTGTGATTAGCTTATGTATAGAACTACCTTGAGGCTGTCGCTAGGCATTCTGGGTGGGTAGACATATTTATACATTCACCCTGTGTCTATACATGCCCCTTCCTTTCGAAAGGGGCATGTTAATGAGCGGGTTCGAAAGATGCTAATGAGGCACTGCAATGGATATGCAGCGCCTCATTAGCATAATGGCAGCTGCGGCGATTCAAAAGTGCGGCTTTTCAAATCGCGTGCTGCCCGTGGAGACGGGACCCTCCGAAAGGACCCCCCCCTGTTTTCTAAAGCCCTTCTTCCTATCTGGTGATTGGAAGAAGGGCTTTCAAAAACTGGGGGGGGGTCCTTTCGGAAGGTCCCGTCTCCGTGGGCGGCATGTGAGTCAAAAAGCCGCACTTTCGAATCGCCGCAGCTGCCATTATGCTAATGAGGCACTGCATATTCATTGCAGTGCCTCATTAGCATCTTTCGAACCCACTCATTAACATGCCCCTTTTCAAAGGAAGGGGCACGTGTAGACCCAGCCTCAAAGTTTAGAAATATATAACATAAGCATTCCTGCCATTGTACCATAACCAATTTATCACCTGCTTCCTCTACTAATCAGCCCCATATCATCAATGTGAGGAAAGTATGTATCCCCCCAAGTGCCAGTAACCTACCCAACATTTCTGCTGCAAGTGTGACGATAACAAATTAAGTATCAGACAGGTAGCCAAGTTAGTCTTCAAAAACAACAGGAAGTCCTGTGGCACCTTATAGACTAACAGATATTGAGATATCTGTTAGTCTATAAGGTGCCACAGAACTTCTTGTTGATAACCAATTAAGAGGTTTTAGAATCTTCCAGGAGTGTCCTATAAGGGCCAAAATCTACTCTTGAGAATACATTGCTCTGTCAGCGTGAAATAGAGCTAAGTGTGTATGTTAAAGGACAAATCACGCTTTACCTGTAGGAAACAGATTAATATACATATCATACACCTTTTCCTGACTTTTTGCATTGTTTGTTTTAGTTCATACCATCTGATCTTCTCCCTTATCTGATTTATTTTTCTAATATATACCAAAATAATCTGAACTGGAATGAGGACAAGTAATATGCAAGATTCCTATGAGCGACTGTCTGGACTACCACAAAATCCAGAAGCGGAAACTGAAATACATTTCTCTTTAAAGGTGCTGCCTTACCTCTCTGCAAGTGTTTGTTGTTCATTGATTCCAACATTAAAGAGGACTGGGTACACTCGTAGCTGCTTTCCTTCTTTGATCTCTTGTGGCAGCAGTTCAAACATCTTTGCTGGCAGCTTGACCTCTACGATATAATGTTCACTAGGAAAATAAAAGGCAGCATAAGAGATGAGACTATCTAGCTGTTCAATCTAAACTATCATCCTCCTAGGTCCCACAGCAAAGAATGTTTACACTTAGAAATCAACTTGCTTCCCTTCTGTTAACTGTGTTAAGCCTTATAACTGCAAGTCTTATTTTATTTTTCTTTTGAAAACATAGCATGTCCATAAGGAAATAAGATCAGTAATATAATTATAAACTAGGTCTTGATAATAATGTCTTCACTGAACTGTAAAAAAGGATTAAAAAGAGGGAGAAGTAGAAAAATTAAGGGTGAGCCTTTTGCCTCATTATCACTTGCTATTCTAATATTTCATTAGAAATATTAATGAAGGCTCTTCAAATCTTAAAACAACATGTGCTGAGCTGCACCATCATTTCCATTGGGGTGGGACTTGAATTGGCCTGAAGTACACTTTAAAACAATGTGCATAGTTGCTTGTATGCCATGAAAACCCTTGGTGAAATCTTGGCCCCACTGCACTCATTGGCAAAATCTACACCAAGTTCAGTGGACCAGGACTTCATTCCTTGGACAGAAAGTATCCTCAGAAGCAAATGCCAGTACAAAACCAGTTTAAAACTAGAGGGCACAAACATGATTTACACAAACATGGATTCTGGTGCTAACCCTAACTTTATATCTTTGCAGTGTTTAAGAATAATCTGTTGGGGTGTTTAAGTAGTTTTTTTGTAGAGCCTCTGTGTTTCTTGCCTGATCTGTCATGCGGACCCACGGGAATTAAACTATAACCTAGCATGCCCCCGTGGATGGAGGTCTCGAGACAGTGTGTATAAGCTACAAGAGAAACGTGGAGAGGGTCTTGGAAATCTGGGCAGCTGGATCATGGTGCCCCACCATAGATGGCCAAACAGAGCTACGGACACTGCCCAGAACAAGTGTGCTTGGAAGCATGCAGGATCTGAAGGTTGGCTCCAGTACAGCAGGCTAGTGACCACACCTGTGGGGACTCTGCCAGTGGTGTGACACATGCCCTAGCTCATTTAGCACTATGGCAAATCTGGTATTATCAAGCAGCAAATGCTCTATTAAAAGTTGGCATCCTCAATGAGCAGTGTCATTAGCTGTGCACTAGTTATGCAAGTCCCAAAGCAAAAGAAGTCTCTATGCTTCAGATAAGACTAACTTACGTTTTCTGTATTTAATTCCCTCGTTTAAAGCAGTACAGAGCTGATGAGGTTTCTGCTTGAGCAGAAAACTTTTTTCAGATAATCTCTGCGTACATCCTTGGCGCGTGGACTGGAATTTCTAATTGCTGAATCTTGACTGTCAAAAGCTATTGCACTACTACTTTGCTAGGACGGTATGTTTGCATGAGACTGAAAAGAAATTCTGACTTAGTCTAATTGTAAGAATAGGTGGTACTAAACATCAAGTCCCAAAGACTATCATGATCATTGCATTTCACATCCAAGAATCTCTATATCTTTAGGCTATAAAACATGGTGTGAAGAAATTCCCAGGGGGGCACAAGGCAACCCAGCCTCCCCTCAGCATTCACCCGAAGCAAAAAAAAAATGGCCTTTGCTTCCAGCTGTTAGCCCCTGCCATTTTATGTGGGTGACCCAACGCAGCCTCTATAAAAGGCAGGCAGCTGGCAAAGACCCATGTGGAGCTAGCTGCCTCCTGCAAAGGTAAGCGAGTGGGGGTTGGGAAAGGGAGGGAGACGAGGATGGGGTTAGAGGGGGGGCTGGTGGTGCCTGGATCAGGGGATAGGATGAGAGGGGAGGGCTGGTGGTGTCTGGCTTTGGGGAAAGGGAGCGGCTCAGGCAGAGGGGCTTGTGGGTGGGTGTTTGGCCCTGGCAGTGAGGGGCTCAGGCGGCTGGTGGGCAGGTGGCTGGCCTGCAGCTGGGGTGTGTGGCGGGGGTGCGGCTGGCAGGCGACTAGCCCCGGTGGCATGTGTCTTGGGCAGCTTGGATGGGTGGTCCTAGCAGCGCAGGGCTCAGGCAGGTGGGCAGCTGGCCTACTGGGGCTGCATCAGGCACCCACAAGAGGCCAAGAAAAACTATTTGTGCTTATTTTTAATTTCAAATAACATTTTTATATCAAGTTTTTGTGTTTATTTTAAATTACAAATTGAATTTTTTATTATGGGGGTTGGATGATGGTAAAGAAGAAGGGGGGCTGGAAGAGTTTCTCAAAAATCAAAAGGGGGGCACGATGCCGAAAATTTTGGGAACCGCTGATCTAACGGAACATTGTAAGAGGTTATCTTTGGATATGACAAATGGAAAACACTGGCACTGTACACATGATATTTTTTCCATGTGTGTGAGTGTGTGTGTGGGGAGGGGGCGGGTTGGATGGCATGCGTGCGACAGAATCTCCACAGTGGTACCCTCTTCTGTAACTTTGTCAATTTCCATTGAACTGCACAATGACAAAAATTACCTTTCAAATTATTTTGTGAAAGATTTGGGATAATATGGTATCTTCAGAGCCCAAAAGCTACAATGAAGTCATGCAAGAAGACAAAAATCACTGTAATCCAAAGCAGTAATTTGAGAATTATTTACTATTGCTTTACTGGTTTGATTTAAATAAGTGTAATAAAACAGTCTCTTTCTGACATGTAATTTATTTCCCTGATGGCTGACTTCAGTGAAGACAGGCTTAGTGGATTTAACTTGGGTTAGAAAAGTACATTTCCCAGGGAGAGAAAGGATTAGCATTAAAATGAAAGGACAATGTTTGCAAGAAAACAAACATGTATCAACTGGTCAGGAATAAATTTTGCTTAAAATTAGAAGATTTATAATCATCAGAGAAAGGGGCTTCTCGAACAGCCTGCTATAGGTTGTTTGCCCTTGCTATTCTTAACTAGTTTTAAGATAGCGCTTGATAAACTTACGTAATGGGGCTTCCTGTGGAAGCAGGGGACTGGATTTAATAACCCAGGAGCTTATTTCATATCCTGTGTTCCTAAAACTCATTGCAAAATTTCAGCATTTAATAGTGTTTCTTGCAACAGAAAAACCAAGTAGTTTTAGAGAATAATACTTTAAAAAAATCACATCACATTTAGTTATTGCAGATTTAAATTATGGGATTATCTCTTTAACTTTACCTTCCTTGTAACTTAACCATGCACTGATGATAAGAAAACATTAGCCAAAAAATAAACCACACTTTCTAATAAACCACACTGTCATACCTCACAGTTAATATGTATAATAAAGAAAAGTGCCAGGGAATTTTTAAAATACTACTTTTTTTCTTGTTTTGTATGTAGCATGTGAGACTGAACATTCTTTATTGAAAGGTGGTGTCGTCAGCAAAGTGTTGCAATGTTTGCATTTACTTGTTTTCATACATAAAATGAGTACCTAAACATTCCCTGGAACGCAAATTACAGATAATACTCTTACTTTGCAAGCTTTATAATAAACCAAGGTAAATGAATTTTCCACCCAGTATCTCTCCAGTGTCTCTAAGTTTCACTTTAGAAACCTCTAATATATAAGATTAACCCCCAAAAGGACAAAAGTTATTGTCAGAAATGTTTCTAATAATCATCAGAACTTGGTTGTGACCCTGCTGTTGCTCGTCACACTTAACCTCCTGTACCCCTGATTTGTCCTGTGCATCACATCTCTAACATGGAATGGGGCCCAGCAGATGTAAAGCTTCCTTTTAATAAACTGATACTACCAATTTCATACAGTGGCCCACCCACCAGAAAGTACAGTATAATAATGACAGCCAGGAACTCTTTTTCCTGACAACTGTATGTTCTATCTAGCCATAATCCCTCGGGTATCTTAAAGCCCATGTCTATTTCAAAATCTGGACTTCCTAGCATGACATTTCAATCAGCTGCAGTAATGGCAACAAGCCATTAACCATGGCTGTTGGTTTTTTCAAGACTTTTGATGGGAATGATTTTCAAAGGATGTATTTTTTTTCTGTTCATAGTTTACTCTATACACCATAATTTTTCTTAATTATTCCTAATGTGTCCCCATCTTGCTCTGACCTTCGTGGCTATTTATTTTAATCCCTTCTCGGAAAGCATACAGTATGAGAACGAACTGACAGGAATAATAAAGAAAAATCATGGTGAATAGTGCCTCCTTCCCCAATAGTAGCAATACATCTTTTCTAAGAAGTTGCTGCTTTTAACTGAATTTAATTTACTGTCATCTTAAGAATTATAGCAATAAAGGAAATAATTCCAGCACAACCAAAAAACAACTGAAGTTTGGGGTTTGCACAATAATAATAATAATAATAAATCTCTGTATGCCGCAAACATTATTACTGTATTCCACTTGTGTACTACACTCTAGTTCTTTATGAAGCAGTATACACTAATATTTAAAGCACAGGTAAAGAATCCTAAACAGATGACTGAGGTACATCCTTCATATCCAATGGCAAGACTTTGTCACAAATGAGGAGCTTCGGAACAGAGCAGGACAAGAACCAATTGATACTGAAGTCAAGAGAAGAAAGTCGGGATGGCTAGGCCACACACTCGGAAAACTATCATCCAGCATACTCCATCAAGCTCTCACGTGGAACCCAAGGAAAATGCAAAAGAGGAAGACTTTGGACAATGTGGAGATCTACTGAGATTGAAAGACAACAACTGGGGTACTCCTGGAGCCAGGCAGAAGTTTTTTCCAAGACAGAGTGAAGTGGAGGAGACTTGTACATCACCTTTGCTCCACATGTAGTACAAGTGTTAAGTAATAGTAGTAAAGATTAAAAACTTTTTTTAAATTTTTTTTAACCTCCAGCTCTGCTTTGTATGTCCTGTATGACCTTAAGCAAATAATCTAGATAAGAATTAATTGGATTTCCACTTGATTTTACCAGTGTAAGTTACAGGCACACACCTCTGGGCTTGTGCTTCAGGAATCAGACAACACTTACCGCCTTCCAGTTATTACAGGCAAAAAGTCATTGGATTTGGCTTCAGTGATTTTAAATATTACTTTTTGTAAATCTGAAATGCCCACAGACATATCTTCTAGCATCCCAATCTCCTCACCTGTACAGAAACATTATAAAAGACGTTAACAGATGCAAATATGTCTGACTAGCTATTGTCTATATGTGAAAGGATGATAAGAAGTAGATTGCTTTGTAAAAATGTGATCTCAGTCAGGTTTGGCAGACATCACAGGGAAGAACATTGGGTGAGATAAACTCATTTATACAGGAGACCAACAACTTGCTAGTTAAGTTTAGGCCACAGAAAGCACATTATGATTTAGTAGCTACTTAAACTGGGCACATGCATTAGTTGTATAAACCAATTATTTGGATCAGGTTAAACACTAGTACTAGTATAGCACACAGTATTTTATATCAAAAGTCACAATAACTATTGTGGAAACTAATCTCCTATGTTTACGATGTTTTAGTTCAGCACTCCACATAGAATAGTTAGAAAGGGTTTTCAACTGAAAAACTAACTATAATTTATGGTGCTGAATTAATGTACAGCCTTTTATTGGTGGCTTTAATTGCAATATTGTATGAAAATCTGCTTTCTCCTATTAGGATAACATTTGTTGATTCAATAAGTCAGTGAATGAAAGTTAAAATTCAAATCTACTGGGTAAACTTCTTGATTCACAAAAATGACTAAGCAATGTTGTTCCAGGGTAATACTTACTATACGTGCTGAGAAGTCCTTCATATTGAACAATTAAGCCAACAGTATGAAGCTGCTGTAGGAAGCCTTGATCATGTAAACTTGTGTGCAATTTGATTATAAACCCACAGACCAATCCAGCAAGCTAAAAATGATGAAAAAGTTTGTGGGAAAAGCAGATTAATAAGTGTAATCTAACAGTTTTATCCTTACATTTGCTATTTTTCTGTAGCACACAAGCTATATTTTAGTGACTGAGGGACATGATGGACATGAATGTTTGGTGAATACATTTGACCTCAGTTGTCTATCATGGTGTTCTGTAGGCAACATACATGTAAAATATATGGATCATATTCTCACCTTAAACTGGCTTTACAACCATGAAACTTTACTCACTCCACGTGGTGTTAGGTCTGATTCACACTTCTGTAACTGAGATCAGAATGATGCCCTTAAGTCTATTAATATTTAACATAGGAGTTTTCAAAGGAACCTAAGGAAATTAAGCACTGAACCTCTATTTAAATTCATTGACATTTGTTTATTTAAGTCCCTTAGGCTTCTTTGAAAACCAACCTAATAATCAGACCAACCTAAATCAATCTTCATCGTACAGAAAATGGTAGGGGATGAATTAAAACAAATTAAGAGGTTGTATTATGTTAAAAGGAGGGACGAATACCTGCATGTATATCATGATTAATTTCAACCATGTAAACAAACGGCACTTAAAACAGAAAAACAATGACTCGAGAAGCACCTACTGCTTGACTAAAGACAATGTCTCTTCTTAAGGTCAGCATCAGACACTGTGGCAAGCCACATGCAAGTTCCTGAAGTAGAACAAAAGTCATTGATTGCTTTGCCCTTGTCACCACCTCTCCCATGCAATCCTTGAGTGTAATTATCAGAGGATAAAGCTGCTCATACCAGTCACCTGTAACAATACAGAAAATGAAGACTAGTTATACTGTGGAAAAAACTGTGGATCAAGTGTCTTCTCAGGAGACAGAGAAGGTGGCTATGTAGATCCTACAGTCCTCCCCAGACCATTAGGCTAGAGCAAGCTCCATGAAATGGTTATACTACAGAAAAGATTCATCTCACTTCCTTCCCTTTGTGTATCTTCCTAATCTCTAACCTACACACACAGGGTGGGAACTGTGACTAAATTTCACTTCAAGAAATATGCCTGTATATATCTTACTGCCATATTTACTTGTGTTATTATTTCCATAGCACAATACTAGTTCAGAGCTCTGTACAAAGTATGCAAGAAGGCATGAGGCCAGGTGTGTAAATTGTTATAGTTCACTTGAAGTTCATGGAGCTATGATTGGTAAAGGGGAAAGGATATAAGGATTACAGATGTGGAATTACAGATCAATAAGGAAAGATAATAGAGCAAATAATTAAGCAATTTGCAAATATCTTCTAGAAGATAAGTAACATTCAGGAAGGATTTGTCAAGAACAAATCATATCAAACCAACTCAATAACTTTCTTTGACAGGGTAAAAAAAAACCTTGTGGCTAGAGGGGAAGTGATACATCTTGACTTTAGAAAGGCTTTTGATAGTGTCTTGCATGACCATCTCAAGAAACATACAACTGAGATGGAGCTGCTATAAGGTAGGCGCGCAACTGATTAAAAAAACATTACGAGAGAGACGTAATTTAAAGATAATAAAATGACTTTGGGAGTTTGATGTCCAGATTTAAATAATGATGTATCACAACATTTCAAATAACTTTTGATGCGTTATTTACTTTCATATTAAAAATAACATTATTTCCAAACAACAGAATACTTTTACGAATGTAACGTTTGTGTGAACTGAAGAGGAATATAGCAAATGTATCTAGGGACTGACGAAAACTGGAATCATCCAAACTGGGCCACCATCAGTACCACATACTTGGACCTGGCAAGTATTAACAAAACCAGATCTACAACCAAACCTCCCAGGGTTTGTCTAATCTCTAATATATCAGACCAAGATTTCTGTCCAGTTTTTCTTTACCTTACCATAAGAACGATACAGTAGAGAATTAAAATGCGTAGAGAACACAAGATTAGATTTATACCATGTGACACAATAAATAACATACAGGAAGACATATTTGCTGTGGATTGTTGTAATTAAGGATCACAGACAATGAAAATATGTTCCATTTAAATACATATTGTAAGTTAAAACAAAAAAAGCAGTCAAGTAGCACTTTAAAGACTAGCAAAATAATTTGTTAGGGGACGAGCTTTCATGGGACAGACCCACTTCTTCATGATCTGAAGAAGTGGGTCTGTCCCACAAAAATTCATCACCTAATAAATTATTTTGCTAGTCTTTAAAGTGCTACTTGACTGCTTTTTTGTTTTGATAGACTACAGACTAACACGGCTATCTCTTTGTCATATTTTAAGTTGGAGATCATGGCAAATTGGAAAGGTATATAAGGCAAGGAAAGACAGTTGTCCTGGGGGGCAGTTAATTTAGACTACGATTTGAAAATATATACACATAAACTAAATTCTGACTAAAGTGTGTGTTATGAGTAGGAAATTATGAAGGATAAACGAAATATTTGAAATGCTAGGTTGCAGGAAATAATAAAGCCCGGGCAATTATCCAGTGATCTAGATCTTGCTTGATATATTAGGTCCATTCATATGTGTTTTATGAAAGCCAAATGAAAAGGAATGCAGGTCAAATGTACCAAATGGGCGACAGTACCCTGAAAAGCAGTGACTCTGAAAAGGATTTACAGGTCACAGTACACTCAACATGAGCTTGCAGGGCAGTTCTGGGGCAAAAAGTCCAGCATGATGCTTGGACATATAAACAGAGGAAGGGTAGGGAGGTGATTATTAGGGCCATCCTTAGAATTTATGGGACCCCATGCAGGATGATTAAACTAGTGCCCCACTGACTCTTGTGTGGGGAGAGAACACAACTCCTGCAAAAAAAAAAAAAAAAAAAACCTGCTCAGGGGCCAGGTTGCTCCACAGCTGCCTGCCCATTTGCCTGCCCCCCCTCGCCCCAAGACAGAGCCTCTTGTATGAACTATCGTGACTTGAATTAATTTTAGTATGAAACTGGGGCAAATTGGAAAATGGTTTAAAAGCTTATCTGACCCACGTTCCTCCCTAGACCACAGGCGTTGCTGGAAGGGCGGGTGGAACGGCATCTCCCCCAGGGGCAGTTGTGGAAGAACATGGCACAGGGAAGGGGTTCAGTCTTCCACCTGTTCCCCAGGGTGCTTGTGGTGGGTGGAAAGGGGTAGGGGGAACTGGGTCTGCAGTTGCTTCATAGGGCTTGGGCTGAGGGAGCTTATCTGGAATAGGGGGCACCCATGGGGTCAGGTCCATCCACACGACTTTTCCAGCCCAGCATGGTCGCCAATGCTCCCTGGCTTTAGCAACTGAATAGTGGTGAGGCCAGGGCAGGCTCATGGGGCAAGGGGCAGTTGGCTATGTAGCATCCTCCACTAGTGCACCCTCCCCAGGTCCAGCCAGGGCCCAAGAGTGCAGGGAGGAGATGGGAGTTATGCTTTGGGGGACCCAGCTCTCTGCTGCATGCAGCAGCTAGAAATGGCCTGATGGGCCACTGAGCCGCCTTCTCTCCTCATCCCTGCCCCTCGCACCACCGATCGGTACAAGCCTCTGGTGGGGTGGACAGTGCAGAGCATGGTTGCTGAGGCTGTCTGGGCTCCTCTTTGCCACTCCCCAGCATTGGCGAAAGACACCAGTGGGCAGTGCAGGGTCAGGGAAAAGGCAGCCCTGGTGCTGCTGGCTGAGAATAGCACATGCAGCTGCGTGAAAATTTGGTGCCCCACTTTTTTTGGTGCCTTATGCAAATGCACATCTTGCATCTGCCTAGAGACAGCCTGGTCATTATATCTCTTTATATGGCATTGGGGAGCTGGAGATTGAAATGCTGTATACAGTTCTAAATCCCACAGATTCAAAAGGAAAAATTAGGAAAGGACTGGAGAAGACACACAAAAATGACTGAAGGTCTGAAGACAATGCCTTTCAGTGAGAGATTTAAAGAGTGTGATCGGTTTTAGTTTATCAGAAAGATGAAAAGGTGACTTGACTACAGCATGCAAGTACCTTGGACAGAGGAAAAATATCAAGTGCTAACAAACTCATCAATCCAGTGGAGAAGGCCACAAAAATCCATGCTTAGAAGCTGAAGCCAGACACATTTAAATTAGCACACATTTGAACCATGATAGCAATTAACCACTGGAACAAACTTGTAAGGGAAGTAGTGATAGATTCTCCATCTCCAGATCGTTTCACATTGAGCCTGGATGCCTTTCTAGTTCCAGCAGAACTTATGTGGGGGAAATTCTGTGATCACAGTTGTCCCTTCTGTCCTGACGGTCTGTAACTCTGTGAAAAATTATCTGACCAAACACCACACAAGCTATTGGGCTCAAGACCAGGGTAACAGAGTAATGTAAAGACACAAAGTAAGTCCGACTAGATGATTTGGCTCCTTCCGGCCTTAAAACCTATGAATCTATTAAATAAAACTGTTTGCTTAAGAAAGCAAATACAATAATGAATGAGACTGGAACACACAACATAAACTGAGCCCGAGACATCATTTTGTGTGTGGTAAGAGCAGAGTTTAGTGTCCCAGTATTAATATGACAGGTGTTTTCGTTCCTTGTATGGTAATAAACAAGATCACATTAAAATAGCTTCAAAAGCACAATTGACATACATCCAATTTCAAGAGGCAGAGATGGTAATATCTACACAGAAGTTAGGAGTGAGCCTGCCAGTCTGGGCAGACAGGCTTGCACGAGCAGGGCTTGTGCTACTGCAGTGCCTCATGGGCATTCTGACGTAGGCTGGAGCTCAGGTTCTGAAGCCCAGAAGTCTGGGGAGCATTAAGAGCCTGAGCTGGAACACCCACACTGATATTTTTGTGCTCTGGCTCAGTGACTAACTTCTAGGGGCAGTGAAGACATACTCTAAGCATGGGCGGTGGGTGAAGGCCCATCTGGAGAAGGCAGTTCCTAGCCTGGACCCTTCAGCCCAAGACTCCGCCCTTCCATCACCCCCATCCCAGAACCTAGCCCAGCCCCACGCCAGGTTACGGCTCATAGCACCTGACCACTTAGTACCCTCCCCAAGGAAGTGGCGTGGCCCCAACCTTCCTAGCCAGCCACAGAGCCTTATGGCTGGAGGGCCAGACAGCCCCAGTCCCAGCCCCAACTTCCCCCAGGCAGCCAAACAAGTGCGGCCCTAGCCCCAGCTCTTCCCAGGTTCCCAGACAGCCCTGGCCTGGCTCCCAGGAAAGAAGGCAGTTTTGGGAAGGCATATCACATTTGTAATCAAAAGAAAATGGTTGTGCATGTTACATATGGAGTTCACTGCTTCAAGGAATTATTGAGGCTCATGCTGTGACAGGATTTTTTTTTAAAAAGCCAGACAAGTTATATTAATGGTCAGAAAAATTAACACTTATATGACTTTCTGATTTTATATGACATACTTAGTGGTTACAAGCAAGTCACAATTATCAGATTTCATTTTAGGGTTATTATTATTATTTACTATTATGCCTAAGGAGCTACAAAGAATAGGTACTCATCGTGCAAGACACTGTGCAAACCGAGTGGCAGAAAGTTCCTGCTCTGAAGAACTTACAATCTAAATAGCAAGTCACCTGAATGTTTGTCTCCTTCCCAAATTACTCCACGTAAGACTCCGTGCACCTGTTGTAGTGAGAGTGAACTTCTATAGCATCAGGTTTTATTCACTGTTAACGTATCAGGAAACAGATTAGAGTATTTGAATGACAGCTAGGTAAGAATGGCAATTCCTACGCAGGACCTCAGGCCCGTATCATCTATACTCACTGTACAATAAGTAAGGAAAAGGTATCATATAAAAGCATACTTTTAATTTCTTTACTTAATGAAATGTCCCAAATGCACCCTGCAAACACAGCAGAATCCTCATTTTGTGAATAATCCCACTACCTTCAGAAAGGTGGGTTCATATAATCAGTTGTACCCTGAGTATAGCATAAAGCCAGCTCAGCAGGAAAGAGAGGAGGGAAGGAGTCTTCCAGGGAGCTTCAGTCCTGTAAAATTTATCAATGCTGCAGGACTGATGGCTGGCTCCTGTGGAATTTGGAAGTTCTGCAGGACTGTATCTCCCAGAAGCTTTAGGGACTTCACAAGAGTGGATACTAACTCAGTACAAACACAGAGCCTAACTACAGTAAAATCTTGAGTTACACAGGGGTTGCGTACCTGCAACTCCAGCGTAACTCAACTTTTCACCCAAGTTGGGGTGGGGAGTCATGGTTCCCAGCTCGCCGCCTCTTGTGGGATGCAGGAAACTGAACAGCCTGCCAGAGATGGTCAGTTTCCTGGCTGCTTCTCCCTGCCTTCCCCCAGCAGCACTGCTGTCAGGCTGACAGCTGCGTGGCTGGGGGAAGGCAGGGAGAAGGGGCTTTAAGCAGAGCAGCTTCAAGTTGTGCTTAGCTCACATTAAAGCAAGTTATGTGCAACTTGAAGCCACGTATTTCAGGGGTTTACTGTACACTCCAATTAATACAGTACAGGTTGAACCTCTCTGGTCCGACACCCTTTGGACCTGACCGGTGCTGGATGAGAGAATTTGCTGGACCATGGGAGGTCAATGTTGTGTAGCAGAATTACCAACACTTCCACTGCTTACTGGGCTCTTAGAAGACATGTAGGGGTAAATTATAACTAAATAACAACACAAAACACTGAGAGCCAGGACTGGTAGCTGTAAACAAACTTTATGGGACTGCAGGGAACTTGGTCGCACCCATGATAAGTGATCGTTGGCTCGCTAAAATCATGCCCAATTACAGATGTTGCCAGATGAGAGAGTTCTGGATTAGAGAGGTTCATCCTGTATTTTCATGTGAGGAGATTTCAGGACATACACACAACATTTAAACTATTACCAAAACAAAGTCACTTCTGAGATTGACAGCAGCAGCTGTTCTAGAACACTTAGTAGACTACATAATAGGAAGTGGAGAATATTATATCCAACTGAAACTTCGTTAGGCATGGACAGAATTCTAGTTATTAAAACCGAAATTTATGCTGGACAACAGAATAAAACCCACTACTCATTCCAGTGTTGGCAGTACTTCATATTAATTCCCATACAGGTTGAACTTCTCTCGTCCAACACTCTCAGGACCTGACTGGTGCCAAACCAGAGAATTTGCTGAACCACAGGAGGTCAATATTTTCTAGCTGCTTTATCAACACTTCCATTGCTCAGTGGGTGCTTAGAAGACATTTAGGGGGTAAGCTAGAGACAAGTAGCAGCACAGAACACTCAGAGCTAAGGCTGATGACTTTAAATAAGCTTTGTGGGACCACGGGAGACTTGGCCACATCTATGATAAGTTGTCACCTGGCTAACTAAAATCATGCCAGACAACAGATGTTGCCAGACCAGAGAGTTCCAGAGTAAAGAGGTTCAACTTGTATCACTTTAGTTAAAGTGCTCTTTAAGATCTAGAAGTGTCGAAGTACTAATTTTATTCTCCACAGTTATAAGAAGTACTCAGAACGTTGGTTTTATATCTCATATCACCAATCAAACCATCTCATTACTTCAGAATAATCATTTGAGATTTAGTAACCGGAAACTTGCTGTGTGAACCAAAACCACTTTTTATAGCAAGCACCTGAGCAATCTGTGGACATCTCCCAGCAACTGTGGTTGTAGTATCATCACACACACAGAGTGATGAAAACAAGGCATGCCTGGTTAATTAACATAACTTTTGGAAGTTGACCTTGTGTATTAAATAAACAAGAATACATACAAACAAACATAAGAACAATTTCCTTTAAAAAACAAAAATTCTCACCCCAAATATCTAAAAACATCTCATCTCATGGTGAAGTGTAAAAGTCCACAAACAGTAAGTAAAGCCAGCAAAATTACCCTTCAAAATAGTTATATCCCTTACAACACATACCTACTTAGTTATGTTTCAAAAAGCAGTTTTCCACTACATTTAGGCTGACGATCTAGGATGAGGAACGCATTCAGTTTTGGACAATACTAGCAGGTTATTGTAAAATATAAAAAGAGTTGGTTTTCCACTGCAGGGTGTAAGATATAATTACTCAGACTGAACTAAATTACTTGCATCTCTCTGTCACCTGATTGATTGTTTACACTGAACTTTCTTTCATTCACTCAACACAGAATACTTTTAATTTCCAGTAGGTGGAGCTAGAAAATAAGTCTCAAACATAATTGCATCACCATATATGATTCCTTTTTATAACACTAGAATAGCCCTTTACATTTAGAAATAGAGATTTTACCTACTGAAGACATAGTCTCATTTATTTGTAGTATTTTAACAGAAATATTAATCCTTGAACAAGACCAAGAAGGCCAGGCCTGGAGAAAAAGCACTTCTATCCATGGAGCAGTACAAGCATCCCCTCTGGGCCCTATATGCTTCCATGGCTATTCAATCCTCGGGGGCTCTTAAACACACCACAAGGATGTCAGTTGTGATGGTGGATTTTCAGGTGCAGATACTCGTCCACTAGGATCTGAACCACGATCACTAGCTCATGCCACACAGATCTCTGAACAGCCATCAAACAATTCTGCTTGCTACTCCACAGAGCCCGGTTTCAATGAGCAGGTGAAAAGCTCTGCATCCTTTTACTTGTCCCAGGAGCCTTCCAGTCCCATGCACAACCATATTTTGGTTTGGATGGATTTATATGCACAGTTCACATTAACACTAGCAGAAGTTGCACATGATAATACCTGATGGATCAAGTTGTACGCGCACACACATACACATACATGCACACACTCCTCTGAGTATAAACTGTACACCACCACAGGCTTATTTCATTTATGTTCTTAATTCTCTTCCCAAACACACACACACACACACACACACACACACACTCGCTAAAAGTGAAAGAAAAATTCAGTCATGGATCACCTTCTAGTGCCAAATATTTTTTATGCTATGCAGAAAGTGTTATTTTGGTTGGCTAATGGCTTAACTACCTGACGAGGCTGAAGATAAATTGCCAGAAATTTAACCATTTAAAAAACTGACAACAATGTGCTCAAATGATATTTTCATGAATTCAACTGGGAAATTTTTGTTTTTGCCCTTTGCTCTTTACTGTTATTAGGCTGCTTTTGGGGAACCACCGTCTATGATTTATATGGAAAAAAAAAGCCCCACTAAGCTTTGGACTTTATTACTGACCTAAGCAGACCTGGGGGCACTACAATTGTCTCATATCTGAGAGTATGTCTGCACTGCAAGAAAACACCCATGGCTGGTCTGTGTCAGCTGACTTGGGCTCACAAGCCTCAGACAGGGTGGGATATAAAGTTGCAGTGATGAAATTTGGATTCATGCTGGAGCCCAGGCTCTGGGAACCTTCCTACTTTCATGGGGCTGCAAAGCTCAGGCTTCAACCTGAACATCTACATTTCACTTTTATTGTCCTGTGAGCCAATTTAGTTGATACAGGCCAGCAACAGGTGTTTTATTGCAATGTACATATACCCTGAGGAGCTTTGCTCGATAAACAGAAAACACTGCTGTTTAAAAGTCTGAGCCAGATTCAACCCTAATTTGTGCTGCCTTTTCCAGTCATGACTTAGGGTACTAGGACAAGCCTTGAGAAGAATGGCTGAGGTGCAAGATCTCCTCATCCCTCTTCCTCCTCGCCACTCACAGGCTATGGTTAAACTACACTGATCTATCAACCGAAGTCACTGTTGGAAGAGAATTCCTGACAAAACTTGCATCAACAGAGTGTGGCCACATGCAAAAACCAATTGGAAGAGCGCTCCACTCTGTTGGCAGAGTGATTGGATTGCCTGGCTACTCTCTTGACAAAGCAGGCACATGGAAACACCGCACAGAAGGCTGCTTATCGTCCTGGACACCCTGTCAAGAGAAGAGCCCTCCCCCAGAGCATCCACACACCTTTTTTTTTTGACAGAACCTGTCGACAAAAGACACTCTTCCTCATCTGAGAGAGGCAGAAGGTTGTTGGCGGAAATGCCGACTTTTGTCAACATAGTGTTGACAAAATGCATTTTGCGTGTGGATGTTCCAGTGGTTTTATTTGCAAAACTCACTAGCTGTAACCACAGGGTCTGCAGTCAGACAGCACAGCTCCAAATTATGCACTGCTGTCATTGAGGGGGTATGGCCTGGAACGCCAGAAGGCAGTCTTGACTGAAAACCACTGACTCATTCCACAGCAGGGGATGATCAATTGCCTTGGAATCATGACTACAGCTTTTAAAACTGCATTTTCTTAATGAAATTCCTGAGGCAGAAGGAAGTGATACAAAATACTCCTCTGCAGAGTATGATATCTGAGCCAATACCATAATACAGTAGTGCCTTGATTTACGCAGGGGTTACATTCCCACGCACCCTTGCATACCTTGAGTTTTGCATAAGTTGGGGATGGCTTTTTCCCAAATGGAATGCACATTCTGCAGCCGGGGGAGCAGCAGGAGCACCTGGAGCTCTTTTGGAAGGTAAGTCCTGGGGTTGGGGTGCACAGTTGGGGAGGGTTAAGCATGGTGGTGAGTTAGGGCCATCGTAGGGGGGCAGGGTGGTTAAGCCAGGGGTGTGTTAGGGCTGCATGAGGGTGGGGGGTGGAGTTGAGCCAGAGCCACGCATGGAGGGGAGAGGGTAGTCAGAGCCATGCTCAGGTGGCAAGCCAGCCTTCGGGGGCGTTGAACTGGGGCTGCATGTGGGGGTGGTAAGCTGGAGCTGCACACAGGGGGTTGAACCAGGGTGGTGGGAGTTGAGCTAGAACCACTTGCGGAGAAGGTGAGCCAGGTTGTGGGGATTTGAACTAGGGTGGGAGGGTTGAGTTAGAGCTGACCATGGAGGAGGGGTGCGCTGGAGCTGTGCTCAGATGGTAAGTGGGACTGGCGGGGGGTTGAACCGGAGCCATGTGGGGCCAGGGGGTGTTGAGCGAGTGGAAGTGGGATTTTGAGTTGCACTTAACTTGTGTTAATGTGAGTTAAGTGCAACTCAAAATCATGCACTTTGCAGGTTTACTGTATCCCTTAAAGGGAATGAAACTGCTACGGTCTTCTGTGGCTTTCAGCTGCCTCAACATTGAAATAGGATGAGTGACACTAGCAAGCAGAAGGAAGTGGGAGCTATGATAAATAAAAGGTGGATGGGGCTGGAAACTATGAATAATTTCGCTGCATGACCTCATTTCTCACATTTTCTCTGGTAGCACCTGAACTACACACATAAATTATTCAAAAACAGTGAGAAATCTGGTGGTGCATCAAAGAGTATCAGATTTTTCGTGGCAAAGACCCACTTCGTTATTTTTGTGGATATAGAATAACATGGCTACCCCTCTGATACTTGTCATCATAAACTAATCAGTGACACAATATGAAAAAGGTGAAAGGGCATAATAAAGGACCAACAGTGTTGTCTTAATGTCCAAAATTAAACAGTTTATATTCTAATGTCTCCAGGGAAGAAACAGAAAGAAGTGCTTCACATGGTACAAAATAAAGAATCCTCTTAGTTAAAAAAATATTTTACTTGAACATGACAGAAACACACGTACCCCTCAATTACAAGTTTTTGCTACAACAATGTAAATTTATACCTATTTCTCAATTTATGAACATATTTTCGCTACAAAGAAGAAACAACCATCATCCGAGCATCTGCTTCACGAGTAACGAACTCAGAGGAATACAGCAGAATTCATTGCAAGTTTGACTCATTTTCCTGAGCCGCTCTTCCCAGTTGGTTTGCTCGCTTCATTGTGTTCATGTCACCTGGACTGTGAGCGATACTAATCTTTAAATATCTTTGTTATTTGTGATCATCATGGGTTCTAGACACGAAAAAGTTTCTTCAGGAGCTATCTTTAAGGCCAAGAAACCAAGGAAAGCAATCTCGGTGGCTACCAAACTTGAAGTTATGAAAATTGAAGAGAGCCAGCAATCAAAAGACATATGTTTGGCAATGAACTTGGCAGCATCGACAGATGTATGATCTTTGTGCAGAAAGATAAAAGAAATGGCAGACACATACATTGGTGTAGCTAGAAGTTGCGTCAAACAACAAAGGCCAGGGATGAAATAATGAGTTAACTTCAATGAAGTTTAATAGATTGGCTTGACAGACATAATGAACGTAACATGCCTTTGAGCTTCCTTATCATAAGAGAGAAAGCCCTGTCTTTGTCTGAGGACCTGAAGAAGAAACCCAAGGAAGAGAGGCAAACTGGGACTGCTGAGGTAACATTCAAGGCAAATTGTGGTTGTTTTGAGTGTTTTAGTGTGTTAACATTATCATAGTCGGCACGTTACAGGCAAACCAGCATCTGCTGATATTCAGGAAGCTAACATTTTCCCAGCTGCACTGCAACAAATAATTGATGAAGGTGGATATTCTCCAAAACAAATCTTTAATGTTGGTGGAATGGGTTTTTTCTGGAAAAGAATCCCTTCTCTTTATTTCAAGGGGTAAAACAAAAGCCACAGGTTTCAAGGCATTGAAGGATCGTCTGATGTTACTGCTTGGTGGAAATTTAGAAGACGACGCGAAATTGAAGACTTTCCTTGTTGATCATTCGGAAAATCCGAGGGTCCTTAAAGTCTTAAACAAGGCATCAATATTTGTGGTCTGGCATTCTAATAGAAAGACATGGGTGACAAAGCAGGTTTTTGCTCATTACATAATAAGCTTCCTTTCATCATTCATCTCTAAATACTGTGATGAAAATAATCTGGATAACAAATGTCTGCTGATCCTTGATAATGCTCCTGATCACCCTATCAATATTGAAGACTATGGCAATAACATTTGAGTGGGGTTTTTTTGACCCCAAATATCACATCCATCCTTCAGCCAATGGACCAAGGCATCATTGCTAAATTTAAAGCTTACTATCTGCAACTGGTATCTCATAGCTGCATCAGAAGAAGATAAACCAACAAGCAAGCACTTGTGGAAGAAGAAGTACAATGCCAAGTTGGCTATAGAAAATATCATAACTGCATAGAATAAAATTACTCATATTATTCTGAAAGGTGTTTGGAAAAAGCTATTGCCAAAATATGTTCATGGTTTTCAGGGTGAAGTGAAAGACATTCAAATTCTATCAAACAACTGGCAACTCGAGCAGAATTCAATGAGGTAGACACAGATGATGTTCAAGACCTGTTATTGTCACACGGTGAAGAATTGACTAACGGAGCACTAATTCAGCTGAATGGAGAAAGGTTATCAGAAAAGGAGGAGGAAGAATTGAATGAACCACAAAAATTGCTGGACACTAAAACACTCTCAAAATACTTCAGTGCATTGGAGGCAGCTACACAAACTCTTGATGACAATGACACACATTTAGAACAGAGTTCAACACGCAAGTGACAAATTCATGAAGACATTCGATGCTTCTTCACCACTATCTAAGAACTGACTATTGGTAATAAATGTCATAAAAAAGCAATAAAGTAGCACTGTTCTTATTTTTATGATTGTATGGTATTGTAACATACGTGGGAAAAATACTGGTTGATATTTCTGGGAGTTGAAACTAGGCAGACATTTTTACATTGAAATTAATGGGAATTTTATTTTCAATTTATGAATTTTCACATTACACAGTTTTCATAGAATGAATTACATTAGTAAATCAAGGGATAAGTGTAATTATTCTCATATCAGTTTCTTAAACAGAGAGTTCAGAAATCTTATTCTTCTTGATTCAAATATTTGACAGATTAGTACAGGTTGACCCTCTCTAACCCATAAAACTCTCATCTGCCAAACTCCATAATCCGGCATGATTTTAGTTAAATGGGTGTGGCCAAGTTTCTTGGGTTCCCATAAAGTTTGTTTAAAGCCACCAGTCCTGCCTCTCTGAGTTCTGTGCTGTTATTTAGCTCTAATTTACCCTTCAATGTCTTCTAAGAGCCCAGTAAGCAGTGGAAATGCTAGTAATGTGCTAGAAAATATTGGCCTCCCATCATCTGGCAAATTCTCTCCTCTAGCACTAGTCAGGTCCCAAGAGTGCTACATGAGAAAGTTTCAAACTGCACTATCAGATGATAGTTTCTTCCTCTCTCCAATTAGGTCTTTCAGCTAGGCTTAACTCACAGACAATATCTAAGCCTCTTGGGAAGGGCCCATGTCTTATTACATATTTGTGGAGCATTTAGCACAATGGGACCTCAGTCCTGAGAGGCCTCCTGTGTATTACTGCAATAAATAAAATAAACTAATTACACTGCCCCCTCTGCTGTATGGAAGACAGAAACAGCTGTAATGTTCATTGTAACTGCACACCTTGGATACTGAATTGGAACAATTCAGTTTATGGAGGTTGCTATTCTACTGCCAAAACCTTATTTTTTCCCTTGTAATTCACAGTGAGTAATGGTGGAGGCTGAAACCATCTGACCACACAAAAATATGAGCATGACAACAGCACGGTTTATGAGAGAAATCAGAAACTACACTGAAAATTAGCAGGGAAGGCTGAGGATAAGACATGGGGAAAGTCAAATCAAAAACAAGCAATGCAATGAACCAAGGAAGACTTGCCATAAAATTGCTGTCTTGCTCTGAATTGATAGTGCAGGTTGAATTTACCTAATCTGGCACAATTTCATAATCTGGCATGATTTCAGTTCGCAGGAGGAATACTTATCAAGTTTCCCATGGTCCCATAAAGTTTATTTACAAATGTTTGTTAAAACGTTGATTCATTTAAACACTGTCTGCCCCTCTCCTGCACTGCTGAGTACAGATCTTTTACAAAGACACCATTTCCTCCTATCATCTCTTATTTAATTCATATTGCTAGGAGAAAGTAGGATTAGTAGAAATGCAGATAGAAATCATGTTGAAGCTGGCCGTCTTACTGTTTGAGTAACTGAGAAAGGCAGAGAGCATGTGTACTAAGTAAAGACAAAGAGGGAAGAAAACAGGAATAAGAAAGAAAATAAGAGCAATGGAGAGGAAAACATAGGAGCTGCGGAAAGAATAAAGTGGTTGCACAGGACAACAACAGAAAAGGAGAATGTGAAAGAAGGGACAGGGCAGAAAAGACATATAGAAAAATCAGAAACCCAAGAGAGTAGCTTGGGGAAATTTCCACGTTCCTGTTCCTGAAAGTAGGTGGTACCTAATGCTTACAGAAAATGCATTTGCACTGCGGAATTTTTATACAGAAAACTACATACTTGAGGACAAAAATGAAAAAGGGAACATGGCATTGTTTCAGATCCCCACCTTTTACACTGTCACAGAAAGAGATACTGGTTAAGGTGCAGAAAGTCCTGTTTCCCCAGAGAACATAACTAAAATTCAAACTCACAGGTTTCCTCTCAATTTCAGAGAGAAGATGGTACCATAAAACTATTCTATCAGTCTGTCCACATACAAATTGTACCATGTACACTAGGTTGAATGTAGAATATGGTGCTTGCAAAAGAGCAGGCTACTGCATGGTACAGACTGGAAATCCTTAAATAGGACATGCAGAGTGAGAGTGCTATGGGGGAAAATTAAGTTTGTCGAGTAATTTTCCACAGCAAAACACTAACACTTAATGTTCTCCCTTAAAACCTATCTTCTTTTTCTGCTTTATCCTGCAGTGAAATCATAATCCTGTGCTGATGACACCATAGTCTGTTACCTTGGAAACTGATATCTCATATTCAGCCTTGAGAATCTACTCAATGGTCAGACTGCAAGAAAAAAATAGATTAAGGAGTTCATAAACCTTATTTATAGGTAAGTATCTATGAAGGGAGACAAGGCAAAAAGCAAATGTATTCACACTTAAAAAATTAGGAGATTTCATCCAACAGACATGCTATGCACCCTAAAATTCAGGAAGTATATACACAAGACTTAGCTTTCACCTTTTGGGTATGCATCACAATGCAGTACTTAATTATTGGAACACATCCTATTGCTCAGATAATCCGGCATACCATCATAACATTTTCTATAGTCTTAGATACAGAGGTGAAGAATTCTGTCACATTTCCCCCATTTTTTAAAATACACTAATTTTTGGCACAACGGTCAAAGAGATCTTTACTGATAGACCTTTTATGTGATCAGTTCTTGTCTCTATAAGGTACGTATTTTAATAATCTAGTTATCTCATCATGTATTGTATTTATTTTCCTTTTAAAAGCACAGCTTTTTTTAGGGTCAGTTTTAAGACTGAGCCAATCAGTTAGGAAGCTAACTGAGTTAGAGACCTAAGCATGCCATAGTGTTACTCAATTTCGTTATGTTTAAGCTGTGGTCTAACATGTAAGTAACATTCATTAAGAAATTTTCATATAAATGGACTTTGTCTTGCACACACAAAATAGTATGCAGCACTGCAAGATAGAATTGTGTATCCATAGCTGTAATATATCATGGTACTAGGCTGGATTACTTGAGGAATGATATGATGTACTACATATACCTTAAGGAGCAGAATTAAAGTTTAGTTTTATCGCCTTGACTCTTGCATTTCTTGACTTCTGAGTACTTAACCATATATCTTTAATCTTCCATCTCACACTCTTAAAACGGAGAGGAAAAAATATCACTTTTTGGCAAAGATCAGACATGGAAAATGTTGGCCTCGAATGGCAAAACTTAAAACAGGTATAGTAGAATGTATTACGCAACTTGAAGTACACTAGTTCCTATTGCTCTCCAACACTTCAAAGTCATCCACATTGTGGAGACAATGTTAAAAGGTAAGTCCTACACTAGGAGGCAACTTTTAAAACATTTCAGTTTCTAGGCCCACCATTCCCAACTCTATCTTAAGCAGAAATGATGATGCATCCTGTGACAAATAAAATATAACAAAGTAAAAAATTCACAGTATGTAACAAAGTACAGTAGATGTTGAAGAAATCTGAAAAAGACCTTTAATAGGCTCCACTTCTGCTCTCACTGAATTCAATTCAGATGAATTGCAGTGGGAGCATGGTCAGGCTCTTAGGAAACATCTGACACAAAATAAGGGCAGCATTTTAAAAAATACAGAATTCGTTTCAGTGTCAGTGACTACAAAGTTTATTTATTCTTGGCCCATTTTCAGCTCTCAAATAGGATTTTTATGAACTGAACAAATGATCCCTCCTACAGTTTCATAAGATTAAGACCCTGTACTGTTTCTTAGCAGAGAGCAATATATTAATTTTGCTTGGGAGGCACTGAGGGGAAAAGACTCCAATTAACTTTTCATGTGGTTTTGTACGTTTTAAACAAACAGCAACTTTTTCCCCCTTTTGTTATACCTAAAAATGCAATATAATACAAAAATGGAATGGGGCCAATCAAGTATCTTTCAGTCTAAATAGCACCACAGGGAAAACGTTGTTGAGGCTTGAAAGAGCATGGGAAAAATGGATATTTAAAACCTGAATTTCTGGGCTTTCTTATTTTTGTAGACAGAGGACTTCTGACATGTACATGTCTAAAAGTTTCTCAGTTGAGCTAAATAAAACTAAACTAATGTAAAATCTTGTTCTACAACCAAACTGATCCTTGCCATCTTCAAATAAAAGAACTATGCATAGTTAACACACAGGTAGAGTAAAAGAGGCCTCATTGCAAAACCAATCCAATATTTAACACTAAAAAACCTACTATTACTTCATGATGTTGAAGAAAACAAACAAGGGCTCATAATCACCATGTGAGAAACAGATACTTATTGGCTACAAGAAAATCAAAATTCAGTTTTGTTCTCTTTATGAGACCAGACTGATGAGTTTCCCCTCCAAAAGACAGTTTGGAAAGGAAGTGTATTCCTTGTTGATGTGTGAGATTTCACACCTGACTCCATCAAATAAGAAACATTCCAAGTAGAACACTTCTGAATCCACATACTATGCCCATATCCCATCCCCATAAATTATTTGTGGAGAATAAAGGATAGACCAAAAAATTGCCATCCAACCCCCTTATTGTACAGCTGAGGTAGACTCTCACCTGCTATACAGAGAAACTCACAGGAGCAACTGAAACAGGTAAAACATGTTGCATCTCCCTACTATAAAAATACAATGACACACTTGATGCAGAAAGTTGGGTGCCAGTCTTGCCCAAATCTCTGGTACTGGGAAGTAGATTGGCCTTACAGATGTATTAAAATTAGGGCTGCAGCTAAAATGCTAGCATCAGTATACAAGTGAATAGAATTATAGCTTTAACAAATTAAATAACCAAATCTTATAAATTCCTAATTATTTAAATATCTTTGCTATAAAATGAAGACATGAAAATGTGGGAAACGCACAAAGAAGGAATTACAGGATAAAGAATATGCACATAGCCTAAATCAAGCACTCTTCTCCCAAATAAAAGGAAGAGTAGGTTGTCCAACAGCTTGCAGCCCAGAATTTGGTTCTGCTTCCAAGACCATTTCCTTAAGTCTTGGAATACTGCACTCCAATAAAGAGGCACTTTTACATTCATTGCAACAAACATAAAGCAATATTCTTATCTTGGATTTATACAGCTGATCTCAGCTTTAATATTTCATCCTCTCTCTGAAAACAATTAGAAATCCAGGCATATAAGAAGAGCAGAATAATGGAGCCAAGAATCAGTACGTCTGTGAATCAGAGAATTTTCTCCTTGGTTCTTTTTTTAAGCCTAATACCCATCTCACAAAAAAGCAACTATCCTAAAAATGATTTGATTTTGTAGCCAGCAAAGGATTTATGAGCAAAAGACTTTTAGAAAGGGGGTATTAAAATTTCCTTAAGGGTCAATATATGCTCCAGGGCTTTTTTATGATATTTTTGAGGAAACCTAAAATAGATTAAATTATGTCAGACACTTCAAAGGAAAACACTGCTCTTTCAATGAGGTAGTTACAGAGCACAAAAATGAGCACTGCAAGCAGTTCTTGAGTGTTCAACAGAGATGCAATTTGATAAACAGCTTTCTGTCATTCAAGGCCAGGAATGTGCAAAACCACACTATCAGCGCTTTCATCAAAAACCCTATTCACTCTTTCCAGCTCATTTTATTGTGACTTTTTTCATATTTATTCAGTCAATCATAAAAACTTGGTCTCTTACCACTTGTATGAGATACCATGCGATCTGCAGATGAAGGGTCATTTTCACTTTCCTTAATGCCACTGCTGCTGTTGTCTTTTTCAAGCAGTCTGTCCACCATTGCAATAATGCAGTTTAAACTCTTCCCCACATTGGCCCACACCCTATCCTGAAAAGAGCATGAGTATCACTACACATTATTGCAAAAAGCATAGAGAGAGATGCATGAGTAGAGCACTGGCTTCCTAATATTGTCTACGGTAGAATTACTGAAGTGTTAAGTAAAGATTAGGTGTCTACAACTTGTGTAACAATATATTTACACAGCATATCATTTCAGGAACTTTTTGTCTACTGTCTCTGTTTCATTGGTGTAAATAAGTGAATGGATACTGATTTTTGAAGGCACTGAAAGCACTACATTTGTCATTCAAATTACACTAACCAAAACCAAGGGCTAAGGTCTCCTACATATGCCCAAATTGCACATTCAGTTGCATGCAAAGTTGTCCACTTTAGGTTCAGTTCTCTCAAGTACTGAGCATCCTCGCCACCCATTGAATGACAACAATGAAAAGTGAGGGTGCTCATTACCTTGCAAGATCAGCTTTTTGTGTGCAACACTCCGGTTTGCACATTCAGCTTTATCAAAAGGATGTGCCTGTTTTCCAAACCCTCCATTTGTTACAAAGTGACCTCTGCTGAACCAGAAAATATAAAAAGGAGAGCAATATTGGAAGACTGGTTAAAACAGATGAAAAATGAAATGATATATAAAATACTGATTACTTTTCACTATTAACATTCAACTGCATAATTTCTGTAATTGCCTAGAAGTGCTATTTTGGGGGAAAAAAAAGGTCAGCTTGTTCTATCCATTTTTTTAACAATACAAACAGCATTGTAACACCAAACCTGTTAACTAGCCAGTTAGAAATGTAGAGCAGAAAACATTTCCAAGTGGCAGTCTGCCCACCCACTCTTGCATTATGCATGACAAGACACTTTTCCCCTCCCTTGAGGGAGGGCTTCAAGTATAGCAGAAGCATCTGGCAAGTGGCAAAGGATGTAACTATCCAGAAGCAATCTGTTACAACCAGGTTAAATCTTTTCCCTTAAGCAGTCATGCTTTGGTACTACCTAACCATAGTGTTTATCACTATAAATAGCTCAATCAATATTGCTGTCAAAAGTCTGGCATTAATGTTTGTATCTGACATCCAAACAGAAAGGTGTATGTATATATGCACTACTGCTCAGAGCCCTGATCCTGCAATTGGATAAGTACAGGAAGATCCCTGTTTCACTACAGAACTCCAATGGGTCCACTAATTTGGATGCAGTTGCAAAAATAGGACTCACATTAAATTGAATAGAAATGCACCCTCAAAAAGGCTAAGAAAAACTCTCTCAAAAGATAGTCAACAAAGAACACAAATACAAAAAGCTTTTTTTTTTTAAATGGGGTTTCAGTATGTATATTAATTCTAAGCCTAATGGCATATCCTTCTGAAGGCAATTTCTTAAATTACTAGAAATCTGCTTATGCATACATTAAAATAGGATTTCTTTGTAAAAGGCAGAGATTAACTAAAAGCAAGAATGATTCAGTTTCTCAGATCTCTTTGCCCACTCAACGTGAAGAAGACATATCAAATTCGAAAGTTAGAAGCTACTCTTTATATTTTTTTGGCATTTTTTTCAGAAGTTGAGCCTAGAACTCATTTCAGATTCTCATGAAATCACTAGTATTACAGAAGAAATAATTCAGTTATTTAAATTAGCAAGACCTGGGTCAACCTAAGAGTTTTGAAGGATATTATTTTAGATTTCAGAAAACCAAACTTAGACTTCAAGGTGCAAAAAAAGTCTGGTTTGTTTGTTTGATATAGAGAAAGAAAAGCGGTACGTTTGTCCAACACAAAGCTGAAAAGTACTGCACATGTTAGAGAAAGCACAATATTCCTTTAAGGTTTGTTTTCTAACTTCTAAATAAACTTTCAAAGAAATGTTATTGCATAAATAAATTACAGATTAGAATAAGCATTTTTCTTAAATTTCCAAGCACCTGCTCTGATGTTTCTATCTCTATCATATTTAAAAGAATTCAGTAATTCAAACTAAGATAATATGTGCTATCAGTTTTCCATTAAAACAGAGAACGGAAAGAAAACAAGAGGATATCGTAGACCCTGAGCTAAAAACAGTTAAGCACATGTTTAACTTAAAGAATTCAAGAAAGCCTGTTTATTTACATTAATGGGAATAATTACATAATTCAAATTAAGCGTGCACTTAAGTGCTTCACAGTTGCGAGAATTCTTAGGAGTCTGTAACTCATGTTGTACAGATGTAAAATAAAGCTTCAACAAGTAAATAAAATCAAGATAGCTTCTATATAACTTCAAATATATGATTCAGCTTCTACAAAATCATTAATCTTTTAATTGTCATCAACACGCATGATTTGATTTAAAGTTTTATAATATTGTTTTTAAACTACAGCTCCCAGTCAAGTGATTATGAGAGAATTCCGGGTTGCATTTAAAATAAAAACATGTTTTTCCCGTTTTCTGTATCAGAAAAATATACTTCTTTCCATATTCATAGTATAAGCAGAACTTTAGTGCAGGTGTGAAGATACTGAAGGTTACATGAGCAAAGTTTAATTATTACTCATTGACAGCAAAATTAATATGTTGTAGTACTTGCATACATGATACCACAGAGATGAACTCAGCATAAGAAATGGACAAGAAATACAATGGAGAATGTAAAAGGAAGGTGGTGAGGGAGAAGATCAATCATAAAAGCATCTACTGAAATAACCGATCCACAAAATCTCAGCTGTATGAATTGTACAAATCACTGAAAGATCTGCAAAGAATGTTGACGTTTAAAAACCATGTTTGCTTCTCTTAAGGCATTTCAAATATTCTCTAAGAAAAGACTCAGAGAAAACAATCCTCTTTCAGTGATGGTTCATGCATTTTTAAGCAATTTATGTTCACCCTTGGCAAAAATTGCATTTTGATATCATACTTGTTTTGATTCCTCTTTTTATGTGCTTAAATGACAAAAAGGATTGAGGTAAGCAAATAGCATAGTTTTTTGCGCATCTGGTCATGAAGATGTTCACTTCCGTCACTGTTATGTGCACAAACTGAGCTGTCCACAGAAACAAATTATTCATCAGAACATGTTTTCAAGTTATTTTCATGGACTTCATTAGAAAAATATTTTTGGCATTCAAATGACTCAAAATTGGATCTATTTATTCATAAAATAAACCAGTATTTAAATTTGTAAAATAGTCTTTAACAAAAGGAGACACAGAGATTAAAAATTGTTTTTGTCTCAACTCAGATGTGGATTTTTACAGATATTTAAGCAAGAACATTATGGCTACTTACCCACTCTTCTTCATCATACTCTGAATGGTGAGGTATAGAGTTCTGCCGCTTGATGTGAGGTGAACGGTCCTGATGCTGTGGACTACCACGCACCTCCACATTGTTCCTGGGCACGGTTGGCTTCTTGAGGACACAACCTGGACGGGCCGTGTATAGCGCTAAAAGGGCACTTCTGACTAGCTGGTCCTTGAATGCATGCACAAATAATTCTGTCTGGAAAATAAATTAATTGGCAGTTAGACCTAAGTGTGTAAAGGAATAATGTAAATGTAATTACTAAAATACATAGTTTGTTTAGATAGAATGGATATCAATTGCTATGAGACACAGAAAGGAACTTATACCAGCCACTGGGGATCAATGTCAGGTTCTGGAGCACTGCCAGACTCTGAAATTCCACTACTCTAAAAGTTAATGCAAAAGCTACAGTATCTGCGATGAAGCCCATCTGTCTTGTTTTACTCTAATTCCAAATCCTCTCTGTAGAGACAGGTTTCTATAGGAATAATGATCTGAGCAGTTATCAGTTTGCTGCTCTTTTAAGCACGTCCCAACAAATATCAAACGAAAAATGTGATTAGTTTCATAATTTTCTTTCCAAAAGAGGAAATCAAATAAATACAAGTGTAGCACAAGGGAGGCAATGCTTACAAGTGGAACTGAAGTGTATATACAGAGCATGAGCTTAGATCAGTGTTGGAATAAAGTCATAAGTATAGGTAATATAGAATCAAGCCTAAGGACAAACTTTTGGAGTTAGCTGTGTGATGATGTCAGAATCACAGATTTCTTTAAGCAAAAATTTTAGCTCTTACAGTTACAAGGCCAAGTTTGAAAATGTGACTCAAGCATAACAAATGACATCATATCTAAAAAGAAAGCAGCACAATAGCTTTAGAATTGCATAATGTCCCATTCACCTAAGTAGTGTTAACTAAAAGACTCACAGCTCTGGGAGTGTTTACCAACATCATCCCAGCAGACGACTCTGAGATGCAGGAGGATATGAGAGAAACAGGCCTAGCCTACTCCCCAGTGGTGTAAACAGACAGCGATACTTGGCCAAGCTCGATTTAGGGTGGGGACAGAAACTATCACGGCCACCTTCCCCCACCCCCAACCTCCAGGAGATGATAGATGCTGTGGCCAGGGGCCATGAAAAAAAATAGGAGGGCTGCAGAAAAGTGCCCCCCCCACCCCAACTTGTGCTGCTCCACCCTCTGGCATTCCACCCAGGCAGTGGGGTTGGGGGCTTGCCCCACTCTGTCCACGGTCCAGCTGTGGGAGCAGGGTCAGGAGTTGCAAAATGAACAACTCATTGGTCATTAATATATATGTATGAAGTATGTAGTGGGTCTGTATGAAGTTACAAATATGTGCTAGAATTCCATTCTTAAAAATGTCAAAGAGCATAAGCCCATTCTGACCTCGATAAACGAATGCTCATTTGCTTGTCAGGCAAAGACAATGAATATCTACTTACATACGAGATAAAATGGGGGCAGCAGGGAGCACAACAACATGATGTGGATACTCCCACAAGAGAGAGAAACTATTTGAGAACATAACAATGGAGGGTGTGGGGGTCCTGAGCTGCAAATGAGAAGTGACTGAATCATCTGATCATATACAATATTATATTACAAATGTGCACTGAGTAAGGTCCTTTCTGAATGCTGATGACCCACTGATAATTAATATCACTGTGAAATCTGTCCATTAATACTGAATGAAAAAATATGGATAGTTCATGATATTATGCTTTAAAATCTGACAGGAGGGAAGGGAGCTACCTACCTGCCTACAATGAAATTATACAAGGTATGATAGAACACAATGGAAACCAGACTAATGTATGACCCATCTAGGGGGATGGGAAGTCTACAAGAAGAGAAGAGCAGCATGAGATTACTCTGAGTTTGAGGACAAACAGTGAATTTGGCATGCATTGCTACACAAACACTGGAGGCCAGAGCTATTGCAAGCTGAGGAAAAGGGCCTGTGGCCTGAAGTCTCTGGGAATAAAAAAATGTGTAAGAACTCTAAACGGGTCGCAGTTGTTCAGTCTCAGCCATTTCCAAGTGTACTTTTAACTCTTGTTTGTAACTCTAACTTTATTTTTATGTCCTTTTGTTAATAAACTTGTTTTGTTTTTACAACAAACAAACAATGCTGGGCTTGACAGGGAGGATGTATTCAACCCAGTTATTAAGCTGTAAAAGGAGTAAACTTAGTTATTTCTATGAATTTTCGAGGAGTGGACTAGAGGCTTCAAGGCAGATGGTCTAGGGAAATGCAAAACTGGCAGATGCTGGAGTTACCTTTGCATAAGACAGCCTGAGTGGGGCTGTTTGTAGAGAGGCTGCTTGGCTCTGATCAAACCACTATATAGAACAAGGTCTATATAGCAAACAATCACTGACTGTTAGTGTCCAGGCTGTAAGCCACAGAAACAAAGCAGTTAAGTCTCTCACAGTTAGATGCAGGTGGTAACACAACCCCTCACTTGTTCTGGATCTGAGTCCACAGAATGACAAAAATGCTGCCCCATTCTTCTGACCCTAAGTATGGGAAGCGAGCAGGTGTTTTCCCTACCACCATGTCAAGTGACTAGAGCCACGACTTGGAATTTCCTGGTGCAAACATGGGGGCAGATCTTCTGCTTCCCCAGCTGATACATGGAGCAGTCCTCTGCACATGGGCTTTTTCTCCTTCCATGCAGAGCAGTGACTCAGCTGTTTTTCAGCCATCACTTGAACATACAAGAACATTCTCCGCATTGTTCATGAACTATGCTTGGACAGTGATGGAGACAGAGCAGACCAGGGTAGTAAAACTACTTTTTTCCTCTTTGGTACACCAGCCTTTAGCAGAACAGATGATCTATCTGACACCTTTTCCATATAGGAGTCTGGATTATCTTTTGCTGGGAATATCGATAGCTGCGAGGGTCAGGCCCAGTGCAGTGGCAAACAGCTTTTTCCCACGGATGAGCTTGGCCTCCTGTGGATCCTGAGAGAACAGCCAGCTTGAAGAAAGGCACTCTGTACTTCTCCATGGGTTAACTAGAGGGAACTTGTTTGACCAGTGTTTCCTAATAAAATACCCAATACCTTCTCCAGCGAAACTAGCGGTGTGTGCTGCAATTTACTTTATCCATGGTAAACTTCCTCCTTAATACATATGACCTTTAGTGTCTCACTGACATGCTATGAACTGTCGCTTTCAAAGTCATCCTTGGCTCAGTTCGGGTCCAGCTAATCTATTAGCTATTAGAACACAGAGGAGAGTAATTAAATGGTCCATTCCTCCGTTTCTCTCTCTTTCCTTGCTATGAGAGATCATGACTATCTAAAAGCAGCATCACTGTAAATCTCCTGTATGGTGTTTTCTCTCGAGTGGGCTATGTGTACCTTAAACAGATGTCCTTCAGGGAACCTAATATAAAATAGTATTGGGCCGACTCTACGGTATCTTTTTAAGAAGGAGCTGTGACTGACCCTCTTATTCGAAAGCCATTAAAACACACAGATAGGGAGGGGAGCCTCCCCCAGAATTCCCCTTGTGATAGTGAGCAGAAATCCCCGGGAGCTCAGCTTCCCTGAATGGAGGACCCAGTACCCCTGTGCATCTTAATTCCTAGCTCATCCTCACTGTAACCAAAATACACCAGAATCTTGTGCCTTGGACCCACAGGATTTGCTCCTTTTCAGTGTTCCCTGTCTCATCCTAGGTTTATCTCACCATGTGCTAGGTTAATGTTATCAGTAACTCAAATAGCTTCCTTCAGCAACTCTCTTCCCTTCAGAAATGAATACATGCCATGTCAGTGTAGCTCATTCCAAGTCTCCATAGACAAGCATGAAACATGTTAATTTAGATCATCAGGCCTCTTAAAAACCTGATGCAACATATTTCAGCTTGCTGGCTGACCACAGCATATAAAAAGTCTTACCTAATAGGTGTCACACAGATGTATTTAACGAACCAGAGAAGGTTATCTGATCTCCTGACCCACGCCCCAGTAAAATCTGACTTTTGAGATTCTCAAACTTTTCCTTGGACACATGGATCTACAAGGCTTAAGAATCCTGAACTATGTCATAGCAGGACTTCTGTAATAGAGATGGGCCAAAGTCATCCCTAGTGTAATTCTGGAGATACAAATAGAGTGCAACAAAGGTGAATTTGGCCCGTAATATGAAATATGAATACTTCTTTATCAGAATGTGTGGAGAAAAAGTAATTTAATTAATTCAGGCTTTGAAAAAAGATATTTTTCTGTGCAACTGACCCATCACATGGATCATTCCCTCAATTACTAAACATGCCTATTGGATAATCTAAGTTTGGATAAATTAAGGTTGACTCTCTCTATATATAGATAAAACCCCAAGACTGCTTGCTAATGATTTAAATGCAAAGTCAGTGCTAATTGCCAAATTCCTAGTGCAGTATGCTGTTTCTGTATTCTCACTTATGCTCTGATCAAAAGCATACCGAAGTCATTGGAAAGACTCCTACTGAACATCACAAATTTTGGTCAATGCACGTCACGATTAGTGTCCACTAGTATGTGTTCATGCTTGGCTACTTCAGTAGGTGTTGCTCAGGGGAAGTGTTTGTATCAGTAGGTGTCCCAGTGTATGTCTACACAGCAGCATTATTTTGAAATAAGCTATTCCAGAAGAGAGATTCCAGAATACCTTATTTCAAAATAATGCTGCTACACACAAAGTGCATTTCGAAATAGCCCTCTACTATTTCAAAGTAGAGCTTCTACACACATATGCTATGTCTACACATACCCTTCCCTTTTGGAAGGGGCATGTAAATGAAGTGGGTTGAAAATGCTAATGAGTCACTGATATGAATATTCAGCAGATCATTTGCACAATGGCAGCCACCTGGAACTTTGAAGGTACTGCATTTGAAATGCAAACTAGATGTATAGACGGGATTCCTTGGAAAGGAGACCCTGATTTTGAAAGCACATATCTTCCCAAAAAAAAATTGGGAAGAAGAGTGCTTTTGAAATTGGGGTTTCCTTTTGAAGGAACCCCATGTACACGGCTAGTTTGCAATTCAAAAGCAGCACTTTTGACGCTCCGGGTGGCTGCCATTATGCAAATGAAGCATTAAATATTCATATCAGCACCTCAATAACATTTTGACCTGCTTCATTCACATGCCCCTTCCAAAGGGGAGGGGCATGTATTGACATAGCCGTAGAGCTTATTTAGAAATAGAGCCATTGGATACACTATGGTTTATTTCAAAATAGGCTGTATTCCCTGTGGCTGTGTCTACACTTGGACAAAATTTCGAAAGGGCCACACCAATGACCAAATTGGAGAATACTACTGAGGCATTCACTAGCATGCTGCTGGCCGTGGCGCTTCGAAAGTGCTGTGTTTCAATTGCTTGTGGCTCATCTACATGGGGCCCTTTTTGAAAGGACCCCGCAAACTTCGAAATCCCCTTATTCCTATCAGGGGGATCCTTTCAAAGTGCCATGACCAGCAGCACTAGTATTCTCCAATGGCCCTTTGGAAATTTTGGCCAAGCGTAGACACGGCCTGTCCTAACAGCCCTTATTTCGAAATACCTATTTCAAAATAGACGCTATTCTTTGTACAATGAGGTTCATCAATTTCCAAAGAAGCCAACCACTGTTTTGAAATTATTTCGAAATTGTGGTTGCATTGAGTATATGCTAGCAAAATTATTTTGAAATAACTTTGCTGTGTAGACATGACCCCTATGTGCAACCTGCTATTGTGCAGAGCACTCTTTAGAGACATTTTGACACTGCACGGAGTGGTGACCAGAAGCAAAGGATCAACTTGAAAGAGCGCAAATGTCTCTATCCCTTAATGTCATCTATATCCCATTATTATTGCATCTTGTTCAAAATCCCATAAATCTGCATGATCCTCCCCACTGTCTCCATCTCTGTCATTGGCATTGCAAGCACAGTCTAGACAATAGTCTGATGTTTGCAGAACTGCAAGAAGAACTGAATCCATGTGGAACATGACAATTTTTGGAGGCCAACTGATGTGCGTCGTAGCAAACACTGATTGATAGTTGCTGGTGTTTGTGGAGGAGGAACATACGAAGTGTTAATTCTGAGCCTAAGAAACAAGCTGATTAGTAGAGACTGGGGAGAGGGAGAAGCATAGATGGCAAGTGACTCACTCAGGAGTCCAGAGAAGGGGAGGCAGAAGACTACTAAGCAGGATAGATTTCACTCAGAGAGACAGAGGGTGGCTTCTCTCAAACTTATCCAGCAGCAGCCAGCGCACATACACTATGTTACTGTCACACATACCTAGTTTGTGCCACACACACACAGTCACTGTCACATAAATACTGCAGCACACGCAATCTGTGTCACAAAGTCTGTCTTGTCACACAGAAAGTTTCTTTTTCCACACTCACAAGCTCTCTTTGTCTCTGTCTGTAGCCCTCAGCCCGTCCTTCTGCCCATTCCAGGGGGCCCAGAGTCTGACTGCAACCAGTACCAAAATTGAGCGTGTGAAAATTATTGCCCACTCCTGTCCTAAAAGAACATTTTCTTCTGCACAGCTAAATTCACAGAACATCACTATTTATAAATTTTTGCTAATCCTTGCAAGGCCAGCATGCACAAAGAAATGCAAGCTTTGCAAATGTGCTTAGATATCTGACTAATTTGAGAAAAATACGGAAAAGAAAAAAATCTTAGCTGGAAAATGTATTCAGCAAGCACCATGCAAGCTGCAAATGTTGATACATTTGTGGCTAGACAAGGGTTTCTTTAATTAACAGAAAACTTAAATAAAAAAGTTTGTCCCAATGAATTAAAATAAAAAAAAATCAAAAAGAATCACTGAAGCAAATAATGAATAATGTATGAATAATAAATCCTGTCCAATACACAGGGAAAAAAAACCCAGACAAACAGAGTTTTGCAGCCACTGATTTGATGGGCTTTTTTGGTATAATTTTTGCCTGAGGTGCATCTAATAAAGCTCTCTAAAACAAAATCCAAATAAAATTTGCTGTTTTTATTGCACATTATTTTTTGTTTTCAACTTAATAGATACATGTATTACTCGTCTCCTCCTAGCCAATAGTGTTTTGAAACAGCATTCACACACTCATCCCAAAGTTTGAAGTGGGGAGAGTCATGCAGGGTGGTAGTCACAGCTTCCAAAATGACCTCTCTGGTGGCCTGGCTGCTGCTAAAAGGGGTTATGACATATGCGGCTCTGAAGGAGAGCTCTCTGAATGCTAAAAAGGGAGCACAGTGTCAACCTTTCGCATCTCAGGCTGGTTCTACATCTCTTCCTCTTTTTGAGACATGCTGCTAATACAGGCTAATACAACCCTCTAGTCTCACAACCCTCAGGTCTTGACTGGTGCCGAACCAGAGAATTTGCTGAACCATGGGAGGCCCCTATTGTCTGTTATAGGGGTGGCAACCAAAATAGCAAGAGCAGCCATTTTTTCCAAATTGGTTAAAAAACAAAACAAAACAAAACAAAAAAAACCCTTCAATAAAAACCTCAAGAGCCACAATGCATGTGAATACAAGACAGTCCTTAATAAATAACACCAAACTGTACTTTTTGTAACCCCTATTTTAAGAACAGTGCACTCACAGTGATCTGTAATGTGATATATGTTTACTGCTGGAGGTTCACAAACTTTTTACACAGTCTATTTACTCAAAATTTGTGTGTGTGTTAGTATGACTGTCTTCCTGACTTTCACTCCCGAACCTTCTCTCTGGAGGATGCTTGGGGGAGTTATCCAGCATTTCAAGATAATGTATCTTTTTCTGTTTAGATACGAGTTGTTCATTTTTGGGCTTTTGGACACTTACCGCTTATCTAAAATAAGCAAAGTGGATGCCCATTTACATATGAAGTCAGATGTTACCAAAGGGATGTGACATCAACATGAAACAGTATGCAGGAAAACGAACCACAGGCAGTCATCCAACCCTTGACAACAGACAGTGAGATTTGGGGATACATGCAGGAGGGAAAAACAGACACCATCACATTCATCAGAACGAAATCTCAGCCAATCTTGCCTGAAAATGCTGCAAAAGACTTTGGATGAGATGAAGCTTCTTTAGATAGGAGTTTAACATGTGAGTTAAATTTAGTCTCATAATTTTGTCTAATATATAACCATTTATTTCTAATATTCTCTCTCAGGATCACTTGAATCCTTGATGACAACTTATGATTGTCTCTCTTGTAAATATACCTCAGTGCTGTGGTATTCAGCAAAATGCTGAACCTGCTCTGACTCTGACGAGCTGGTGTGTTCTGATCATTTCAGAACAGCAGGCTGGTAGTTCTATGAAGAGCCGGTGTCAGAGGCTGGATAGCCCAGGTAAATGCTTCAGAAGGATTCGTTATTGTTAAACTGCAAGTCAAAGTAAGCAATGGCATATCTCAAAGTAGAGAGTTTCAATGCCTGATAGGAGCTGCCACCCAGCCAAGCACAGCCAAAACTCCAACAAGCTTGAAATTTGGAGTTACAAAGTGACTCAGTCCTGGACAGCCAGAGAATCATCACATTGAGTTGTGTACTCTGATGGGATTTTCTGCCCAGCTTCTAAACTAGGCTGCTGTCCTAAAGCTGTTATTTATGCAACTGTCCTCTGCCTCATTTCACAAGGCTTCTACTTCCCCCCCCCCACTCAGTAAGGTGAAGAATTACAGGAGGCAAGAGACAGAGGAAAGAAACAGATCAGGACTGAAACTTTAGTTCCAAAATAGTAAGGTGCTGAAATCTGCACCATAAAAGATCTCTCTCTCTATCCCAATACAATGCGTCTCCTCCTCCTTTGAATACTCATGTCAGAGCAGCTCTGCTTTTGCCGAGGGATCTTACTATGGCTCCCTCCGGAATCCCATACTTGCTCTGAAGCAAAATGAGATTACTCCTTTTTTTTCCAGGCCAAATTCTGCTTTCGGTTTTGTTACTCAAGTTCAGTCTAGCTGTATTATTCTCAAGGGACCACAAGAAGTCCTGTGGCACCTCATAGACTAACAGATACTTTGGAGCATAAGCTTTTGTGGGCAAAGACCTGCTTTGTCAGATGCAGGAGTGGGAACCCCCTACTCTTGCATCTGACAAAGCAGTTCTTTGCCCACAAAATATTTTGCTCCAAAACACGTTAGTCCATAAGGTGCCACAGGACTCCCTGTTGTTTTTGAAGATACAGACTAACTTGGCCACCCCTCTGATTTTCAGTGGAGTTGCTGTGGATTTGTACAAAACTGTAATGGAGAGTGACATTTGGCTCCCCTTCTTCACAGAACGTGTACTTCCTGTGGACTGCTTTCTTGTTGACTTCACAGTCGTCAGTTAACATCTGACTTCAGCGGGAAATGGGCCTACATTGTACTTACAATACCTTCTGCATAGAATGAGATTGAGCTCAAAACTCATATTTGAATCTCCCACATTGAAAGATGCATTGTTAGTGCAATGCTGCACCGCAGATCACAATATTGCCTATTTCACAATAGTTGGAGACAAAGTAAAATGATTACTGCTAATGCCATGAAGCCTGAGACAGATCACATTACAGAGGAAGGTTATAAGCCTACCAGGCAGTGGTCACAGTGACAACACTGGCTTCTCCCCAGCTTCTAGCCACTTGCCACCACACCCACTCTCCTTTAAGAAGGCTTATTCTCTTAAACAGGCAACTAAAACACAGAAAACCAGTCTTTGAACTCACTTCTTTTTTCTCAGGCTTCAAGGACCCTTTGGCAGTTTCCTAGCTCTAGTCAACTCTGTGCCTTTCTTGTAGCAGTAGCCCGAGAACTCCATTCCTGAACACCCGTCCCTTGCAGTGGGGAACCACAACAGGAGTTAGTTCCACTCCATCGTGACTCACCTTCCCCAGGAACAGCTTGTCCCAAATATTGCTTTCTGCCTCCCATTTCCTGGCTTCTGCAGGCCCAGTACAGCCTAGTGTTCTTTATTTGGCTGAATTTAGCTCACCCACTTTGACATAGAGGTGCTGTGTCTAGTTCTAAACATAAGCACTAGTTATTGTGACAAATTCTTAATATTTGCATAGCATGACATATGTTCTAAATACTCTGGAGGCATCAGTTAACTAACCCACTAATTTCTTTGTGCAGTTATTAGGTATTATCCCCGTAACAGAGATAGGAAGACTGAGGCAGGAAAGTGAAGGGACATGCCCAAGGCGACAAAGTCAGTCAGTGCAGAAGCAAGATTAAACTCTAAAACCTCCTGACACCCATTCCTGTGCCCATTCATTCAGACCACACTGCTTTCCATGGTGAATGTCATGCCGCTGGACCAGAATTGATTCACAAGGATGGCTTCCACTATAAGTGGTAGGTTCAATAAGTTGTAAGAAGTTCCATGGAACAGCATCCCTTATCATGCCTCAGAATTCAAGACAATTTGGGCTTGTCTACACTTGCTCCCAACTTCGAAGGGGGCGTGGTAATCAGGCTGCTGGGAGATTACTAATGAAGTGCTTTGAAGTTGATGTGGGGGAAATTAGCCTAATGAAGGGTTGCATATTCACTGCAGTACTTCATTAGTAATCTCCCAGCACCCTGATTACCATGCCCCCTTCGAAGTTGGGGGCAAGTGTAGACAAGCCGTTTATGTTTCATAAATTCCCAGTGCATGGCCACTAGAAGAAAGTTCAGACGTGAAATAAAAATTACACTTTCAAATAAATACTTGGTCTGTAAACTGTATTATTTCCTACATGGAAAGCTTAAAAGAACTGCTCAATAATAATGCAAATGGAAATATGACTCATGTGTTCCTTTCTTATGGCAACGTTTTGAAGCTGATTTTAACAGCTCATACTTAACATTTCTTGGATATGCTGAAAGTCAATTTATGCAGAAAAAGACAGCAGCCAGGCATCTGCTCATTCCATTTTCCATTGCAATAAAGATTTGAATCTTACTTTTTCAGAAAGCATCTTTAAAGAATTCTTCAAGCTGTCTGGAGAATGCTGGGTTGCAGAATTAAGCAGCAGGTCTGCATGGCTTGATATGAGGGGATGTAGATGATTGATGTTGCTGAGAATTTCTTTTGCCTTGGCAATGTTTTCAGGTGAATAGTAAATACACTGGTATCCAGTACTGAAATAACAAATGTGAAGAATGTCAAAAGTCATTTGCACTATAAATAGTCAGATGGTTAACTGTGCACAAGATGCATTTCTCACTATTTATATTACAAGGATGATACAAGTAAACTCCTTCATATCTGGCAGCCCCAGAACTGTGGGAGGTTGCTGGATATTCAAATATTCTGGATAATAGAGAGGTATACCTAGCAATGCAGAACACTAAAGAAAAACAAGATTAGGTATTAAGAAACAAAAATGTATGCAGAGTACTTTAATTACTAACAACAGTAGTATTGTACACTGTACACGTATACTGTATTTGCTGTATTTATTTGTATTTACTTTCACTATACCATACTTACATTTTTCATACCTAAAATGTACTTATGGTTAAAATGCTGGTTATTTGAGAATTCCAGATGATGGAATGCCAGTTAAGACAGAGCTTACTGTAGATATTTTAAGCTTTACTGTACTGCTTTCTTCACGCTATTTAAATATGTCTTTCTGATAGGCATAAAAAAGCAGGCCTTGCTGGAACACCAACAAACACTCCAGTCAGTGTTATTCAAACTAATTATTCCTGTGGTGTTCTGAAAGTTGACCATGCAAGGAGGGAAATAAGGGGGAAAAAAGCCTTGAATTTTTATTTCATAATCATGGAGGAAAAGAAAGGTTTATACTGCCATTAACAACACACACAGAGAGCCACACTGGTTGGGTAATTATCAGAACAAGCATTAGGCTTCCTATATTCCTGTCTTAGCTCTGCCATTAAGTTATTACCTATCTGATGAAGTTCTGCAAAATAAGTCATTTACGTTTAACTGATCGAGGGCTCATAACAGATTTTGATCAGCATCAGTGACCTGCCCTGAAAAATGATAAGCACAGGAGTTATTTCCCATAAAAAGTGTACCACGTCTAATTTCACTAGACAATTGAAGGTGCAGACCCAGAGAGGAGACTATAAAATGGAGGAAATTAATTACTGTTAAGGCACTTAGATGCCCCACCACAAACTTACTGATTTCTTTCTTCACTGTTTACAAACTAGGCATATTGATTCCTTGAACTTTCCACTGAAGATGTATTCTGTTTCCTTTCCTTTCCTAAAGAAGCCACATGCTCTTTCATTTCCTTACTGCCTCTTCCAGACTTCCAGAGTACCATGTCTTTATCAATATACACATCTACTAGTTCTCCATTATTTCTCCTGTCATCTATTGCCTCTTTCCTCTCACCCTCTTCTACAAGATATTTCGTCTACAATACACAAATCTGACTGACAAAATAAAACTAACCAGTGTTTTAGGAAATTTACACTGCAGGCTATAACCTTAACTCAGCACAAAGGGACAGCATCTGCGTCCTCTCACACTCCACTTTGCTCTTCTCAGCTCTGTAGCAGAGTTAATTTCCCTTTCCTAGCCACTCAGAGGAGAGCAGATCAGAGACACAGGGAATGAGCTAGACCAAGGGTGAGCAAACTTTTTACACTGGGCCCCACTTTTTGTCCCTGGAATTGGCAACTAGCTCCCACCCCAACCTGTCTAATGTAATCCAAACCAACAGAAATTTCAGTTTAGTTCATATGAAAAAAAAAACATTCTGCATATGTAAGAAAATAAGTTGTAGAATGTAAAAATTTTATTAGTTGGTATATAAATGCAAATACACACATAAAAATAGTAACTTATTTCAACATTTTTAATGAGAGGGATGAACCTGACACTCAGCAGCTGATTGCGCTGTGGCCCCCTTATGAAATTTCATGAGCCCCAGAGGGGGCTGTCCCCCATTTGGTGCACCCCTGAGCGAGAATAGAGTGTTTCAGGATGACAAGGATAGGGGCAGGATGGCTCTAGTAGACTGTAGCTGAACTGTACAGCTAGCTGAAAACTGTAAACATACAAGTATCCACATAGATATTTGAATCAAGACAATATTTAATCCTTCCGTAATGTGACCGGAACTACCAGTTTCTCAAATGAGTAGGCTACTGGAATGTTATTGATAACAAAACAGTGTGTCACTCTTCATGTTTCCTTCCTGTCTACAGTGCAGCATTAACTCAGATAAGCAGAGCTCATTTTTGGGGATACAGATACACATTCTGTATCTAGAATCTTGCAAGTATGTGGATATCCCCCTAATATGCATGGATCATTTTTGCAGATGCAGATACCAACTCTACAGATGAGTAGAGCCTGGGTCTGCCCAGCCCAACTGCATATAGCCTCTCCACTGAGCCAGACACGAATTACTATCCCCTGCCCCCACTAGTGCTACAGTCAGACCCTCTGTGTGACTCACTGTTAGGACTTTAGGGGACACATCACAGAATTTTTTGGGCTGATTCTTTCTCCATTAATTGTGGGAGAAGTTGGGGTCTGTCCTTCTGGGCAAACAGAGGACATTTTGGAATGGTACTGCAAGTCTATCATTGCTTCAGGGATTTAGCCCACATTGTCAGGGCAGTTTATTAGCCGGTGCAAAATCATTAAAGCTTTAGCTTATACTCCATCTAGGCTGGCTACTTGCCAAAGTAGCACCTAGAAAGTAACTGTGGGCTTGGTTTGAGATGTTTGTTTTTGATGCAGTCACGCTGCAGGCTTTTTTCTGTATGTCTCTAGGACCAGTTTTTTGTTTTGTTTTGTTTTGTTTCGTTTCCTGGACTATGCCCCGCAGGTGTTTTCTGGCTGAAACCTCCCCCAGTGCAATGACACAAATCTGGTCTGTTAATTGTTTGGCAGTTTTCATGGGGCTTTTTGACCAATCGGACTTGCATGGGCCTGTTTTCGTGGAGCAGAGCATAGCACCACCAGGACTTTTTATGTGTGGAATGCAGGCCCACTGACAGAGGCATCAAAGAAGCAATGCCTTGGGGTCTGGTGGTTTGAGCACTGGCCTGCTAAACCCAGGTTTGTGAGCTCAATCCTTGAGGAGGCTATGTAGGGATTGGGGCAAATAGATGTCAGGGATGGTTCTTGGTCCTGCCAAGAGGGCAGGGGACTGGACTAGATGACCTCCTGAGGTCCCTTCCAGTTCTCGAAGATGTGTACCTTCATTTTTTTCTTTTTTTTTAAAAATGGACCTGGAACTCCTGGCCAGCACCTGTGACTGTGGCAGTGGCTGGAGTCCCAGGCTCCTTAAATCACCAGTGGAGTTCCATGCTGCGTGCTTCAGGCATTACTGATGGCTGCCTGGGGGCAGCTGGCCCCTGCTCCTCACTTCCACCTGAGGCCCTGCTCTTTCTGGGGGCACAGAGACAGACCCCCCAACACCCTGCCCAGGGGACCAACAAGCCTGTCAACCCCACTGTATGGATGGAAAGGGGCCTAGATGTAACACCTAACAGCCCAAGTTACTATGCCATGAAGACATGCACTCAGAATTGCTGCTACTTTCTGTTCCTGATAGTTCCCCTCCCATCATTTTTGCTGATTCTGATCCATTTTGTTCTCTAACATCTCATCACACACCATCTACATTCTTTCCCCAAGAATTCCTTAGTAATCCATTTCCAGTCTTCTCTGACCACCCTCCCAAATCTGATCCACATTAACTATTCTACCAGGAAAGCTAGAGTGTGTGCCATTCAACAAATACCACCCGCAATAATTAGATTTCCTGAGACACTGGAAGTCCTTCCCATTCCATGTAGAGGCAATAACAGTTTTTAAATAAAGGTAAATTGTGAAGACATAGATGATCTCTCTTCTGAGTTAGGGCTTCAGCCTGGGCTCTTACATGGTTGATTTGCCATACTGAAAGACAGCAAACAACCAAAAATCCTCAGACTTTCACAATTTTCAAGTTAATTCTCAGTGACCATAAAAGTTTTTGGTAGCATTTCAAAAGATCAGTAATTAGTTTTCACATTCAAAAAATAAAATTATTCCTTTTAGAGATTTTGGAAGTTTCTAATTTTCGTGCATCCCGATGTTGAACACAAGGGTTTCTGTTTAATGTTGTGTTGCTTTGTCTCGTGAAAAGATTTTTGTACTGAAAGATTCACCAGAGATATCATTTCCATAATTAGGGTTGTGCCCAGAATATTTTTCAGCACTATAAAATCAAATTTCTGAAACAGCATTACAGAAAAACGATGCATGAGGCCCTGTCAATAAAGCAGATGAAGAAACCGTTAAATGATAGGCACATGAATGCAAAAGCTGAGTGCAGGATGTTACAATTGAGACAAAGCTTGTAGCTTGGAGAAAGGAAATGCTGTAGCTCCTACATGTGAAATCAGAGGCACCGTAAAAATATACCCTTGAGAGGTAAAGTATGTAATTAGCGACGTATATGTTGAAAGAGACTATAATTATGTCTTCTGGGTTAGAACAGTTTACTGGAACGTATAACATAACTTTCAGAGAATAGTACTGCTAATAATCATATATATGCACATTACCTTACATGAAGGTCATCTGTGTTTTTAGATGATTTTTAATGGCCAAGCAGAAATGGTGCAATCTGTATAAAGGTTATATTAATTACTTCAGCACTCTTAACTCTAAGTCAACAAACTGATTGGAAAGAAGTACTGCAGTATGCTGAATGCCTAGTTCTTAATGGCACTCCATGCAACTCCAACTCCTTCCCTGCTGTCAATGGACTCAGTCCTATAGTTGAGTAAAATTGCCAACACCTGGGAGGGGGTAAAATCTTTTAACATTTGATCCACTGTTTCCCACAGTAATAACTACTTATATTAAAAGGCAGAATTGATAAGTTGCATACTGCAGGAAAAATGTCCCTCATGAAATAACTCGAAAATTATATATAAACTTAGATTTATTTCCTGGATGCAATAAATTTGCCATATTTTATCAACTTGATTTTCCTCATAACCTTGCATTTATATATGAGGACAAGTAAATTGATAAAAATATGAGAAGCATTACATCCAGGAAATAAATCTAAATAAATAAACCCTGCTTCCCAGCTGAATTTCGCAGGGAGCTCTGCAACTAACTTTCTGAGGCCTTCTTCAAAACCCCAACCCAGAATACTAAATTAAACTGAAGAATCTTGGCTTTCTCACCAACCAAAGATGGTCTAGAAAAAGATACTAGCCCCTCCTGCAACTACGTCTTCTAATATCCTGAGACCAATTCAGCTATGAAACCGCTTCATCAATTGAACAAGTAAAATTCTACGTTATATCTAACTACAATTATGAAGGCATCACCATCGTCAGCCCGGATCCTCTTCTATGGCCACAGCCAGATTTTGTGGCTTGGAGATGGAATGTGCAAAGCTTGCCTTTGGGTAACCTTCCATCCCACCAGTTTTGGACCAGTCTCCAGCGCAACTGAGGTCAGCTTGCTGGCTGTTTTAAGTGCCCATGGCAATCAAGGGTCCTAAGCTATTTGTGGCAACCAACTTTCAGCTAACTGTAGGACCAGACTGGATATACTCCCTAACCCCGTCTCTAAGCTGGACTGCAGCGGTAGTGGTATAGGAACTGCTACGGTGGCCCTACACTACCATTGTTCCACCTTTTGGGGGGACATCCTCTCTTTGCCAGGTGATTCAACTTTAAGATAGCTCTGTGTTGGTTGAATGGTGCCCTAACACAGGGGAGAATGTGGCCCACAATAAGCACAGTTCTTAGGTGAAAAACATTATGCTTGCACCTCAACCCAAAGAAGAGAGCTAAACTGTGACGTTTTGGCAAAGTCCTTTGTCAGGAAAATATGAAGCTGCACTGCTATTAAGGGGAGCATGCACGCCACAGCTGCCTTTAGCATGGAATGGTATTCTCTCCCCTCCCTGCCTGTACTTCACGCTGGTGACTAAGAGGCGTTAGAGCCATAGCTTCAGCTCCTCTGTGTCACTCTCCTACCCCTTTGAGGCATAATACATCAATAGGTCTGCCAAAGGCAGCAGTCCCTATGCTCTCCCAAGCACAAAGACTATAACTGCTCATGGCCCTTGTGGAGAAGGGACATCCCTTCTCTGATACCTGAAACTGTAGAAGTGCCTGGGACAACATGGCCCGGAGAGTCTGGTGAACACAAAAATATTTGGTAAGATTTTTACATAGAGATGAATGGCCTGGCAAGCTGCTGAAGTTTTCTGGTAAAATTTCCAGGGAATCCGATGCACTAATTTTATGGGCACTGCAAAACTGTCGATATCTTCCCCTTTCTCCCTCTCCTGCTCTCAGTCACACATATGCACAAAGAGAGGGAAAGAGAACAAAGAGCGGAGTCCCCCTGAAAAGTGCCGTGTGTGGCAGGCTGTGATTTCCCTTTGAAAATAAAGGCTACAATTAGATCAAACACAGGTCGTTATTATTTCAACGTTACTGGGTTTTTTTTTGTGCAAACATTATTTCACGTGCCTCAGAGAGTGAAAATGGACTGAAAGTTACAAGACACACGTAACAGAAACCCTGAAGGTTTTTCTTTTAATGAAACTCCTGGTAACGAGGACATTATTGACCATACTCATCTTGGTCAAAGATGCAGGCCTGTTTAATAAAAAAAGTGGTGACCTGGACCATTTAAACCCAAACTGAATTGTTACATTTGGACAAACTGAATCGTTAAATTTGTTACAGTGTTTTTCCAGCTTCAAGGGTAGGCAGTGAATTATACAGGCCCAGGTGCCAAGGTACCAGGAATGTTATGGGTATTGCGCTGGGTGCCATCATAACTTGCCACCTGCCTGTGCTCCCTGTTCTCAGTCCCCCTCATGTCCCATTTGCTCCCCCATTGCATCCTCCAGCCCCACCTGCCATCCACAGTCAATTTAAAATGCCCCAGTTGCCCTGCTGGTAATGCAGCAATGTTAGTGCGGTTCCCGGCCGCTCAGTAACCCTGGCTGTTGGCACACGCATCCCTGCATGCAGGGGCAGTGGGCAGGGTCTCCATGCAGAGCTCCAGCAACTGGAGCAGCATGTGGCACAGAGACTTCTCCCTCCCTCCCCAGTCCAGCTGCAGGGATGCACATGCCAGCAACTGGGGTGAGCAACTGGCCAGAAGCTGCTCTAACACTGCTGCCCTGTTGAAGGGCTTCCCCCCACCACCCCAGAGCACTTTAAGGCACTTGGAAGGCTGAAAGTGGGCCCGAAGGATGTGTGGGGAGGCGGGGGAGTGCATGGGGGCATCAAGACGCAGAGACTCCCAGCTCCCCAAGAGCCATTGCCAGAGGGGGATGTGCCCAGGTAAGTAAGGCACCTCTCTCCATTCCCCCCCACACTCCTTGGTGCACCCCTCTCCCTCCAGAGCCTGAACTCTTTCCCCAAATTCCTGTCCTGCCCTTAAATCCCCCCACTTTCCCTCCAACACCCAAACTTCTTTCCAGAGCCTGCACCCAGGACCTCCACTCTCTGCCCTAGGCCAGAGCCAACAGCCAGACTCTGTCCCAGAACCTGCACCTCATTTGTACCCAAATTCCTCCCCAGAGCATGCACTCCTGCAGCTCAAAGCCCAACCCCGCTCCCAAAGCCTGCACCCCAGACCTCTACCTGCATCCAGGACTCCCCAGAGCCCCACCCACTGCCCCTCCCGCACCCAAACTCCTTCCCACAGCCTGCACCCTTGGCCCCACAAACTTCCTTTCAGAGTGTTAGGCAACTGGCAGTGGAGGGAGAGTTTCCATGGTGGAGTGGGTGTGGATTCTGGGCACCCCAAACCTGCCACCCCTGACTTCAAGTTTACTTTATTGAAGACTTAGAAATACTTCAAGGTCCTGATTAAAAGTTAGCGGGGGGGGGGGGGGGGGGGCGGGAATTCCAAACAAATCATAGCACCTCATGTAGCTTCTGGGGCACTGGTTTCCTTGATGGTTAGTAGTGATGCATTAAAGTCTTATAATTACAAGCCAGTGTGTTTTGGATGAAGCACAGAGCACCAAATTAGCTTTTAAATAAGAGGGGAAAAAAGTCCTTTGTGTATCTTGAAAATGATTTATGAACATGTAAACCACTAAGGCATCACACAAATAGAACTTATAGCGAATCTAATTTCATGTTCCTGCACAATTCAGTTCTAAGAGTAATAGTTTATTCTGCCACCTAGATTGGTGGAAAGACAGGTTTTTTTCATTTATTGGAAGATAAAGCATCCTGTATTAGGAGAACAATAGAAGATTGACTCTGAGCAATTGATTTTCTCTCTCTTTCTGCTTGAAAGTACTGTTTCTTAAACAAATAAACACTGCACCACAAAAACACTTAAAATAAATATGCTATCCACAGATAATTAATACAGCACAGGTCCACCTTACTGAAGGAGACCCACCGCCACCCTCCCAAGCAAGAATCTCATAAATCTTCAGTATGTCTCACTTTTCAAGTTTGTATACACGACAGGAAAACACTGCTGCCATTAATATGGCGGATTCTGGGAGTTGGCGCTTCTTACCCATCGGGAATAAAAATTACTTCATAATTTTTCTAATTGAGGCTAAGTTATTTACTATCTATGATGATCAGAGGGCATCCACTTGAAAAGGTTAGACTGGATGTAAATCACATGTCTAATCGTTCCAATGATAGGAGCTTTTTAAAAATGTCACACAGCTTCAGGTAAAGAAATTAATAGATTGTTGAAATGCCAGCTTGAGCCAGTTAGAACCTGATTAACTTGTCTTGGGATCACAACCCCCCGCCACCCCCCAAAAAAAACAACTCATTTTCTCCTTAGAAAAGGATTTTTTGTTTTTATTACACGAGTTCCTTAATTTAGGAAATTCATTGTTTCACGTTCCGGGTTACACTCATCATTCAGTTATAATGATCTCATAAGAGTTACAAAAATATTTTTATTTGCAACAGGACTCCACAATATTTTTTGATACTTTCCCCATGGTGCAAATTAATTCCATGTATTTGGAAGTTCCTTGAACCTGTCTTCCAAAGGATATAGAAATCTTTGTTTTTCTTTTTTTCATTTTTGCCTTAGTAAACTTTCCTGCAATTAATTTTGTATTCACTGTTTGGCTTGACACTTAAAATACAACATGCTCTCACAAGCTGTAGCAGATGGGAAAATAACCTTGGTATCAGGAAACTCAACCTCTTACCATTTCTACTGCAGAAATGGACTTGAATCCAAGTCAGGACTCCGAGTCAAAGTTTGCAATAATTTTAAGTTGCTGATCCTGTTGGGCATTTCAATGTGCTGTATTAGTAATCAGAGAGGGATCCAAAACATACTGGCAACTTCTGTTGTATGCACTGACAATGTTGCCCAAAAGGCTACAGAGCAGAGAACCCTCCCAGGCTGGCTTGAGAGGTAATCTCTTCAACATCTTTTTAGGTGTTCAGCTCTGCTAGTCTACAAGAGACAACTGATGCACCTGCATTTTTAGCTGTTTCCATTGCATTCCACCTGTGATTGCCAGATGTCACTTTTTCCCCCAATCAAGAAAATTTAAAGCTGCCCATGGTAGTGCTAAGTGTGCTCACAGCATCTGCATGCGGCTAAATAAACATGCATACAACATAAAGTCATCTTTGTGACAGTAAACCAATCATCTCTGTGGTAAGAATCACCAAATTTCTTACAACTATCAGAGAGGTAGTCATAGAATCATAGAACACTAGGACCAGAAGGGGCCTCAAGAGGCCATCGAGTCCAGTCCCCTGCCCTGACGGCAGGACCGACCACTATCTACACCATCCCTGATAGACATCTATCTAATCTGTTCTTAAATATCTCCAGCGAGGGAGATTCCACAACCTCCCTTGGCAACTTATTCCAGTACTTGACCACCCTGACAGTTAGGAACTTTTTCCTAATGTCCAACCTAAACTTCCCTTGCTGCAGTTTAAGTCCATTGCCTCTTGTTCTCTCCTCAGAGGCCAAGAAGAACAAGTTTTCTCCCTCCTCCTTATGACACCCTTTAAGATATCTGAAAACCGCTATCATGTCCCCCCTCAATCTTCTTTTTTCCAAGCTAAACAAACCCAATTCTTTCAGCCTTTCTTCATAAGTCATGTTCTCCAGACCTTTTATCATTCTAGTTGCTCTTCTCTGGACCTTCTCTAATTTCTCCACATCTTTCTTGAATTGGGGTGCCCAGAACTGGACACAATATTCCACCTGAGGTCTAACCAGCACAGAGTAGAGCGGTAGAATGATTTCTCGTGTCTTGTTCACAACACACCTGCTAATGCATCCCAGAATCATGTTTGCTTTTTCTGCAACAGCATCACACTGTTGACTCATATTTAACTTGTGATCTACTAGAACCCCTAGATCCCTTTCTGCTGTACTCCTTCCTAGACAGTCTTTTCCCATTCTGTATGTGTGAAACAGATTATTCCTTCCTAAGTGCAGCACCTTACATTTATCTTTATTAAACTTCATCCTGTTTACTTCAGACCATTTCTCTAATTTATCTAGATCATTCTGAATTATGACCCTATCCTCCACGGTAGTTGCAACCCCTCCCAGCTTGGTATCATCTGTAAACTTAATAAGCGTACTTTCTATGCCAATATCCAAATCATTAATGAAGATATTGAACAGAACTGGTCCCAAAACAGACCCCTGCGGAACCCCAGTTGTTATGCTTTTCCAGCTGGATTGACCACCATTAACAACTACTCTCTGGGTGCGATTAGCCAGCCAGTTATGCACCCACCTCATTGCAGCACGATTTAAGTTGGACTTGCCTAGTTTGTCGATAAGAATATTATGCGAGACCGTATCAAATGCTTTACTAATGTCTAGGTATACCACATCCACTGCTTCTCCCTTATCTACGAGTCTTGTTATCGTGTCAAAAAAAGCTATCAGGTTGGTTTGACATGATTTGTTTTTTTACAAAACCATGCTGGCTGTTCCCTATCACTTTACTACCTTCCAAGTGCTTGCAGATGACTTCCTTAACTACCTGCTCCATTACCTTTGCTGGCACAGAAGTTAAGCTTACTGGCCTGTAATTTCCTGGGTTGTTCTTATTCCCCTTTTTGTAGATGGGCACTATATTTGCCCTCTTCCAGTCTTCTGGAATCTCTCCTGTCTCCCATGACTTTCCAAAAATGAGAGCTAACGGCTCAGCTACCTCTTCTATCAGCTCCTTGAGGATTCTAGGATGCATTTCATCAGGCCCTGGTGACTTGCAGACATCTAATTTTTCCAAATGGTTTTTAACTTGTTCTTTTTTTATTTCAAAAACTAACTCTACCCCTTTTCCACCAGCATTCTCTATGTCAGGCATTCCTTCAGACTTCTCTGTGAAGACCGAAACAAAGAAGTCATTAAGCATCTCTGCCATTTCCAAGTTCCCCGTTACTGTTTCTCCCTCCTCACTGAGCAATGGCCCTACCCTGCCCTTGGTCTTCCTCTTGTTTCTAATATATTTGTCAAAGGCCTTCTTGTTACCCTTTATGCCTGTAGCTAGTTGGAGCTCATTTTGTGCCTTAGCCTTTCTAATTTTACTCCTGCATTCCTGTGTTATTTGCCTGTGTTCATTCTTTGTAATTTGTCCCAGTTTTCATTTTTTATAGGATTCGTTTTTTAGTTTGAGATCATGCAGGATCTCCTTGTTAAGCCAAGGCGGTCTTTGCCCATATTTACTATCTTTCCTACATAGGGGAATAGCTTGTTTTTGGGCCCTTAATAATGTGTCTCTGAAAAACTGCCAACTCTCCTCAGTTGTTTTTCCCCTCAGTTTTTCCTCCCATGGGATCTTACCTACCAGCTCTCTGAGTTTACCAAAATCTGCCTTCCTGAAATCCATCATCTCTATTTTGCTATTTTCTCTCCTACCAGTCCTTAGAATTGTGAATTCTATGATTTCATGATCACTTTCACCCAAGCAGCCTCCCACCTTCAAATTCTCGACCAAGTCCTCCTTATTTGTCAAAATGAAATCCAGAACAGTTTCTCCCCTGGTGGCTTTTTCAACTTTTTGGAATAAAAAATTGTCTCCAATGCAGTCTAAGAACTTATTGGATAGTCTATGCCCTGCTGTATTAGTGTCCCAGCATATATCTGGATAGTTGAAGTCCCCCATCACCACCAAATCCTGGGCTCTGGATGATTTTGTTAGTTGCTTAAAAAAAGCATCATCCACCTCTTCCACCTTGTTAGGTGGCCTGTAGTAGACTCCTAACAGGACATCACCCTTGTTTTTTACCCCTCTTAAACTAACCCACAGACTCTCAACACGTCCATATCCTATGTCCATCTCCACCTCTGTCCAAGTGTGTACATTTTTTATATATAAGGCAACACCTCCCCCCTTTTTTCCCCTGTCTATCTTTCCTAACCAGGCTGTAGCCTTCAATACCAACATTCCAATCATGTGTATTATCCCACCAAGTTTCTGTGATGCCAATGATATCATAGTTGTATTTATTTATTAGCACTTCCAGTTCTTCCTGCTTATTACCCATACTTCTTGCATTGGTATATAGGCATCTCAGATATTGATTTGAACTTGCCCCCCAGTTTTTTCCTGGCCCTCTTTTTACTCTGACATTGTTGCCCATGCTCCCTCCTACTTCCGACCCATCTCCCAGGTTTCCATGTTCTCCACTTACCTGCGGGCTTTGCTCCCCTGTCCCCAGCAAACCTAGTTTAAAGCCCTCCTCACCAGGTTAGCAAGTCTGTGTCCAAATATAGTCTTTCCCCTCCTCGAAAGGTGAACGCCATCTCTGCCTAGCAGTTCTTCCTGAAATAGCATCCCGTGGTCGAAGAAACCGAAGCCTTCCCGGCGACACCATCCACACAGCCAGGCATTCACCTCTAGGATGCACCTGTCTCTGCCCGGGCCTCTACCCACAACAGGAAGGATTGAAGAGAATACCACCTGCACCCCAAACCCCTTCACCTGTGCCCCCAGAGCCCTGTAGTCACTCTTGACCTGCTCAGCATTACACCTCACAGTATCATTAGTGCCCACATGGATGAGAAGCAGGGGATAGTAGTCTGAGGGTCGGACAATCCTCGACAATGCCTCTGTAACGTCTCGGATACGGGCCCCAGGCAGGCAGCATACCTCCCGAGACGAAATGTCAGGGCGACAGATGGGTGCCTCCGTCCCCCTCAAAAGAGAGTCTCCAACCACCACTACTCCGTGTTTCCTTCTTGCAGTGGTGGCAGGAGACTTCTCAGCCTTGGGAGTACGACTCATCTCCTGTAGCAAGTACAGCATAACCGTTTTCCAGTACCACAGTGGGAGGGTTCTGTGCAGGGGTGGAACACTGCCTGCTGCCAGAAGTAACCAGCTGCCAGTGCCCACCCTGGTCTACCTCTTTCTCCACCAGTGGTTTATCAGCCTTCCTGTACACTGGGACAGTCACCTCAGCAGACCCCAGATGAATACTATCTAGGAACTGCTCATGGATTCGGATACTCCTCAACCTGGACACCTCCTCCTGTAGCTCTCCCACCTGCTGCCTGAGAGATTCCACCAGCAGGCACCTATCACACTGAACGGTCCCCCCAGCCTGGATGTCTGTAACTAGAACTTGCAAGGCACAGTCCTTGCAAGGCCACACCAGGGTCTGGGTAGAGGCATCCATGGTAAGGCAGTCTGTCTGGCTACAGGCACAGGTGGAGGAGACAGCAGTAGTGGTGGCACAGGTGTTACGGGTCTTCCTGACCATCGTAGGCCTCCCTTCTGCCAAACTCCCTCTGAAACTCCCCTGTCAGCAGCTCCCTGTCCACTTCGCTCCCCTGGTCGCTCCTGCCTCTGGCTTTTAAAGCCTGCTAGCCTCTCTCAGGCCCTCCCCCTATGAGTCACACAGGGGAAGGCTGCTCAAGGAAGCAAAGGGTCAGGCAGGAAGGAAGGAAGGCTGCTCAAGGAAGCAAAAGGTCAGGCAGGCAGTCCCAACTGAAACTGAAACTCCCTCTACCTGGAATCATGTTAGTCTGTATCTTCAAAAACAACAAGAAGTCCTGTGGCACCTTATAGACTAACATATATTTTTTTACCCACGAAAGCTTATACTCCAAAATATCTGTTAGTCTATACAGGACTGCTTGTTGTTCTTCAACTTTCTTACATATATTTTCCTTTGCTTTCAAATGTTGCCCAACTGAAGTGGTTTTTTTGCCTTGAATATTGAGATACGAGAGATTACTTTAGGCTCATTTCATCACTTCCCACAGAGAAACCTTCAGGGGACCCAAGAAGGAGGAGGACCAAAAAAAAAAAAAAAGTCTGTGAATTTCCCTGGCAGAGTTTTCCTGCATTGTTTCCTCAAGTTGGTATAGCTAGGGAGTTATTGGTTTTGGAAGCCTTGCCTCTTTGCAGTTGGGGACCCATGGGCAAAGGACCTTGTTCATCTGGGGTAAGGAATTGTCCTTTCAGGGATGGCTGTTGGTTCACTGCACTTTCATCCCATCTAGCACCTACCATCTATTGGACTCCACACAGAGTACTTTGAAGCAAATTAGTAGCAAAAGGAAGTCAAAAGCTCAAACGTACTTTATGTAGCAAGCACATTTATGCACATGTACAGGAACTGGCCCAATGGAAAGCAGCAAATCCCCTGCTCCATCCTCTGAAGCCTACAGAAGCCCTGAGCCTACAGAGAGGGAGAACTGTGGGATCTGGTCCTTTGCAGCATGAGCATATGGAAGTAAGAGGTGGCTGTCAATCCCCTTGTCACCATCAGTCTTTTGACACACCATACTGTCATTTCCAACTTCAGATGTAAGCAGGAAATTTCCAGCAGGAGACTCTCATGCAAGGGCCAGACATAATTATATTCATTGTGCTCTTGAGTACAGGGAATGCTTCCTCCCACCATCCAACCTAGGGGCACAAGACATCTGACAGGGGGACCAGAGAGTAGAATGTGGGGCCACATCTCCCACTGACTCCTCCCCAAATGCACCAGCCAAGCATGGAGTGGGAATCACAGTGCCCCTCTCAGGCAGATGGAGCTGCAGGTGCATGCACCCTGTGAGCTCCACGAGGGATTATGCATCATCCTTACAGAACACTTTTCTCTGAATCCTGAACAAACAGGAGGCAAACCATAGGTTCTGATCACTTATGGTCACAGATGACCTTGTTGGGCTCTGCCTCAAAAATGAGCCTTATGCCATAATAAAATTGTAAGTCTTTAAGGTGCCACCAGACTCCTTGTTGTTTTTGTGAAACAGACTAACATGGCTACCTCTGAAAAATGTGGCTGTTATCCCCGTGGTCTTCTTATCCCGCCACCTTCCAATCTGGGTAATTACATTCTGCCTCCCTAAATTCGCCCTGCGATTTCAGGTGCATATATTACATATTTGTGCAGTGCCGCTGTGCATTGTTTAGAATTGCCATATTCCTTCACAATACTGAATATAGTTCATCTAATTCAGGTGTGGGGAATCTCTGGCCCATGGGCTGGATCCGACCCCTGATTAATTTGATCCAGCTTGCAGGAAGTCTCCATACTGTGGGGCTAGAAGCTCTGAGCCCCAGTGACCTGGCCTGGGGCTGGAAAGTGAGAGCTGGTGTCCAAGCCCATTCCCACTACAGCCAGGGCCTGATTAAAAATGGGGCTTTAGTTCCTGCTGTCCAACGTTCAGGGCCCTGGGCTCGGGGGGGCTGGGAAAAGGGATTTAGAGGCCTCTGTTGGAAAACTGCTTTATAAAATGTCATCTCATGATTATTTGTTCTGTAAGCGTGAATGTAAATTTAATGTGCCTCCCTATTCTTGGGAGAGAAAGGGGTCAGCTTTCTGTATGTACAGCAGTTCACTGGAAACAGAACACAAAATAACTCTCTCGGCCATTAGAGATTTTCATGAATCTCTCCTATTGAATGATATTTACATAGTATTTTTCAAGCTTTGTCTGTAAACAGGCCAGAGGATTTTTATCCTTAAGAATTTTATAACTATGCATTTTAGAAGTTACATAGTAACAGAGAGGGAGCTGTGCTAGTCTACATAGTATCAAAACAAAAAGCAGTCTACTTGACTAAAGAATTTATAGTTTTTAAAGTGTCAAATATATCTGAATTAGCCATTTTCTAGCACTACCATTTGGCGCTGCATTAGAAGATTATAAACTAGTAGCTCAACATTCAATTGCCTTCAGAACAGAATGAAATACATTTCATTTTACTCCCTTGGCACCAGAGAAGTAGATGTGGAGCTCCTGCTGACAACTTAAAATACAATCTTCATTGACACATGACTAGAGAAAACGTAAGCAGTGTGTGTTGAGTGGTTAATCCAAAACCTTTTCTCAGTGACACTGAAATAAATAGTTAATCTGTATCACTCTCTGTTTCGTTCTTTGTGACACCATTTTTAAGAATAAACTTTGCTGAGCAGAGGATTGAAGACTGCTATGGAGACTCATGGGGCTCTAGAGTAACAAGCATACCAGTGGGAGTCAGTACCTCTTGAGTTTTAATCCAAGTGGCACTTATTGATTCTGTAGGTTCTTCCTAGCCACTGAAGGCCTGAATTTCAAAAGCAGACAACTAACAACTCCAGTTTTCCGGGATTTCTAAGTAGCCCTGTTGAATTCAGTGTAAGTTGCAATTGCTCAGAACTTTTGAAGGGCCCCAGTTGTACAAAGCACTTGTATAATTCTGTGCCTTGACAAACAAATAACTGAAGTGTAATGTTGTATGTGCATAAATGCTTTGCAGAACTGGGGCTATAATAAAGCCTTTTCTCCCTCTGAGTCTATTTCCCATTTTGCAGAATGGGAATAAAATTTTCTTACCTAATTCACAGGAGACTGCAAAGATTTTTTAACATTTCTATAGTGTTCTGAAAATTGGAATGTGCTATCAATAGGCATGACACATACAACTATTACAAGAAACTACATTGAGATGTAGCTACCATTACTCTCCACTTAGTACAAAGCACTTTCTTAAAACCATGTTTCTGAACTTAAATACTCCTTTGCCTCCCTGGAACACAAAGAGAAAATATTATAAGGTTTTTACTCTTGCGTGCAGTGTTAAAAAATAAATCTAGCTATAAATAAAATATCCCAAACAAATTTAAAGTAATCTACAGAAGAGGGGAAGGGCTACTGTTTTATGAAAAGTGCTCTAACTGCTCTAAACAGACTGTTATACATTTAATAAATAAAACTTATTATTTGATTAACAGAGAACATACTCATGTAATGTAAGCTTTATTTTCCTCATCATTTATAGAATTACTTACTTTCGCCTCTCTGCCTCAAATTTACTCAACAGTTTCCGAAGGCCGCCATTCTTAAATCCCTGATAATGGGCTGCAGGGGCTCCCACTGTGATGACATCATACAGAGAATCTGGAACAGGAATAGACAAGTACTCAATTTGCATGTGCATACATATGTGTAGGGCATGGCACTCTGTTGTAACCACTCTACAGGAGATAGAGGGAGTTATTCTGAATAATTAACTAAGACTAACAAAGAACCAGATTCACAAGGAGGCAAAGAGAAGCAATCTTTCCACGCAGCCAGCTGCACACCTAGCCAACTTAGAATTTTACCTGATTTATTACTAGCTTAATGATATGCCACAACGTAAAATAATACTTACAGACTCTGCAGTTTACTACAGTTAAATGTACTTCATTGTGTTTTAGGCTGCCTACTTTTCAGTCATGTTGAAATCCATAGATATTATAGCTAGAAGAATTATTACAGGTTGAAACTCCTTTACTGGCACCCTCTTGTCTGGCATCATCCCTCATCCAGCAGGACAATGGACGTTGCTGGAGGAGACAGCACTTAGACCAGAGAGCTCCAGCTGTGCCTGGCACAGTGGATCCCTGTTGGTGGCAGGGAGCCCCACTGGCAGTCCACTCTGGGGAACCCCTGGGCCAGGAGCCAGGCTGGGGAGCTCCACTACTTGGAGCTCAGCCAGGAGCCTGCTGGGGTGGGGAAGCCGGGCTGTGGCACTCAGTCCTGCCCGCAGCCTTGGCAGCCCCTCAGCTGCGGGGACCCTGGCCTGGGGAGTGGGGAGCCTGGCAGCTTTGCTGAGGATCCCTACAGGAATGGGGGCTCCACCTCCTGGCAGCCAGCCTGACCTCCCCTCATTTGGAAAAGCCCCTTGTTCTGCACCACTCAGGTCCTGAGAGTGCCAGACGAGGGAGGTACAACCTGTAATAATCAACTAGTTTGGCCTCCCTTTTAAAACAGTCAAGAATGTCACCCAATGATTCCTGCATCAAGCCCGTGACTTCCAGTTGAGCTAGAGCAACGCTTCTCAACCCTAGGGTCTGCAAGCAGATTTCAGGGGGTCTGCCAAGCAGGGACAGTGTTAGATTCACTGGGGCCCACAGCAGACAACTGAAGCCCTGTTGCATGGGCTTGAAATCTGTATCCCTGAGCCCTGCCACCTGAGGCTGATGCGGAACTTAGCTTTGTGGTGGGCCTGGCATCATTGCCCTGTTTACTACCCCCGAGTGCTGGCCTACTTGTTGTGGCATGGGGAGGTGAGGAGGCTGTGTAATTTCTATAGCATACTGGGGGGAGGAGCTCAGTAAGGAAAAAGTTGAAAACCCCTAAGCTAGAATACAGCACTTAGAAAGGCATCTAATTTTGATTTAGAGACTTCAAACAATAGTGCTTCTACCACATTCCTAAGTAAATTTTCTCCAATGGTTTAAAATCCACACCTTATTTCTAAATTGAATTTATTTAATGTAAGCTTCCTGACATTGGATTTTGGTATACCTTCGGCTTGCTAGATTGCAGAGCCTTCTTCTGTTGGAAATCTTTCTGTCTTGGTACTCCCAGACTGTAAACATGTCATTCACTTCAATTTAATATTTTAAACTGAGAAGTTAAAAATAAATTGTAACTTCTTGGACCCGAGAAAACTGAAGCACTTGTTAATCTCTGTTTGCCTTCTAAATTCTTGTGGAGTCCACATAGATTTCCTCTCTGTCCTATGGGAAAAGGTGAAAAGTTTTAAAATGGACTCTTTCTTTGTGCACCGGCAGCGATCTGCAAGCACAATTGTAACAGAAATCTGACTTCATCTGCACATGAGAGAGATATCTAACTGCTGTCTACACATGTAGTTTAATCACAGGTGTAATTGGGTGCCCATATTGATGATAGATGTGAAAACTGAGGCTTCTCAAGCCTTTTCAAAAAATCTGGCCCAGGTCTTAAATATAATCAATTTATGGCTCTAAAATGTATATTTTTTCTTTCATTTTGATGAAAAATGATCCTGTAAGCAAAAATACTATATAAATGGATTATGTTTTGCTTGCAGAGCTAAGTTTCAAAGAAGAGCCATTCAAACTGATTTTACAGTGGAAAGTGGTTGCTCTTCAGAGCTTATTTAATGCAGAAGTCAAGTAATTTCATTAGCCTCAAGTGAATTCCAGGATTTCTAAGTAGCCCATCTCAGAGTTTTATCCATAATACATAAACTTGGGTTGCTAGAGTTTCAGTATTATACATGATAGTAAACTCCAGACCCACAAAGGTCTCTAGGTATACAACTCCCACTCATTTCAATAGGAGTTAGTCACCCATGTATCTCTGAGGACCTGGAGCCAAGTTCTGATACTGCTTAGAACAACAGGGACTCTAAAGCCGTGTCTACACTAGCCCCAAACTTCGAAATGGCCACGCAAATGGCCATTTCGAAGTTTACTAATGAAGCGCTGAAATGCATATTCAGCGCTTCATTAGCATGCGGGCAGCCACGGCGCTTCGAAATTGATGCGCCTGGCCGCCGCGCGGCTCGTCCTGACGGGGCTCCTTTTCGAAAGGACCCCGCCTACTTCGAAGTCCCCTTATTCCCATCAGCTCATGGGAATAAGGGGACTTCGAAGTAGGCGGGGTCCTTTCGAAAAGGAGTACCGTCGGGACGAGCCGCGCGGCGGCAAGCCGCGTCAATTTCGAAGCGCCGCTGCCGCCCGCATGCTAATGAAGCGCTGAATATGCATTTCAGCGCTTCATTAGTAAACTTTGAAATGGCCATTTGCGTGGCCATTTCGAAGTTTGGGGCACGTGTAGACACGGCCTAAAAGAGAATATGACAAAACAGTGAGGTTAACTACATAATCACATCTGATTGTCTGCAGATAACTCATGAAATATGGAAAAGCAAATCATTCAAAAAGTCTAAACCTCAGTGGGTTTGTTTTATTTTAATTGAAATCAAGTCAACACCCGTACTGGTCACTAACGAGAACTCACAATATTTTGTATTACCATAAATCACTTTGTAAATTCTCACCAGTTATTTCAGATTAAGTTGTGATAAAGAGTGCTACAAGTAATCAAATAGTCTCCTGTGTACATGCCAAAAACTGGAGAAGCATTGGAATATTTCAAAATACAACTTAAAAGTTATTAAAATTATTAATTCAGAATGTTTGGGAAAAGAAGTAGAAGGAGTAGCAAATAAAGAATGATTCATTTAAATCCCATTATTTTCATAAAGCTATTTATGCTTATAAAATGCCCATCTCAAGCCTCTGAAAACAAATTAAGATCTTAATACCATATGAAGAAAGCTCCTCCTCAAGCAGAAACACAAACTGTCACAATCAATCATTTACTGTCAACCCAAAACTTGGAATAAAAAAATGTCTTTCACCCTTCTTGAAAGGTCAACAAACAAGCTTTATGAGACCAGTTCCAGAGCTCTGGGCCGCCTCTCCAAACCCAGTCCAACTATAGGAACTGCACCAGCAATACTCAACTGTTAGTATGATGTGTAAGTTCATGCAGTGTTTCAGAGATCACAGTGAATACTTCGTATTACAATCAGAAGCAAATTGGAAGCCTGAAATCACAACTAGCTGAAATTTAAAAACCAAGTTCTTAAAAACTGACAATTCCAAGTTGTTTACATTTTGCGAGGTTCAAAACAGATCCCGGCAGTTTATTTTTTCATGAGCATTACTGAAAATACCGTTTAAAGATTTCTGGTTCCGATAAACAGCTCTATTATAACAAAATTTGCATAGGAAAAATAGAAAAAACAACAACTCTTCTTAAACTTTTTCAGTTCCAGAAACCATTTTTTTTACAAATCAATTAAATGAGCAAATACTTTTGGGACCATTAGAAACCTTCTACTGGTTTTCAGAGAAACATCTGTTCCACATCTGAAAATAAAGTTTTCAATCTCATTGTTATATTTAGAAACACCCCCTGCCCCTCCCCCGACATGCCTGACTGTTACTGCTTCCTGAAAATCGTACAGAGTTGGGGGAAGGCATCAAAGAAGCCAGTTACCAGATTCTGGGAATGTTTACAAGGAAACTATAAAGAAAATAGACAGCAATTCAGTAGTGCAAGTCTGGATTCTCAGAGTGCATGTTTCTAAACTGGGATAGAGTCTAACCCAGTGGTCTGCAACCTGCCACTTCACCTCTTTAAGGACTTCTTTGTGGCTCCTGACTCAACAATTATCAAGCTAAAAAAAAACCCTTCTTGATTATTTTCGATAAACAGCGAATGAATGCCCTTCAGTAAATATGTACCACACTATAAAACACTGTGTGTGTACTGTTCTTAACATAGAGATTACAAAAACTATAGTTTGACATTACTTATTAAGGACCATCTCACATGCATGTGCATTGCGGCTCTTGAATTACTGATTTTTTACCGAGTTAAAAAAAATGGCTCCTTTTGCTATTTTGATTGCCAACCTCTGGTCTAACATCTTCCTCTTCATCACTTATGAAAAGTAAAGTCTATAAAAACGTGATGGCTCTATTTCATATGACTGATTTCCTGTGAATGCCTGATACAGATATTGGTGCCCTTTCATGTTTCGGATTTTCAATCTCTATGTTCCTAATGATGTTACTGGGTTACAGTACTAATAGGAAAGAAAACAAAAGCAGTGGAGATAGACACAGCTCCTGCAGCACCATAATAAGAAAAAAAAATATTTACCAAATAATAATTCATTCTCTGTCAACTTTAGCTTCAGTGTTTGTTATACTGGAAGAATAAACGTAAATGTACAGCATATTAAACGGAAGCATCCTTTGAAGGTCTAAATCAAAGCCCAGAAAAATCCAGCCCTCAATTATTATAAGCAAGTTCACAAGTACACGCATCACATGGACAGCTACATTTTCAGACATGAGTGACAAAAGTGCAATCTCTGTCTACAAATATGCAATGAGGAGAAAGTCACCCCACAGAATAACTAGAACAAGGTCTGTGGTACAATTCTGCAAGCACTATGTTGAGTATTTAAAGGGACTCTAGCAATACACACATTCTCTTCACAAGAGTAGTTTCACCCTTGTTGCATAAAGGTTAGATAATTGTTCAAGTAATCCACTCAAATGCCCAACTAACCCTTGCAAGTGTGGAGTACCTTCTTAACTCATATGTGAATATGTAGGTTTAAGAGTTTGCAAGGAGAGCATTTACATTTATAAGTGCCATCAAAATTCCTCCCACGTAATCTCCACCATTGTGACAGAGACTTCAAGAAGTGACTGGGCACCTCAGAATTAAATACTAAGCAAGACACATTTTAAAGATGAAATTAAAATCAGCCTTGCATTACTACACTAAACAGATGTGACAGTTTCATGGCTAATGACAGTTTTAAGACGCATCAGCTTGTTTAATCACTACCTCTATTAATGTTTACACGTTATTTTTTCTACAAACCTCTTAGGAACACCCTGAGTGCCCTCTGCAATGTACGTGAAACACAAGATCAGGAAAAACCTACCACGTCAAAGAGCAGCTAAACACAAAAAGATTAGCAGTTACTTCACACTGCTCAGAGCATATATTTGACACAAGCTGTAAGTCTTCAGAGCTAAGCAAATAAAATCAATTCAATGAACATTATGCAAGTTGACAGCTGGATATGCTGCATGTTCAGGAAGTATTATACACCCACAGGAATAAGCATATCCTGATTATGAGAGGTTTATTCTTATGAATAATTTGTATTGCGTATGAGGGGTCATTGCCCCTGGCCAGAACTGGGGCTTTTTTCTGTACAAATACATGTGATAAAAGAGTCTCTGTTGCAATTGAAAGTCCCAATATTGTAAAAGTATAAGTGTAGGCAGACCTCTGCCCCCATGTAGAGTCCTATTGATTTTGATGCAGGATGTCTTTGCAGGGTCAGTGTTTTACATCTGTAATTTTAATTCAGAATAATGGGAACTACATAGTAACTCCCATCTCCTTCAGATGAACAAATCTCACAAAACACCCTCTTAGAGATAACAAAAAAGAAAAATAAGAATGCAGTTTGAACTTCTCTAGTTTGGAACACTCCCATCCAGCCACATCCGTAATCTGGCATGATTTTAGTTATCTGGACGACCACTTATCACCGGGGTAACCAAGTTTCCCGTGGTCCCATAAAGTTTGTTTACAGCTACCTATCCTGGCTCTGTGTTCTGTGCTGTTATTTAGCTCTGGTTTACCCCTCAATGTCTTCTAAGAGCCCAGTAAGCAGTGGAAGTGTTGGTAATGCTGCTAGACAATATTGATCTCCCACCGTCGAGTAAATTCTCTCCTCTGGCACCACGCAGATCCCAAGGGTGCTGGACTAAAGAGGTTCGACCTGTATTCTGCATTATGCCTAAGAAAACAAAATCCACTCTTAAAACTATATTAACTTTAGAAGAGGCTAATATTTGCCTGCTTGTCCCATCTCACAAGCTAAATGGAGTCAGGCAGAAAGGGGAAATGCTAAGAAAAATTAACTACTGCAAAAAAAAAAGATTCAGTATAAAAATGATTCAGTAAATGATGCTCTTCTTTCCCATGCTGTTGAGGGTGATGCCTTCATCTGAGACATAAAACTGAGGTTCTGAGCTCTTGTGGGAGTTAAAAATTTGATACTTCTTTCTCAGGATACTGGCCACATTGAAATTTGTGTACTTTCATCCTGCCTATCCAAACCCACTGTGTGATTTCCGTTAGCATGCTACTCTTCATTTCTTGTACTAATTTGGTGTGTCAACATTGTGGTTTACCAGTAAACAGTAACCACAGTCCAGCCCAAAGATGGATACCCATCTGCAGTCGTAGACAATATAATTGCTATATCTATAGTTTGGATAGTGAGTGGACGTCACAAGGTACTGTGAGAACTGGACACAGTCTAAGTGCCAGGAAAATGAAAGATCCTTAAAAAGTGTGATTTCTGCATGTGCATTGCCATTTAGAACAAACTGCACCACTTTGCTGATACCCCTTGATCATTTCACCTTGACATTCTTACTTGAGTGGAATTTGTCCATCGGGGAGGCGGCGAGAGAATCTGTGCCTGTGTCTGTCCCTTCAAGACTCACTCTGCTGCAGGTCTCTACCGATACGTGACTGTCTCAAAATCAAGCTAAACAATTGCGTAGGGTCCCAGCAGCCGAAGGAGCTCTACTCACATTGAATAATGGCTATGTGTACACTAGTGAGTTTTTTTCAAAAAAGCAGCCACGGGAGCCGGCTGGAGCCCCACCATGGCTGGAGCTGCTGGACCCACCGTGGCTAGAACTCTGTTGTGCCTAGAGCCATTGGATCCGTGGCTGGAGCCTCTGTCGCAGCCTGGAGGAGCCACTGCTGGAGCTGCCATGCTCTCCTCCCACCAAGGATGGAGAGTGCACACGAGTGGCAGGAGTGCATGGTGGCTTTGGCAGCAGTTGTGGTCTGGCCATGGCGCAGGCTCCAGCCACTGGGGCTCCTCCAGCCACATTGGCTGGAAGTGATGGTCCCTCCAGTCCCAGCAGCTCTTGGTAAAGTCACCTAACCAACCTTCTCTGGGGGTGGGGGAGTTTAGGATTTTACAGACCCTGACTAAGAAGATTTTGGGAACAACGCTGGGGGGGGGGGAGGGTGGCAGATGTCCATTGTTCCCAAAGTCTGCTAAATTGGGGTCTGTAAAATCGAGGGTTTACTGTATGAATCATTGTGTGCGCGCTCTTCTCAAAACAGGGCTTACAAAAAGTATTGTCTGATGTTGTTTATTAAGGGCCATCTGGTATTCACATGCATTGTAGCCCTTGAATTATTGTGTTTTTTGACTGAATTGGAAAAAATGGCTCTTCTTGATATTTTGGTCGTCGACCTCTGGTCAAGGAGCACCTGAAGTTGACTGGGGGTTATTTAGTTCATCATATGAGATATGACAACATTAATTCTGCTCTATTATGGCATAAAAAGCAAAAAAGAGGTTCTTTAAAGTCTAACAAAATAATTTGTTAGGTGATAAGCTTTCGTGGGGCAGACCCACTTCTTCAAATCTGGAGACAGTGCTGTACAGGCCTATTTGTTAAGATACAGACTAACAAAGCTACCTCTCTGTTTATTTATGCCCTGGGGAGGGGAATTAGCTTGACAGATAAAAAATACAGATATATGTGCTTCCTTTATTTAAACCTATAGAGGTATACTTAGCATGAAGGTCCCAAAACATCTGATCACCATTTTAAAAGCGTAAATGTTGTAGTAGTCAAAGTCATACCACAGTTCTCTCACCCTTGTTATGCTAAAGACTCTTTTAAGCTAACTGCACAACCTTGCAATCCCTTACTAGATGAATGGCCTGAGAGAACAGACAGGATCTGCACTCTGTGTAAAGCATGCTGAGAGGTGATGTATGTTCACCGGGGAAACCCCACCACCAGTTCCAGGCATCTAGGATCTGGTAACCAAAAAAATAATATTCTGAAAAATTCTACCCTCCCAACTTCGTTCCCAAAACAATCCCTATGCCCTACAAAAGATTTTAGCATTCTGCCATACAGGTTACACATCAGCCTCAACAGAAGTCTCCCCTCTGCTAGAGCAGGATAGGCTTGTACACGCGTAGCCCCTTGCTCATGGAGTCACAGGTTTGGTTCTCTGGAACCCCTCTGAATGAAGTCAGACAGAATTCAGTTGCAGTCTTCCCCTCCCACAGGACATATTCTTGCCCAAGCATCCTTGTCTTCGGCATCTCCTGGGACTGACCTGGGAGTGTGCAGTATCCCTGTTCGCACCAGCTGACTCCACTTGGATGGGACACCCCTGGAAGCCATGAGCCCCAGTGCTGCAGTCAGCAGTGACTTTCAGCCCCGAAGATTAAACAGAAAGCTTTTATTAGTCATCAGAAACACAGTGTAGAACCGGTCTTGTTAGACTAGAAATTAGGAAAATTCAGCAAAATCCATCTTGGGGAGAGGGGCAGAGACCCCGGCACCTCAGAGACCCAAGAGAGGACTCTGACCAGTTTACAGCACTCAGCCTCAGTCAGGCCCAGCTGTCCTCCTCCTCCTTTGTCTCTTTCCCAGGCAAACCGATCACCTGGCATTCACCTCTCACTTTATTTTCGAACATCTCCAGCTAATTCTTACAGAGGATTGGCCCTGGCAATCAGTTGCCAGGATACAGCCAAATGGCAGTCACACCTGCCATCTAGGGCCCTTTACAAATGTTCACACACCATTGTCCAAGGACCTCAATCTTTGAGTAACACAAGTAAACTGCAGGGTACACACAGTGTTCAGAGAAAACATGAAAATTCCCTCTTTGGCACACGGCCTTGCCAATAAAGCTAGAGCAGTGCGACACAACCTAAAAAGCAACAAACGGGGAAAAAAAGAACACAGAGAACAGCCCATGTTAAATTAGAAATTAACACAAATTATCATCTGAGAAGCCAACCCTTATTTAAAATTCCATCACTTCAGCCTTATATCCTGACTATGACAATTATCAAACTTTAACAAAACCCTTCATAGCGTACTACCTCAGCAAATCACTTCCCAACGCAAAAATGATTATACACATTTCCAGTAAAATAAGCCTCGCAACTAGTTCAGTAATTAGTATGCAAACCCCGTACAGTCTGGTAGTTCAAGGAACACTCAGAACAAAAATAAATATTTTACAGTTGAAATCCTTGTTCACTGTAATTCTATAAGCATGATAAAAGATCCCATTGTTTCTGAAACTGATCCTTTGACTCAATTATACTCTGCAGGAGCTCCCCATCCATAACTCCCACTGACTTTAACTGTAGGTATAGATGTTCAGCATTTCTAAAAATATAGCCCTACTATCGCTAATTATTCATTTCAGAAATAGACCTTTATTAAAGCAGAATAGTCCTTGTTCCTCTAAAGGAACTTAAAAAAGGAACTTTATAGAAACTGCTTAATTTCACAAAGTATCAGAAACTCACAGCTTCATACGTCACGCTAAGTTGAAAGCTGGCAGCTAGTAATGCCTTATAACCTTTCAGTGGAATTAGTTCTACATCTTTCGCAAACTTTCAACAGTGGGCCAAATCCTGAACTCTATTTAGGCAGAATACTCACCAACAGTAGAGCAAAATGGAAAGTGAAACACTTTGCTGCCTCATGAGGTAGCAGGCATTCTTCAAGACTGCATATTAAAGCTTCATTTTGGTTTCATAATGAAACTTGTGGCAGCTGGTCAAGTAATAAGCCTTCTGATAAACCACATGATAGGCCATTTTCCAAAAATCCTACAGTATGCCAACTCCTAAGGAACACATAGGATTTAATAAAATTCACTGGCCTTGGTAAGAATTTTGTCTTCCCATATTGCTTTCTGATCTTTCCATTGATTAACTTATTGGTTTAGTTTGTCCAGTTAGGACTTTAATTAGGCAGGCTCCTATCTCAAGTATTATCAGAATTCTTATTCTAGCCTGTCCCCTGGTCATGGCTCCATCACAACAACGCTCACACTCAGGGAAAATCTTCTTACAATGATCTGTCGCATAAGTAAAACCATCCAAACAAATTAAGCAATTCTACGTAAAACTGTCGGCATAATCAGCCCCATTACTGGGTACATACTCACTATCCTTGAGGAGAACTCTAAAGGTTCAGACAGATGATAGTCCAACTCTGACATGCTGATGAAGAACTCCAGTGGCTGTAACCTGAGCTCAGACCAGAAGTTTTATAGGCATTGATGGTTTTTATCATGCATATGTACTCATTGGTTGTCTCTCCTGTAACATATCTTAACTTCCTCATCCTCATGATACTGAAGTGCCCTTATCCTATAGGTTAGTATATTAATTATGCAAAACTTATCAGCCGATACATCTGTTGGATTACCATGGCTACTATTAGCTAATGTTTCCCTACAAAAATAGTCACTTTGGTATAAACTGCCTCCTTGCAATTACCTCTGAGCAGTTTGCAACACTCATAATTATGACAAAACACTAAACAAAATCTGATACCATCTTGCGACATAGGGTCACTACTACATTACTTAAATATGCTAACTCTTGATCAGTCACTCCTGGTCAGGCTGTGAGACCTTATGCTAACTGCTACAGATATGCTTATAAGATAGGCCTATAAACAATTCAGAGTTTCTTGCATTCCTGCTATCAACTCCTTATTTTTATCTTATAATAATGGGTAGAATTAGAAACCAGTGTTGTAGCCACATAAAAATTAAAACTGTGAAGCCAAATTCAAAGGACAGTAAATCACATGAATTGAGACAGTGGAAAAAGTTAATTTAGAGCTGGTGAGCAACACACAATTTATTGAGTGAATTCAGCCCTTTTTCTTGTTCATGAACTCAACACCAACAGGCTGCATTTGCTACAAACTGTCTGAAATTAACTGAATATTTTATACAAACAAATTCCAGCCTGTGGATTACGTGTCAGTCATATATTGCAAGTACTCCTTTGATATTCAGCATCCATGACTAAATGGGTAAGCCATGTAACTGGTTACCCCATGACAAACTAATTTTTATGTTCTCTGATCAGCTCACCTAAACCCCATAAACTACGTCTACCTATGTTTTATAATTATATATACCTCAGCTATGGTTTCACTTTCCACAAACATTTAAACAAACAAAACTTTCCTTAGATGAATGCTGATTAAAAGCAAGCAAAAAATCACAAACAGATCCTAAGCAAAATTCTCTCTAGAGGTCACCATAATTTTTGTCAATAATTGTTCTCTGTAATCTCCCAGACCTAAAAATCAACATAAAATTGTACCAGCAAACTGTACACAAATCTACTGAAAAGTACAGTGTTAATGAAAGGGGCATTTAACTACTTTCCTACTAGACCACTTCAGGGATCATGTTGACCAAGTTTGAACAGCGCGCGCCAAACCTTGGTTCCACTGAAGTCAAAAGAAAAGTTCCCAGTTATTTTAAAGTGACTAAGATATGGTATTATATGAAAGTGTTTTAGTACCATTGAGAACGAAGTGCTTAACTTGAAGGCCCATCAGCCTAAGCACCACTCTTTTTCAAGTAACAGTGGCTTAAAATAGGAGAAATTGGAGCTTTTTCAACATAAGTGCTATGCGTTAAAATGCATGAAGTTTATAATATTTGAACAGGAAAACAAACCATCTGATTATACATAAATTACATAATACTGTGACACAATTGGGACATTTCTCTGGAACATACCTTTCAACCGAGGACTGTGCACATGCATTCTCTGCAGATGGAGATTTATTGGAACAAATTCTAGTGTCTTTTCTCCTTTACTACAGCTTGATTTGAAGGAAGATCCTGGAAAAACAAAAGTTTAAAGAATCATTATCTCAAGCACCCAACAGATGTTTTGTCTTTTTTAAAAATGTGAGGACAATACTTGTATGTTACTGGCATTCTTTAATTTACATTTAGTGAGTAATCGTGTATTAAGAAAAGAATGGTTTGCTAACTGCATCTCAGCATGCATCCATATTCCAGTCAACAAAACAGCATTTAATTCACAGAACAATCTAATTTTTCTTCCTAGCTGACAGACATTGTTTCTGCTGGCTGGAATTGGTCCACAGCTTGTTACAAATGATGCCATGGTTAATGTAGATCAAGATTATAATGTGCAAAAAATATAGGTGCACAGAGCTGTGATACTACATACAAAATTCCACAAGCAAGTGAATACTTTTAATTTAAATAAAAAGCATAACAAATGCACTGACCATTTTTCTTTCCAGCAAACAAACAGCAAACAAAAATCTTTCAATTGTTCACATTTCAGTAAGAGTTATTATAAACCTTCCCTCTTTCTAAAATGACAATGTGATAATCAGCTACTCACAATGTGTTGAAAAGATTTGACAACATACGTCATAATCATCACATTCAGCTATGAGATTATAAGTAACTAAGTATAGTTATTTTGAGTGTTTAAAGGAAAAGGGTTAATCCTGGCAGGCCAAAAAGTTAATTTACCAGATGATTTTGACGGTACATACACGATATAGTAGATTATAATTTTCCGTTTCTATGCCTGTCTTTTCTTGTGATCAGGTACCTATTGAAAATTATTGTGTGGAGGCCTGCAGAGAAATGCTATTCTAGCTTTTGCTTTTCTAAGACTGCACAGGAGTTTCCATGTGCATTAAAAGTCATTGCTGAGGGAAAAGATTCAGGAAATATAGCAAAATTGAAGTTGCAATTTTAAAGGAAGCACAAGTCATATTTTCAGTCTGACAATCTTGAAAATGTTCCTTTAATCCTACAATTTCCTCCATAAAACAAAAATGAAGTAAAATAAACCAGCTTTTGCAATTTAGATGTATATATATATATGAAAAGAAACCCCACAAAGACTTCTAAACCTTAGCTTTGTGCATGTTAATATCAAGCATCACAATGCTTTTCTTGTTTCCCTTCCACCTCCACCTTCATATTCCAATAGAAAAGAAAACCCAGGGCAGATTAAAATATGCATTTAATTTTATTCTGCACCATGATCTTGTTTAATTGAAAAAAAAGTTAGGGGACACATTTCTGAAAAAAAAAAATCATGTGGAAAGATGAATTCCTTTGTGGAAGAAAAGAATGCAGTGATGTCTACAAGAAAAAAACTATTGAGCAAAAAATAAAATTGTGATAAAAAGAAACAAAAACAAATAATGGTTGGTGAAAATGTACGCAGGAGCCAATAAATACTTGGTTCTGTAGAAACATATTAATATGAGACATGAAAACAAGAGATTAATTGATAATTTGTAAAAATGAAAGGAGGAAAGGTATTATAAAAGTAGCACTGGGGTCACAGTGAAGGAAATGCTTGTGCCCATTTGATTGTAAAGGGGCATGGTAAACATGCTAATATTGTCAGAGAAAGACAAGGAGAATACCACCACTGATAGTGCAGCAGAAATTTCCTCATGAGTCAGAGATGTCAGATATTTGGTATTGGCACACTTTATCAAGGTAAAACAGTTGGCAGTAATTCCAGCATACTGAACTAGTTTAGCAGTCAACATGGAAGAAATGCCAAGAACTTTACAGGCTTCAGTTTTCACGCAAGCCTGGAAAAGACACAATCTGACAGAAATCAATGTTTCAAAGGAGGTGCTAAGCACCTCATACCTCCTGTGAGATATCGAAGAGTACTTATGCATAAATAATTGATATGCTGTAGAATGAAATGGAATTGTTGAGGGGACTGTGAAACAGAATGAAACATTCTGTTTGTGTGTGAAGATATATGTTAGAGAATAAGGAGATATTCAGTAATTCTAGGGGAGGAGTTACTCACAGAGCATATCATTAAGCCTCTGAGGGACTGGGAAAGAACTACCCAACAAAGAAGAATGAAAACATTTTGCCACATATAAGACGCCTAACTTCACAGCTAAATTAAACTGTTGCTTGCTCCCTGAGTTACATAATGATTTCTGTGTTTTCAGTCACAAGAAACATATAGCATGAAAGTGCTGAGAAAACTACTGCAACACTTCTTGAAGAGATTTAAAAAAAAACCTATCAATAAAGATGTACATTTATGACAATAAAATTACAGTATACAATAATCAAAATATTATATCTCAAGATATATAAAAACTGTATGTTGCTGTGTTGTGTTGTTGAATAAACAGTTATGTGACCATGCAAAACAAAAAAGCAGTCCAGTAGCACTTTAAAGACTAACAAAATAATTTATCAGGTGGTGAGCCTTCGTGGGACAGACCCACTTCTTCAGACCATAGCCTCACCAGAACAGACTCAATATTTAAGGCACAGAGAACCAAAAATTGTTATCAAGGTAGACAAATCAGAAGAAGTGTGATCAAGTTGGGCAAATCAGAATAGCAGAGGGGCGGTAGGAGGGGGCAAGTCAAGAGTCAGATAAAGCAAAGTATGTAAAAGTCCTTATAATGGGCCAGGTAATTGCTGTCCTGGTTCAAACCACATGTTAATGTGTCGAATTTGAATATAAAAGAGAGTTCTACACTTTCTCGCTGCAGGCAGTCGTTAAAGTTCCTTTTCAGTAAAACACAGACTTTCAGGTCATTAACAGAATGGCCCACTCTATTAAAGTGCTGGCTGACAGGCTTGCGAATTAAGAGTTTTCTGATGTCTGTTTTGTGTCTATTTATTCTTGGTTGAAGAGTGTTTACCGTTTGTCCTATGTACACAGTATGTGGGCATTGTTGGCACACGATGGCATATATGATGTTAGTTGAGGAACATGAGAATGTGCCCATGATTCCATGCAAAATTAAAGGCTGTGTCACATATTTAAGGGATCAATTCAAGGGGTGAGATCCTCTCTCCCCAGCCCCAGCCCCCACCACTTTGGGTACTTTATACTGTGCAATGGAGCCAGAGAACCACAATGGGGCTCTAAAACCACCGCATGTGTCCAGTGGATGATTTCCTTGGAAGGGGAACTACAGACTGCTGCCTTTTAAGGAGCACCTTGCAAGTTCTGGCACAGGAGTATGCCAGGAGATTCCAGGTAGGTCTGCACCCCAGGAAATTGACATAACTTAGCCCTGTAGGTCTATATTACATCAGGCGCCTCTCCACTACTCAAAACAGCCCAGGATCCCTGTGGGCACAAAGGTGTCTTAAAGCTGCCTTAGCAATCCAACCCCCCTCGACCTCCAGGGTTTAAGTTCTGTGCTACACCTATGAAGGGTATGTTCTGACTGCAGAATTTATTTGGGCAGTGTTCCTAACTCACTTCTTGTTCACATACCCAAAGCCTCTAACACATCAAGGAAGGGAAACATGAGTCTTGCTGCATGCTTATACACCTTTAAAGCAAGTCCCTTGACAGATGTTCTTGAAAAAGCAGCTCCAATTTTGTTGTACTTTTTAATATATTTAGTGCCAGGCTGGCTGCAAGGAATAAACTGTGTGGATTATTTGTAGGATACTGGATGACCTGTATGCAAGTCAGGGACTTGCACTTGCATGCACTTGCATACAGGACACCTTCTGTCCCATGTAGTTTGTTCTCTCATACCATTATGTACCATGCAAATCCTGAAAGTGAAATAGGTGCAAGAAAGGAAGTGCAGAGACAGACTTTACTTTTTGCCAGGAAATGTGCTCAGAAGTAGGATGCTTATTAGTGTCACAGAAATGTTGGGAGAACAAGTGACTTGATTTTTTTCAAAGTTGTTTATGTGGGAATTATATACACAAATTTTAGTAACATGACAGGATTTGGATGTGTCACTTCGAATTGAACCCCACTGCAATATGCAATTTGAACACACAATATACAAATTGTCCCTCAGCAATTACTCCCACTGTGAATTGAGTTTTATTTTCTTTGAATATACTCATGGGCAGTGGATATAAGAGAAAAAGGGAGGTAATGCCTATCCTGGGTCTTAGTGCTCAACTTCTCCCCTCTTCCTATCCTTATTCTGACCATTCTTGAAGGTGCCCATGACAGACATACACCTCTCATGGAGCTGGAAGGGACCTTGGGAGGTCCTTGCGTCTAGTCCCCTACATGCTTGGCAGAGCCAAGCACCATTCCTTTTTTTTCCCCCCTTACCTATTTGCCCCAGATCCCTAAATGGCCCCTGCAAGGATTGAACTCACAACCCTGAGTTAGCAGGCCAATACTCAACCCACTGAGCTATCCCTCCCCCATAACAGCCTTGCTGCCAACTCTGCTCACATATCTACGCCAGTGATATCTTCACAGGACCTAACATCAACCATGCCATCAGTGGCTCCTTTACCTGCACATCTACTAACATAACATATGCCATCAAAACAAAAAGCAGTCAAGTAGCACTTTAAAGACTATCAAAGTAGTTTATTAGGTGAGCTTTCGTGGGACAGACCCACTTCTTCAGACCATATCCAGACCAGAACAGACTCAATATTTAAGACACAAAGAACCAAATATTGCATCTTAAATATTGAGTCTGTTCTGGTCTGGCTATGGTCTGAAGAAGTGGGTCTGTCCCACGAAAGCTCACCTAATAAACTACTTTGATAGTCTTTAAAGTGCTACTTGACTGCTTTTTGTTTTGATAGTGTATAGACTAGCACGGCTTACTCTCTGTTACTATTCAACATATGCCATCATGTGCCAGCAATGCCCCACTGCAATTTACATTGGCCAAACTGGACAGTCCCTACATAAAAAAAATAAATGGACATAAGTCAGACATCAGTAACAGTAATGTACAGAAACCTGTCGGAGAGCACTTCAATCTCCCTGGACACGCAGTACCAGATTTAAAAGTAGCAGCCCTAAAACAAAGAAATTTCAAAAAATCAAATGGAGAGAGAAATCTCTGAGCTGCAATTTATTTGCAAATTTGACTCCATCAATCAAGGATTAAACAGAGACTGGGAGTAGCTGGCCCCTTACAAAAGCAGCTTCTCTGCCCTAGGTGTTAACACCTCCACATTAGACTCTGACAGCGGGCCATATCCCCCACCGTCTTATCTGACTTGTGTTTTCCTCTTTTGATACATACTACTGATAATGGGCCTTTTCCACCCTGACTGAATAGACCTTGTCAGTTCTGGCCCTTCCTGCTACTGGGACCCCACTCTTTAAATACCTCTCTGAAACCACCCCCGACACTCATGCATCTGATGAAGCGGGTCTTCGCCCACGAAAGCTTATGCTCCAAAATATCTGTTAGTCTATAAGGTGCCACAAGACTTCTTGTTGTTCTCGAAGATACAGACTAACGTGGCTACCTCTCTGATACTTGCAGACTAGCGACTCTGCCCCCAAAGCAGATCTGTTAACTTAAAAGTGAAAAGCCTTCCAGCCTCCCAGACCTATTAGCATAACATGGAATCTGTGAAAGAGCCATTTTAATAGTAATGAACCCATTTAACAGGCAAGCACCAGCCCTATTTACTGACAAAGCCAGGTGTGCATGTCTGTGTCTATAGAACTGCCGTGGCCAACACATTCGCTGGTTGCCACATGTTGTGCATAGGACACTGTGTTGTGGCAAACATGGGGGTGGGCAACCCATGGCTCTTGGAGCCACATGCAGGGAGTACTGCCTGCTCACTCTGTTCACATGCCCCACCGCTTGGCGGGAGAAGCACATGGCAGCAGCGAAGGCAGCCTCAACCACTCTGGTGAGTTGCTAGCACTGAATTAGAATGGGGTGGCTGGGGGAGCCTGGCTCTCGGGGAGGGCATTTATTTAGAGTGTGGGATGGGTGAAAAGAGGAATATGGAAAGATGACAACGACAAGTCTGGCAATCTTTGAATTCCTATTGGACACTGCTGCTATAGAACCTTAGTTTAAAATTTGCTTTAAATATTTCATTAGTGTGTGGCTGAAGATTATGAAAATCACATCTCTAAAAAATCCTTGCATAAGTGACTTAAATGCACAATGTGAATATTTAGCTTTAGCCTTAAATGTTTGGATCTTGAGACATATAGGTTTTTTTAATAAATAAATCTTCAAAAGACCACCCTTATCAAAAACACATATTTAATTTTCATTACTGTAGTATAAAAGTTGCTTCCAATGTCTTCCTATACATTCTATCCGTCCCTACTTTCCTTTTCTGAATCTCTGCATCATCACCTTGTCGTGGTGAGGGGGCTTGTGTGATCCAATGAACCTGAGAGCAATACTGTAGAGAGACTTGTACTCCCAGCAGGGTCACCCATGGTGGCAAGCTCAAGGTGGGGAGGGTCCAGACAAAGAACGATCCTACAAGTCCTCAATGGCAGAACAGGCAGAGAACAGCAAAGGTAATGCTACAATGAGGATGAAGGGTGCTGCGGACAGGAGATTTCCAGTTGTCATGGATCCCATGCCATTGGACCTGAGCTTTCTATCCATCAAGGACTGTGTGGTGGCTGCAGTGCAACAGTCCTCCCACGTTGAAAGAAGTCATGCACAGGCATCTTCCTCTGCATACTATCTCCTAAACTTAGGTCCTACATCAAATGGTTTTAGGAAGAGGATTGTGAAATCTGGAAGCTTTTAGCCATGGATCAGCATGTAGGCAGTGGATGCACGTATCAGTTGTTCCATTTCAAGGACTTAGATAGTAAAAGGTCAGGCTGCTGAATCCACGACTGAGCAGCCCTATTTAGAAGCAGCTCTGCTCTCCCCACATGGTGAAGGGCCTAGAAAAGGTGCCCTAAACATACCCTGAGTTCGCAGGCCAATGCTTAAACCACTGAGTTATCCCTCTCCCACAGTTGTGGCAGCTTGCAGACTAGTGACTCTGCCCCCAAAGTAGATCTGTTAACTCAAAAGTGAAAAGCCTTCCAGCCTCCCAGACCTATTAGCATAACATTGAATCTGGGAAAGAGCCATTTTAGTAGTAATGAAACCATTTATCAGGCAAGCACCAGCCCTATCTCAGATCCCCTGACATGATAACCCAGTCCTGTGGGTTCACCTCCATGTGGTCAAAATTGAATAGTAAATTTTGGAATATGGAATATTTGGACTCTAATGGATAATCCAAACAGTGAGTGACCTGAAAGGTGCACAGCAATTATTGCCCGTGAGCTGTGACAATTCAACATCAATATAGCTGCCCTGTCAGAAACACACAGAGCAGAAGAAGGACAGCTAAGAGACAAAGGCAGAGGATACACCTTTTCCTGGAAAGGAACCCCAAAGGAACCAAAAAGAATTCACGGGGTAGGATTTGCCATCAAGAATAAACTGACAAAGATCCTATCTGAAGTCCACGTCAGCGTCAATGAGCATCTCATGACTCTCCGCTTGAAGCTTTCCAAAAGCCAACAGGCACCTGTCTTGAGTGCTTAGGCACCAGGTCTAGACGCTGAAGATGATGTGAAAGAGAAGTTCTATACTCAATTGCACATAGTCTTGAAAGACACTCCCAAAGAAGACAAGATTATTCTCTCGGAGGATTTCAATGCCAGGGTCAGAAAAGACACAGGCCTTTGGCAGAGTACGATTGGGAAAGGAGGAGTCACCAACAGCAACTCCAACAGAGTGCTCCTCCTTACCAAACGCGCAGAACATGAGCTTGTCATCACAACTTCCCTCTTTCACCAGAAAAAAAAAAGATAAGACCTCAGGGCAACATCCTCGATCAAAGCACTAGCACCTCATAGACTATGTTATCGTCCACGCTCAAAATAGGCATGATGTCCTTCTCACATGTGCAATGACTACTGTTCATGACTGCTGGACCAGTCACAACCTTATTCAATCCACGATGGCAATTAGGATTGTCACCAAAAGGAGAACTCAGAGGAAACTGACCCAATGAAAGGCATGAAGGACCCCATCAGAAGAAGTGACTTCCAGATAGTGCTCCAGAGGAAGCTGCTGACAGTACACCCTGAAGATGTGGAAGAACACTGGTGTCGATTGAAAAATGCCATCGTTAGAAGTTGTAGAGAAATCACTGGCTACCCGAAAGCATCAGGACTGATTTGATGAGAACAATGTGGAAATTGAACTCCTGATTGAGATAAAAAGGACAACTGCTGGAAAGCATGGAGCATTTCCCATACCTTGGAAGCCACCATTCTGCTAACATCAACATTGATGCAGAAGTCCAGCATTGTTTGCATGAGCTCTGCTTTTGCCCACCTGAACAAAAGCGTCTTTGAAAACCAGGACATTTATGTCAAGACAAAGCTCCTTGTATACTGCATGGTGGTTTCTCCAACACTACTGTACACATGTGAAACCTGGACAACATACAAGCATCATCTGAAGGCACTTGAACTATATGAACACTGCCTCAGGAGAATTCTAAATATCTCTTGGGAGGATAGGTACACAAACACTAGAGTCCTGGAATTGTCGAACATGACCAGCATTGAAGCCATTATCATTCACCCACAAAACGTTGGACTGGTCACATGGTTCAGATGTTTGACCAGTGCCTCCCAAAGTAGATTCTGTTTCTGCAGTTGAAGGAAGGACGGAGGCCGTGGAGGCCAGAGGAAACGATATAAGGACATACTGAAAGCACACATGAAAAAGTGCAGCATTGGTGTCAACACTTGGGAGAACCTTGCCCAGGACTATCCCCAGTGGTGAATGGTAATCTGTGAGGGGGTGGCACAGTTTGAGAGGTCTCACTGCAGTGCAGATGAGGAGGGGTGGAGAAGAAGAAAAGAGTGCCAAAATCTGCCCCGCATCCCTTCAACAGCTACCTACACCAGCCTCTTCTGTGGTAAGACCTGCAGCTCCTGAATCAGGCTAATAAGCCATCAATGGACTCACAAATAGGAGGGTGACACAAAGTAGTCCTACTCATTATCAAGTGACTGCCAAGAAAGAGATTCTCCTTTCACCCCTTCATAGGGATACTCCTTTTCTTTCAGATAGTTTGACAAATAAGTTTCCTTTCCACTTCTGACAATTTGATGAACTACATTTAAGAGAATTCTTCACCAAAATCAATAACTTATTGAGATATTAAATCCCTTGATGTGCCTAAAATCTTTGGAAACATTTTAACTAGCATTTAGTTACATTTCATAAACATGTCTTATTATGAAAATCACACAAAATACATGTTACCTTTTCAAAAAAAAACCAATGATCTTTGTTATGAACACACTAAGCTGCTCTGACTGGTTAATGTAAAACAATGCCATTATTTCAGTGAGTTTAAATATGTAGTAATCCAGAATGATTAATTTATGAAAGCTTAACAATATATTTAAAACTTAAAATTAGCTTAAAAATACTGATGAAGAAAAAGTAAAACAGAGAAGAGCTGCATCCTTTATTACATAATATATAATGCTGTATTCAGAAGGAAAACTGACTTGCCACAACTTTTTCTGCAAATAAATCCCTGGCAAACTTCAGGGTACATCCACAAAAAAAAAAAATGTCACTGACATTTTCTTTATTCCCAAATTCAGTGCGTTTAATTAAGTACCTTCTGCATATCCAGCCTTCACAATCTAGCATGCTTCATTTTCTTTACAAAGAAATTTTAGAACAGTGTTTTTATTGGCAAATGTCATTTGCTACATTGGAGTTCAGGGATATGGCTGCAGTGGGTCAGCAGAGAGAAAAGGGGGACAGTGGGAAGAATGGGGGACAGTGGGGAAGGGGCAGGACCTGGGAGATGCAGGTGGAGAGTACAGGCAGGGCCACAGGTTGGGAAGCTTCCCTCTCCAAGCAGCGGTTTCACCGGTCACTCATGAACAGACTACTGTGAAAAGGCCATGATACATGATATTCATTACTGCTGGTACAGGATAGAGACTATTTCCATACCTGTATGTCTCCCAAGGTCTGCAAGACTGTCCTGGTACATGCTCAGCATCTGTTCGCAGTGTGAAATTACATTTTTACGCATATTGTCCCAGTGTGGAGCAAGTTCCCCTAGCTCTCTCAGGTCCTGATTCCTGCATCAGAAGGGGATCGGGGTGGGCGGGGGGGGAAGGGGGAAGATGGCATTAATCTACAGTATGTTAAAGAAAAAGGCCTAATTTAGAAAACTAGTATTTAATGTTTACCATCTACTAATCTGTTCTTTATATAATATTTCATATACATCCCCAGTGATGACTAGAGAACTAAAGCTTCTACAATTTCACATCTGCTTTGTGATCCATGTGAAAGAGCTGGTTTCAGTCAAGTTGCTAATGCATGCTCAATAACGAATATTAATATGAACTGTCTGAACAAAGACGCTGTTCGCATTGGTTAAAAATGAGGAATCCTTTAGCACCTTAAAGACTAACAAACTTATTTAGGCAGAATCTCTCATGGGCTGGAACTCACTCTTTCAGATGCATGAAGTGGAAACTTCAGTTTGTCAGATGTGTGTGCATATATAAGCACATGTGTGAAGATGGCTGTCTTACATTAACACAGCCTCTGAAAGCTTATGCTCAAGTAAGTTTATTTATTAGGTAACGAGCTTTTGTGGTTAAGATTTAATCTTTAAGGTGCTTCAGGTCTGCTTTTGGTTATTAGTTTGTTTTTGTGAAGCTACAGAGTAGGATGGCTTCTTCTGAGTCAAATAAGTTTGCTAGTCTTTAAGGTGTCACAGGACTCCTCATTGTTTTTGCTGAAACAGCCTAACACAGCTACCTCTGAAACAGTTCACTTTGGTTTTTCTATTAAATGTTCATTTGGCATAATACATTAGCATGAGATGTGAGCTATTCTCTCTTCTTTAAAAAGGAGTGGGAAGGAGCACCTAAAGAGAAGCACGCTGTCAGTTAACAGTGTTTTATGAAGGTATATTAAGCGCCCAAGTGATGAACAAAGATCAGCAAGTACTTCAGTTTCTGTGGTGTCAGCCTCATTACATATATTCTGTATACACAAAAATACGTATTAAAAAATAAAACACAGCTGAACTGACATCCATCCTCCTCCCTACCCCCAGCTCCCTGATATCGACTGTTGAATTAGGATGCATTCCTCTACCGCTTTAATCTTTAGCCTTGCAGCTATAGTCACTCGGTCAAAACATCTGTGTTGAGGAAACCAGACATGTCACAAAAATCCAAAAGGAAATCCTTTACTACTACCTGTTTCCTGTACATTGTTTGGAGGGCTGACTTGAATGAAATTAAGATCACTTTAGTATCCTACGCAGATAAACACAGCTACAGTGTATTGGGCTTTTGGTCTGTTTATTTTTACCCCCAACCTTCCACTTGAGTTTATCCCACAATTATCATTAATGTTTTAGTTTTGGGGCCACTGCTCAACAGAGGAAAAGAGCAACTTTCAATATTGCAGAAAGTTAAAGATCTCGGCTCTGCACCAGACTGAGTTGTTCAGAAGAAACTTTGCCTAATTAGCTGAAAGAAATTTGTTCTCTCCCACCAAACCCTTATGTGCACTGCTACTGTACAGTCCTGAGATGTGGAGAGAGAAATTCAGTGAGGGATCCCAAGGAACCACATTTATTCTTTTCTAAAGTAGAGATACTTAAAAACAAACAAATAAGTAAAGCAAAATAAAACACTAAATTGATAGTAACAGCTTCAAGAGAACAATGATCACATGCCATTGATTCATAACACTTTTTAACATAACTATTTTTTCCATTATTATATTTAATTTTAAAAGGGTCATAAACCTGCTCCCATGGAATTCAGCAGCAAATCTCAAATTGATGTCAGTGGAAGTAGGATTGGTCTGTTTTAAAAAAATATTACCAATGTTACTTATCACAGGTTAGGTCATGAATATGAAGATAAACTATCTTATTTACCTTTGTATAATTATACTATTTTATTCAGCATGAAGGATGAAACTAAACTGGTCAGTTTCTAGCCAGTTTCACTTCTTGAACACTTGTATTAACAAAACATTACAGTGCTTTGATTGTCAGCATTTTACAAAAAGCTGTTTTCAGTTGCACTTAAAATAACCACGTCTATTAATGCTGGGTCAAATCTGTGCAGTTCTCCTTAAGTAAGGGCTATAGATTTTGGCTTAAGAAGCTATGAAGAACTTTTTCATTTTATAAAACGTGTATTTTGTTAAAGAGTATGGGTCCAATGCTTGGATGTGGTTCACCACCACCTTTCCTCTCCAATGCTAGGGTTACCCGACGACTTATTCAGTTGCTATAGCACATAAGATTCTGTTTTGTTTTTGTTTTGTTTTTTCAGGAAGAAGGGTTCTTTCGAAGATGAAGATTATTTTTGAAAGACTCATGTCTACACTATCAAAACAAAAAGCAGTCAAGTAGCACTTTAAAGACTAGCAAAATAGTTTATTGGGTGAGCTTTGTGGGACAGACCCACTTCTTCAGACCATAGCTTTTCTTCAGCATTTTTCTTACTTTGACTGTTTCTAAATTTTGATTATTATTGATGGAAAGTTTTTTCATTGATCTGGGTAGGGTGGAATTGATATTACTGGTATTTACTGATTAAAAATCTAACTGTTCCAAAGCTATTTATAACGAAGGGCATGTGTACATTGTTACCAGACATGTCACTACAGCATTTGTTGATGTGCCCAAGCTAGTTTGATTTATCTAGTTCAAATAGTAAGAGCAGTAAAGCTACAATTTGGCTGCCTCCACTGACAGGAGTGGGGAAATTGACCAGGGCAGTAGTGCTGGTCAGTTTCCCCTTTCCTGTGAGCAGCGCCCAGCCCCAGAGTCAGGCTCTCCGCTGCCTGCCACTGATAGGAGCAGGGAATTTTACCAGCACTGCTGTGCTGATCAGTTTCCTGGCTGCCCAAGTTACACAAAATTTGACTAATGGGGTGGGGGTTGAGCAAGAAAGCAACCGCCACATAAATTGGCATCTACTGGAAATAGAAGAGAGTGTTTTCTCCAGCCCACTCTTTAACAGAAAAGACATACATATACATGTGCACTAACATTTTTTCAATGACTACACATTCTCATGCTTTTAAAATGGACAGTTAAAGAAATATATTATAGAATAAGGTTTTTAAAAGTCCTTAAGTGGAAACACAAAGAAGACATTCAAAGTGCTAAAAAGTCATGAAAAATGTCTTCAACACACCCTTTTCATCCTACACCTTCTGCAGTGGCTTCAGTCTCTTCTGTTCTTAGTGCAATAACTCAAGGGACACAACTTAAATCATCACACGCTAAATTCAAGAAAACCAATACTAAAAATCAAACTCTCATTTTCTCTACCAAATTTGAGTATTAGAGAGGCAACATACAAAAATACCTGCTTTCGGAACAGAGTTTGTATTTTACCAATGTTCTGTGACAATCTAAGAAAGAATTAAGAAAACACACAAAAGGATCATGAAATGTTTATTTTACTGGCTATTATCCATGTTTATACAAGAAAAGTGTACTGAAGGCACAAGAGGACAGACATGCCTAATGCAGAAGAAAAGTCTAATTGTGGAATCATTGTGCATTGGAAGAGGGTTCAAGAAAAGTTCAGCAGTTCATTCTTGTAATTGTTTATGGATTGTGACCATAAATGCTAAGGGCACTGGCATTAAATGACTGCAACTCTCTTTCAGTCAAGGCTAAATTTGGTCCCCAGGGATTAACAGTGATTCTGGTGGGAAACTTGTGAAACATATGCTGACAAAAGCATCTACTGTGGTATCCTCATTCTCTCACCATTCTTTTTTACTGTCAGCGCAAGCTGTGTTTCACTATTGCAGAGTTGTGCCGTGTAGCTGTTGAAAGTCTTTTTGCGCAGTTTACCATGCTCAAATAAACATGCGTTCCTTATCTGAAATCATCCAGTTTGAATACAAGAAAGATGGTTGTAAGTATCAATTTCCTGCATACCTGAGCCAAAATTTGTCAAAAACAATTGCCACGAAGCAGAACAAAACAAACAACGAAACAAAAACAATCCACAGACCCTGGAAATCAACCCTAAGAACACAAAAATAAGCAACTGAAGTCATCTTCTGGTGTACAACGCAGAAACAATCTTAATAATAACTGTCTCAGAGCTGCAAACAGGAAAGCAGATGATAATGAATCCTTTAAAGTTATAAAACGTTTCTCTTGGAGTGGGCTACTGGACCCTCCTCCCTAAGTGACTTGAGCAGACACTCTCCAGCCTCAGAGCCCAACTGCATTCCGGTACAGTACTACGTTCCAGTACCACATTGTGCTGGAACAATTTTTCTTTCAGGGATGCTGAGAATCACTGGGACAAACTGTGAATGTTACATATAATGGAAACCACTTCAAGCCGGGGGGAGTGGGACACCCTCTTTCTTCCACTCCTCAAGTTGCGGCACAATAGGAAAGACCTGACTTTAAGGGCCCACAGGCATTTCCCCTCCATGGAATATTTAAGGTATCTGAAACCCCATAAGGAGGTTAAAACTTGAGGGAGGGGAGGATAAGCTGAGAGAAAGGTTAGGTGAGCATGGAAAGGAACAGGTTGAGACATAACAGTTCAACTGATGCCATTTTCAAGAAAATAGTATTGACAATTTCCAGAAAGCTCTGCATTTTTATTTGTTCTACATGAGCAGCAATGGCAGCAAACCATTCTACCAATGATCTGGCTGCCAGTGTTTCCAATGTCAATATTAACATGAAGTTTATATTTTTTAAAGTAATTTCCTAGGCTCTTTCCTTTTAGATAAATTCTTCAAAACAAAAACCACTGTTATGGCTGAAAGTTTATCCAGTTGATTTAACCTAGAAAACAGGAATTCATCCATGTATAACATGGTCATGACTTACACCTGCTACCCCACCACCATCATAAACAGGATTCTACCATATTCACAGCCCATTCAGGTCAATTTCTCTGGCATAAGATTTTAAAAACGCAAACTTCATGGTTTCAGATATTTACATCTGAAATTTCCTGGTGTTGTTAACCATGGGGGTCCTAACACGAAATGGGATCATGAGGGAGCCATAAGGCTTTTATAAGGGGCTCACAGCATTGCCGCCTTACTTCTATAGTGCTGCCTTCAGTGCCAGAGGGCAGTTGCTGGCTAGGCGCCCAGCTCTGAAGGTAGCACCACTGACAGAAGCAGGTCAGTAAAAAGGGTGGTGATACCATTCCAGGCCATGCCACACTCACTTCTGTGCTGCTGCTGGGGGCAGCAGTGTTGAATTTAGAGCTGGACTCCCAAAAAGCAGATGCAGAGCTTCCTGCAAAGGAGAGGTTCCTAAAGATGGATGTGACCTGGCCTTTGGATCCGTCCATGACGAGGAAAAGGAAGTCCAATCCCTCCCCAGTCTCTCCAGGACTAGCAGATGGAGACTGGCACAGGGGAGTTAAAAGAGACCTTGGGCTAGCTATGTGTTTGGGTGCGGGAAGTGGCCAGGACACTGATCATGGGGCCCTGTACAGCCATCCACTTGCTCACCTGTAAGTGATCCACCCCCATGCCATGCCATCTAACTTTCGCACTGCTTCTGGCACTGTGACTGCCTTCAAATCTGGGCCCCCAGCCAGTAGCCACTACCCTGTGGCCACTCAGCTCTGTGAAATCTGGTCTCCTGTACAACAGCCAGATTCCGTGGAGAGATTAGATTTCATGGTCCAGTCTGCAATGGATCTTTCAATCTTTATTTGGTTGGGCCCTAATCATAGAAGCCACTGGTTTCCAGTACTCCTATCCCAGATTGCGATGCTTGAGGGTGGGGGCATAATCCCCCTGCCTTTTATGCTAAAGCACACACAACCTTTCTAGTCTCAGAGAGATAGCCATAGAGTCACAGAATCTTAGGACTGGAAGGGACCTCAGGAAGTCATCTAGTCCAGCCCCCTGCTTCTAGCAGGATCAACCCCCACTAAGTCATCACAGCCAGGACCTTGTCCAGACGGGACTTAAAAACCGCAAGGGATGGAGAATCCACCACCTTTCTAGGCAATGCATTCCAATGCTTCACCACCCTCCTGGTGAAGTAGTTTTTCCTAATATCTAACCTACACCTCTCCCTCTTCAACTTCAGACCATTACTCCTTGTTCTGCCATCTGACACCACTGAAAACAGTTTCTCACCCTCCTCTTTAGAGCTCCCCTTCAGGAAGTTGAAGGCTGCTATTAAATCACCCCTAAGTTTTCTCCTCTGTAAACTAAACAAGCCCAAATTCCTCAGCCTATCCTCACAGGTCTTGTGCTCCAGCTCCTTAATCATTTTTCTTGCCCTCCACTGAACCTGCTCCAGCAAATCCACATCCCTTTTATACTGGGGGGCCCAAAACTGGACACAATACTCAAGATGTGGCCTCACCAGTGCCGAATAGAGGGGAATAACTACTCCTCTAGATCCGCTCAAAATGCTCCTGCTAATGCATCCTAGTATGCCGTTAGCCTTCTTGGCTACAAGGGCACACTGTTTACTCATATCCAGCCTTTCATCTACCACAACCCCTAGGTCCCTTTCCATCATACTGCTGCTGAGCCAGTTGGTCCCTAGCCTGTAACAATGCTTGGGATTCTTCCACCCCAGCCATGTTAGTCTGTATGTTCGCAAACCAAAGCATGCAGTCCTGTGGCACCTTAAAGACTTACAATTTTACTTATAAGGGAATGCACTTTCGTGGGAAAGACCCACTTCTTCAGATTCTGGTGCAGAAGTGGGTCTTTCCCATGAAAGCTCATTCTGTTCTACATAAAACTGATAGTCTTTAAGGTGCTACAGAACTACTTGCTTTGTTTTACAACCTCTTTATTAAGTTTAAACAATAACCCCAGTAGCAACACTGAAATTGTAAATGCCCACCTTAGTCCCAGAGCAAAGGCAACATCTCAATTCCTCACAGGGAAAATGATGAACATGAGAGAGAAGCAAAGACATGGACATCACCTGTATGCACTTCTGAGGAGATGGGCCACTCAGAGAGAAGGTTGTGGTAGCACATTTCTCTTATCTCTACCCTCCTACTGCTACATTCTGTTCCAGCCAGTGGAACGGAATTCTTCTTCTTCCTCTGAGAAAGGCTGATGAAATGTATTTATTCAGCTTTGTAAGGCACACAAATGCCATGCCAATTGGTGCCAGATAAGACAGACATATTTCTGTCACTTACTCTAACAACGTCACTTTCTCATTCTAATAAGAGCACTAAATTACTGTTAGAACGATAGCATCTCTTATCTTACGTTGTCATAGACTCACAAGAAACTTATTACAATGCAGTACTTTTTGCTTCTGTAATGGTTTTGGTATTGTTACTTGAATGGGTAGATGAAATAGTAGATTGGTGCGGAGCTAGTCTACAGAACCTAAGCCACTCTGCACTGGACAGGGAAAGATGGAAGGAAATAGCGAGAGTGGCATCAGACACCAACAGGCACCGAGCCCATGGTTGATGTTAATGATGATGATGAAGAAAAAGAATACAGGTGAAGCAACTGAACTGTGTAATTTGATTTCAACACTTTATATTTCAGTCCCCGCTCCCACAAAACCCACATTTGTATCCCCAAGCAGAGAAAGGCTATTCATTTTATAAATGCATAAACAATATTAAAGAGTAAAATCAAATATTGCAATAATACACCTAAGCTTTATGTCATACCCATCATCATAATATCTGAATAGAATCATATGAACATTGGACTGGAAGAGACCTCTAGTTTAATTCCCTGCCCAGATACTTTCTAGACCAGTGCTACTTGAACTATAATCTGTGAACAACTCGCAGGTGTGCCGTGAGTGTTTGGAAAGGTAAAAGTTTTATGATAAATAACCATTTTATGACGACAACAGTAATGGAAAATACTGGAACAATTTTATTTGTACTTCTAGCAAGAGCGGTAGTAGTCTGACAACATAGCGAGGTTGACTCACATTGTGCTAGCCTCTTCCTTTAATTAAAATCTATATGGTGGGGTAGCAACTAACAATGACATGCTGTGCACGTGCTACACAGTCGTGGCATCGACGCTGTCAGCTTCTTTACGTCAGCCAAGGAGCACATGAGGCACATGACGATTTATTGAATTTATTATTTCCACCAATATGAGTAAATAGCGTAAGTTACATTTCTTTTTTAAAAAAAAAAGCCAGAAGGGAGTGAAAATACTACTTCTGAGGAACCAGCACCACCAATGATTGAAGTAGATTGCCAGAGGTGTTCCGCATAAAAATATTATTGTTTGGTGTTTTGTGGTTTCAAAAAGTTTAAGTTCAATAAAGCTTAAGAAGGAAGAAGAAAAGTTTAAGGCCATTCCTGAGAGTTTTTTTGTCTAACCACTTTTTAAAATCTCTAATGATGAGATTCCACAGCCTCCCTTGGTAACTTGTTCCAATGCTTAACTACCTTTACAGTAGGGAAGTTTGTTCTCCTATCTAAGCTAAACCATCCTTGCTACATTTTAAGGGGTCTGATACGCTTCCTGTTTGCCACATGTGGCGAAATGGACACTGTGGTGTAGCAAAGTGGTTCATCAGAATTGCACACATGGAGCACCCTCTGCCTGCTCTGCACGTGTGCCCCACCACTCAGTGGGGCAAAGCGTTGTGGTGGCAACTTCTGCAGCACGAATCCAGGTCTGTCGTGGCAGCTCATGTGGCAGAGAGAGGGGGGTGGGCCTCCAGTGAGTCACTGGCAGTTTGCGGGGCGGGGGAAGGGGGTGCCTGAGGCAATGTTTAAGTTTCTTTTGGACACCCTTGTTTTAAACCCATTATTGCTTGTCCTAACTCAATTGTTATGGAGAACAATAGATCACCCTCCCCGTTATAATAACCTTTTATGTATTTGAACTCATGTTCTCCCTTAGTCTTCTTCAAACTAAACAAATAATTTTATTCAATCTTTCCACAAAGGTCATGTTTTATAGACCTTTATTTTTGTTGTTCTCCCTGTGGACTTTCTCCAATTTGTCCTAATCTTTCCCAAAGTGTGGTGCTTGGACACTGTAGACCAGCTGAGGTCTTATGACTACAGAGTAGAATGGAAGATTTACCTCTTGCCTTGCTTACAACATCTGAGCTAATACATTGCAGAATGATGTTTGCTTTTCTTTTTTTTAAACAACAGTATTACATTGTTGACTCACATTTACTCTGTGATCCTCTGTAACCCCAAGATCCTCTACTGCAGTACTCCTTCATAAGCAGTCATTTACCATTTTGTGCCTGTGCTATTGAATATTCTTTTTAAGTGTATCACTTTGCGTTTGTCCTAACTGACTTTCATACTATTTATTTTAGACAATTTCTTCAGTTTGTCATGATCAGTTCAATTCTATGCCGTTCTCCAAAATGTTTGTAACCTCTCCTATCTTGGTATTGCCCACAATACCAAACTTTATAATGTACTCATGTATGCAAAACGTTTGTGAAGCTATCAGACAGAGGTGGAACAAGGGCAAATCTTGCAGGACTCTACTAGATACACTCTCCCAGCTCGACTGTGAACTGTCCCAATTGGTTGTGCATCCATTTTATAGTAGGTTCCTCTAGGCTATACTTCTCTAGATTATTTATGAGAGGATTTTGTGAGATATCAAAAGCTTTACGGAAGTCCAGATAAAATCACACTTATTACATCTCCTCTACTTACAGGACTTGTTACCATGTAAGAAGACTATGAGGCTTTATGCCCATATTTTCCTCTACTACTTAAACCCTGGTACTCCGATGCTTCAAAACTGATCGATTGTTTGCTCCATTGTCTTTCTGGGTACCAAAGCTAACTTGGATGGTCTATAATTCCCTGGCTGTTCTTTTTTCCCTTTTCAGTTGATAGGTACTATATTCAGTTTTTTTTCCCCTTTTCAGTTGATAGGCCCTTTTTCAAGGACCTCCCCTATCTTTTGCAAGGTCTCAAAAATTATGCTAATGGGTCAGAGATCTCTTAAGCCAGTCCCTAAACTATTCTATGATGTGTTCAATCAGGTCCTAGCCACTAAACAACTTGTCTAATTAATTCTTGTTCTTTTCCTATTTTAGCCTCAGATCCTACCCCAATTATACCGATGTCCACCGATAACCTTTTTGCCAAAAACTGAAGTAAAAAACGCATTTAACACTTTGACAGTTGCTGTATTTTCCATTATTATCTTTGCCCCCTTATTGTGTGGTGGGTTAACCCTGTTCTTGGTCTTACTCTTGCATCTTACATTGTAAACCATTCCTCTTGACTTTAGGTAGCCTAGTCTCAAATTTTGCCTTAGCTTTTCTATGTTGTCCATACATGTTTGTTTTATTTCTATTTATAATTTGACCTGCTTCCTACTTTTTATGACTCTTTTGTTGGAGTTTTAGATTTGTTGAAGGTCTCCTTTTCAAGCCAGGGGGAGTACCTTAAGGCTGACCAATGGCTAGATCCACCACTGCTGACAACAAGAGGAGCTTTGCCATTGACTTCAAGAGAAGCAGGACCGAGGAACTGTAGGAAGATTCTAGCCCTCATATGCTGCTCCAGTAGCACAGGAAAGGTGTAGTGGAGTTACAAGACTATGATGAAAATTTTCCCACTGAAGAAGCAACATAGAACCAAACTAGGCAGCCCTAGATCTCCCCACCTTGCTGAAGTCAGGCTGAAGTCAAGCCAGGGAGAAAAGAGGGGAGACTGTGGACATAGGTTTGTTACTTAGCACCTATGGAAATTCTGCGCTGCAGTGAAGTCCATAGGCATCTATGGGTAGTGAGCTGTTTTAGTCGTGGCAGCAGCCAAGAATTTTGGTGGCATAAAAACAGATTAAAGCTACCTTTGGCTCTTGCCCACCTTTCCCTGGGCTGTTTCTGGTTATGCACCTTAGAAGTGCTTTTTAATTAGACAGATATGTTCATATTGGAAAACTGTACACAGCAGCATATCCATAACCTGGCACATGGTTAACTAACAAATATAAAGTAATTACAGGAAAGTGGTTTGTATATGCACTACTCCTACGCTTAATTCCAACTCTTTTATGTATTATTGCTTGTACTGTAGTAATCCCACTATTGATACAGCTGGGCCTAAAGCCAAGCTCTCTCTAGGGCAGTTCACACCATGTTATGTGTTACTCTGATGATAAAATGTTAATTATTCAAAATATTTATATTGGTAATCAAAAGTTGATTCTTAGACATTCAGAGCCATGAATAGATTTGGCACAATACTCTGTTCAGAATCTATACGATCACTCAAATGTTAGAATTTCTGAGCAATGCACAGTGCTGATTACTATGAATTCTCATCAGCCAATGAATCACCGTATTTCCCTTTCCATTTCATAAATATTTTAGTTTGCCTTCACCAATAATTATGCATATTACTTCAGCAAAGAAACAATGCCAAAGTAAAGGTGTTAACATGTTTTTATTTCACAGTATTGTTACCCTTACCTTCTCATATCCTCCTTTATGTGCAGTCTGATTAATTCTTTGGGAACATGGAAAGAAAGTGTGCTCTCAGACATCTGTTCTCGGACACGCAGCCACTTGTTGTCAGATGTGGGAAATCTATAGAACTTACAAACTGGGTTTTTTAACACTGTAGAAGGGGGAAAAAATGATGGCATTGCTTAATTGTAGTTATATGTTTATTTCTGAACTGATCACAATGGTTTAGCCCAAAAACATAGTTATTTCTCCCTCCCCCTGTATTTTCAAAGTTAAATCCAAAGATAAATATATTAATTAAAATCATTACACTGAAGGTATTACTACCCAGTACAGTAGGTAATGAAATTCTACCTAGTACAGTAGAGATCTGGTACATTTATCATGATAGCTGTTGTAAGAATACAAGCTCAAGCTCTCTGGCACACCTTAATGAGATAAAAGTAAAAAAGCAACTTAACTGATGGGTAAACAGTGAAATCTCATGTTAACAGCTGATAACATTATCTATAACTATACAGACAGCATGTTATATATATTTGAAAGTGAAACCACATGAGACAGATGCAGCCCATGCCATATGATTTAGACATGATGATGTATCGTTCCCTAGATACATATATATCAGGGTCATTAACACAAACAGATATTGCGTATTTACTTTAAGAGGAAAATATGCTTCACTGATATGTTGCTGCAGGCTAGCACCCTTCAGAACTATATGTAACAGGCTGGAGCACAACCCTGCAAGGTGCTGAACATTCTATCTGTACATCCAGCAGTGGGATTACTCTTGTACTTGAATTCCTTGTCAGCAACACAAAGTCGCAAGGTCTCTGAACTTTGCACACTTACACTTCAGCACAGCATGTATTTTTCCCTCATGTCAGCTGTACAGTGTTATTTTCATCAAAATCACATTATGATGCTCTGCAATGAGCCCATGAAATTCCTGTGCTCGCCTTATCTCTGCTCATGTCCTTTTTTTGTTTTCTATTGATTCTCCAGAAGCAGATCACAGGATAAACACAGAAAATATATTGTTTCTTTTACTTCCTAGACAAACATTTATCTTCCAGTAAGCTTGTCATTAAACACACACCCATCCACTGCTTTTTACTTCTGAATAACTTTAGACAGCAATCCAAACCCACCAACATCATCTCTCCACACACTACTGATTTTTTCACATTATTAGTAAAAACTGACTTAGACCAGCCTTTCATCGATCTTGCCACTCACCATTGTATAATTCAGAGAAATGTATTATCTGTGATCACTTTGAAGAAACTCTTGCTTTTAAAAGCACATCAAGTGGAACTTGCAACCTACATTACAATTCACTGCTGTGGGAAGTGCTCTCTCACAGTACTGCCTATATACAGTGATTCATGCAGCATGAATAATGCATCAATAATAAACAAAGGCCAAGCCATCATGATTCATAAATACCCTTTTAAAAATCTCAGACTTATTAAAAAAAAACAAATACTTCAGAAAATTGAAAACACTGAAATTAGGGGATCTATACAAATAAGATGATTACTGGTCCGCAGAGTTATATCTCACTTCAGGAAATAGCCAGTATTGCGCATGTTCATTTTTAAATAGCTCTTGTTTATTTCCAGGAACTCTGTTTCTGAAGACATTTCATTAAACTGCTCTTCTTCCATGTAAAGCTTAAGATCTCCAAAGTATCACCTTTTTTATCATCGCTTTCAAGCCAGTCTTGAAATTTTCAATCAGCATGCCTATGACTTACGAATGTTAGGCCTTGGCAATAATTCATTTAGGTTTTGTAACATATGGGCTATTCCTGGAGTAAAGCCTTGCCCAATCCAAGTCTCCCTAAGTTTATAAAACAACAGGGAAATTAATGAAGAGAAACACTCATTTCTGTATTACACAAAAATGAACAGACTTTCTAAATATTTCACTGAGCAAAATGGAGAAATTTCTCTTTTAAAAGTACTGTATATCTACTTGTGAAAGCTAGGCATTTCACAGTCTGTATTTATCAACCTGCTTTTTCTCACATTCTCACCGTAAATGTAAAAAAATCTCAGTGTTTTCAGCTTCTTGGAAACCATTTACTTCTCACATATGCTATTCACCCCTCAAGTTTCAGAGTTTTCCTGGCATGATAAACATCTTTCAAGACAGTCAAAATTTTATTCTCTAATACACACATACAATATACACTCATGGAGGGAATTCCACACCACAGTGTAATGCAGAATTTGTACAGAATTAAGGTTCTGCACACAATTTCACATTTTCCCTGTGGAATCATGGCTGATGGTGGCCATTAGAGCTGTTGAGACAGTGCTCAACATGAGTGGAGCACCCAACTTAGTGGGGATGTAGGAGGTGCATGCTCTGGCTGCCTAGTTTGATCCTCATCAGCTCAGGAACGCAGTAGGGTGCAGGAAACCCAGGTTTCACAAAAGGTGAGGGAATGCAGGGCCACACCACATCCTCTGGAGGGAAAGAAGCTGAGGAGACTGAGGCACTGAGGGGAGGCGGGGCTTTCAGGTGTCTGCCCCACAGCTGGGCTCCAGGTGCAGAGCAGGGTGGGTGTCTGAGTTCTGGGGGTTCCCTGTGACTAGGCACTGGGGAAACAAGTGTGCTAGTATCTAGGTACTCAGAAGAGGGGGGCAATATCTGGGTTCTGGTGGGCCACACTTAGCACCCCCCAACACCCATAAGTGGTTAAATTCTGTATTCCTAGGGGAATCTTTTATTTTGTTGTCGTCTGTATTGATGACATACTTAGTCAGACATTTAGAAATAAATGACCAAAGTAAATGAAATTGGAGTGAATATACTGGGTTATTTTGAAAAATAAACTATGCAGAATTTTAAGATTTTTAAGAATTTTAAGATGTATTTTAAGATTTTTTTCACAGCATTTTTAAATTTTTTGGTGCAAAATTCCCCAAGTCATTATTAGACCAGGCTCCAAGCATGTGTGTATTCAGCAGAGTACCAGTGAGTCCAACTTTTCAGCTCCAATCTTCCTCATACCAGCAGGTAACAGGACTCTGCTCCAGTAAATGCTAGAAGTAGCGTTTTCAGGACAATACAGTACCTTACATCTCAGTAGTTCTGAAACCCTTCACAACTAGTATTATTTTATAGTAGCATATTGTCTCGGAATCAAACAGAAATGTACTCAAAATGCATTGGAATATATACATAGAGGAATTACAAACATCTTGTTCTTTGAACAACTAAAATGCCCCTTTGAACATCTTTTTTTAGTTTGCTGGTATTAAACATTCAGTGGCTCGTGCTTACACAGAAGCAAATGTTAAACTTGAACTGACCATTAAATGGGGCACAACATTTTCAAAGCATTCTGTTCAAAATCCTCGTGTGCATGAGATTTTGGTGGTTATCCTAATTTTTTCCACTAACAACGATAACCTAGTAGATTATTATAAACCTAATTATTTTAAGAATTTTTGATGTTATTACACATACCTGCATTTAATAAAGGTAAGCTGTCTTTACCACTTATGCCTTCAGGTGCTGTACATTCACACACTAATGCACACTGCAAGAGAAAAGATGTAACACACTGAAAGGAAACAATCACAAATGGAGTTTTCCAGAAGTTGCTGTGAAGAAAAGTAAAACAGTTAAATATGGGAGGCTTTGGGCTAAATATTTGTGATAAGCTGTATTCCATCCCTATTTTATTTTTAATTATTAATTTGAATTTGCCCTGTACAATTCAGTTGCAACATTTAATAGGCTGTAACACTTTCTACAGAAGGCACATATGAAGGATCGCTCCAAAATACAATAGACAAAAGTTTCCAACACCACCACAGCAGGGTATGAAATGATTTTTGACAAGTTATATACTTTCAAAGGAATTTATTTCAACAGGGCCGCTCTCAGAATCACAGCAAACAGGCAGCATGGGTTAGGGGAAGAGGCTTGGAAATTTGTTTACTAGCCTCTTTTTGACATCTCTTCCCTCAGTTGTTGATTCCATCTCTTAGTACTATAGGTTGAAACTCTGTTATCTGGACTTTCCTGGTTTGGTAAGACCCCTGCTCTGGCATAGTCAGCAACCCTGAGGGTGCTCTGGGTCTGGAGCACTCCTGGGGAAAAAGCAGCAGACTGGACCAGGAACGTTGCCAGATCAGGAAACAATGGAGCGCCAGTAGCCTGAGCAGTGGAACTCTGGAACTGTATTGTCACAGGGGCCAGTGGCTGGAGTAATGGAGATGCAGTCCCCCAGGGACTGGAAGCAGAGCTGGGCTGGGTGCCAGGAGCAGAGAGCATCCACCCTGCTCTACCCCCGGGAGCCCAGCTGTTTGGCACCCTCCTGATCCAGACACCTGCAAGCCCCCTCTCCCCTCAGTGCATTTAGTCTCCTCACCTTCCTTCTCACCAGAGGATGTGGTGTAGCCCGGCCTTTCCTTGCCCGTTGCAAGAGCTGAGTCTCCTGTGTCTTCCTGCATCCCTGAGCTAATGAGGAACAAATCTGACCTGACAAGTTCCACGGTTCGGGACCAGCCAAGTCTCAAACTTGTAAACCTTTTTCAAAGGGTCCCCTTCTGGCCTCACACTCACATATAATGCTGAGCTCTAATGCTTTAAGAAAGCTATATTCTGCATCTTGTCAACTTCTTCCCATTTTAAAGTCAACACAAAGCTTGTGGTATGCTCTTGCATGTCCTTTAGGTCTAAATGCTAAACCAACCAGACAGACAAAGCACATAACTGTGCTTTGCATCCTTCTGTTTAGTGCAGAATAAGATAAAAATAACCCTTCCTTCATGTATAGGAAATGCTTCCCAAGTATTTTGCAGCTGCCACTTCGCAGTGAAGCAGCCATAGCCTCTAGTGCAAGGGGCAGCAAGGAGTCATTTGCGGCTCCAGATGCTGTTCTTTGAGGAGCCATTTGAGGCTCTGGGGGCTGTTCTTTAAGGAGTCATTTGCAGCTCTGGATGCTGCCGCCTCTCACTCCCTGCCCTGCTGCCGCTGAAACAGTAGAACTGAATTTAATTGGTTTAATGGCAGCAGGCAGCATTAGGATCTGGCTGTTGAAAACCAATTAAATTTAGTTCCTTTATTTCAGTGGCTGCAGGGCAGGGAGCCACAGAGAGCCCCTCACTTGCTCCGCTACCCAAGCAGCCTAACCCCTCCCATGGACATGCCTTGGCTCACCACCGCCAGAGGAACACCATTCTTTTGCTGGACATGTGTGGTTGCCTGGCGTAGGCGCCTCACCATCTGAGCACTCACATCCCCCTTGGCTGGGCTAGGAGGGCTGGAGCCAGCTGCATTGTGCCCCTTCACAGCTGTAACTTGTGCAAAGGGCTGTTTTTGGTCCGGCTGCACAGATTCCCTCTGCCCTGTGCTCTCAGCACAGCCCTGGGGAGCCAACTTCACCCTCCATGCACTGTGACCCCCTTTCCACCCAGAAGGGCCCCACCTCCCATCCTGCTGGCTGCAGCAGAACCTAGGGTTAGAAACTTTCACTCCCTGGGGGGACTCTGCTGTCCTGCCTGCTGTCCAGCCATGCTGCCACATACCCAACTTGCTGACAATATATAAAGCCAGTGCCCCAGATGGTTTGTCCTGGGAGCTGGACTGTTGCTGAGGCAGGTTAATCCTGTGGATGCTGGGGGTGGGGGATGTTTGGGGCTGAGAGGGGTTAATCTTGGGGATGGGGAAGTAAAGCTTGGGGAGGGCAGGGATCACAGCAGAGTACCTCCTAGAGGCCACTCCTGTCAAATGACACAATTCTTTGTCTACACTACTCCTAGTATGAACCAGAAAAGTCCAGCTATGTAAAGGGTGCTCCCTCAAAAAGCTTGTTAATGTGCCTGGGGATGGATCAGGAATCCTCCAGGGCTGGCTCTACGAAGCTCTTGTGGAGGTATTCTGCAGAAGGTTTTGGGGTGGGCTGCTTTATTCCATCCATCATAGTAGGACTCTTCCCCATGCCACATTAAGGGGTTGGTAACTTCAGTAGTCAGTGATCGTGGATCACTCTGGCACACAGCATAGCAGCAAAATGTCCCAGTCTCTGTCTAGAATCCTGAAGACATCAATCCCTTTCTGGCTCTATCACCCTCAGGTGACTGATATTGCACATAGTTACCTAGGTGAACTGGGGGAAGTTTCATAAGTGCCCTGGATGTGCCCTGTTTGTGCTTGGTCAGAAGAGATCATCCCAGAGCACAGCCAGCATGTTCAGGACAGGCTCAGGGTGGGGTTTCCAAACCAACTGCGCAAAATCTGTCTCTCTCCACCCCAAACCCACTGCTGCTACTTCATAAAAGCAAACACATTAGCAAACACTCAAGAAATATCCAGGTTGCTGTGGGAAAGGGAGATTGTACTTTACGGCCATTAATCAGAGATGTTTGACAAGCAGAGGCAAAAAAAATCCCTCCTGCAAACCAAATTCTGCTGTCCTTGCATCCTGCCTAATATCTAACGGCAAAATAAGTACTGCTGTGATGTGTTTCATTCATTGCAAGAGTTCATCTTCTCTTCTCAATAATGTATATTCTGTAAGGCTACCCACATCGGGTTTTTCCCTAGCATTTGGAACCTCATCGGTGGTGGCTTCCCACACACCAGCACAAAGGCTGTCCCAGATTAGAAAGCAAGAAAAAGGCAAGGGAAGACATGGCCTCTAAGTGGATGTGTTCCTCCAAGACTGATTGGCCAAGCTCAATGCACAGAGGCTTATGTTGACAGAGAGCAGGTGGACTAACCACAAGGATAGGGAAGCAAGAAAGGAGCAAGAGCATAAAACACAGGCAGAGATGTGGTATAGGGGAACAAACAAACATGTTAAAGTGTCTGGTTGAGATGCAGAAAAGGGAGCTAGACCTTAAAGCAAGGTTGATAACCTGCAGCTCATCGGAGTAATGTGATTGTGGGCCATGAGACATTTTGCCAACATTGACCATCCACAGGCTCTGCCCTCTGAAGCTCCCAGTAATGACGGTTTACCGTGGACAACCGGAGTTGTGTGAAGCAGTGGCCAGCACATCCCTGTAACCCCTTCATATGAAGATGCCACCCACACTATGGCTGGGAGCAGAGAACTGCAGCCATTGGGAGCTGTGCAGGTGGTGCCTACGGACTGCCAACATCAGCAAAATGTCTTCTGGAACACAATCAGACTACCCTGAGGGGTCATACACAGCTCTCGGGCCACAGATTGCCCACTATTGTCTTAGTGTCCCATGGTACCCACTGATGCACTAGCTGTCCCCCTCACTGACTTTCAGGTCCTCCTCTCCCTGGTGTCCAAGAATGCAGGATGAGGAGCTCCCGTATCCCATGTATGCAACTCCAGTGAAGAATTCATGGAGCGGCAGGCTCTCATTCCCACAGCTTTGATTGCTGCTCAGTGCAACTGTGAACTATATGTCCTTGCCCACTCCCAGCCCACGTTAACCCAGGTCTAGGAGCCTGATATCTTTGCTATGGATGGTGTGGGTTTAGTTTACATGGCAATACAAGCAAAAGGGGGGCAGACTGGTAAGAAACAATACACAAAAGGGTCATATCAGCATAGCAGCATTCATGAAATTGGTTTTCCAAGAGTCTCAGAGACACAGCACACTTTAATGTGCTTTCCTTATTGCCCTGGCATCTGACTGCCCAAAACTGGAAGCCAGATCTTCCTCTACCTCCCACCCTGTCAGAAACGTTTCTTCCTTAGTTTCACAATAATGGGAACACTGCTTTTGCTGAGGTCTAATCTAGTAAGTAAACTGCACCAGCGGGCTTTTAAATGCCCAATTGCGCATTCTACTGCTCTTCTGCACTTGCTCAGCCTATGGTTAAAATGTTCCTACTGCTGTCCAGGATGCCTGTGTATGACTTCATGAGCTTTTTATAGAAAAGGTAAGTTGGGTGTCCAAGGATAACTATTTTTTGTTGACATTCAAATGCAGTAATTTTCCTGTTTTGAAAGAAAGTTCCTTCCTGTAGCTTTCTGAAGAGACTGGAGTTCCTAAAGATGTGCATGTCATGAACATTTTCCAACCATTCCATGCTGATGTTGGGGAAACCACCCTTGTGATGCACTAGTGCTTTCAAAACCCTTTGTGGTTTGTTCACTCTTTGGTGAGGTGGCCTAGCCCCTAAGTAGGAATATGTGTTCTATCACCCCACCAATGTAGGGAATCTCACTGTGGCAAAGCCATTCACACAGCTTTGTGTGTTTCCCAGAGTCACTACCCTTTCTTAGCTGAACTGTACTGACTGCTCTGGCTTCTTGGATCACAGCAGAGCCCACAGCAGATTTAAACACTCCAAACTGATTCCCAACTGGCCAGTAGCATCTGGCATTCTAAGCTTCCACAAGGCTATTGCCACTTGTTTCTCAGCTGTCAGAGCAGGTATAATTCTGGTATTGCTGCACTTCAGGACTGGGGAAAGCAATTTGTAAAGTTCTGTGAAAGTAGCCTTACACATTCAGATGTTCTGCAGCCACTGCTCCTCAGCCCATGGCAGCATAACTATATGGTCCCACCACTCTGTGCTTCAGTGGTGTAGCATGCTTCTGCATGGTGGCTCCTGGCCAGGCTCTGCAAATACCATGGGATAACGTATGAGGTGTTTGCCATGCTCACAACAGTGCACAGGTGAGTGGAATCTAAGCTTGCCACACAATGGTATTTGCATGGGTAATCCAGGCTTAGGAAAAAGAAATCACAAAAACGATAGTGTGCTGTTGCTTTCAAGGTCAGAGAGAGAAGAGGAAAGTGCATCATTGAAGGCTGATGGCAGGTACCCAAAACAACCCGCAAAAATATTTTTCCCATCAGGCATTAGAACAAAAACCCAGAATTCCAACTGGTAGCAGAAATGGCAGGATAGTTGCCCAGAGTGCATCCCTCCATGAGCCACCACAACCCCAGGGAGTAAGGATGCACTCTGCCAACTCAATGTGCACAGTGGGGACAAACAGGTCCACTTTGGGGAACATGGGTAGTGGTCCTGTCACAAGAAAAGAATCTAAATTGTAGGGCTGAGCTGCAGCAAGAGGGGGAGTAGCCTGGGAAAGAAGCTTGGGCTGCAGTTTATTTTATGCATTTTGGACTTATTAGTAAAGTTAAACCCAAGTTCTGACTATATCACAACTTTAGTGCTTCTTATTACATTCTGACCATACTCCGCTCGGGGTTAATTATGGTTGATTGAGCTTTAAAGGAATACTTTTGTTATAGCAGAACAGTGGGGGTAAAGTTGGAGGCTAGAGTATCACTTGGCACAATTCTATGCAAACATATTTTCAACTCAGAGACCTGGGGGCACATATTGTAATTCATTCCAGATGTGATTTCTCATTTTGCTTTTTTGAATAATGAGAATGTATACCCCAGTGTGGTATTAGGAATATAGGCATCTGACACCACAGATCATTCTAATTTAATTTGTGCAGTGAGCTGACTGGTCTCCTACCTTTTGTCCCTGCACATCTGTTGTGACGTGGTCTACTTCCCCCTCGTCTGTCTCCCCCATCTTCACAAGGCTGACGTCTATGGTGCCAACTGTCTTTCCACCATCAGAAGTCCTGAAACCAAAAATGATTAAAGTTTAAAAAGTTTCATTCTCCAGCAGCCTCTAGTCACTTCAGTACAAATACTTAGGTCAGTGAACATTTGCTTTTCTATTCAACATATAGCCACATTCGTTTGTAGTAAACTCATTTGCTGCCATAAAGTAAATGGTAACAATAGGACAGAAACTTTATTTGTCCAAAGCTGCTTACAATGAGAACTTTGAATATATTGGTGAAAACTCTTGACAGATGAGTGTTGCCCAAAAGAAGACAGAACTATTCCACAAATACAATAAATGTGCTAAATGTTTTCCTGATTATGGTCCAGTCTACGTTTAAAAGCTACAGTAACTCTTCACACCACTGTAGCCCATTAGTGAACCTGCAATACCACAAATGTGAAACTACGAATAGGAAAGCTTCTTCCGTTAGCATAATTAATCCACCTCCATGAGAGGCAGTAGCTAAGTCAATGGGAGAAGGTGTCTCATCAACATAATGTTGTCTATACTAGGGTTTAGGTTGTAAAACTATGTCCTTGAGGGCATGGAATTTTCACATCCCTGAGTGATGCTGTTATGCAAATATGAGTTTGGAGAGCAGACCTGGCCTAGAGTACTTTTCTAAAAAGACCTCTATGACAGTCTGCCAATAGCCAATTTTATAGCCTGCCAACTTACTGCACACTTTGGTTTCTAACACTATCTGTGAAGAAAGAACATGCTCAGTGTATCACTAAACCAGCAGCTAAACCAAACTAGAGAAGCAACTTTGAACATTCTTACAATCTTCTTTACAGCTAATTTCAAGTACCAATACCATTTGTCAGCTAGTGGTGAAGTATTTTTACTATACCATGCAAATAAGCTGGAAAAGAAATATTCCTGCATTACTGAGTTTGTTGGTAATGACTCAAAGAATTTGGAACTCCATATTTGGGGCGGGGTGTAGACCATATCTAGGGCCTGGTCTACGCTAGGGATCATAGTCGATCCCAGATACACAATACTAGCCATGCCATTAGCATTGCTAGAATCAATGTACCAGGATCAACTTTGTACCCAGGTGTAGATCAGGGCTCTTCAGGCTCGCACCAATGTCCCTTATTCCACGTGGCAGTATGGAACACCAGGGTCAATGGCCAAGCCCAGAGAAATTGATTTTTCTGCATCTTCACTGACACGGTAAAATTGGACTCTGGCGGATCGATGGTGGCGTGTGGAATCTGTAGTAAATATAGACATACCCACCGTAGCATCTAATGTGCTGGGCACCTCCTAAATTTCTCCTGACTGTAAAACAGTTAAGGACAAGGAGACGGAAGTTTGGGGATTATGAATGGTGAGACGAACAAACTGCACCTGTGAAGAGCGCCCCCGACTGCAGTGGAACTTCCACTGTTCTCACGTGTGTGCTTCATTTGAAGAATACCATAAAGTCAATGAGTCTACTCACAGAGTGGAAAGTTAAACACATGCTTGCATGAACATGGCCTGGTTCACTGTAGTACTTTGGGACATTTTCCTGTTCCAACAAGACATTCTTAAAATATAGTGACCTCTGTTGTTTAAGACATTTACTTATTGTTTCTAGCCAATGTTATCCAAAATGGGAGACGTTTAAATATCTGTATCCTGACAGTACAGAAATAAATTTTATTCTTACAGTGACTTTGTAAAATTGTATATAAAGCTACATGAGTTATGTATGTGGATTTTGTTTGCTCCTTACCACATGCCCCAAACAAAACCAAACACCCACAAATACACTCCAGCAGCTCCTCACACAAACAACCCTAGATTAAATCATCAATAAGCATGCAAAAGGGGAGGAAATTAGCAGTAATTAGAAGCAGGATTTCAGTTTGCAAAGTGTATTTATTATCAACAGCACATAAACAATTGTAATATTTATGTAAAATAATTTACTAGTGTCCTTTTAAAAAACAAAAAGGTAACACTAGTTCAGTGGGTTCATGGCAGTTCCCTCCATATTTTAAATTAGTACAAGCTGCAACTCTGACCTAATTTTTAATCTTTTTTTCTCCTCCTTATGTCACAATTGGCAGATGTGGACCAAGCTCCAGTAGTGAACAGACAAATTCATCTATGAGGAGAAAGGGAGTATGCAATGCTAAGTGCTGCAGCCTGTAAAATATACACTTTAAAACTTATGTATCATGTCAGATGCAACCAGTAAAAGACTGAGTTTGCTACAGTTTAATGCATTTTGATCAGCATGCCAAACTTCCATCACAGATAACTCACTTTTTCCCCTCCTACACTGCCTTCTCTCCCTGCTATATAAACCATGGATTCTAATCCTCTACTCCAATAACCTGAAGAAATGGATCTTACCCCATAAAGCTCATTACTTAATACATTTGTTAGTCTTCACGGTGCTACAGTACTGCTTGTTATTTTTCACATGATCATTTAGCTTTAAATATTTAACCAAGAATTTCAGGCAGTGATGAATTTAATCTTTTCTGTCACCTTCAATTGAAACTAAGATGTTTTATTCTCCGAAGAGCAGGAAGAAAAATCCTAAGCTCACTCTTTGTAGGGTCAAGGGAACATAATGACACATATAATCAAAACAAAATCAAAATGAAAATGGAAATACATAGGAACATATGGCACTGGACACAGTACAATATGCAGCAGCATCATCGCCAATTTATACAAATGCTAGACTATATAGTGAACCAATGCTTTAATTTACTATGCTGACCTGTAACATTAGTATGTTTGAATACCATCACATCCTAGTAAAATTTTCAATATTACATGCTGAAACATCTAAGAACTATATCAAGCTACAAAAGAAATGTACCATAACAGAACGAAACAAACACTGAGATTTTGATACTGTGGCCTATTCCCCCCACTGCCAACTCACTTTCACCTCCTCACAGCAAATAGAAATGTTAAATCAAAATATCAGAACAAATCTTATTTTTGAATGCTACAAGTACACAAATTAAAAAACAAAACAAAACAAACTATAAATGTCTAGGGAGAAACCATCATTAACTGTGTCAGACACTGTGAATCTAAAATACCATTGGTACATTAGGGGTTTTCAGATAGAAACACTATGCATTTAGAATTGAAAGCAACAAATATGAGAATAAAATCTTGCCTAGACAGGGAAAAGACAGAGTGAAATCAAGTACTAAAATAAATCAGGGATTCCCCCTCCTGCTCCACAGATCCCACCTACATTACATTAAAACAACTGATTGTTTATAATTGCTTAAGAACTAATGAGTTGGTATCATGTGTATTTTATAGACATCATACTGTGTGTAGAAGAAGTACACACACAGAAGAATTAGAGAGAATTTCCCTACTTCGGTGTGCTTTTATTTACACTAGTAGTTACAATACTAACTTCAGCCTTATTCCCTGGGGCCTGGTTTGACTATGGCCAAGTCTACACTGGGAGATAACATTTTAAGATAGGTAAGTCCAGCTATAAGTATAGCATAGGTGGAATCAATATATCTAAAATCAAGTTTCACAGACACCCCTACAACAGGAGGTCAATGGGAGAAATGCTCCTGTTGATTTCCTGCACTCCTTGTGACTATCAGGAGTACTGGGGTGGACAGCGACACCATGACAGTTCAATTTAATGCAGCACCACTAGACATGCTAAATCGAACCCTGGAAGATTGACTGCCAGTGCATTGATCTTCCAGTAAGAATAGACATACCCTGGGTTTAAAGACATGATGTCAGCATGGGCTTACACTTTCAGAAGTCCAGTGGCATTAAGGGAAGATAAAATAGCTCAGAATTTGTTAGAGCTCTTGTCTTAATCTGACTCTTTGCATGTAATACATGCTGACATCACACAACTAAATTCTGGTCTAAACAAGGTCTTGGTATTTTGGTCAAGTCAAAACCAGAATGTGGTGGTGGGGATCTCACAAGACCTGCTGGACATCTGAGTGCTGTTAGGAACTTAAGCTGTGTAACAAAGGAGGACATGTTTTGAGAAGCATCTGCACTTCTATATGCTTACTCAAAATGAAACACACCGTAGACATGGGATCTCTGTAACCCCTCTGGTAAAAGCAGTAATAATTTCACAGAAAGCAACAACAGTAAAAGCTTTATTATCCAGCACCCCCAGAGAAAGGAGATGTTGGATAATAAAATGTGCCAGTTGGTAGAGCTGGAACAACCTCCAGCTGTGCAGTGGGCAGCTGGCTCCTCAGTAGCTGGGTATGCCAGTTAACTAAGTATGTTGGTTATCCGAATGTTGGATAACCAGGTTACTGTATAACTGAAAAATAAAGAGCCAAGGATTTTCAGAAGTGACTAGTGATTTTCGTTCTCAGTTTTCAGAACGGGCTAAGTATCCGTCCACCATCAGAGGTGCAGGCCCTTTCAAGCTTTGTTATATCAAGCACCCAAGTTATGAAATATAAACAGGCTTTTGAAAATATTGGGCAACTAACTTGCATGTATATTCAGTCTGGCACTTCCACAGAAATGAAACTTTAGAAAATGAGGGTCTAAAAAAAAAGAATCACTTGTAGTTTCCTCTGGGATGAAACATAATAACTGTGCAACATACTACAGTCCTAAACAAGGAGACAAAAGAAGAAAGAAGACAAAAGACGGTATACACATTAAATAGAAAGGAGGCAATTTTAATAGGCAATATATGCTTACCTCAGCTGAAATTTTGCTTGTGTAAGTTATGGTGATAACTTTGTTGCTTCTAACAGATAATGCCTCCAGCAGCACCATGTTCCTTACCACAAGGCTTTGTTTCACCACTTGTACAGAAAAGTGTGTCACTTCTGACTTGTCTGCACTAAAAAGGCTGCCATTTTAATTATACCCAGTAGGGTTAAGCAGCAAAAGCAGTTTGGAAACCAAATAAACTGTAATGCTGTTAAAAAAAATACAACCCACACCCCGAACATATATAGCTATACTGATACTACTTTACTGGTGCAAGCCAGACCTTAATGAGAACCAACACCACTCCGTGTGCTGGATGCCTTTAGACATAGAAACATTTACAAAGGAGTGACAATATCAGAACACCTGTTCTATTTTGTAATATTCTCAGACTTTTCACTCAGATATTCTGGGGCAAAGCATTTTGAAAGCTTCAAAATTTAGTGAAGATGGAAGTCACTGAACTCATGACCTCTGTGATTTGTCAGCTGCAGATATTCTGATAGCCATAGTGCTGGGCTACACTATGAAGTCAAATGAGCTTAACTGCCCTGTGAGAGGTAATTAAGCTCACCTAAACCCTGATACAATCGCTCCTAGTTTGAGGGAAGAATTTATCTATAAACCTAGCTAATGCCTCTCAGAAAAGGAGATTTATTGCAGTGATGGAAAAATTCCTTCCATCAATGTATTAAGTGTCTGCTCAATAATGCTGCAGTAGCAGCTGTGTACAGTGTACTCCAAAGGTACGTCTTCCAGAGTTCAATTGAGCATGTCTGGTAGGAATGCGCTAAATTGAACTCACAGGGCACCCCCTTTAGCACCAGTACCCATTTTCCTGGCGAGGACTAAGGCAAGTCAACAGGAGCATTTGTGGGGTGCACAGTTGGCCACATGCATCCACCAGTGCTGGCCCACCTTCCCAAACTGTCAGAACCACACTGCTTCCAGTAAGTGTGGAGGGCACATGCTCCAAGACCATCGCAGCCCCAGAGCAGCGCAAGCTTCCTAGCTTGCACTACTCTTGGGCTGTACCATTCCAGGTGGGGGAGAAGGGGATGGCCAATGCACTCATCATAAGTGGCTTGGCCCTTCCACAGGAAGAGGCAGTGGGGGTGGAGCAGGAGTGGGGAGAGGGAAGGGCTCGGTCAGCAAAGGGATGGGACATGGGTAAAACAAGGGTAGGAGGGAGAGGGATAAGGCAGTGGCATGTGGCCAGTGCCCCCGTGAAATCCCCATGAGTCACCGGTGCCATCAGTACAGAAGTAAGGGGGACATGGGTATGGTATTGCCATCCTTGCTTCTGCACTCCTGCTGCTGAGGTGCTGCCTTCAGATCCAGCCAACCCTGCGGCTGTCTGGGACTCCAGCTCTCAAGGCACAGCTTCCAACAGCAGCAGCAGCGCAGATATAAGGATGTTATGGTATTGTATTGCCTCCTTATTTCTGTATTGCTGTCTACAGAACTGGGACCTTATTAGCTGCTGCTCTCTGGGCTTGTCTACTCTTACAGGTAGATTGACAGTCCCAAGATCGATCTCCTGGGGTCAATTTAGCAGGTCTAGTAGGGACACACTAAATCAACCACTACTCACACTCCCATTGACCCATGTATTCCACAAGGTCACAAGAAGTAAGGGAAGTCTGCAGTGGGGATGTTGTGGCAAGCCGAACTAAGTTATGCTGACTCCAGTTTTGCTATTCACGTAGCTGGAGTTGCTTAACTTCTGACTTTGCCCCCTCGTGTAGACCTGCCCTCTGGGTGCCCCAGTGCTGAAAGCATCAGTACAGAAGTAAGGGGGATATAGGTACAGTATTGCCACCCTTGCTTCTGTACTGCTGCTGAGATGCTGCTTTCAGAGCCAGGCACCCAACCAACATCACAACCACCACTCTCCAGTTGCCCAACTCTGGAGGCAGTACAAAGTAAGGGTGACAATATTGTGACCCTCCTGAAATAACTTTGTGATCCCTCTACAACTCCCTCTTGGGTGAGGACCCTCGATTTGAGAAATGCTGGTCTCCTTTCTCCTGCACCTGTGAAATCTTACAGTATTGGGTAAAAACACACCAAAGGCCATATTGCACAGGAGGACACCAAATTTCACAGACCATGACATGTTTTGCATGGCTGTAAATTTAGTAGCATCCTATCTAGAGCAGTGGTGGGCAATTGCAAACCCCAGACACTGGGAGTCATGGGATGGCTGTGCTGTGGACGGTTAATGTCAGCACAATGTTTCACAGCCTGACAGTCACAAGCAGCAGGGTGCCCACTGCCATTCCATAGGAACATTATAAATTAAAAATTGATGAGCCAGCTTCTCTGCTAAAGTCAAGGTCCATTTGGCACAGAACAGTATAGGGAAGGGAGCCAGATGAGGCTTTCGAATTTTCTGCTCATGCCACACTTGGTTCCATAGTCAGAACGCCAGCTAGAGATAACCAATACACAGTTCAGCTGCAAGAGGAGGTAGCACAGAAACAAACTACGCAACTCTATACCTGCTAAGGAGTTTCTGCTCCTTTGTGCTATCAGGGTACTGAATTTTTCCCTTTCTGGTTCTGAAGACTATATCTCAGTTAGGGCACTACAGAGTGCTAGACAGGCCAGGAAAAATACAGAAAGATTTCTGGAATCACATCAGCATATAACTGCAGTAGAACAGAGAAAAACAAGACCCCCAATGCAGTGAATAATATGCATTTCCCCATACACACTTCTTTTATTACCTTTCTTCATAAGGTGCTGTAAACCTGAGTTAACCACGGTGTCCCTTTTTAATCTGAAGGGACATATCTATCATTGCTAGCAGACATGGTGTTGCCTATTTAACTACTGGGTGCTCCCCAAGCGACCTTTGAGGACAACTTGAAAATAAGACAAATAAGGTTTAACACAATTGCTCTTCCATGCTTTTAATGTAACAAAGATTGATGGTGTTATCTGCATATGAGATACCAACCTAGAAAAATTTATTAAGGTTTTACTGTTCCTTGAAGAACTAAAAACCTCAATTCATTTTGCCTCCTTTACAACCTATTGATTATTAAGAAATATTTTGAATATGAAGACTCAAAAATGACAATTGGTTCCCATGGCCATAACTTCACAGATAAAAATGGTTTATGAACACAAAGCAAAAGAGAAGCAGGCAATATATTTGCATAGTCTTTAAATTATAAATGAGAAAGATGAGAGACTGCCTGAAAAGGAAAATGTATGGCTTTCAGTTGTTCCATTCTCAGAGCATGTAGTGCAGACTAATACACAGCTCAACACAAATTCTTTTCCCATCAAAGTAATGCATTTTGAAAGAAACAAACACATTTTCTTATGACAAAATATACTAATTATTTTCATATATGTACATTCTGTCATGTGAAATTCAGAGTCCATGTCAACCAGCTTTGTTTTCAGATTTCCACTGATAAACAAAATATTAAAATTTAGGTTAAATGAATGATACTTTTTTTAAGAGTTTAATTTATTCAGTCCTGTCACTGCTTCAATGTAAAGTTAAGTTTTGGAGTTCTGCCTAGTATGTGAAGTCAAGCTGTTGTCCATCTGCCTCCTATAGCATATCATGACAAGCAGCAGCTTGGAAATAACATCAGAATGCAGAGTAGATAAAACTTCTCTAGTTGAACGCAGACTTAGGCTGGTCATTAAGGGGCAACAATAAATGCAAATACATTTCTGTACTAATTACTAGTTACACACACACACACACACACAGTCAGACAAATGCAAAGCATACACAATAAACTGCATGAAACTCTGTTGTGGGACTGAGTTTAAGACATGTGAACTCATTATTTAATCAACACAACTGTTATAAACTGGTGCATAGACACAACTGGTGCATAAACTCACCTAAGAGAAAATGAGTGTGTGAATGTGCCCAGGATTTTTTGCTAAATGTTATTTTGGGTGGTACAAATGTGTGGGAAGGCAGGACATAAACACATTGAGGGTATGTCTACTCCACAGATGCTACCACTCCACAATATCAGTCCCAAGTTGATTTACCTGGGCTCAGACACAGCACCACAGGTTTGTCTTTGCAGCAGACATGTATCCTGACCTTCTCCCAACCCCAGACTCACAGTTCTTCACCACCCTGTGCACACAAAAAATTCTCCCACTTGTAGAATTACAGAGAACAAAAGGCTATTATTTCAAAATCCATCATAATATTGTTTAAGTTGCGTTTTTTCTGACCAAGAAAATGTTAAAATGCCAGTTAAAAGGAAATATAGAACAGATTATACAACAAGATTAATATCTACTTGGCACTACAGAGAGCTAGTCTCAGCTCCCTGATTCTCTGCCTTGCTCTGTTCCAGACCTAGAATAGGTTACAGCAGCCCTGAGGCTACTTTAATTTACAACACCTTTCAAAGATCTTCCCAAGTGATTGTACCTCAGGTAGGAATAGATGGAGCCCAGTTTGCCTGGAAATGCTCTCAGCAGTCCTCTCCTGCATCCCTGACATGCTCCCTACAACGGGGATGTTTCAGGAAGGAGAATTCCAAGAAGCCAGATTTTATTAACATTGAGGAGGTATGGGCAGTTTTCTCTCCTGTGCTGCCTGGTCGCATAATGAGAGAAGAGCAAGTATGTGACTCTGGCCCTCAACCATATTCAAGAAACAATTCAACGTTAATAATTTTTTTATAATATCTTTTAAGTATCAGCCCATTGACATCTACAATTTAATGCTCTATAGCTCAGCTGGAATTGTTTTAAACTGCCGGCTTTTAATACAGATATACAGAAAATGCACAAGACAAAAACAAAACTTTACAAAAAGCAAAGCTAGAAAGGGTCAACCCAGAGCCTCTGAGAATCCATTATGCAATATGGAGAATGAAAAGAGCAACTTGTCAACACACCAAAGTCTCTAAACCAGGTAGTATGTTCCTCCCTACTGCCCTCAGGTATGCATGCAACTCATGTTACTTTTAACATAAAACACCAACGCTCCATCTACATTAGAAGCAGGCTTTGGCTTCCTCAACCATGGGATGCTATTCCAAGAAGGACTGCTAGGCAGAGATGGTGTTCACCTTTCAAGGATGGGAAAGACCGTATTTGGACACAGACTGGCTAACCTAGTGAGAAGGGCTTTCAACTAGGTTCGACGAGGGCAGGGGAGCAAAGCCCACAGGTAAGTGGAGAACATGAAAATCTGGAAGATGGGTCAGAAATGGGAGGCAGCATGGGCAACAATGTCAGAGTAAACAGAGGGTCAGAGCAAAACAGGGAGGCAAGACCAAATCAATATCTTAGATGACTATATACAAATGCAAGAAGTATGGGTAATGAGCAGGAAGAACTGGAAGTGCTAATAAATAAATACAACTATGACATCGTTGGCATCACGGAAACTTGGTGGGATAATATACATGATAGGAATGTTGGTATTGAAGGATACAGACTGCTTAAGAAGGATAGACAAGGAAGAAAAGGGGGAGATGTTGCCTTATATATTAAAAATGTATGTACTTGGACTGAGGTGGAGATGGATGTAGGAGATGGACATGTTGAGAGTCTGGGTTAGACTAAGAGGGGTAAAAAAACAAGGGTGATGTCCTGCTAGGAGTCTACTACAGGCCGCCTACCCAGGTGGAAGAGGTGGATGAGGCTTTTTTTTAAAACAACTAACAAAGGCATGCAGGGCCCCGGATTTGGTGGTGATGGGGGACTTCAACTATCCAGATATATGTTGGGAAACTAATACAGCAGGGCACAGACTATCCAATAAGTTCTAGGATTATATTGGAGACCATTTTTAGTCGAAAAGGTTGAAAAAGCTACCGGGGGAAAGCTGTTCTAGATTTGATTTTAACAAATAGGGAGGAATTGGTAGAGAATTTGAAAGTGGAAGGCAGCTTGGGTGAAAGTGATCATGAAATCACAGAGTTCACAATTCTAAGGAAGGGTAGAAGGGAAAACAGCAAAAGAGAGATAATGGATTTCAGGAGGGCAGATTTTGGTAAACTCAGAGAGCTGGTAGGTACGGTCCCACGGGAAGCAAAACGGAGGGGAAAAACAGCTGAGGAGAGCTGGCAGTTTTTCAAAGGGACATTATTAAGGGCCTAAAAGCAAGCTATCCCGTTGTGTAGGAAAGACAGAAAATATGGCAAAAGATTGCCTTAGCTTAACCAGGAGATCTTGCATGATCTCAAAATAAAAAAAGAATAGTATAAAAAATGGAAACAAGGACAAATTACAAAGGATGAATATAGGCAAACAACACAAGAATGTAGGAACAACATTAGAAGGGCTAAGGCACAAAATGAGCTCAAACTAGCCACCAGCATAAAGGGAAACAAGAAGGCTTTTTATAAATATATTAGAAACAAGAAGATGACCAGGGACAGGTTAGGGCCATTGCTCAGTGAGGAGGGAGAAACAGTAACAGGGAGCTTGGAAATTGCAGAGATGTTTAATGACTTCTTTGTTTCGGTCTTCGCTAAGAACTCTGATGAAGGAATGCCCAACATAGTGCATGCTAGTGGGAAGGGGGTAGGGTTAGAAGGTGAAATAAAAAAAGAACAAGTTCAAAATCACTTAGGAAAATTAGATGTCTGCAAGTCATCAGGGCCTGATGAAATGCACCCTAGAATACTCAAGGAGCCAATAGAGGATATTTGGAAAACCATGGGAGACAGGAGAGATTCCAGAAGACTGGAAAAGGACGAATATAGTGCCCAGCTAGAAAAAGGGGAATAAGAATAACCCAGGACATACAGGCCAGTCAAGTGAACTTCAGTGCCAGGAAAGATAATGGAGCAGGTAATTAAAGAAATCATCTGCAAGCACTTGGAAGGTGGTAAGGTGATAGGGAACAGCCAGCATGGATTTGTAAAGAGCAAATTATGTCAAACTAATCTGTTAGCTTTCTTTGATAGGATAACGAGCCTTGAGGATGGGGAAGAAGCGGTAGGTGTGGTATACCTAGACTTTAGTAAAGCATTTGATATGGTCTTGCATGATATTCTTATAAAAAAACCAGGCAAATACAATTTAGATGAGGCTACTATAAGGTGGGTGCAAAACTGGCTGGATAACCGTACCCAGAGAGTAGTTCTTAATGGTTCTCAACCCTGCTGGAAAAGTATAACAAGTGGGGTTCCACAGAGGTCTGTGTTAGGACCGGTTCTGTTCAATATCTTCATCAATGATTTAGACATTGGCATAGAAAGTACGCTTATTAAGTTTGCAGATGATGATAAGCTGGGAGGGGTTGCAACTGCTTTAGAGGATAGGGTCATAATTCAAAATAATCTGGACAAATTGGAGAAATGGTCTGAGGTAAACAGGATGAAGTTTAATAAGGACAAATGCAAAGTCTCCACTTGGGAAGGAACAATCAGTTTCACACATACAGAATGGGGAGAGACTGTCTAGGAATGACTATAGCAGAAAGGGATCTACGGATTATAGCGGACCACAAGCTTAATATGAGTCGACAGTGTGATGCAGTTACAAAAAAAGCAAACATGATTCCGGGATTCATTAACAAGTGTGTTGTGAACAAGACATGAGAAGTCATTCTTCCGCTCTACTCTGCACTGGTTAGGCCTCAGCTGGAGTATTGTGTCCAGTTCTGGGCATCGCAGTTCAAGAAAGATGTGGAGAAATTAGAGGGTCCAGAAAAGAGAGACAAGAATGATTAAAGGTCTAGAGAATGTGACCTATGAAGAAAGGCTGAAAGAATTGGCTTGTTTAGTTTGGAAAAGAGAAGACTGAGGGGAGACATGATAGTGGTTTTCAGGTATCTAAAAGGATGTCATAAGGAGGAGGGAGAAAACTTGTTCTTCTGGGCCTCTGAGGATAGAACAAGAGGCAATGGGCTTAAACTGCAGCAAGGGAGGTTTAGGTTTCGGTTGGACATTTGGAAAAAGTTCCTAACTGTCTGGGTGGTCACACAGTGGAATAAACTGCCAAGGGAGGTTGTGGAATCTCCATCACTGGAGATATTTAAGAACAGGTTAGACAGATGTCTATCAGGGATGGTTTAGACAGTACTTGGTCCTGCCATTGGGGCAGGGGGCTGGACCCGATGGCCTCTCAAGGTCCTTTCCAGTCCTAGTACTCTATGATTCTATGATAGATGGGACACAGTCACCAAGTTACTGTTATGTAGAAATGCTGAACATGTAAAACTCCACATGAAGTCAATAGCAGCTGTGGCTGTGCAAAACCTCTGAAAATCAAGTCCTAAGGGCCTTAATCTAAGTCTTCAAAGCAGAGTCTCAAACTCATGGCCCTTGGGCCATCTATGGCCCAAACAGTTCCAGAAATAGCTGCTGGTATGCGTGTCCCTATGGCCCTGGCAGGAAGGGTCCATATCCTTCCTCTAAGCCCATCTCCACACTCCTTCTTCCAGTCCCTGCTCTACCCTGCCACCACTGCACTCCTTCCCACAAAGGATGAAGCCGTAGAGATTACTGGGGGAGGAGTTCCTGGCAGAGCACAGCAGCAGGAGCTGGGCCCTTTGCGTTTACCCTGGAAGTGGGAGCAGAGGACAAGCAGAGCAATACTGCTGCTCTCTCCAAGGCCAGCCCAGTTGCTCCACTTCACCACAGCAGCAGAAAGCAGAGCATCCCAGGCCTAGAGAAGTGACCGCTCACCTGGATGATGGCAGCAAAGCAGAGCAGGCTGCTGCATCACTCTGGTCCTGCTGCAGGGGTGACTGTGGGTAGCCTGGCCCCTGCTACTGGCCTCAGTCTGCTAACCTGAGTACCATTCAGAAAAGGGCTAGGGTGGCCACCTGACCCATCCTATGCATAGGCTGTATCTGCACACATCTCCCCCAGGCCACAGGGACCTGCCAGCAGCAGCGCAGAGCAAGCAACCAGAAGCTGCTCTAGCCCTGATGTGCTGTGTGGGGTGGTGGGCCTTGGTGGTGTTTTAAATTGCCCGGGGTGGCAGGCAGAGCCAGGGGTTGGATGGGCAGGCCTGCCAACAGAGGGGAGCAAAACGATAATTGCACAGGAGCCTGGTGGATTCAACGGGGCCCATGACTGTTGCCCCAGGCTGCTTGTCTCAGGGTCTCTGTGCAGTCTGATTGGCCCAGCTGGAGGTCAGGGTACATGCTTCCGTGGAGGCTGTGTGGGAGAAACCAAAGGGCTGAGTCAGTGGAAGCTGCAGGGGGGAAACCAGTTATGCTGTACCTGCTTTGGGGGGTGTGCCACCCACTTAGTGCACCTGTTCTGTAGCCTTGAACCCTGTGTAGTCATAGACAGTACATTTGTGCAGAGTACTGCTCTGCCGTTCTGATTTAGTAGCATTTCATGCCTATTCTACACAAATACAGTAAACGCTTTCATATCCATCAGCCCTGGGATGGGGAGGTTGATGGATATTCAAATATTCTGAATTAGAGAGAGTTATACCTAGCAATGCATAACACAAAGAAAAATGAGATTAGATCTTAAGAAGCAAAAATGTATGCAGAGTACTTTATTTACCAACAACGGTAGCATGCTACACAGTAAACTTATACTGTATTCACTGTGTTTATTTGTCCTTACTTTCACTATACTGTATTTATGGAAAACATAACTAAAATTTACTTATGGTTAAAATGCTGATTATTTGAGAGTTCTGGATAAGAGAATGTTGGATGTGAAAGAGTTTACTGCACAAGTGACTAGAGAAGGTACAATGGCAGTGGTGAATCAGACTCGGAGTATTTGAACATGCCCAATATTCAAATCGCAGTCACTTCATGGTAAGAATATCTGTGCTCTACAGAATTATAATGTATTAATTAAGTGAGAATAGGATTTAAATTCCCTGCTGTAGGAGTCTTTGAAAAAACTCCCCAATTTAACTGCACTGCAATATTTCTGAGGGGGATCATATCAAAGAGCGAGTAACCTTTTCTAATCTGACACATGGGAAGCTCTGAATTAAATAATTGGTATCTCTCTTTAGCTTTGTGCATAGTAGAAGCAGAGGCACTTGAGGTTGACATCTAATATACGTGAGCTTCAAACACAGCCAAGCAGAAATCTTTAAATGCCATGGGTTATTAGTTTGAAATGGTTTACAATAGACAAAAAGACCTACCTCAGGGTAAGGGTCAACTGTTGCTCCTTTGACTTCACCAAGTCTCCTACTTTAAAAGTAGTCAAGCCCAGAAAGTTTCGCTACAAAACACAGTGGAAGAGAGAGAAAGAAAGACACCATCATTAATTTCTGAAGCTTTAATCGTTTCATTTTCAGGCCCGTGCTTGCAAATCTGTCTTTAGTAGCTAGAGAGAAATTTTAAATTGGAACCCACTGGCTTGATGTATTATCCTGTAGAATGCCTTCATACATCAGTGACACCATTATCAATAATTTGTTAAGCTCAGTTTTTAGAGAAAGGAACCCATCTTTTTCATTAAAAACAATCACACTGAATCCGACAAATAGCAGGCTGTAAAATGTACACCCACAGGAAAAGTTTCATTTAGTTTGAAGCTTCCTTCCTATTCAAGTGATTTCTGTATCACAACAAATGTTAAGTCTTCAGTGCTTTACCAATGTTCTTCTCGTTTCTTCCTTTGGCATTACCATCTTTGCACTTGCGATATTAACTTATTTGCTTGATGGAGTTACTTTTAAGTTGGGCTCAAAAACAGGTATTAATAGAAATGCTGCATTTTCTGAGTTTATAGCCAAGTTTGTAAGCTTGTTTCCATGGGTATTTCCAACCTTGGATGGACCAGTTTTATTCCAGAACAAAAAAAAGAGAACTCTAGCTACATTTTCTAAATTTCAGTTGACCTGCTACGCTATATCGTCTTTCTCCCAATGCAATCCTTCTGCAGGCTCAAGGAAATTATGCAAACAGCAAGCTCAAACATTTTTTCTTTTCCTCAAGACAACTTTTTACCCTCTCTCAATACCCCTGGATGCTCAGCATTTAAAAATTCACTTTACCTGTACTAGTTGTACAACAGAGTTCTTCTTATCCCAGAGACAATGAGCATGTAAAGAAAATAACTTGAAATCTTGTGCCATAAAGGTTTTGTGGAAAATATACACCAGCTTAATATAAGTTAGTGTAAATAAATTACAGAAATTTTACTTTTCACATCAGTTACGCAAATAACCAACAAAGATGCATAATTTTTGTGTAATACTAATTTTATTCTTTATTTCTTTTGCACAGTTAATGAAACAGAAAGGTCTAACAGCAAATGTTCTTTCAGAGGGGAAGATCCAGGTGTAGGTCTTGAACTTGGTTAGTTGGCTCTCAGAGTCAGCATAGGCTGCAGGGAAGTAGCACAATCAGCATTTGGGAAAGGGAGAGCAACGCATTTCAGTTGCTTTGCTCAGGAGCAGTACGAGATCATCTGGTGAGAGTTGTATCCTGCCTTCCTTTGGCAAGGCTTGCCTGAATCACAGTGTTTGGACTTTCAAATACGGGCTCTAAAATTGAGTGCTCCGGTGAGCTTTTAGGCAAATGAAATGCATAGCTGGGAACCTAAGTGCCAATTTAAATGTCCAAACGTAGATCCGTATAATTGGCATCCAGTTTTAAAAGCTGGATCCTCAGTATAGCCAAGCTCAAACTCCCCTAGACTACATCTACACGAAGCAAAGTGAGTCGACCACAGATACACAATTCTAGCTGCAGCAACTGAGCACCTAAAATAGACATTCCTGTGCTCATCTAACTTGGGTGTCCATACTGGGAAAGGTCAAAGGGACAGTTTCTCTCATTGACCTCCCTTACTCCGAGCATCTCACGAGGAATACAGGGGTCAGCTGCAACCCCTGAGAGGTCCATTTCACACATCCATACTAGACGTGCAAAATCAAACCCCGGAAGATAGACCCTGAGAGGGGTCAATCTTCTGGGGTAGTGCAGACGTAGCCCTACAGAAATCATGTTGATGTCCATGTAATGATTCAATTTCCAGCCCTGGCTGCACAGCTAGGCAGGAACGAAGGGAGAAGTATAGAACAGGCAAATGGAGAGGAAGAGAAAGGCTGCCATAGAAGCAAACTGAAGAGAGAGATGGACCAAAAGGAGAAAATAACAAAGAAGTAGAATGGAGACATGGGATAAGGCACAGAGTCAGAGTGGGTAAATAGCATCATTATGTAATTAAAGACTGTGCTCTGCCTTCACTGTTTTTACCTCCATGAAGTACACTCTACCTCCCACAATGCCATGCTTCAGTTAGGATTTTACTGTAAGTTAGGTGAAATATTTGCTATCCCACTGTAAAAACACACCTGTCTGCACAGAAGACATAGCTTTCATTATCACGTGTACACACAAGGTAGAACAATTCAGATTTCTCTTTCAACCTTAATTCTGGCATTTCCTGTCTTCTGAGTGTTTGAGCTAGCAATCTTAAAGTTCCTTTACATTTTCAATATGCAATTTAGATGGTAAACTTTGTTCTTGTATGTGCCAGTTACAACAGTGTTTTATCTCCTTTGGGGCCTCTCGATGCTATTGTAATAGAAATTAATAGCAATACCTCCTTGTATTAATTGAAGGGGTGGGGAATAAACATTTTGCCCATTTGTGGTGATCCTTCACAAACCACAGCCCTACAACTACGAAGTCTCAGAATTAGCCTTGGTTCTCAAAGCTCATAGAGCACTGTTTTGTACAATGTAATTGTCCAGATTTCAAAATGTTTTTTTTTCTGGTTCATATTCTTAAATTCATTTAAAATTGAGATAAAAATGCTGGATGGCCCAGCAATCCAATGGAAATGGGCTACCCTGCCTTGCAATGGGCTTAGAATTTGAATGAGTGCCTTGTGGCTAGCTATGGCAACGACTGAGGGTTAGATCAGCATAGCTACATCATGCAGGAATGTGGATTTTTCCAAAATGTAGCAATGTTGACCAAGCCTTGGACTCCATTTCCTGTGCTGATATAGATGTGTCAGCTTTACTCTGGGCCTTGAATTGCCATGCCAATTTTACAAACCAATCCAACTTTGCATGTGCGGTTTAGAGAAGTCTGAAAACTGAGCTTTAAACAATCTGAATTCCAGAGTAACTAGAATGGCCCTTTATAATTCTCCTGGTTCTTGTGGGACATTTCTGAACGAATTATAAAAGATCTGTGCTGAATAGTTTGATTAATAATCTTAATCACTTACCTTACCAAAGAAATAAGGAAGAAAGGAAAAAAACAAAACAAAACAAAACAAAACAAAACTTGTTTGCAGTGGTCCCAAGAATGTCTGAAATACAGATTGCTCACTAGGATTTAACTCTGCTGCCATACTGCATTTTGCAAATGCATCCTGTTGGAAGTATGCCAGGGATAAGCCCTGGCAGTTGAAGAAGGAGAATCAGCATCTCAGGATAAAAATAAACTTAAAATCTTTCTGGTCCATAGTCTGCTGTCTGTCCCAGCTCTTGTTTTGCCATTAGTCAAAAACAGGCATGTTTTATATACTTTTTGCCTCTAGGTCATAAGAGTGGAAAGCAGCCAAAGCAGGCACTGCTGCTGCACTCAGGGGAAGGAAGTAAAAGGGGGTTCAGCCACAGCCACCCCTCCCTCCAGCACTCCACTGGACCCAGAACTGAACAGAGGGTATGGCTGCCAGTATGTGACTACTGGCACTCAAGCACTTACTCTCTTCCCAGCCATGTGGCTATTGGCACTGAGAGGAGCTTGCCAGACATGCCAGCAGGAAGGTACAGAAGCAGCTAAGGGTGGAATCTCTGGGGAACTTTCAATTATTTTAAGTAGACATTCTTAATCTTGTGCTGATCTGCTGTTTGCTCCAATCCTCTCCCTTCCTCACTGTCTCTTCACCTCAGCATTATTCCTTACCTGCTCCATTTAGTCTCCTTTTCTCATGCCTTTTTCCCTCCATTCCCTTTCCCTTGATTGTTTTTTCTGTTTGACTTATTCACATCCTGAATAAACTCAAACTCTCAAAAATAACATGCAACTAAAATGGCATTTGCTGAAGTCACACAATTCACTCTGGCTACATCTACACTAGAAGCATCCGTTGACAGTAACATCAGTTGACAGAGTTGTGTTGTCAAAACCTTTGTCAACAGAGTGCATCTACACCTATAAGTGGCTTGGCAAAGTGATTGGATCTGTTGACAGAAAGCGTCCACACAGCCATGCCTCTCTGTCAACAGATGGGGACCCGGAAGCCCACAGTCAGGTGTTGCATGGCCGGCATGAACAACCATCCCTGCCCTGTGATGCATCTGCTCTGTATGGCATGCCCTGCTGTGTGGGAATGCAGCAACCCTCCCCGGAACGCCCACCCACTGGGCTGGTGGGTATCTAACAGCTGGGAGCGGTCTCAGCATAGGTGGCAAGGTGGAAGGGCACACAGCAGCCCTTCCTCCCCGTCTTATGTGGGGCCTGAGTTGCTGTTCACTGGTGAGAGAGTGCTGCCCCTGCAGCCGACCTACACCCACCCATAGTGTGGCCTCCTGCCCACCCGCCCTCTCTCAGCCCGGGTGTGTGCCCATGCAGTACTCATCTGGTTCCCCAAAGAGGTCTTGGGACACCCTGGAGGTCCTTCTGCTAGATGAGCCAGAGTCCAGTACGATGACGTGGCCCCTTGGTCAAGGTGTCTGAGTCCCCCTGCACGTGGGCACCTGCTGTGAGTCCAGGTCCAGCTCTAGCTTGATTGGGGATACAGGGTCCACTTTGTGAGTGTCAAGCATTCCCTCACAGGGGGAGCCATCATTGTCCCCCAGGAGACGGTGGAGCTCCTCATAGAAGGGGCACAAGGCTGTGGCTGCCCCCGACCACCGCCTTGCATCCCAGGTCTTCCTATATCCCCGGTGGAGCTCTTTAACCTTTGCTCGCACTTGTTCCAAAGTGAGGGCAGGGGCCACATTCCATCAGGGTTTTGACAAGGTGGGTGTAGCCCGAGGCATTGTGCCGCCTGGCTGCAGTGTCAAGCAGCATGGCCTCGTCGCCCCACAGGGCTAGCAGGTCTTTTATTTCTGCCCCAAAGCAGGAGGGTCCACTTCTTCTTGGCCCAGGTGGGCACTGCAGCCCTTTGGGGAGGGTCTCTGGAGGGTCCAGGGTGGTCTCTGGGTGTCTGGACTATCGCTCCAGCTGCTGGGGTTTGGCTATGGACAGTATGGAGGCTGGGCTACTTCTATGCTGCCTGCTTCCTGGAATGGGGCTTCTTGGGTTCCTGTGCTTTTAAGGGCGGCTGGAGGACCAGACCATAGAGCCCTGGTTGTTGTGGACAGAGCACCTCCTGGCCCCAGCTGGCCGACACTATGGAGGACCCTCTCTGTCAACAGATGCATCTACATTGCACTTCAGTTGCCAGAACTCTGTCAATGGAGTATTATTCCTTAAATTTTAGAGGGATAATAATGTTGAGACAAATGCAGAGTTCTGTCAAGACTCTTGACAGAACGCTTTGTGTGCATAGATGCTTCCTGAGTTATGTCGACAGAAGGCTCCTTCTGCTGACAAAACTCTCTAGTGCAGACACAGCCTCTGTGTGTTATGCCCCCCTCTTCACCCACACCCTATCTGCCTCATCTATATAGAGTGCAAGCTCTTTGGGGTAGGAGCCATCTACTGCGGTGGGTTTGTACAAAGTCTAGCAAAACAGGCCTCTATTTTGGTTGCCTCTTAGGCACTACTGTAATAAAACACAATTACTTTATTCTAGATGTAAGAAAGTTCACATGAGGAAAGGTTCGTTTCCTGCTCTATTCCAACACTGAACAGAGCAAGGAACAAACAAGACCCAGCATAATTTGCTCACATGGATTTATTTATACATTGTCACCACAGATGAACCTGGTATTGAACAAGTCACAATCTGCACTGCTTGCAAGGTTTTTCAACTTAAGGATTTGTTTTAGTGATAATTCCCCATTCCAACTTCTATGTTTCCCTTTCCCCAACCACAGAGAAGAGTATCTATTGCCTGTGCATGCTGCCAGCACGTAAGAGTGATTCTGGATACTTTAGAATGCAGTCTGGGAAATCTATGACTGTTATCATTAAACTTTAACAGGGAAGACTGTGGAAACACAATTTTATCTGGCATGCATAGAGCTAGCCATAAAGCAGGAGGAACGCTGTTCCTCCCCCCACAAAAGTGGGCCAGTGCCACAATGAGATTGCATTGTTTTCAATATCATTGTTTGTTCAAAAACAAATACAATTATTATGGCTATGCTAACTGACCTTCCATTTTATTCCCGAAACCCAAAGACCATGCTGGGCAAGGGAGTGTGAACTCAAGCTCTGTATCTAACCCAGATTGCTTGCAAGGCACTAGCAGTGACTTCAGAAAACAGGTATCAGTATAACAATCTTCCTCAAGGAAAACTCCTGAAGTTTAGAGTCAAAGATAAATGCACTCGGCTCCATCTGTCTCAGACACTATGTCTACACTAGAAGCACCTGTCTACAGAAGTTACTGTCGGGGATGTTCCAACAAAACTTCTGTCAATAGATGGCATCCACGCATAAAAGTGGATCAATCTTTTGACCTGCTCTGTTGATAAAAGGGGCCCCCGGGAGCATCTAAACAGTGTTTTGGTTTTTTTTTGACACTTTCTGTTGACAAAACACATTTTTTGTGTAGATGCTCTGTGAGTTTTTTTGACAAAACTCTCTAGTGTAGACGTAACCTGAATGTATTACTCCTGTCCTCTGTTAATCTATGTACATGCTAATGCAAAGTAAGTTTATCAGCTCCCTATTTCACAGAAATTACTTACCCCAACATCTGTTCTTGGCTCCTTGTGTTCAGACAGGACACGGGTGCGGACCTGGGGAAAACAAATCAGATGTGGGTTAGGAATTACTTGAAAGGGGAATAACAGAGACTTGCTTATTGATTTCCTTCCATTGCTTTCTATGGTTTTGGGGCTAGTTCCAATCCACTGAATTTCTAAGCACTATTTTCTATTAATAATTTACCACTTCAACTTTTTTGGCATCCTGCCTCAGTCCTATTTCTGAGAAACCCATTTATCATTTTGAAACTTCCTGATTCTCTGCAGGAGAGAGGTTTCTGCTCAACTGCTCCTTTCACAACTTCAGACCTTTAGTACAATGATGGTTATAAAACACTTTACAGCCTCTTTACCTAGAGTCATTCTCAGAAGCCAACAGTCTTCTAGCAGCAGAATGACTTATGGACATAAAAGAGTGAATTATATTGCAGACTCCCCTTCAAAAGTCCACTTTCTCATGTATACATGTTATAACACTTTGCCTGTGAATGCATCCTTGCAGTGTTCCATACCCTAACATGCAGTGGTTTAAACAAGGGTGTTTTGTAAACCAGTTTAGTTAAACCAGTGCAAGTGTGTGTGTAAATTCTCTTACTGCAGTTTAAACAGAATTTATTTGCTGTTCTTCTGGGAGTAGATACTGAAATAGATACTGAGCCAGAGAGGAAGAGAAAATGACTTTGCAGGCCAGTGTTTAAGGCACCTCATCAACAGGTGAGAGACCCAGGCTTAAGTTCCCTCCCCCAATCAATATTTCATTATTCACAGTTGAACAACTACAACAGGCGAAACCGAGGGAGTCACACATCATAATATCCCATAGTTCAATAGTTACAGCAAATCCCCTAAGAAGTGAGAGATCCCTGTTCAAATCTCCTTCTCCTCCCCGCTCCTCCTCCTCAGCACAGAAGAGGGAATGGTTAGTGCACCAGCCATTGGGCTCCACTACCACTTTCTTCTACTGAGAGATTCTAAATAGGACTGATCTGGTGGCCTGACACCTGCTGAATCAGGTAACATGGGAAGTTGAATATTTATCTTCCCCCCAGTTTGTGAACTGCTCTGGAACTTAGGCAAAAGGTAAACATCCAGATGCCTAGAAGAAGACAACATAGCAGAGAAGCAGAAACTCAGGTGCAGAAATTTGACCACAGAAAATTAAGCACCAAGTGAGTTTAAGTGTCAAGAGAGTTCAAGTATATCCCTCAAAAATGGGCTTTAGGTGCCTGACTCTGGGGTATAGGTGCCTTAATATCTTTGTGGATCAAAGTCACATAGACAGGGGATAGTCTGATACCCTGAATCTGTCTCTTCCCCACAACCCTTTGAGGTCATCTGTGTTTCTTAGAATTCATGGAAGGCACAGTCTCTACACTCATTTTAAGACTAGGACTTCTAGTCGTCTGTGATCCCTTTAGAAGATACATCATCCTTATGTGCATGATTATGCTTCATTTTCCCAGCAAAGACCATGGAAAATTTGGCCTAATATTAATTTTAATAACCTGTTTTCCAAATACTGATAATTGTTTGCAGGTATTTTTAGACTGTATATAATTTTTTTATGTGTAACCTTAAAATAAAAACAAACTCAGTAATGGCTTTCTAAACAATTTTTATATTGGTATTTGTCATAAAAAAGCCCAGTTACTCTTTTCAAGTCCCCTTCATCCCCTAATTTATCTGTTAATTTAAAGATGTGATTTAAGGAGGTCTTTCCTTTAAAAGGTGCCGTTTGGAGTGAGGAAACATTTCCCTCCTCAGGCAATTGCTGTATTAGATTTTCACAGGAAGAATAATTCTTTCATAAAAGCCTGGAGACAGGAAAGAAAATGTTACATTTCACCCACTGGAGTACCAATCATCTGATCCACATTAAGAATTTATGGGAATACTCATTTGGATATTATTAGATATCTCCATGTACTCCTCCAGTTATATATTGGCAGTTCAGAGGAATGTTGCTTTTATGCAGACAACTTATTCCTATTTTTCATGTAAAAAGTTAATATATAAAATTTAGAGTAGTTATAAATTCTGCATATTTTACAAGTGAAAATAAATCAATGTCACTTTCTCTTAAGGCATGTTTCACTTAAGATGCTTGGACAAAACTATAACATGTTTCTTAAAAAGAAAAAAAAAGTAGCTTTGACAGGCGATGAAGTGGTTACAGTTAGTACAGGTTGAACCTCTCTAATCTGACCCTCTCTGGTCCAGAAAGATCCATGGGCTGGTATGACTTTAGTTAACTGGATGGGCTAAGTTCCCTGTGATCTCCTAAAATTAGTTTACAGCCACCCATCCTGGCTTTCAGTGTTCTGTGCTTCTATCTTGATCGAATTTACACCTAAACTTCTTCCAGGAGCCAAGTAAGCAGTGGAAGTGTTGGTAATCCTGCTAGAAAATGTCAACCACCCATTGTTCAGCAAATTCTTTGCTGTGGAACAAGCCAGGTCCTGAGGGTGCCAGACTACAGAGGTTCAACCTGTATACATTTTCAACAAAATAAATCGGTGAACTCTGATAACTAAAAAGCAACACCCTGCCCAGAGTCATGGTGATGTAATCCACTGTTCTTATCCAAATTATTATGAATAATTTGTTTGCTCATGTTACTTAAAGAAGTTAAGAATGACTGCACAAATTATCCCTCCTTCACTGATTTCTATAGAGTTGTGTTCATATCCAGACTCCTTTTCAGCAAAACTTTCAAGTCATGTTTAATTTTAAGCACATGTGTAAGTCCTGTTAAAACTGAAGTCCAACTTATTTGCTGAATTGAAGTCCTTGGGCACCAATGAACAATATAATTAGATGGTGAACTCTGCAGAGTACTAGAGTCCTCTACTCACACAAAATTCAGTACAAGAGCAGAAGTCTCATATTTCACGCAAGGTACGCCAAACATCGTGACTGTGTCAACATTTGGCCAAAATTTTGAAATGGCCATGCTAATGGCCAAATCGGAGAACACTAATGAGGTGCTGAAATGAATATTCAGTGCCTCATTAGCATGCTGCTGGCCGCGGCACTTCCAAAGTCCCGCTTTTCGCTCACACGTGACTCGTCTTTTTGAAAGGACCCTGCAAATTTTGAAATCTTCTTATTCCTATCAGATGATAAGGGGATTTCGACGTTTGCAGGGTCCTTTCAAAAAGGACCCCCCCCGCCACAGACGAGCTGTGCGTGAGCAAAACGCGGCACTTTCGAAGTTCTGTGACCGGCACCATGCTAATGAGGCACTGAATATTCATTTCAGCGTCTCATTAGTATTCTCTGATTTGGCCATTAGCATGGCCATTTCGAAGTTTTCCACTAGTGTAGGCATAGATCGTAAGACTGCTCCTGTACTCTAGTGCATATAGTTCCAATTTAGTGAAGCACTTAAGCACTGTCGTGGAGAGAGGAGCCTTCCTGAATCAGGACCTGTGCAAGGCAGAGATACAGTAAACACATAAAACCAAAAACCTACAGTGCAGAATTCTGCGTTATGAAAATTTTGTGTAAGCAGAAATATTGAAAAAACACCCTAAGCAAAAAAACACCCTAAATAAATTCTGAGGGATTGTTAAAAAAAAATATTCACAAACCTTGTCACTTTGTTATGTTTTGATACAGACACATTCACACAACTTTCTGATCATTTTAGGTTGCATATTTATGCAATATTTTGTTAGGTTTATTGCCAGAGAAAGAGCTGTCTTTTGTGTAAATAACAATGAACAAGATTACACATAAATAAAGGTATTTATGCTGGTCAACATTTTTATCTACATTGTTCTTTGATGAAAAGTAGTTTTCAACTGAGTGACTCTTGCTACCTAAATCACTTGTTTTTTGTGGAAAATATTAAGGGGTGGGGTTTTTTGTGTTATTTATTTATTTATTTTTGGTTAAAAACTAGAACCCAAAAACTGAAATATTTTGATTCAGATAGTCCATAGTACACCATGGGGGGTTGCCTAGTCATTGTCCTGTCTGGACTTCCCATCTGGTTATTATCTCCCCTGAGACTTCCACGATGCACTTCCTCCCGTCTTCGAGAGGAAAAATCATGATGCATCACAGAGGCCACGTTTACACCACAAAAAATATTTGGCTGGAGTCAAATTTCTAGTGTGGCCTCACTGCAGGAGGTCAATGGGAGAAACTCTGCCATTGACTTCCCTTACTCCTCACAAATGCAGTGAATAGTGCAGTCAACATTCAATTTAGTGCGCCCCTACTAGACATACTAAATCGAACCCAGAAGAGCATTGATCTTCATGTAGGTATAACTGTGCACAGAGACACAGCCCAACTTGTCAGACCAACCTACAGAGGAAAATGGGAGCATGAGGCATTAATTACAACTTGGATGAGACAATGTAAAGGCATTTTGCAGTTTATTTATTCTGATTTTGGTCAAAATATTGTGTTTTTGATTGTTTTTCAAAAAGTCAAAACATTCCAATAAAAACAGGACCCATTTTTCAACCTGCTTTTTCATTTATGACTGGAACAACTCATACTCTTTTTATGAAGTTTTGGACAAGAGTAAATAAAAACAATATCATTACCAAATTAAAATTCACAGAGAATAGTAAATAGTCAAAAATAGTCAAAACAAAAGAGAAATTTGCAAACAAACCACAGGCTGAAATAGATGTACATGAAGTGCTCTGAAAATTATAAATAACCAATGCAATTGTTAAAGTCAAACATTGTAGACCAGATGCAAAAAAGAAGAAAGAGTGATTTAATTGGATAAACTGCTCACTATGAATACTTCATCTAGCTCTAGACTTAAGAAATGATGAAAAAGGAAACAGAAAAATTTAAAAAAAATTTTTTTGAAAAGATAATCATCTCACAGAACATTTCATAAGTAAACAAACTATGCCTATTTTATGAAATCTCATTAAAAACAGGAAACTAACCTTTGCAAGGGGGTCATTAGGGCAATTCAAAAATATTTTCTACAACTAATTTTAATCTCAAATACACGTTACACCATCAAAGGATGTTTTTTCTCGTAATTTGCTCTATGGTTTTAAGAATAAAAATCTGACCCATGAAGGAGTTTCAAGCCCATAACAGGAATTTCTGAGAGGGAGTGGGGTTTTTTGTAAATGTGGAGCACCCCTGCCCCTCCCAGCAGGTCCTACCACTCTGCCACAGCTCTCCAGCTGACCCTGCCCTCCACGCTTCCCCACCTCCCAAGCCAGTCTGGCCTCCCCCTTTCCCTCAACATCCATGATGCAGACGGCCATGACCATGCACATAGGGGCCTCTGCTGCTCTCCCAGCTCCTTCCTGCCCTGTGCTCCAGGTTCCTGGATGCCATGCCTCCAGGCTCTCCTAGCTGCCTCCAGCCTCATGCATGCACCAAGGCTCTCCTGATAGCAGGAGAGCATTGCTCCCTCTGATATTTCTCATGCTTGAATGGGCTGAATTTTCTTTGGGGCAGGTTAAAATTTCTTACTTGCAACACCAATACCGAGGAAGTGTGTGGATGCGTACCACCAGTACAAACAAAAAAGCCCTCAATATAAATATAGTAAATATTGTAAACAGTCCACAGGTGTGGAAGAAAATATATTAAAATAAGGCATAATTAACGAGGAACAATGCTTGTGATGTTTAATACAAAATCAAATAAAAAGAAAATGCACTATTCTTGAAATACTTGTTTTAACATTCTTTTTAACAACTCAAGCTAGTGAACACCCCAAAATGCATATTATCCACAAACAGCTCAGCTTTCAGATGCTAAACAAATCTACAAGTCCAATAGAAATACTCCCAAAATTATGAGATGGAGCATAGGAAGCTCAGGGCAGTGGGTTGGGGATGTGGGGGTGCCGGGATCAGGGCTAGGGCACGTGAGGTGCACAGGGTACAGGACTGGAGTGTGTGGGGGGTATAGAAGTGAAGGTAGGATGCTAGGGACATGGAGACACAGCAGTCAGGGCAGGGGGTTGCAATGTGTGGAGGTGCAGAAGTTAGGCTAGGGTGCTGGGGATGTCAGGAGTAAGGGTCAGGGCACATGAGGGGCCTGGAGCAAGGCATCAGGGTTCATGAGAGGCTCAGGACAATGTGTTGGGGTTGCGGGGCTGGGAGTGGGGTTAGGAAACACTGTGTGGTGGGACTGGGAGATGACACTGGGGCTGGGTTATCTTACCTGGCTGCTGATTTTACATCAGGGCGGTCCTTTGAAAGAATTTATTTGGAAAAAACTGTTTGAAGATCCAAGCATTCAAGGCTAAAGCTGAATACTCAGATTGTGCACCTAAATATCTATGAAAGGATTTTTAGAGATGTGATTTTAGAAGCTTCAGCCACAAAGTAATGAAATATTTCAAGCTTAAACAAAGGTCCTGTTGACATCAAACACAACCGTTTTTGTCGGTAAATTCACAGTTGGCACATGCCTGCTAACACAGTGTCTCACAGGTTCTATATTATGCTAATAGGTCTAACAAGCTGGAAGACTTTTCATTTATGTGATGGTCACATAAATACCACCCTATAGCGTAAACCCATGGACCACTATGCTTCCCTACATGCCTCCAGCTTCCATCCGGGACACACTACATGATACGTTGCATATAGCCAAGCACTAAGGTACAACTGCATTTGCTCCAATTCCTCAGACACACACAAACATCTACAAGACCTTTACCAAGCTTTCCTGAAACTACAGTACCCACCTAAGGAAGTGAGGAACCAGACTGACAGAGCCAGACGGGTACCTAGAAGCCACCTGCTACAAGACAGGCCCAACAAGGAAAACAAGAGAACACCACTGGCCAACACAGACAGCCCCAGCTAAAGCCTCTCCAGTGCATCAGTGACCTACAACCCATCCTTCACAATCCTTCACTCTCACAGACCTTGGGAGGCAGGCCTGTCCTCGGCTGCCAACCTTAAACAACTTCTCACCAGCAACTATAGACCACCACACAGTAACTCTATTCCTGGAACCAATCCCTGCAACAAACCTCACTGCCAACTCTGCTCACATATCTACACCAGCGATATCATCACAGGAGCTAACATCAACCACGCCATCGGGGGCTCTTTCACCTGCACATCTACTGACATAATATATGCCATCATGTGCCAGCAATGCCCCACTGCAATTTACATTGCCCAAACTGGACAGTGTCTCCGTAAAAGAATAAATGGGCATAAATCAGACATCAGGAATGGTAACATACAGGTAAAAACCTGTAGGAGAGCACGTCAATCTGCCTGGACACTCAGTAACAGATTTAAAAGTAGCAGTCCTAAAACAAAAACATTTCAAAAATAAACTGCAAAGAGAAATTTCAGAGCTGTAACTCATTTGCAAATTTGAGTCCATCAACCAAGGATTGAATAGAGACTGGGAGCGGTTGGCCCATTAGAAAAGCAGTTTCTCCACTCTTCATGTTCACAACTCCACATTAACTGCTGATAATGGGCCACATCCACCCTGACTGAATAGACCTTGTCAGCTCTGGACCTCCCCTTTACTGAGACTCCCTCTTTAACTCTTCCTCTGAAACCCACCCATTCATGCATTTGACAAACAAAGTGGGTCTTTGCCCATGAAAGCTTATGCTCCAAAATATCTGTTAGTCTATAAGGTACCACAAGACTTCTTGTCATTTTTAAACTAACAGCTACTTTCGGGGAAGAGTCATGAGTCTGCAAGCTGCTGCTGGTTGCGCCTTCAGGAACCGTCCAATTAATAAAGCTAGGAAAGGGATGAGGTTGAGTGCTAAGACCCAGGGGAAACATTGCTTCCCGCTGCCTTCTTGTACCTGCGCCCAGGCATGGGGAGGGGAGTACGTTCACATCCTTCGCACATACACCCTTGCGTACAGGTCTGAGTTTGTTTCTTCTACAAAAAGATGATGGAGCTAGTTTTGAACAAATTATTTCCTTATATTTGCACACAATGGCTGCATCTACACTACACCTCTCTTTCAAAAGGGTGGTTTCTGAAATCGAACGCTGTAAGCTGTCCTGTCGAAAGGGAGAGTCCACACCGGCAAACAGTGACCGAAGGTTTGAGCCGCTCTTTTGAAAGTCCCCGAGTGCAATTTCAAAAGAGAGTGTCCACATGACCCAGGGTGCGCTTTTGAAAGTACAGGAGCAGGAAGCACCGCAGGCAGGGCTGCTTGGCAGACGAGCCCTTCTGGGGTCACCGCCCGCTGTCCCTTTAAAAGGCCCCCCCTACCCCAAGCCAGAGCCTGCTCATGCCAAGGGCCAGCAACCTGTCCCCAGGCATGCAGGGGGAGAGAGCTGAGGCGGCATCCCAGGCCCCCATGGACCCCAAGCATCCCCTTGCCCTCATCCAGGCGGCCATGGCCGGTGCACTAGCCGTGGTCCTAGCTGCCGTGCACCAGCAGCTCTGGGTGACCACCCAGCTAGCCACCTTTCTGGAGGCCATCCTCAGGGCATGACATCTCCACCCGGTCCCCCAGGTCATCTGCCGCTTGTGGAGCTTCCCCACAAGCAGCAACTGGTGGGACTGGCTGGTGCTGGAGGACTGGGCTGATGACCAGTGGCTACAGAACTTCAGGATAACCAAGGGGACATGTCTGGAGCTGTACCACAGGCTCGCCCCAGTCCTCCAGCACCGCAACACCCGCATGAGGCTGGCGCTCCCCCTGCAGAAGAGGGTGGCCATCACCCTGTGGAAACTGGCCATCCCGAACAGTCACTGGTCCATCGGCCACCACCATCGGGGCTGTTCTCAATGAGGTAAGCTATGGTCAGGTCACACCCATACCGCATGTGGGGAGCAGGGGGCGCCCCAGAAAGGGGCACCATTGGAGACCGGTGGGGCATCCCCTGCTGGGGACAGGGGTAGGGCCTGGTCGGGCATCCCCTGCCGGGGACAGGGGTGGGGACCAGTGGGTCATTCCCCGCTGGGCACAGGGGCGGGGGCGGGTAGGCGTGTACATCACATCCCAGTCCACTCATCACATCCCAGTCTCACTCTGCCCCCTACTGCCCTGCAGGTCTTCCGGACCACGACCAAGGTGCTCCCGAGGCAGCTGATCTGCGTTGGGGACCTGGACGATCCCATCTGGGGCTTCCAGAAGCTGGGCTTCCTGAACTGCTTGGGGGCCCTGGACAGCACCCACATTGCCATCAGGGCCCAGGAGCACAGTCATGGGTCCTAAGTAAACCACAAGGGCTACCACTCCATGGTCCTGCAGGCACTCATCGATGCCAACAGCCAGTTCCAGAATATCTGTGTAGCCTGGGCTGACCATGTCCATGATGCCAGGGTGTTCCAGAACTTGGGGCTGGGATGCCACATGGCTGAGGGGACCTTCATCCCCTGGTGGGAGCTGCCCATCGGGGACACCACAATGCCACCCTCTATTGTGGAGGATGCGGCCTACCCCTTCAGGCCTGGCTCATAAGGCCATACACAAGGCACACGCAGCCCAGCCAGAACCTTCTTAATGAGTGGCTGAACCAGGCCGGCAATACCGTGCAGAAGGCTTTCGGCCACCTCAAGGGGCGCTTTGGGTGCCTCCACATGAGGCTGGAGTTGGGTCTGGCCAACATCCCGGCAGCGGTCAGAGCCTGCTGCACCCTGCACAACCTCGTCGAGGCCTAACAAGAGCCATTTGTACAGGGGTGGACCGCCGAGGTGGGGCATGGGTATGAGCAGCTCTCTGCTGCCCATGCCACCAGACCCAGCAAGACAGGGTGCAGATCCCGGAGGCCACGTGCCAGGCCTTTGAGTGAGGGCCACAGTGACTCCTCCACCCTGCACGCACACACACACACACACACACACACACCCCAACACCCTGCACAACCCCCACCCACCACACATGCACAGGGGACACGGGGTAGAACACAAAAATAAACTCTTTACTGTACATAACTGTGTGCAACCCTGTTTTTGAGGCAACTATTTAAGGGTGGGGGGTAGAACAGGTAATGGGGGTTGGGGGTAGCTATTTGCAAAGGGGGTGGAAAAGGTAATGGGGTGGGGGTAATTATTTACAGGGGTGGAGAGGCCCCAGGGGGCCTCCATGGAGGCGGATGGTGTTAGCCCTCCAGGGGGCTCGACGTGCACGATCCACATTTCCCACGACCTCCCCATCCCCCCCACGTCCAGGGACCCTGTCTGGGCTGGGCCAGGGCCGACAGCACAGGCAGGTAGGGGCACGGCTGGGGCAAGGTCCCTATGAGTTCTGAGGGGTTGGCACAGGGTGAGTGGGAGGCAGGGGGTGCGGCCTCCTCCTGGCTGGCCCTGGCCAGCAACATGTGGGCCAGCTGACCGAGGTCAGCTGGGGGCAGGTAGGTCAGGCCTGGGCCAGCAAGATCAGGCATTTTTTTGGTGGGGAGTTACCTGGGGTAGGGGGGGTCGGAGGGCGGACAGCAGGGCGGCTGGAGGGGGGAGGCTGACTGGGGGACTGGGGAGGTTGGAGGAGCGGAGATGGGAGGGAAGGTGGGGTAGCTGCGGGAGTGGGTGGCGATGGGGCGGCAGTTCGGGCCAGGTAGCCGACAACAGCTTGGGTCAGGGCATCGAGGTTGGCCGCCACCTGGTCCCAGGCCTGCTACTCCATGGCTAGCCACTCCCACAGCACGCTGGAAAGGTCCCACAGTGCTGCAGAGTGGGCAGAATCCACTGTCTCCTCCTCCCTACCCCGGTGGCGCTGGCAGATGGCCTGGCAACAGGCCCATGCAGGGAAGGCACAGGGTCCAGGCCTCTCCCCCTCACCCTCGGTGGTCCGGCTGTCTGGCTGCAGGAGCTGTGGAGACACAAGGGGAGATGGGAAAGGCCCATTAGTCCCAGGCACAGAACCTCGTGATCCCCTGCCACCACAGGGTGCCCTGTGATTCCCATGTCCTGGGGTTCCCTGCATAGGTGCCAAGGGCGCAGGCTCCCCCCCACTGTCCTCCCGGACCCTCCACAGCCGACCAGTCCGTGGTGCTGTCTCATCCACATGGTGCTGAGCGCCACGCATTGGCCCCCGGCCCAGGCCAAGGGAATGCAGTTGTCTGGGGTCCATGGGCCCCAGGGCGGTGGCCATGTGGGAGGGCTGCAGCCACCCTGGGCAGGACAGGATACCCCCTCCCCAGTCCCTGGGGTGGCTGTTGTGCACGCCACCTACCTGTGGGTCCCTCCGGGAAGTCGGGCAAGGCACAGGCAGATAGGACCTGCCTGGACAGCCCAGACGGGATGCTGATGATGAGGGCCCCCTCGCTTTGAGCTCTCGTCATTGCTGGTGGTGTCCAGCCTCTGTGGTGCCTGGTGCCAGCTGCAGGTCTGGGACAGTCCTCCCCGTCAGTCCCTGTCTCAGGCTCCTGCTCTGTCCTCAGGTCCATGGTGTCCAGCAGCACGGCTGGGGTCCCACCTCCTTGGACCCAAGGAGATGGCCCAGGTCCTTGTAGTAGGTGCAGCTGGTGGGTGATGCCCTGATCATCTGGCTGTGTCCTGGGCCCTGCAGTATCCCTGGTGCTACTCCTTCACCTTGGAGCTCACCAGGTCTGGGGTCTGGGCAGGGTGACCCTGGCTGGTGAGGCCCTTGGCAAGGTACTGGAACACTGCTGGTGCAAGGAGGTCCCACAGCTTGGCCTCTGTCCAGGAGGGGGCCTCTTACTTGGGAGGCTGCCTCCCCTCCCAGGAGGGCTCCCCAGTGTCCTTGGGGGGCCCCTGAGGTGGGCTGGCCATGGTGCTGGGGAGGGCGCTGGAGTGGCTGGAGCATCATCGCAGGGAGCGTATTGTGCAGCAGCGTGGGCTCCCTGATGCCTGCTCACACTCAGCTTCCTGCCTGAGGGCTTCCAGGAGCCTGCATCCTGAAACGCAGGTGGACGCTAGAGCCCTCAAGCTCTGCTTGTGCTGTGAGCGGCACCGCCACCTTCCAGCTGATCACCGCCATAGAGGACTCCCTCTTTCGAAAGAGAGCAAGTATAGATGGAGGGTGCTCTTTCAACCTCAGGAACAGAGGACCAACTTCGAAGGAACTCCCCCCGATCTTTCGAAACTACTTTTGAAAGAGCGCCGTGTGTGTAGACGCTCTGAGGGTCCATCCAAAAGACTGCGGTCTTCCAACCCGGATTTCAAATTACTTGCTAGTGTAGGTGCACTCAGTATGCTTTTCAGGACAGCAGAAAAGGTAAGCATGCTGCACAGTTCTCTGATGTGTACTTGCTTGATGGCTGAATAGAAGGAATTCACACTGCTGCTATTAAAAGTTAGAAAAAACCAGGTGCATGAGGTAGTATCTTTAGTGTCAATGCTTACACACCTTGATTCGCTAATATCCTGGGAGCAGCATGGCTACAATAGCATACAAACTAGTACGAATATTCATTAGAAATTTTAATCTCTTTACCACACAAACACAATACACATCACACACAAATTATCAAATATCTTCATTTTCTAGTGTACTTACCATCCAATTATCTAAGGATCAAACTTCTCCCTGCATAAAAATTTACTTTCTGTTTCAACTATCTTTTCTGTAGTCCTTCACCAAGATGTAAAACCTAGTATTCTATTATTAAACAGGGCATCTGTTCTGGTCATTCACAGCAGACTACTTAATACCTACGCAATGTGGGAGATCAGTTCACCAAGACTTTATCATTACCAACCCCTTCTTGCTGCTATAAAAGAATTAGGATGATTAAAAAAAAGAGGACAGTTTTTATTCCTACACATTTTAACACATCATTGGCAAAGTGGAAACGAAAGAGCTTTTCTTTTCTTATTTGAATATTTCATGCCTGACCTAAGTTCAAGCCTCTCTTCAATTCAGTTTAAAATTGAAGGCTTGGTTTATATATAGTGTATTTCTCTCTATTATTATGATTTGAAGTTGTGTTAATAGGCTAGATTCAGCTCTCAGTTACATTAATGTAAATCTTGAGTAACTCCAGTGGCTTCTGAAGTGTTTCATGGTACTTATTACTCTGAATTACACATGTATTATACCATTCATACCTTCTATTATCTGCTCCAGCCATCCCATAGTAAAATTTTTGCAACATTTAGGTATTTTGAGAGTGTTCCACGAGGTGAGCGAGTAAGATGGACCATTTAAATATTCTTGGTAAACTTATCTATGGCTTTGGCTATGCTAGCCTCTTCCAGGAAATCTTCCACCAATGGACAAGTTTAAGATATGAGCAGATAAGTCAGTCATATTCATTAACAAAAGAAAAAAGCAGTCCAGTAGCACTTTAAAGACTAACAGAATAATTTATTAGGTGATCATCTATACCACCTAATAAATTATGTTGTTAGTCTTTAAAGTGCTACTGGACGGCTTTTTTGTTTTGATAGTATATAGACTAACATGGCTAACTCTCTGTTAATATTCATTGACAGCTCTCCAATTTTACCTGGGCCTTCTGTGAGACCATACCTTTTCTGTGTAGATACCCTTTCTGCACGAAAAATTCCCTCTGCTTAAATTTTGCCTGGAGAGTGCAGGCACTAAACACAGAGCCAGGAGCACTGGCCTCTACCAAAGGTGCACATGGAGGTACGACCATAATCATGCCACCCAAACCATTGCAGAGCTTGCCAGTGTGGGAGGGAAGTGTTCCCTTAGCATGTCAGAAGTGATGCAGCAGAGTTAACCAGAATTCTGTGTTAAGTTCTTGCTGTAGCACAGCAATTCTACATACTCATTTCCTCAGTCAAGCTCCACCTGCAAAATGCCATACAAGCCAATTGTGGTATATAAATAATAAGTAATAGCACTCTTGCCATGGATGAAACAAAATTTAATTGCCATAACAAATGTGCCAGAAAGAATAAGACTGCTGGAGGATGTAGAGTTTGCCCAGGTATCAAACTAATAAATCTCACTTCTACATGAAAGGAGTCTGGAATTAATACCAGTGAATGGTCAAATGCTATAAATACCAGAATTTGGGATAAGTTAGCCCTTACGATGGGGAACAGGTGGTGCACCAGAGTGAAGAAGTTTGCTGATGACACAAAAATGGGAGAGATAGCAGAACTCAGTGACACTGTATTTTCCAATGGTCAGTTTTGTAAAAGTTCAGTAATTCTGGTTCAAGTGTGGCTCCCATTATGGAGTAGAGGACAGAGTAAGGAAACTCCCTCCTTACTTCTGTCTGCCACCTTCATCCATTGCATTAGTCTGCTGAGGTGTGGACAGATTTTTTTTTCTCCCTCAAAGACAAATCTGCAAGAGAATATGGGGTGGGGGCAGGAGGACAGGGTATTTTTCCAAACTTTTATGCAACTGGTGAGTCTCGGGAGACATTCTACTTCTCTGAGGCAGAGTGCCTCTCAATGCTCTCCCAAAGGTAGTGTCTGCACCATCCCCAAATTTACGGCAGTGGCCAAAGACTGCAAAGACAAGGAAATGCAATGGGAGACTTCCCTGACTGAGGACTGAGTTCAGCACAATTTTTACCAATAGCATGTGGACCTTGATATAGAAATAAAGGGAAGGACAAAAGTAAAGTTGTAGTACTGGATAAAGGTCTGGTGAATACATTTTGAACAGTTAGGGTAGCAAACTGAGCTTCTGTGCTTATAAAACTAATTCCATGCTTCCTGAATTATAAATCAACGGCCTTTCTGTACTGATCTGCTAACCTTTTCCACTAAATAAAGAAAATTACTGCAGACAGATGTTAATGTAACCATATTTAGAAAATTCCCTCTCCCCATTTTATTAGTCTTCTGCTAAAAAGCCAACTGTAGCCCCTCCCCCAAGTCAGCCATAAAACAACATAAAATAAAAAAATGAAGACACCAAAAATAAAACTGCAGGGACTATGAAAATCATACTTTATACACAATTACAACATCACTGCTGTATCTATGGCTGATTCTCTGTCACACAACAATTTATTTAACAAATTAACTAACTCTTGAATACAGAGCCCAAGTTCCATTTGTATCTTAGAGTCAAAATAAATATGAAAAACCTGCCAAATTGTCTGTGTAAATCCAAATAATTTAATATGTTTTCAGTATATGTAATAAAAAAAATGAAAGATGGGAAAAGGTCTGTTTAGTTAACTTGCTAATAAGGTACATGCTATGAGTTATATGTTCTTTTTTAACTATTTGAAAGAACAATTTTTCCAGCCATAAAGATCTGACAAACTATAATTAATGTATGAGGGAATAAAAGTAATTTGAAGAAAAATGTTCTTTATAAATTAAAGATAATTAACAATTGAGCTTCAGCATCATTAATTAAGCAGTAGAGCCTTTCCAACCATGCAGCTAAATTAACAGCTGTAAACAGGGCTGTGTCTTCACTTTAATTTTTCATTTTTCTGAGTGGGCCTAATGACTGAGCTACCTCTGTTTGCTATTTTCCTTTATGGGTGTCTGACACATGCATTGCAACCACATGGCAGGGTCTTTCTTTTGGCCTGCATCTGCTCCCAGAGCTCAGTGAAGGGATTTCACTTTAAAAACGAAGCTGTGGGGAAGCTATTACTGTGTGGACCTGTATTTTACTGTGGTTTTGCTGGCTACAATATGTGATTTTCCCTCCTTCACTGAAGTTAATGAAGCTACTGCAACTTACACCCAGTAAGGATTTATATGCCGAGTCTCAGTAAAGAAGTAATGATCATTAATTCACTGCTGTTAATTTAACTGTATTGCAGTACTGTATTTTCATCTCGTGGAAAAAAAATATCCGAAAGGTGGCAGCTGCTGAAATGCCCCACAAACATCTTAATACACTTTATAACAAAGGGCTCTGGGGTGCTCAGTGATCATATAATAGTTAATATGCTTACAGGAGCTATGTTGTATTTGGAGACTAGTTCCCATCGGCTGCACAAAACAAGAGTGTCACAGCATCCTGTCCAGACTGTCTCTGGGAAAAGCAGTCCCTACAAGCATAGCTACTTATACACAAGCTCCAAGGCAGCAGCAACATTCTAACTTCATGGAAGGTGCCCACAGTTCAGTAAACAGCCTGGCAGCCACAGCAGAGGAACGATGTACTCTTCCAAGGGTCTAATTTGTAAGCACAGAAGACCTTGAAGCAAGTGACTGTGACCCAACTAAAATTCTAACCTGCAGCCACTGGCAATCACACAAGTACTCTCAAACCACACACATATCTGCACAATAAGGAAATGGCATTGTACACATTGAAGCATCCAGAGTTCATTGCAGCAGTAAGCACCAGTTGCTACAGTCAACACTGATCTTAGGTAGCTATCTCATTAATTAAAACTTGCACCCTTCTCTTTTACTAAGCAGTGGTTGCCAGTCACACATTTTTATGGCTCAAGGAAGCATATCATTTTCCACAAATAGCAAAATGTGTGACTGTTTTTCCACCTGTCTCCAGTTATTTTTGAACAAAACGGGTTAAAATACTGCAGAACTAATTAGAGATGCTACACATGACTACAGTTCCCAAATTGTACGTATCATAGGTTGTGGCTACATAATGAGATAACATCAATTTTAAGTCAGTTAGCCTGATTCTTTCCAGTGCCTGTCCTCACTGTAAATTCCATTAGCTCGATTTATGGATCGCTAAAATTGACATGATATCGAAATCCTAAAATTGAAGTGACCTGACGGGTGTAGCGTTCTATTCAAATTTAAGAATCTGAATGAAGAGTAGTGAGCATGCAGCATGTCTTTAAATTGAAATCATTAGACTCCACAGATGTCTGTATGTGCCCCACAATGCACCACAGTTCTCCACTCTGGCCTTTTACATCTCCACTGCTCTCAATGGCATAGGAATTAGGCAACAGGACTGTTACAATTTGGCATGTGCAAGCCACTGGCTGCAGCATCATGAAAGGCTGAAAAATCTTCTCTCTTTTTCTTTGCTAGGAGCGCAGCTGTGGGGTCTGTGCTTCTGTGTATTCCCCTGTTAGTTGCCTTTTTTCCCTGTGCTCCCAGGTGCCAGCCACTGGCTCCCGTACCATGTGTCAGAGAGACTGTGGGTGGGGGTCATGCTTGTCTGGTGATATAAGAAAATTCTCAGCCATTTTCAAGTTGTCCTGATTCCCCACATCCCCTCCCCTCCCCTCCCTTCCCTCACACCTGAGGCGCCACATGGTCTGAAATATTCCTGCGCCCAGCTGCATCACGTGGCTTGACCCCAAACCAATAAAAGGATGTGATGCACAAGGTGCCAGGCAGACTGCGCATGGTGAGGGCCACAAGGGGATGGCTGTAGCTGGCGCTCTTTTAGCCACTCAGGGGACATCTCCCTCGGCGGTCACGATTTTCAGGGGCTGGCTGTAGCTGAGGCTCTTTTAGCCGCCCAAAGGATGTCTCCCTCAGTGGTTACGATTTTGAAGGGCTGGCTGTAGCCAGGGGTCTTGTAGCTGCCCCGAGCCATATGTGTCTCAATGAAAGCAATGTATTAGCTATACAATTACCACAGTTGTCAAAGGAAGGCTTGCAGCAGGGAATATTTGTGTTTTAAGGGTCTTCTTTTCCATGTGCAAACCTGGCTGTAGTCTGGGCTCTTTTAGCCTGATGAATCATTCGAGTTTCACTGTAACAACCGTGTCTACTTTGCCAGAAGGGTCTTTCTTCCCAGGTGGCCCAAATCCAGCTCCAAGCCTGAGAGGCACTCTGTGGGCAGTCATGATTTGCGTGGCTATCAACTGGGTACCACCTTTTAGCCACCCAGCCCATAACTGATGATTCATTTGAGTTTCAGTGTAACAAATGTGTCTACTTAAACATAGTTAACATGGCAGGGGAAAGAGGGAAATGAAATGTGGGAAGATGGTGTCATATACCTACATCTACTTGGTGGGCCAGAATGCAATGGGGCTCAGAGAACTGTGGGAAAGGTTCCCACAATACACTGCAGCAGCACTTGATTTAAGCTACTTGTGTGTGGCAGCAGTAAGTCGATTTTGTGGGGAGCATGTGGGAAGGTGAACATGCTCAAAATCAAATGGATGAAACCCAGTGTTAAGAAATCAATTTTAATAAAATCAATTTTATCTCATAGTGTAGACACAGCCATAGAGTCACAACTCATGGGTTTTGTATTCATGAGAAAGTGGTATTTTGTCTTAAGCTGTCAATCTTCTTCATGTAAATTCATGACCTATACAGCTAGATAGAACAAGTGATTAGTAAGTTAATGATCCAGAGGCTGTTGTAAGACAATTTTTAGTACAAAACCTTTTCCTTCAATTGTTTAACATTTGATGAACGGTGCAGTATTACTTGTGGCACCTCACAAGATGCTGAAATTAGTTAAAACAAGTTCCTTACTCCTAAATGCAGTAAGCATTCAACAATACTTTTGAATAAAATTGATTGATTTATTTGTGTGTGTTCCATTTTGGATGTCACAGGCCATACCTTGTTTAAAACACATTCAAATTCTATTTTTATAACTCATATTACAAATCAAAGCATCTTAAACATCTTAAATGAAATTCAAGCTGCAAACAAGATGGGCACTTTATACCTGTATTAACTGGAAGTATTCACAAATTCCTAGTTCTGGAAAGCATACACCAACATTCAATTAACTAATTCAAATAAATTATGCAAACACAATTCAAACATTAGACACAAAAACATTTTTGCTTTCCTAAGCAACCCAAGACCTTTCAATATTTCACACACAGTTTCCAAAGGCTTCCTCACTTGGGTGGGCATTTGAAAGCTAGAATTTTAAAATTTTAAATTCTTTGGAACAATACTATCCTTATTATACATGTTCTATATAATCTTACTTTAAAAGTTGGCACTCTTACTTTCTTACATTCAGAACCATTTTGAGCCAGTTTAATTATACAATAAGCAATGCCTGAGAAGGAAGAAGCAAAGAGAAATGCCAATACAACTTCCCAGTCAAAAAGTTAAATGTTTTTCATTTCTTTAATTTTTTATTTTCATTTTCTTTTATTTAAAGTGAATTTCACTGTAAGCTTTCTACATTAATTCAGTGCCAGTATACCTGAATCCTGCTATGGATGAACCACCTGTAGATTTGTGTCTGCACTAAGGAATTGTAACAAGAGAATTCTGTCACAGTCCCCAACCATGGGCTTTATGACAACTAGCTTATGGGTATGAATGTGCATAAACTCAAAGATGTTTTATCCCAAACAGGTCACTTAACATCCATTTTACAGTTACAATCTGCTGAATCTGTGTATCCTTTTTTTGTGCACGTACCATTTTTGTATGTGAAGTCAGAAATATGAAGTGTGAATCCGTTTACAGTTCATGTGTTAAAGAGTCTCGATCCTGGTGCCCTGGAACCTGAACATCTTGGTCATCAAACCACGGACATCTGAATAGCCCTGTTTGTTCTTTAAGACCAAACTGTAGCTGATCCTAGAATGACCATGCCACATGATACTGGAATCTATCTTTAACCTGGTATTTTTCCACGGGATGAGGTAGGCTGAACAAACCGTTCCTGCCCCAGTGGAAAGTCTGTTTAAGCAATGGGGAGCCATTGGCCTTTTGTCTTTTTCTGGTTTTTGAAACTGCCTGGCCCACTCTAAGGCTATATCTACACTTGCCCCCTTAATCAGGCTGATGGGAGATTACTAATGAAGTGCTGCGATGCATAGGCAGTACTTCATTAGGCAAATTCTCCCCCGCAGTAGCTTTGAAGTGTCAAACTTCAAAGTGCCAGGATGCCATGTAGCTGCGGGAACTTTGAAGTGCCCATGCTACTTCAAGGTGCCTTTACTTCCATGGAAAAATACCAGGTTCAACATTTTCTACCCAGTGCCCCCTATGTAAAAACAGAAAAAACTTGCTGGCTAGAAATCAACAAAAGTAATAATAGAAAGAATGCCACTTTTACAGTACCTATAGTAAAGTCACTGAGAACCCAAATTAGATTCAGACAAAAATATTTGGGCATTTTATGCACCTATACAAGTCAGAATTCTCCGCAAGATCAAGAAATCAGTTCAGTCTAATTGTAGAGAAACACCATGATATGTACACACAAATGCATATTTACTTTTATATCTAAATCTAGTAGCACCGTTTCAAATGTGAGCTGCCAAATTACAGTAGTTTTTGTTTTAAAAATATATCAGCATATAAAAGTTCCCCTTCTACATTTGCTTGTAAAAAGCAGATAAAGCTCAACAGATGCAGAAGAGCTCACACAAGTGGAAAAGGAGAAAATATGTGCATTTTACTGCAAAAGGGCAACCATCCGGAATACGCTTAATTTTTTTAAACACATTTAAGATGATGTCGATGGAAAGCGAAAGCACCTGAAAGCCTAATAATGTTGGTTTATTTTATTTAAATATTGCAGATAAAGGGATAAAATCTGACAGAAAAAAATTTAGATTGACTTTGGGACTTAAACTTACATAATGTTAGCTGCTGTATAGCATTGCTAGATAGTCACCATAAATTAATAACACTTAATTAAGCACTTAAGTGTTTAATTCCACAAAAAGCTCTGAACCCAGGAAAGGTCACAGATCTCAGCTCTTCAGGAGATCTTAAGATTTTCAACACAAATTGAAACCCACCAAAGGGTCTCCACCTCCCCAAAATTACAGCTCATTGTCTGCAAGTAGCAGAGCTTCTTGGGAAATACAGAAAATACAAATCAGGTCACCAACAAACCACAGTCCTGACTGCCATCAAAAGCCCAGGTACGGACACAAACACACCAGTTCAACAAGGGGAAGTTAATACACTACTCTAATCCCTGCAGGGACTCTTGCATGGGTCCATGGATAGACAACAGTTGCAGTGCTAGGGGACTAGTCTCAGAGGCTGTGTGTAGATGTGCTATTTCAAAACAAGCTATTCCGGAAAATCTCCTCGGCTGCATCTGCACTAACAAGTTCTTTCGATAGATTTTTCAAAAGAAGGGAACTCTTTCAAGAGATCCTGAGGAGCTTCTACATACGAAAAGATGTTCTTTCGAAAGTAAATCGAAAGAACTTGGCGCTCCTTTCGAAAGCACTCTTCCACTGCCAGTTCAGGAAGAGCAACCCCTTTCAAAATCTTCTTTTGAAAGAAAATGTGTGTAGATGCTCCTCAGGGTCCTTCTTTCAAAAGATTAGCCCTCATGGCACCTGATTCTTTGATCCATGGCCCATTCTTTCAAAAGAGCAAGGGGCTATGTTAACGCTCTCTTTAGAAAGAGAAGATCATTCTTTTGATCCACTTTTTTCTGTGTGGATGCTCTATTTCAAAATAAGTCCTTTCAGAAGAGATCTTCCGGAAGGTCCTCCTTTGAAAGATCTCTGTAGTGTAGACATAGCCAGAAGGTCAGGAGAAAGACTAACACTGCTCCTTCCTCCTCTCCCCACAAAAAAACCTTCCATTTGGGATGGGTTACTGACTACTGGTGGACTGTGTTATTTAAGGGGGACCAATTTTACCCTTCAGTTGGAACTCAGAGGAAACAATTCCCTTTGGATCATCATGGTAACAACAGAAGTATAAGGTTAGGCAGTCAGACAGGTGTGGTGGGGAGCAATTACTCATGATTTCTTGCTTTCTTTTCCTTAATGTACATGTTCATATCTCTCAGAGAGCCCACTGATGCCTATTCCATGGTCATACCTCCCCAGAGAATGATGCTTCCAAAATAAGTAAGATCTGCCATGTACCACAGCACCACTTAGGTTCATTGTTCCCTTTTTTTGCAATTCACTGACCTTCAGCCATTTCACTGATTTTAAGGAAAGCAGGGGATTTTCACCCTGGAGTTCCTGGATGTTATATCTAGGAATCTGAAGTGCATGGAAATCTTATTAGGTTAGGGACAGACAGCTTTGGAGAAGTAAGTATTAGTTAACCATTGGAAGGGGGAGAGTTGCTTATCAGAATGAGAACTAATTTTCCTGTACATGCAGGCTGGGATGCTTCCAGCATTTCTGTTTACTAGTATCTGAGAAAGGGAAGACATTGCTGTTAATGCAGGCTCTGTCAGTACTGTGTAAAATAAAACCATACCAAACATTTAATAAAGTGATTTTAAAGTCAGTGCTAGTCAAAGGCTCCTGTCAGTGCAGTGTGGGGCGCTTACATAACAAGAGGTACATAAAAAACTAAAAATGGACAAGTGCTCAGCTGATGAAGTGGGTTTTTGCCCAAGAAAGCTTATGCTCCAAAAATCTGTTACTCTATAAGGTGCCATAGGACTTCTAGCTGTTAATTGTCATTCATGAAAACTAGAAGTGTTCAATGTGCAAAAAGTAGAAAGAAGTTACATTAACTAACTGAAATTGCTAAATTACTAATGAAAATGGTCTCTGGGCACACCAAATAAAATCTAACTTTACTCACATTAAGTAGCATCAAAGATGTCCATAGAACTATATATTAGGATAAAAGCAGCAGCTGCAGATCCAAGCACCACAAAGCTCATCAGCATTTAGCAAGTCCTGGTCGCACAATGATGTGGCAAGACCAAAGATGATCAGCATAATATTGCCAACAGCTTTTTACAACCTTCAACTTTTTTGAAGGAGAAAGTGTTCTGCCGCAATAAAAATGTAGACAGATCCCAAATAAGGATCCCTTGTATTCATGCTGCATCCTAAAAGTATGTGCATGTACAAACACCAATACATTCCCACCCCCGACTCCAACAAATGTGTACTGCAGTCACACTATGACAAGTTTTATGTTAAATAAAAGCTAACCACTGGTGACAATCTATTTTCTGCTCTGAGAATCTATTTTATGTCCTTAGGTCAAAAAACACCAACTAACCTTAAAAGCTTTATAACTGAAATTAGGCATCTAAATCTATTCATAGAGGTACACAAATAATTAACCTTATTTTAGAGAGGCTGACCACCATAAGCTTCCATTGAGTCCAACCCTTCTGCCCACATCACTATTCTGTAGTGAGATAAACTGAAAAAAAGTCACTGCTGACATCAGAAGTGCCTCTGGGGTAGAAGAGGCCCCCTCATAAATCAGATGGAAGCCCAGAATCTCAACCTGGGGCTAAAAGCTGATTCTACTTTATATGTTACCAGGATCTAGTGTACCTCACTGAAGTTTAAGGCTTAAATCTTATCTTTCCCTCTTCTTAAAATACCTGAATTTTCTTTTCATAATAATTAATCTCTCAACACCACATATTAAAAAAATTCATCTCGAATCTAGGGCTTAACAGTATGTCTACACGTGTAACTGGTATTATGTAGATGTACAGCAAGGTCAGTGAACTAATATATCTGGGAAATCTTACTAAACTCCAGACATCACTCATTTCTTCATTGCTTCTTATAAGGTAATAATGAGGAAGCCAGCACATGGCACCACTGGTTTTGGGTTTTTGGTACCAGAGAAGTTATTATTCACAAACATTTGTATACAGAGTATTCATTATCTTGATCTCAAAGACATTTTATAGAAAAAGATGATTTTCTTACTGGAGAACTCAAGTCTCTGTGGCATATATTTTCAAAGTGAGTTGTAGCTCTTTACTTTCTCTATATTGTCAAATTGTTTTTTTTAACCTTAGCAGTGTTATGCACCATGAGAGTGCTTCTGCATATGCAGTATTAAGTTCTTGCATAGCCCCAGGTTAAAAATGAATAAACTATGAGCATTCTACTTTGAGACTGATAAGTAGGGCCAGGACGGGGTAGCTGTGGCTGACAGCAGTAAGCAGTTACTTTAAATTCTCATTGCTCCACAAATCTGAAGTATCAGGTGAACAATTCTTGTTTTAGAATCCACATTTTTCAAGTAAATGTTTGAAATTCAGACTAAGTATCAAATACTTCAAAATATTTAGTTGTGGCCTTTCTAATGTCACAATTAGATCAATTAATTCCTATACCTTTTAGCAGCAACTTTTGACTTGGTTTAAAACATGCGAACTGCAGATATAAATAAATTACACTATAATTGAATTCCCAAAATAATGGAGAAAGATTACAGCAAATAGTTTAGTCTTGAATTTTGACTAAGCTTATATTGGTTATACTCAAAATGTAGATAGTTCCTTGCTTCTACCTCCTAAACTGAAATAGTTAGAAATGCAGGAATGAAGGGAAAAAAATAAGTTTTATGCATGAACCTGAAATATTACACTTGTCTTGCTATTCCACCTAGCCAAGACACTTATATAAGATGGGGGTCTCTGAATAAGTGTCATTATGGATATTGCAATGTAACAACAATTATGAAATTAGAAAAGTACAATGTAAAACCCTGCTGCTGCTTTTCCTCTTCCTGACTCTTGGGCTCCCCCTTCAAATTCCCTAGCCTTCTTCTGACTAATAGAAATTTTTACTAACACGTCCTTTGTTCCTTCCAGCAGTGTCTTGCTACTTGCACTCAGACTCTCTACTTTGCTACTTGCTCTTTGACGCTCTTAGTACTTCCTCCACAACAGACAGGAGGAAGTTCTGAGGACTAGAGATTACGTTCAGCTTCAAAAACAACAAAAATAACCCCCACAGCAACATGAAACAAAATCTTCAGCACCCACCACCCCTGTCATACACATAAACACACCTTGTGTCACTGGCATTTGGGTACAACTGAGGTTCTTAGTCAGAAATACAGAATAAAGCCAGCTAAGAATATAACAACACTGGGCATGCTATTAAAAGTTTGCTGAACAGCAATTCTTCAGGGGAGAATATACTGTGCAGCACATACTTTATTAGGACCAGTCCTCATGTAGATCTTTGGTCACACTGAAGTATGGACTTCATTTCCATCTGGATCTCACATTATTATTAGACACACAGAAAGGCACGTCATGAAAAATCTGCATTTTAGAGTCTCCATTCATGATTGGTAAAAGCAACAGAAAAGTGCATTTGAATTATATTCCACTAAGTATCATAAATCTGATGATAGGCTATGTCTACACTAGAAGCATGTGTCAGCAAAAGTTACTGTCAACAAGGGACTCTCGATGGAACCTCTGTCAATAGATTGAGTCTTCACACAACTTGCTCTGTCAACAGAGAGCTGCCAGACTGCACTAACCTCTGGTGCCGGAAAGTGGAATGACAGCTCTGCAAAGGGGGCTGTCTGGCAACCGGAAGCCCTGTCTGTCGATATAAGTGTCTACATTGCACTTTTGTCAATAGTACTCTGTCGAGAGATTGTTATGCCTCAAGTTTTTGAGGGATAATACTGTCCAGGCAAATGCAGAGTTCTGTCAAGAATCTGTCGACAGAATGTGTTAAGTTCCTAATGGTTCTCAATCCTGCTGGAAAAGTATAACAAGTGGGGTTCCGCACGGGTCTGTGTTAGGACTGGTTCTGTTCAATGTCTTCATCAACGATTTTGATATTGGCATAGAAAGTACGCTTATTAAGTTTGCAGATGATACCAAGCTGGGAGGGGGTGCAACTTCTTTGGAGGATAGGGTCATAATTCAAAATGATCTGGATAAATTGGAGAAATGGTCTGAGGTAAACAGGATGAAGTTTGATAAGGACAAATGCAAAGTGTTCCACTTGGGAAGGAACAATCAGTTTCACACATACAGAATGGGGAGAGACTGTCTAGGAACAACTACAGCAGAAAGGGATCTAGGGGTTACAGTGGACCACAAGTTAACTATGAGTCAACAGTGTGATGTTATTGCAAAAAAAGCAAACATGATTCTGGGATGCATTAACAGGTGTGCTGTGAACAAGGCATGAGAAGTCATTCTTCCGCTCTACTCTGCGCTGGTTAGGCCTCAGCTGGAGTATTGTGTCCAGTTCTGGGCACCGCAGTTCAAAAAAGATGTGGAGAAACTAGAGAGCATCCAGAAAAGAGCGACAAGAATGATTAAAGGTCTAGAGCAGGCATGTCCAACCTGCGGCCCGCATGCAGCCCTGGACAGCTAGTAATGCGGCCCAACAAGATCGTAAACTTTTAACATTATTATGTGATTTATATACATTAACTATATTATATATTTTGTACGTGGCCCAAGACTGTCTTCACTCAATGCGGCCCAGGCAAGCCAAAAGGTTGGACACCCATGGTCTACAGAATGTGACCTATGAAAAAAGGTTGAAAGAACTGGGCTTGTTTAGTTTGGAAAAGAGAAGATTGGGGGGGGAGACATGATAGCGGTTTTCAGGTATCTAAAAGGGTGTCATAAGGAAGAGAGAGAAAACGTGCTCTTTTTGGCCTCTGAGGATAGAACAAGAGGCAATGGACTTAAACTGCAGCAAGGGAGGCTTAAGTTGGACATTAGGAAAAAGTTCCTAACTGTCTGGGTGGTCAAACAGTGGAATAAATTGCCAAGGGAGGTTGTGGAATCTCCATCGCTGGAGATAGTTAAGAACAGGTTAGGTAGATGTCTATCAGGGATGGTTTAGACAGTACCTGGTCCTGCCATTAGGGCAGGGGGCTGGACTCGGTGGCCTCTCAAGGTCCCTTCCAGTCCTAGTATTCTATGATTCTATGAAGTGTGTAGACATCCCGAGTTCTGTCGGCAAAACTCTCTAGCATAGATCCATTCATAAAGGCTTAGATGTGGTGGCCAAGAGTCAAATTCAAGGACAGTGAAAAGTATGGGATGAGAAAATCAAAGGAACAGATTTATTTCATTTTCATGCCACAGTCCGTATTTCAGTGTATGGTGTGACCCAGCTAGCTTCTGTGAGATGTCATACTGCTCTTTCAAATTTCTCCATCCTGCAGCTTGTTCCACTTGTTGTGCAAGGTTTTCTACAAAGTATTTCTTGTCCCATTTTACAGCCTTTTTAACTTCTCTGTTGGCTTCTGAATACACTCTCTGAACTCTCTCCGCCTTAGCTGCTCTTGTTTTGCTGTTGACTGCTGCTTTTCTGGCCTTTCATTCCTTCACTTTTCTCAGAGTCTCTCCTGTGACCCCTTCTTTGTGATGCTGTCTTCTCTTTCCCAATGTTTTAATCACAGGTCTCTTCCCAGGCTGTTTTGGTGTCTTCCCAAATTTGTCCCAAGGTAGCATCTTCCAGGATAAGTTTTGTCGGAAGTCCGTGTCTGTTGGACAGCTCCACTTGGAAACTGGCTCTTGTCTCTAATCCTTCAGCTGCTCTATGTTGAATCCCAATCCTGGCTTGGTCCCTTTTGTGGTGCACCTCTTGAGCTTGAACTTGAGTTTTATCATGACCGGATGCTGCTCTGAACCTACATCTGCTCCTCTTCTAGCACAGATGTCCTGCATTGATCTTTCTGAAAGAACAGCTGATATAAATGTGATTAATCTGGTTGTCTGACTGATGGTTGGGTGAAACCCAAGTGAGCTTATGGATCCTTCACCCCCCCCACCCCCCCAACCTCCTGGAGGAAGGGATGGGCTTTCACAACTGAGTGGCAGATATAGGGACCCTGAGTGGCCAAGTGGACACTAGTTTAACAGAACTAAGTGAGAGCTTCAATATGGAATTACCACAGGAGAGGACAGAGCTAGTTGGGTACAATGAATGAATAATAAAAGTGTGTATGTGGGGGGCAAGTTCAGCTGGGGATGTGTGTATGAGAAAAAGCAAGTCAGTACAGTCTCCTGCAAATGCTCATCCCTACCAACATGCAGCGAGTGAATTGGCTTGAGCCCTCGACTCATTTGGAAGATTCTTACATCCCCGCCACAGAGACACTGAGAAGCATCTTCATTGCTTCTTCTGCACTAGACTGACCATTGTCAGAACTGATCAGGATAGTGCAGTTCCCCTAAACAGGAACATGGGATCTTAACACCCTTTACATATAATAGCAAGAATATTTCTTTCAGTGGCTTCAACATATTTATATGTGTGCGTATTTATAAAATACATATGCAAATAAAGAAAAACACATTAATAAAACAGATAGAATTAAACACAGTATTGTACAGATTTACAGAACAAGCAAGTTTAAATCATGACCTATATATGTGAATACAGGTTGAACCTCTCTCATCCAGCACTGGATTAGAGAATTTGCTGGTCAATGGAAGGTCATTACTTTCTAGCATATCATGAACACTTCCACTGCGTACTCAGCTCTTAGAAGACATTTAGGGGTAAGTTAGAGATAAATAGCACAGAACACTCAAGCTGCGTCTACACGTGCACGCTACTTCGAAGTAGCGGCACTAACTTCGAAATAGCGCCCGTCACGTCTACACGCGTCGGGCGCTATTTCGAAGTTGAAATCGACGTTAGGCGGCGAGACGTCGAAGTCGCTAACCCCATGAGGGGATGGGAATAGCGCCCTACTTCGACGTTCAACATCGAAGTAGGGACGTGTAGACGATCCGCATCCCGCAACATCGAAATAGCGGGGTCCTCCATGGCGGCCATCAGCTGGGGGGTTGAGAGATACTCTCTCTCCAGCCCTTGCGGGGCTCTGTGGTCACCGTGGGCAGCAGCCCTTAGCCCAGGGCTTCTGGCTGCTGCTGCTGCAGCTGGGGGTCCGTGCTGCATATACAGGGTCTGCAACTAGTTGTTGGCTCTGTGTATCTTGCACTGTTTAATGAAAGTGTGTCTGGGAGGGGCCCTTTAAGGGAGCGACTTGCTGTTGAGTCCGCCCCGTGACCCTGTCTGCAGCTGTGCCTGGCTCCCTTATTTCGATGTGTGCTACTTTGGCGTGTAGACGTTCCCTCGCTGTGCCTATTTCGATGTTGGGCTGAGCAACGTCGAAGTTGAACATCGACGTTGCCAGCCCTGGAGGACGTGTAGACGTTATTCATCGAAATAGCCTATTTCGATTTCGCAACATCGAAATAAGCTATTTCGAAGTTGGGTGCACGTGTAGACGTAGCCTCAGAGCAAGGACTAGTGATGGTAAACAAACTCTATGGGACCACTGGACAGTTGGACACACCCACAATAAGTGGTTGTCCGGCTAACTAAAATCATGCTGGATTATGGAGTTTGCTGGATGAGAGAGTTCTGGATTAGATGGTCAACCTGTAGTTTAATATTGCCAATCAAGATTGTTTGAATGTATTACTCCAATATTGTTTGAAGTTAGTCTAGTACTAATTGAAATGTTTACATCTGAACTTTGTACTCTTAGTCTGATTTCAGATCATTTTAATGACCAGTAAAAACCAAATACTAACAGCAAATAGATTATTACCTTGTATGGATTTCTTTAAAAACTATGATAGTGGCTTCATTCCAACAGTTCTATAAACTAGTTTTATAACTGACTGCTACACAAAAATACTTGGATAAAAGATGTTATTAGCGTGCAACACACTGCAAAAGGTATGAATGTTACAGACCAATATCAACATAATTATTTTTAGAAAAATATAAAAGATCATTTGCATTTGTATGGCCTTGAATGTGTGTGTGAGGACCTCCCAAACACACTAAGGTTGTGCCTAAACTGCATGTTTTGTTTCCCCTTTTTTTTTTTTTTTGACAGTACTTTTTTCCATGTCCCAAGGTTGAAATAAGTCAAAAAATCGCATTCATGCAGCCACAGCAATGGAAAACAGAAAGTTGTCATTTAAAGGGCCCCAGTTCAAAGTAGGAGCAATACCCTGTGGACATGTATCCCACTGTACCTGGCATCTCAGTCTCTCAAGCCCACATGGTCACAGCAAACACAGGATGGGATAGGAAACAGCTTTTAACATTTGTGGGACTTGCACGAGAGCAGGGCTGTTTTGGCTCACCTGGGGAAAGGACACCAGTGACTACCTACCTGGGCATGATGGGAATCCTCCCTAGGGGCCAATGAAGTGAATAATAGCTGTGCTTTGTTCACACCCATTCATTTTCAACCTTGAAATGGGCTGACTGAAGTCATTCCCATAGCAGGAGGAATTACTTGGGGGGGAAAGGTCTCAATTTTTCATCCATGGAAGTGTGAACACTCCATGTTTGTTCATTTTTTCCAGGAAAAAAAAGCAACTGTAGACCAGCCTTAAGTCTAAGTAATGTTTTGGAGTAAATAAAAAAATTGCACTAGTCCAACATCTTATTCAGCGGTTTTTGGATAACTAACATATAGCCTTTCCCATTTTAGCTGAACTTTACTGTCAAAATGTATTAGTAATCTGACAGTACAAGGGCTAACATAGCTAAAGCAACCAGTTTGCTGTTATTGCTTCAGGTTTTTATTCACATCACACTCTGCAGTTTGCCTTTTTCGAAAGCCATCAACAGAAATGTTGAAGCTCATTATTTCAGTTGCTGTGACAGGTGTAAAGTAAAGAAATAGAAGAAAACACCATTTTCTTCACTTGGCTCCAGGGACTGCTATAGCTTTAACTGTAAACTGAGTTTAACACCCTGTAGGTTGCATAGATTTGTGTTGAAGGATTCTTCAGTCATTACTTCCAGAGAATGTTTTTGCTCACAACGGCTGTGTCTACACGTGCCCCAAACTTCGAAATGGCCATGCAAATGGCCATTTCGAAGTTTACTAATGAAGCGCTGAAATGCATATTCAGCGCTTCATTAGCATGCGGGCGGCAGCCGCGCTTCGAAATTGACGCGCCTTGCCGCCGCGCGGCGCGTCCAGACGGGGCTCCTTTTCGAAAGGACGCCGCCTACTTCGAAGTCCCCTTATTCCAATGAGCTCATGGGAATAAGGGGACTTCGAAGTAGGCGGCATCCTTTCGAAAAGGAGCCCCGTCTGGACGCGCCGCGCGGCGGCAAGGAGCGTCAATTTCGAAGCGCGGCTGCCGCCCGCATGCTAATGAAGCGCTGAATATGCATTTCAGCGCTTCATTAGTAAACTTCGAAATGGCCATTTGCATGGCCATTTCGAAGTTTGGGGCACGTGTAGACATAGCCAACAGGTTCCACACTGACAACTTTGTAGATGGAAGTTCTCAATCCACAGAACAGCTACAGAACTGGCAGTGGCAATGAAAACATTTCGCAGTGCCCCACACCATTGCTCCTCCACCCTTGTTTGGATGGCCTCCCTCTGAGGTGAGAGGGCTGGTCACCTTCACAGACATTCAGTACTTTCTAGCCAAACTGACTATTAGCATTAATTGCACTGCTGGTAGTTCCGGGAGCACGACAGCTACGTTCTAGGAACTGGACCAATATCATCAACCCTTTTCTCACAGGCCACCAAACAACCAAATGTTTGATCAATGACGACAAGGGCTAGACTCAACTACTGGACTCTAGAAAAGTGAGGAGCTTTGTGGTTATGTAGCTCGGAATTGGTTGGATGATAAAAAGGGGGATGACACTGAACAACTTAGAGGAGGTTCCAGGTGTTTCTGGAGGCACTTGGCAAAGAGGGAGGCGAATGAGTTTGGGGTCTGTTTGAAGGTGACTGTAGGAAATTACATAATAGTCCATAGTGACCCTCCAACACAATCCTGGGGGCAAACATATGACGTAAAAGTCCAGTGACCACAGTTTATAAGTTGGGACAAGCATAGATGGTAAGTGACTCACTCAGGAGTGCAGAGCAGTGGAGCAGGGAGACAACAGCACAGGATTTCCCTCAAACAGACAGGGTGGCTTCTCTCAGAAACTTACCCAGCAGCAAACAGCATACACACCATCGCTGTCACACATACCCAGTGCCACTGTTACATACACACTGCAGCACACACTCAATCACATATATACTACAGCACATGCACAAAGCCTATCTCACACACAAAACGGTTCTCCTTCATGCTCACGCACTTCCTTTCTCTCTCCCTGTATCCTCCAGCCCCAACCATTCTGACCAAGGCCCAAAGCAGACCCACAACTAGTACCAAAATTTGTGGAGTGGCCCCTCTGCAAAAATTGCCCACCCCGGCTTAGCTGCGCTGACTGAGGTCACAGGCTCAACTGAACTCGTTAAGCAGAATTCAGATGCCAGAGCCCTGCACGGGGAGAGAGGGGCTGGAGATAGGTGTTTCCGCCTCGCTGTGTCGGCTCTCCCTAAGTCCCAGGAACCATTTCACCTGCCCCCTCCACTGTTTAAAGACAGACCTGATTAGGCTCAGTTGTAAATCTTGTGTTTTGCTGAATGATTACTAGAGCCAAAATAACAGAAAATCAGGTGCAAGTAATAATTATTAGGCTGCATCTACTAAGAGCTAAAATCAACTTTATTAAAATTGGTTTCTTAATGCTGGGTTTTATAAATTCGATTTTGAGCAGTGTCACATTCCCACACGCTTCCCACAAAACTGACTTAATTGCTGCCACACGCAAGTTGCCAAAATTGACTGCTGCAGCTGTGTATTATGGGAACCTATCCCAAAGTTCCCTGAACCCCATAGCATTCTGTGTATTTTCACTTGAGCAGCATGGGAAAAAAAATGCCCCACAAGTGGCTGTGGGTATCTGAAGACATCTTCCTACATTTCATTTCCCTCGTTCCCCTGCCTCGTTTCCCTGCCAAAGTCCCTTTTTCCAGGCAGAATCTGTCTTGCCTGTATAAGAGATGTGTTTTTCATAAGTGAGGGGAGGGAAGGGGTAGTAAACCGCTTAAGAAAGGTTAGAAATGAGATTTAAGGCTTCCCAACCAACAGGTTTCCCAAACGGGATGCAAAAGCTCTGGAGCACATGCTTGATGTTAATTAGGGAGGAAGGGTGACATAAACTGAGTGGACTCCTAACATCAATGGAGCCAAAAGCTACTGCAGGCCCAGGGGAAAGGCTTGGATCTGGATTTAGAAGTTCTGGCAAAGATGCTCAGATCACGAATATTGTCTCAAAGATCAGCTGCTCCAGAGACAAATTTCTGAGTTTGTCCAAACAGCAGAGCTACAAGCTGCTGTGCAAACACCCTTGCACCCACTCCTTTCCAGCCAGCATTCTACATGGCACACCAGGAGGGAGCCAAAGACTCCCTGGGCCCTCAAAAAGCCATCCAGAGAGGTCCCCGGAGCCACCCCAGGGTACCAAGAGGTGGGTCCCTCCTGGATTGGAACCAAGGTGCAGACCTTTCTGGACCTGTGGGGCAAGGAGGAGCTACTCCAAGACGCCAAGTGAAGCACCATAATGCCCAAGCTTACATTGGATGTCCAGCACCCTGGTGGAATGAGGCCATCCCCTTCTCAGCATGCAGGAAGTCCAGCTGAAGGTGCAGAGCTCCAGTAGGGCTACATTCAGGCTCAGGATGCTGACCAATATTCTGGTTCAGGACACACTATCTGGATCTGGGTTTAGACCTCCTGGCAAAGGAGATCTTCAGAACAAGAATTTTCATTCTTGCACCCACTCCAAAATCTGGAAGTATGCGTGTAAGTAAACACAGGTGTTAGATCAAAAATGTAATGTATCATTGCATCACTTATGGGTGATTCAGCTGCTCCCCAGCTCTCCGCTCCTGAGTGAGTCACTTCCCATCTTGCTTGTTCCAACTTATAAACTGTGGTCACTGGACTTTTATAACATATGTTTGTCCCCAGGATCGTTGGAGGGTCACTATGAACAATTATGTAATTTTCTACAGACACCTTCAAACAGACCCCAACCTCTTTCAGGAACTACCAACTGCCCCTATTACCAGCAGGCTCAGGCTTTGATCTGGGTTTAGACCTCCTGCCAAAAGAGATCCTCAGAACAAGAATTTTCATCCTTGCACACACACTAAAATCTGGAAATGCATGTGTAAGTAGTAGACATGGTCATTACACTGAAAATGCAATGGATCATCCAATCAGTTGTGGCTCAGTTGGTCACTGCAAGCCTTACTTGGAGAACAGTGGTAATTGTAGAGCTACTACATTGCTTTCAATGACCTTTGGATCAAGACCATACAAGAATTTGCTCTCAAAGGACAGTCACTCTAATGACAAAGTTTTTTCTCCTGTTGACTGAAAAGGCCTCCAGGTGCCCCAAGGGACACACTGTCCACAGTTTTCAATGCTGTATGGTGCTTGCCTCTGACCCTTCTTAAAGCTGTTGGGAGCCCACAAACCCCTGTGGAAGGAACCACCACCTGCCCATATACCCAGCAGGTCCAGAGGAAAGTCTTGGCTCTGTATTTAGACCTCCTGGGAAAGAAGATATTCAGAGCAATAATTTGAACCCTTGCATCCAATCCATAATCTAGAAATGTCCATCTAGGTACACACAAGCATTATACTGAATGTCCTCCCTATTAACTTTTGATGGCACTTGAATGTGCCTATGGGTAACAGGGAACCAGGGGTTAATTACAGAGATTGGAGTCCAAGAAACAGCTGCTACTTTGGACTGAGAGTACTTTAAATCCCTTAATGAGGATCCAGTGGAGGGCAAGTCTGGTCCCAGGCCCTGCCTCTGGATGCTTGATGGTATTAAGCCAGCCCCCAAATATTAGGCGGCAAGGAAGACTTCCCGCTAATAGCTGGCAGCACCCAAACATCTCAGCCACTGGAAACCTTCCTTGGGCAACTGCCAGCCCCCAAATATCTTAGCCAATGGAGATTTTCACCAGGTGGTTGCCAGCCCCCGAATATCTTAGCCACTGAGGGAGACTTCCTCCAGGTGGTTTCAAGACTCCCAAATATCTCAGCTGCTGGAGACCTTCCTTGTGTGGCTGCCAGGCCCTGAATATCTTAGCCACAGAGGGAGACATCCCCCAGGCAGCTGCAAGACCCCTGATTATCTCAGCCACTGGAGACTTTCCCCGGGGCAGCTGCCAGCCCCCAAAAATCTTAGCAACTGACAGAGACTTCTCCTGGGCAGCTGCAACGCCCCCAAACTGCTGCCAGCCCCCAAATATCTTTAACCACTGAGGAAGACTTCCCCTGGATGGCTCCAGGACCTTCACCACGTGCAAGCTGCCTGGCAGAACATTCAGCACATCCTTTCATTGGTTTGGGGTCAAGCCACGTGATGTGGCTGGGCATGAGAAAATTCCAGACTGCGTGGCGCCTCTTGGGAAGGGAAAGAAGGGGATGTGGGGGACAGCCGTTCTTTAAATGGCTGAAAAGAAGTTTCTCATCCTATCATATGAGCATGACCCCTACCCACAACCTAGCTGATATGTGGTGCGGCGGGAGGGGGGGGGCGGGGGGTGGAGCGAGCAGTGTCTGGCGCCAGTCAGTGCAAGAAAAAAAGGCAACTAGCAGAGGCAGACACAGAACCACAGAGCCCAAAGCCGTACTAATAATACAGAAAGAAAGAAGGTTTTTCAGCCTGTCGTACAAGCATGACCCTACAGTCATGGGCTTCCAGGTGCCGAACTGAAACAGTATTCCTGTTGCCTAATTCCTACACACCTGAGAGCAGTGGAGATGGAAGAGGCCAGAGTGGAGAACTACGGGGCACCATGGGGCACATACAGGATCTCTCTAGAGGCTCATAAATTTGATTTAAAGACATAACACTTCCTCACTACCTTTCATTTGGAGTTTTAAACTCAAACTACGCTACACTCATCAGGTTACGGTGATATTATGATATCGCTATTATGTCAGTTTGTGCTCCATAAATCGAGCTAATCAAATTTACACTGAAGACAGGCACTTGGTAAAATCGGGCTAAATGCCTTAAAACTGATATTATCTCATAGTGTAGACATAGCCTTAGACCTGCTAAAGGACAGCACTTCCACAGAAGAGACTGCCCAGCCTGAATTAGCAGTGAAGTTTCCCCAAAGAGCCAGCTGGAACTTCTAGAGACCAGTTTGCAGTCCTCTGCCTCTTCATCCCACTCCTATTGCAATGGGTAAATGATGACTGAATTTTCTCTGTGGGAGAACTCAGAGGAAAGTGGCACTGAGGAGCCACCGGCAAAACAGGGGCTCAGGACAGTCCAGGAGCTCACAAGATCTCCTCATTGACATCCCTGTGCCCTGCCTCCCTCCCCTACCTGATCTACATAGATCTCAGAGTCCTACCATTGTTTTTTTGGTGCAACCCCTCTTTATGTCCACAGGAGGACAGAGTTCCAATGAGTAAAGCCAATTATCTCAGAATAAGAAGGTAACACCAGAAGCACAGATTAGCTAGGTTAACCATTCTGAGGTGTGCCTCACAAAAAGAATGATGTGACCATTATTTTAAATCTAATGGTTTTTTACATATTAATTTATCAAAGCCTCTATGTTTCACCTTATTCTTTGTGGTAGTATCAGTCATGTCTCCGACTGAACACTGACCATCTTCATATGACCAATTGTATCTCCAAGAGACACAGACTTTTATGGCTCTACATCACTGCCATTTTTTTTCTCCCCCCTCCCCTTTGAGGAACTAAATATCTATGCCACGGTTTCTAGGGTATCCTTTGTCATTGCCTTTAAAAACAGTATTAGGTGCTAGCACTGAAGTCTCAACAGTCTTTCGATTTTGTAACCATAATGTGACTCCCTCACACACCCCCATAAGAATCATGACATTTGCTTTCTTCTTAAGAGAATCAGTGCAGTTTTAGACAGTATCCGAACCAGGCCCTGTTTTTATTCAGACTTCAAAAATGTCAGCCACAAATTAAGCAACTCCCTAGAGCTTTTTCTGCCTTTGGAAAGAATGATTTCACTCTTCTCGGCCGCCAGACCAATGTACAGAATGGCAAGACTGCACAGAGAAGCTGGTATTTACTTCCCAGCCTTGCTAGTACAAATGAGGCTCACACAACATATGTTATTTTTTCAGTGTTTATACCCTCCTGTGAACAGAAAGCTTTCCTGGCTGGTCTGCCAAATTTCTACCACATTGGACTGTGTGCTAGTTAGTTTAAAACTACATACTGTAGGAAAGTTCAATCTTTAACCTTGTCTGATATATGCAATGATTTCAAATTGAGATCATGGGATACTAGAAAAAGTCTCAAAGACAGAGCTTTTAGACAGCTAACTAGAATGTTTGATTTCATAAAAATTAGAATAAATAGGTGACAACTACATATTGCAGAAATTGGAGAAGCAACTGTTCTAGATTTGGTATGATCAAATAGCTAGGAGCAGGTTGAGAATCTGAAGGCTAAAGGTAGCTTAGGGGAAAGGTATTATGAACTGATAGATGTAATGATTCTTACAAATGGTAAGAAGGAAAACAGCAATGTCGTGTTATAGTGTAAATGTGTCCCTAAAGAGCAGTTATCAGTGGTTCACGGTCAGATGGAAGAGCATATTTGGAGCCCGAGTGCAAAGATCTGTCCTACTTAATATATTCATAAATGATTTGGATAATGTATGTGCAGTGTTTCTTAAACTATTTGAGACCACAGAACACCAAACAATATTTTTAACGTGGAATACCTATGACAGAACAAAACAAAACAAAAACATGAAACAGCAACTTATGCAACAGAAACAGAAGTAATTTAATGAGGTATCATAGCAAAGGAAGCAACAGCGTACCTGGTTTTAATAGCAGAAAATACATACCGTCAATGTATTTTTCCAAATGCTTGTGGCACACCTGCGAGCTGTTCATGGAATAACAGTGTTTTGTGGAACACAGTTTAAGAGACACTGATCTAGATAATATTTAGCCCCGTCTCTGTACAGAGATCTGGACTAGAAGACCTAGTGAGGTCGCTTGCACTCCTACATTTCTATGATTTCATCCCCGACGTTTTGGTATAAGTGTTGGCATAGTTTCCTAGAGAACTACTATAACTAGTATTGAGAATATAAAAATGTGTTAATTTCTGTCATATTTTAACTAGATAAGAAACTTATAAATCTACCCACTAATAACTGATACATTTCTAAAAAAGATTTTAGCCACTCACTTTTCAGGGCTGATTAAATTTAGAAATTTATTAGTAACTGGCAAGTCCTACAACGTTAAAAAAAAAAATGTTAAGCAAGCACCCCTGAATAGAATGTATAATGACAAGCTTTTGTTTTTTCTTGCATTTTTTCTTCACTTTCACAGACCATCCCAGTGACCAAGCATCAAATACAGCTGAAATTAAAGGAAATTTGAACATAAGTTTACATTTTATTAAGTCCAGCTCTTCCTGAAAGCAGTGGTATGGAGTATTTATTTGAAGTGCATCATCTTTATCACCACCAGCCATACAACTAGTGTGACCACGTCACCTATTAAACCCCTCAAATTCCAGGCTGTATTTCATAGCTTTTTCTAGTCATATATTTCAGGTTGCAAGTACCCAGAGTCTAGAGACCAACTGCTATTACTGTTACTACCGACACTACTAGAGAAAGTAAGCTTCTGAGGGAAACGGTTTTGAAGCGTTCTTTCAAAATTATATTGAATTACTCATATTTCTAACTGCTCGGCAACCTACAGAATTACAGATACTAAGATATCTCTAGAGCGTAGCAATTGTGCTTGTTTTATTTAATCAAATTAATAAGATATTACTGAGATGACACTGTCTTTATTTCCAAGAATTACGGCCCACAGCTTGACCGTCATTTCACCTTGAAAACCCACATCTGTAAAGATAAGGAAGTGTGTAATGCATGCCACATAATAGCCGGTTCTTACTGATTTTTGTTTAGTGTGTTTTCAACAGTTGTAGGTGTATAAAGTATCGAAACCTGCTTCTAACTACAAAGAATCGATCCACCTAGGAAATAAAACTTTGTTTCACTTCTTTCTGTCTTCCCTTCCTGCATCCTCCCATGATAATGAAAGGTGCCAGCACATTCTTTACTAGTCCAGTAACTTTGGTAACCTGTGAATCATCCAGCAGAGTAAATAATTCCTCCCATGTACACAAAATAGGCAAAGGCAGTCCAGAAGCACCAAGCAGTAAGAAAGGGCATAAGCCAGACACACAAAGGCTAAGCTCTGTTACACTTGCGGTAAATTCTCAAGAGAGCAGACAGAGCTCTCTATACACTACTTTTCTAGGGAAAAGTAGAAACTAAATGAGTCAATACCTGGTATTTTCCATTCCTAGAGAATGACATTTTGTTTTTTAGTTCAAGGTTTTGTGTGCTGTATGAATACAAGGTAAAGTTGAAACTGATCAAAGTTTCCACAACAGGCTTTTTATTTCACACAATCTCTTTTAGTATTAGCTATAGCATATAGTGAAACACATACAAAATACAAGCAATACTAACTTGATGACCAAATGGCAATATACTCTTGAGTTGTTTGTTATGCAAACTTCAAAACTGTAATATTCTGACTATTGTACATTTAAAAAAAATCCTACATTCTTTCAAACTCTATGCATCGATATCTGATTACTAATTGTCCTATAAGCCAACGTTGACTTCTCCGCTCTTCTAATGAAAACGAATGCATTCTATTCTCTTGCACGTACAGAAAACATTTTTTCACAGATTGCTTTGTGTTCTGGTAAATTACAGGAATTCCTGTACTGTACATCTGGAGGTCCAGAAAGCCATACCTAGTGACTTCAAGATTTAAAAAAATAATCCTGCCAGATGTTTGTGTATTAAAGTGACCTATAATAATGGGAAAAAAGTGAAAACAGAGACTGCAGTAATTATTGAAAGCAAAAGCCCCTCTTGGGAAAACTTCAGCAAAGTACGTAAAAATACTACAGAAATGTTTATATACTGTATAGACAGTACATTCCAGTGACATGCAAATTAACTACCACTCTTGCATAAGCCAAAGACAGGTCATGTCTTGTTTCTCCTTTCTGCACCAAAAGCAATTACTAGTACAGACTCGCACCACCGTATATCTAACTTCCTGGAATGAAGGGTTAAAAAAGAAATCCAGCAGTTACTCTCTTGGGACAGATTTTTAGTTCACTGTCAATTGAGGATGAACTCTGGCAATAATAATAATGAAAAAAAAATCCTGCCTATACTACAGTACTCTTATATGTGCTATTATACTGGAGAGTGAAAGCCTCTAAAGTTATGACTCTAAAGTTATTTGGATTAGCTGGTGAAAAACTGTTTTTAAATTACAGCACTCTTGGTCCCCTTGGATCATTGCTGAACACATGAGCAACATGGGGGAAAAAAGAATTAGCTAAGCAGAGACGTATCAAATTTTCCATGTGAGATTTAGGCGGGCAGAGACACAAGCCCCTTGTATTGTAGGGGTGCTTTGCTAAAGAATTTAAAAGAGCCATTTCAAGCACTCATCATTAGTCACTGTGGCCTGGCAGTGGCATATACCTGATGTTTCACAGAGAGGTGAAAAAGAATATCTAGACAACCATGGAAAAAAAGCTGCATCTAAGCACACTAATTCAGTTCCAACCATCGCAATCAACCAACATCTTCTCTGAAGTAGAAAGAAAAACACACCTTGTAGATTTTTCACCTAATTAGTGCACTTTAATTTAAATGTTAGTTTTAGACTACAATCCAAAATTACTATAAAAATGACCATGACGATAGTCTCATTTAAAAAAGAAATCAGAAAAATAATTTCAGCTCAAATAAAATACTTCATTGACGTGCGGACTAGAACCTGAGCAAGTACTCTCCCAAGTGAGTGCCCAAAGTACCAGACAAAAATCACTCTCACTCTCGCATAAGCAGCTTTAACAGAAAGAACTGGAAGAGATCTACCCACAGGATCCAAAAGCCTCATTGGGTCCCAGGGCAAGATATGCCAGCTGGATAATATCACATTCAACCCGTAGCATTGCCTGGAACATGCCACTTGGCATTCCAGTGGGGGCTGGGAGCCCTGGAACTTTCTGAATCACCAAACCCTGCACCCCCTTTTGCCTGCCCCTCCCCGGCCATAGGCAGACCTGACCTCCCCAAGAATACCTTATTGTGTGGTTAGGGTGCTCACCTGCAAGAGGGGAGACCTGAGCTCAAGTACGTGCCCCAGAGTCATGGTCTGAACTTGCTTCTCCTCCAGGCAAGACCCTTAATGAACAGGCTATTGAGTATACAGCATATGTTGCATTGTCATTATATCGCTGTTGGTAAGGTCCGAAATGTTTTCTTTTTCCCCAGCCAAAACAATTAGTCAAAATGCAAAAAAATTCAAAAATGTTTGTCAGTTCAAATCTACACTTTTCTGGTGGTGGGGAAGAACAATTTCAGCTAAAAATTTTCACCCAGCTCTATGGAAGCCAATAAACCATGAACAGGTGGGTTGTGTCCACACGTGCTGCTGCTTCTGGCAGCAGCATGGTAGTGAGCGATCAGAAAGATGCTAATGAGACCCGGAGGCATATTTTCTGCACCTCATTAGCATATTGGTACGTGGTTTGGAGTCCAGAAGAAGCTCCTCCGGACTCCAAAGTACACATGCAGACACGCGGCCCGTGGGGATCTTCCAGAAGGAAACCCTCCTTCCGGAAGCCCCTTCTCCCCAGAATTTTGAGACAGTGGGGAAGTTATTTTTCAGGTTTTTCTGCACCTTGGCTGGCTCCATGACTTTCTCTAAGGACAACTTTGAACAGGTCTTGGACTCTGCTGAGACAATTAATTAAAACAATAGTTGGGAATAAAAAAAACAAACGTGTGGTGAAAGAAAGGATGGTTTTGTGATTAAGAGTAGAAACCAGGAGATCTGGGCCTCTCTCTGATTCAGCTACAGGTTTCCTGCGTTATCGCAGGCAAGTCATTCTGCTCAAAAATTTCAAACGCTACTTTAATTTCCCTTGGATTATAACTTCCCCTCTGTCTCAGATCTAACCTACTACACTCATCCCTCATTTAATGAGTACTTTACTTACGAGTACTTGCTAAAATGAGGGATACACACACTTACCTTTGTTCACTATAGCCGTGTCTACACGTGCACGCTACTTCGAAGTAGCGGCACTAACTTCGAAATAGTGCCCGTCATGGCTACACGTGTTGGGCGCTATTTCGATGTTAACATCGACGTTAAGCGGCGAGACGTTGAAGCCGCTAACCCCATGAGGGGATAGGAATAGCGCCCTACTTCAACGTTCAACGTCGAAGTAGGGACCGTGTAGTCGTTGCGCATCCCGCAACATCGAAATTGCGGGGTCCTCCATGGCAGCCATCAGCTGAGGGGTTGAGAGACGCTCTCTCTTCAGCCCCTGTGGGGCTCTATGGTCACCGTGTGCAGCAGCCCTTAGCCCAGGGCTTCTGGCTGCTGCTGCTGCTGCAGCTGGGGATCCATGCTGCATGCACAGGGTCTGCAACCAGTTGTCGGCTCTGTGGATCTTGTGTTGTTTAGTGCAACTGTGTCTGGGAGGGGCCCTTTAAGGGAGCGGCTTGCTGTTGAGTCCGCCCTGTGACCCTGTCTGCAGCTGTGCCTGGCACCCTTATTTCGATGTGTGCTACTGTGGTGTGTAGACGTTCCCTCGCAGCGCCTATTTCGATGTGGTGCTGCGCAACGTCGATGTTGAACGTCGACGTTGCCAACCCTGGAGGACGTGTAGACGTTATTCATCGAAATAGCCTATTTCGATGTCACTACATCGAAATAAGCTATTTCGACGTAGCGTTCACATGTAGACGTAGCCCAAGTGAGTGAAGTCCCCCTGCTTATATGAGCCAGCCGCAGGGTCCCTGAATGGGGTGCGGGGAGATCCGCAGCCCCATGGCTATCTCTGCTCCAGCCATGGGTCCCTGGCTAGGGGGCAGGGAGAGCTGCAGCCCTGACCAGGCCCAGCCCACTCCCAACACTCCCCTGCAGCAACGTCCCGTGCAACCCCCTCCCTGGTCCTGCAACTCCCTGCGCACTCCCCAACCCAGCCCAGCCCACTGCCAACACCCATACTGACCCCTCCCAACCCCCCCACAGCCCTCTGCACCCCCCACAGGTACCGATGCTGCGGCACGGAATGAGCTGCTACCTTCTCCACCAGAGCCGCCACCAGGTTTTAATCCCCTCTTCCACTCATGGCCCCAAACTGCCCGCAGCCTTTAACCCTCTGCTACCCCCCTACCCAACTCAAGGTTCACTTACCTTTCCAAAGCAGCGCCCCATGCTGCCACTCCTTCCCCAAGTTAGGAGCCCTTGGAACCAACCAGAGACTTTTACATGTATTTTAATGGGAATTTAGTGTCCCTCTTATGAGTTTTCGCCTATGAGCAGAAAGTTGGGAACCAATTGTAGTCACATAGCGAGGGATGAGTGTATATCCATCTGATTGGCTTCCTGAGTGAATTAAGGTATTATGTTTAGGTTTTCCCGCCCCCCGGCCAGGGGACCTGCAGCTGGCTTATATAAGTAGGGGTATTATGGTCATTAAAAGAAGTCTAAGTCACACTGACTTACAGACATACGCTTGTTATAAAATAAGAACCTTGAGTTTCAAAGACTGTGAAATCTTGAGGCCTGGAGTTGCCAACTGTTCAGGATTCTCCTGGAGCCCCCAGGCATTAAAGAGTCATCTTTAATTAAATTTTATGATGTGTGATGAAAGGTCCAAGAATATGTCCAACCACAACTGGCCACTCTGTTGAGGCCTGACTCAACTCCAACTAAGTCAACAGAAGTTCTTCTAATCCATTCAGTAAATGCTGGATTAAGGCCACCGTGCACAGGTAAAGAATGAAAGAAACTGTTGCCTGAAAATAATTACATTCACTTACATTTCATAAGTTGCAATGTATTCCAAATCTACATATGTTGCACACATCTGTGAAACTCTTCTACAGTTGATTAACAGTAAAATGTCACATCATCTGACACAACATTAAGATCAGAGACTTGTACTTTCACCCTTAGCTTTGAAATAGGTAGCTTTTTAAACTCAGCTTATATTGCACGGTTACCAACATTATGTGAGAGGGCAGAGTTCCTTTGTTTTAACAGAAATATTGGAGGAGAGGGAATGATTCCCTTTGTGTACTGAGAGTAGAAGAGTAATGTAAGCATCCACACTTTGGCACATACACAGAGCTTTCTTCATCTTTAAATGTAGCTGATCCTTCATGTTTTCTAAATTAACACAAAAAATTAAAGATCATGCTGAAGAGTCACCTGCAGAGTCATAGTGCTCAAAATGCATGGAGACAAAGAGCACCATAAAGGAATCCAAGATAAGAAAATTTACAAAGGTAAAAACACAAGCTAGAAATACGGGTTTTTGTTTGGTAGAGGGAGTAATAGGCACTGTTTAAGTCCATGGTGGCATGTGTGTATTTCGGCAGAAACTGAAGTAATACTAAAGTTAAGACAGACTATCCATAGCTTGCTAAGAACATCACTACTGACCAAGGAAGAACTAGCTGGTAGGCCTTAAGTTCCTTAAGATGCAAAAGCATGATACATCGTGAAGTCACTTGGACAACTGTGGTCACCACAGGCTGGATCTGGGTTTATCTCACACTTCCTGTCAGTACCCAATCGCAAGCCAAAGATGCTAATCCTCTAAATCTAGCGATGAATCCTTATCATGTGTGACATAAAGCTCTTGAATATATGCTGAAAAGAAACAACAAGGTAAAGACCTGGACCTACTGAAGTCAATGAGAGTCTGGGAAATAATTTCAGTGTGGCCAGAATTTCTCCAACAAAGTTTCAAAGGTTTAACTAAAGTATATTTAAAAATATAGCCAGTAGGGAATACTTTTGGCTGAAAGTTTTTTTTTCCCTTTGAAAAATGCCTAATTTGCCCCAGGTCCCTAAATGGCTCCCACAAGGATTGAACTCACAACCCTGGGTTTAGCAGGCCAATGCTCAAATCACTGAAATCTCTCTCCCCTCCATATTCGTTATATGAAACAATTCTTTACTCAGTTAATCAAAATTGATATAAAACAGGTTTAAATACAATTAAGAACATCTCCATAGTGATTTAACTTATTTTTAAAATGCAACTTTAAATTAGTATAAATGAGTGTTTAGATACGACATATGTTATTTTCTGACAAGATAAGATCCAATTCAGTTCTGCTAACAACATGCAAAACTGTGTGAAATTTAAAATAAATAAAGCTTGGGCACCACTTACATTTAGCACTTCTTCATATTTCTGATCAGCTGCCCACCACTTAAGCCATCTGCTGATATTTGGTGCATGCAGAGATGTTGACATCCAAGTTGTTATAACATTACAGCTGAAAACATTTTGCAAAATGATAGGGATATAAAGAGCAGACAAACATAGGCTATGTTGCATGATTCAAAAAATCCTGAATTAATGTATTTACCTTCAAAAAGCTATCACTTGAGAAGCTAGGGCACAGATAAATTAAACAAACAAGTCAAACACGTATTGCAGGTTTCTGGGCGTAGAAGAGCCATCCATGACTACTAAAATACCTAAAGGCTGATATTTTAAGGCTTCTCAAAGATTCAGTGGCAGGGAGCGTGTATTTTACCCTTAACTTTGTGCTATGAAGCTCTGTAAACTCAGCCTATATTGCAGTTACCAACACTATGTGAGAGAGCAGATTCCTTTGTTTGAACAGAAATACTGGAGAGATGGAAAGCTTTATTGGAAAGCTTTTTTTGTGTATCCACAGTGAAAGGAGATTTTTTAAAAGAACTGCAGTATTTTTAAAAACAATGAATTACAGTTTCTTTCAATTTGATTTTCAAATTTTTCCTTCATAATCCTGAATGGTAGCAAGTTTTCACAAAAATTAAGGCCAAGGGCTTTAAGGAAAGACATCAAACACTGAAAAACTAATGATAATATTATGACTGCTAGCAATACCTTGAAAAGACCTTGAATAATATGTTCAAGATTGGTCTTCAAATATTTTCCTCACCAACAATTATGTTACAGTTTCAAGGAAAAGATCTGGACATTTACCACTTTGCTCTTCTCTTATCTACAGATTGCACCTCTCAAACCTGGTACTCTCTCATCAAGCAACACCCCTTGTCTGGCATGACCATGGATGTTGCCAGATGAGAAGGCAGATGGCAGGTGGAGGAGCCCCACTGGGGCTGACAGCCACAGACCCTGCCTGCCTCGCAGCTGTGGGGTGTGAGGCTGTGTGAGGTCCAGGAGCCTGAGTCCCTATTGCTCCGCAGTAGTGGGGCAGGAGGCTGTGTGGGTTCAGGAAGCAGCACTCCCTGGCAGTGGGGGCCAGAAATTGGAACAGGGGCCAAGATGCTGCAATGGAGCTGGAAACCAGGGTCCCTCAGCAGGAGCTGGAGCTCCTGCCTGCCCCGTGGCAGTGGGGGGCTCAGAAGGTGTTGTGGGCCTGAGCTGGAATTCCTCCTTGTCCCACAGCACAGCAGGGATGGCAGCCTGAGTGCCTGCTTGTCCTGCAGTGGCAGGATACTGCCACGGGGTTGGGAACCAGAGCCCACTGGTAACACAGGGCCAGGAGCCCCTGCCTGCTCCATGTGAGTTGTGACGCTACCGCAGGTGAGACTTAAAGCCCCCACCTGCCATGTGGTAGGTGGGGGCAGGGGCTGGCCGGAGCCCTGTAACAGACCTGGGAGTTTGGGCTGGGGCCAGAACCCAAGGGAAGGGAGGCTGGTACTCCAGCAATCCCTAAGCACAGCCCTGCACTTTCCCATACCTGTCTCTTGTTTGGGACCTCTCAGGTTCTGAGCATGCCAGGTAAGGGAGGTGCAATCTGTAATTGTAAATTGGGCATAAATCCTTTGACATCAATGGAATTACAATTTACAAAAAGACAATAAGGACTAAAATCTAGGTTTCTAACCTTCTTTTCACAGTGCTGCTGTACAATACCTGACTAACCCAGCACAGAACTATTAAGAAGAATATGCTAATCGTTGATAGAAACCACTGGGGTTTACATGTGGTAAACCAAACTACCTTGTGAATTGTATAGCATTAGAAATAGCATTATTTCTGAAGAAAGCAACTCACCTAGACTGGTCTCTGTTTTTCCTTTGCCCATTAACCTACCTGAATCCACCATTTATGATTTCCAGGCTACAATATATGAATACCTTATAGACTAACAGAAAAGTTTAGAGCATGAGCAGAGCATGCAGCATCTGAAGAAGTGAGTGAACTCACGAAAGCTCATGCTCTAAACTTTTCTGTTAGTCTATAAGGTGCCACAGGACCCTTCTTTGCTGCTACAGATCCAGACTAACACGGCTACCCCTCTAATATATGAATACGTTAGCAGTTATTAAGTACGTCAGCCTTATTCTTGTAATCTGTAATTTGTTGCCTTTGCATATCAAGGAACACTTCCTTTTGCCTTGGATTCACTTAAGTACCTATAAAGCTTTTTCTTTGCTCTTTTCTACATCCTTTTCCAGTAGCAACTCATTTAGTGCCTTCACTTGCCTAACATTTCCTTCCTTGTCATTACCAGTATTCACCTCAGTATTCACCTTCTTCACTTCTCTTAGGGTTACAGCATATTCTTTAGCCAAACACAAGCTCTACTTCAATTAAAAGAAGCTACTGGGCTTTATACTGGACTAACTAGGTGAATTTCATGGCATCTCATGTACAGGTCAGACTGGATGACCTACTGGCCCCTTCTTCTGTTAGACTCTATGAACCCAAAAACAACAGATCTCAGTATTTCTAAGCAGAGCCCTCAAACTCAACTCCATACTTCAACAATCTAGATAATTAAACACTTATTTTTCTCAACAGTGCATTGTTAAGAGTGGTGTCCTGGTCCAACTCAAGTAATTATATTCCACCTTGTAATGGGGGCACTAACCTCCTGAGCATCTCCAAGTGCCTGGAGAGGGCACTGAAAACCATGTCTCACCCTGGTGCCCCTTGCAGACTGGTGAGTGACCTTGATGGGTTTTCAGTAGCTTGGGCATTTGGCTATCCCACTCAATGTAAATGACTCTCTTCCAGAGTAGTAAAGAGTCCACTAAATCTTCATCCCTGGCTCTGGACCCTTTAAATTAAGCCCTTTCTTCAGGCTCACAAAAGCCATTCTTCATCTTGGATCTTATGTCACTGCGGCTAATAGGAGGAACCCAGATCTGCCCACTACTCCAGGATCCAAGCCAGTGGCTCGATAAAACCATGATCTGCTCAAATTCAGTTTGTAGCTGCATCTTCCTTGGGCCTTTTTCTACCTAGTTCATTTTAACCCTGACCTAAAGATGAGATTAAGGTTCTTAAAGTCCTCTCTTTTCCTGAAAACCCAGCTTAATCAAATGCAGTCAAAAACGAAGTATAGCTATCCTTGGACCTCCTTTGGCCACAGCAAAGCACCCTTCCTTGCTCCTCTAGTCCCAGCCAAGAACTGACCTGCTAAGGCCCTGAAGCTTCTTTTATATAAGCATGCTGGACTCTGATTGGATGCTTCCAATGAGGCCCCTTTTGGCAGACTTTTAGGTCCCACATTTGCTTCTCTTTTCCTAGTACTTCATTGTTCTTGGGGCACAGTGTAGTAAGGACCATGGGACTTTCTAATAGGAGCTGCGGAGGTCAGGCACACCCCCATCAAACACTTAAATTCTTCTTTTTGTTTCCCCTGAATATGATTTTCCTCTTTATTTCATAGCTAAACAGTTATGCAATGTTGCCACGTGCTCTCAAAATACAATTCACCCTATCAGTAATGCATCATTTATCCTTCCTTCGCTACCTGTCTCCCTATTCACCACTCTGCATCACAGCAGGTGGCAGCAAATATCTAATGCACGGTTTCCCAAAGTTGAAACATTCATGTACCCCCTTTGGGCTTCAGCCTTATTGGCGTACCCCCTCTCCCAGTGCTGTCCCAGTGTTGATCTTCAGATTTTTAGTAGTTTATTTTCTGCTGTGTGGCCCTTGAAGTCCTTTCAAATACCACCAGTGGCACACGTACCACACTTTGGGAAACACCAGTCTACTGCATTGGTGGAAGCACACAGCAGCTGCTGATGCTCTTTATCTGCAACTCTATAACTACTATGCTTAATTCGGATCCAATAGTAAGGCAGGAGATTAGATACAAGGTCAGACTTTATGCTGGCATAATTCTATTGCCAATGATAGATTATGTGGACATAAGTGCAATATAGAGTGAAATACTGCATGACATCAGCTGTGGGGCTAGTAAGGAATAACTAATATTCTGCTAACTCTATGGGGGCATTTTTCCCTCTTTCTTCTGGTAGGAGGCTTACTTCCAGAGGCAATGGTCTCAATAGCCATTTCACTGTTTTCCTCTCTAAAGACAGAACTGTTGATTAGCTAATTGAATCTTGAGTAAGGATCCTTATATTTTTCAGAACTTTGATTTCTAAAATAATCTCCAATATTTTTAAAGCAAACTAGCAAAGTTAATTTCACTTATCTCAAGAAACTAATTGTGTGCACTTGCCAGGCAACAATGAAAGCTTAATGAATTACGGTTTCCACTGAAACTTCCTCTACATAGGGAATCAGAGACCACAAAATGAAGACATCTTTCTCACAAAGCTCTAGATGACTATTAACTTGTGGCTTCTCTTTTGCAGCAGTATTATTATTATTGTGGGGACTGGATGTCTGTATTTTGTTGATTCACCCTAGTAAAAAAAATCTGGAACACTAACTCAGTATTTGGGCATAACTGCTAATTCTTTACAAAAATGCCTTTAGGAATTTTTATTCTTAAGTTTTGGTATTTTGTACCAATAATGTTTATTGTGTTCAACTTAATTCCAGAATTTTATCCTAGTTATAAACACCCTTCCAACAAGAGAAACCTTTGTGTATTTGAATAGCATAACTGTATCAACATACTTAGAGTAAAACACTGACACAAACCAATTTATATTGTACATAAAAGAAATTCTTGGCATACTCAGATAAAAATGGGTAAAAAAATCAATATCTGGACGTTACAGGATTCTGAACTCATTGAAAGACAGATAGCTCTTAAGCTGAATTTATTGCTCATGGAAATTAATTCAACAGATTCCAGAAAGAAAGAAGTTGGCCCAATTAAAGATATTACTTTACCTACCTTGCCTTTCTAATATCCTGGGGCTGACACAGCTACAACCACACAATATACAAGTTCATGTAATGACACACATCACCTATAAGATTTTGTCTTAAAACACGGATAACTAAATGTAGGACAGCCATTCTAGGTCAAACTGTGCCTCACCTTGTGCAGGGAAAAGGGAGGGATGTTTACAACAACCTTTTGCCTCATTTACGCAGATTGCAGTGATAACGGTCATCTTTTCAGTCTAGGGATCCTGTATTAAGATTCATAGACAAGGGCAGGGCCATGACACCATTCCATGCTCCCTGGACCACGGTCTGTAGCACACTGAGCAGCTTGCACAATTCCTTAGGATGGTGCAGTCCATGCAGACTTAATTTTCAATGAGATACTCGGTGATGTGCCATGCTAACTTCTGGAGAAGCCACATCCAAAATCTCAGAATTCGGCCCTCTGGTCTATGGACACACATGAATTATGGCTTTCATGCTTGGAAATATGTAATGAGCACTATCACATACTATATTAGTATCATAATAATGGAGGGATGAATCGGAGGTCAATTTGGTCTTCCACATACAGTATTCATTTATCTTCACATTTTTACCCCACCCAAATTATTTAAATGGGAAGGTAAAAGAATAAAAGAAAGTAACTAATTTAGTGAATATTTTTTCAGTATTTTAAACAAAATCTGACATTGTTCTTAAAGCAAGATATACTGTCATCTCCACCATCTGGTATTTATGTTGCCTAATCCCTACACACTGGTACAAGACATTAGCTTTAATTCTTCCAGCATTCAGCCTGGAGTCAGATTTTATGTACAAGTTATAAAATCCTGGGAATGGGACTGTATACAGGAAATGTTGACAGAGGCTTAGCCTCAGAAAGTCTGCTTTCATTGTTGTAACAGAACACTTTATTACGTTTTAATTTATTATATCCAGAGTTCCTGTAGAATAAAGATTTAGAAGCAAAAGATCACATCATGTACTTGGCTTTAGCAATGTACATAAATGAAAACATATTTCATACATCATTTTGAAAGGTTTAAACTTTAATAGAGTCTGTCAATATTTGAAAAATAAGAGATGCAAGCCAAACAGACCTGCACTGGTCTTTGCCTTAATCCTTCTATTTATTGAAATGCTGTGGCTATAAATATACTTCCTTTGCTACATATTTATGATTGCTTCACCTGTCTCAAAATCAGAATAGCCAGTCGGTTGAAAAGTGAATTGAAAGATACCTCACCTATCTCTTGTCTCCCTAAAATAACCTGGGGCTGACACAGCTACAACCACACAATGTACAAGTTGAAAGGCTGTCCAGATTCATCACCACCTCCCAAACTAGATTCCGTTTTCGGAGTTGAAGGAAGGACGGAGAAGCAATGGGGGCCAGAGGAAGCAATGTAAGGACATGCTGAAGGTGCACATGAAAAAGTACAGTATCAGTGTCGACTCTTGGGAGCACACTGCCTAGCACTGCCCTCTATGGAGAGCAGTAATCCACTAGGGGGTGTTGCAATTTGAGAGGTCTTAATGCAGTACGGATGAGGAGAGGCAGAGTAGGAGAAAAGAGCAGCAAAAACTGCCCTGAGTCCCTCCAACAGCTTCCAACACCTGCCCCTTCTGTGATAAGACCTGCAGCTGTAGACTCAGGCTGACCAGCCATCAACCGACTCACAAATAGGAGGGTGACATGAAGACATAGAACTTGTTGTCAAGTGATTGCAAAGAAGACCACCTATCAGTGGCCCTGTATGTGCTGTTGCACTTAGCTGAAATGCCAATGAAGGAGTAACTGGCAATATAGTTCTACATTATGTAAAAACAATGGATCTTTGCCATTCTTGTTCTGAATTATTAACCACACAATCTGGTAATCTCAGTTGCCAAGTTGAAACAGAGGAATTCCATGGCGAAATTCTCCTCAACTGACAAGACATGACAGCAGCACATAAATGTTACAATATACATGAAAAACATAGAAATGTAAATATAACTGTGACAATATGTGATTGAGAAGACCCCTGGGGATTGTTTTCCAGTGTGCTCATCATGCTACTGATATGCTTTCTTGCCCTCTGGGGTACCCACCACCCTGCCTTGCTGGGCCAGATCTCATAGTCTCTCCCAGACAAGGAACAAAGTTGGGGTTACTGTCCCCCTGCAGTGTAATGAAGGCATTGAATCACATCAGCTCCGGTAAGATGCAGTTCTAGGGCACAGCACCCAGGAAACCAAATCCCAAAAAGGATCAAAACCCCAAATGAACCATTGTCCCTCTATGCAAAACATTTGCATAGAGTAGGCTCATCAGAAAAGCACCCTTTAACAATGAAAGAGAGATATGCACAGTGGTAGGCCCCTCAGGTAATAATTACTTACACTGGGCTTTATTTTAAACAAAACAGTTTTTATGAAGCATAAAAAGCAGGATTTAAGTGGCTATAAGTGGAAACAGTTCAAAGTAAGTTACTAAATTGAAATGAAAAGAAAACACATAGCTAGTTGTAACTTCACTAGGAAACACCACACGTAGATTCTTGCCTTAGGTAGCTTTTCTTATGTCAGGAAAAATCTTCAGACTGTTCTCTCTCTCTGCTTTGGGTCAATAGCCTTTCCTATTTCCCCCTCCCCCACCTCACGGTATGCCAGCCAGATTCCAAGAAAGGCTGAAGACAAAAAGAGATATATTCCCATTGCTTAAATAGCCATTTCCATAGAGGAGAAAACCTTTGTATTACGTAAAAACACTGGATCACAATGGCTTTCAGTACTAGATGTCACGTCTTTCCAGCATCAACCCCCTTCTGGACTTACAGGACAAACAAGGCTGTTTACAACTTCTAAAGTTCATCACCCATGCATTAGGGTTCCTGGGCAGGAATAATGGCTCTCATTAGCACATTTAAAATAATAAGAACATAAGAACATAAGAACAGATTTTCTGGGTCAGACCAAAGATCCATCTAGCTCAGTATCCTGTCTTCTGATAGTGGCCAATGCCAGATATGCCAGATAGCGTGAACAAATTAAGTGATCCTTCCCCTGTCACCCAAAGGCACACCATTCCTACCCATCTAACTAATGCCCATTGATGAACCTATCCTCCACAAATTTACCTAGCTCTTTTTGGGACTCTGTCGAAGTCCTGGTCTTCATAAAAAGACTTACATTTCAAATGTCTAACTTCACGTAGAAGAATGATACATAAACCAAAACAGAACATACAGATCAAGCAGACTGTAACATTAAAATTTGTGTGTTACATGTGGTATTTTGTTCAAAAATCTGAGTTACACATATTTATATTCATAAGTCAATTTTCACAAAAAAGAGAGGTTTCACAATTATCTCAAATTGACAGAGTACAAACACTGACACACTCGAATACATATTGTACCCTCCAAGGAAATTACGGACAATAGCAATATGAATGGGAATGTCGTATTTACATTAGTGACAGAGAAAAATTATTTCTTATCTCAGGACAGAGTTGACTTTCTTTTGACCTGGGCCCAGAAGCTTTGCTTTCACCCTTTTGCAGACTTTTCTCTCCCTTCCCCCAAGTCTCTTCATGTAGATCTTTGTAGGATAGGAGGCAATTTCAGAAGCCAACTGACGATGAAGACCATCCCATGAAAAGTACAACATCCAAAATGGATTCCAGTACTAGGTAGCATGGTCACATATCTTTCAAGGCCCAACCACAGTTTGGGCTTACAGGAAAAATAAACCCATTCACAAGTCAATGTTTTGACTACTGAGCCATTAAGTTCCAAGTATATTGCCAATGTCTCTCAATATCACCTCTAAAATTAAAACCAGATTCACACATTTCTAACTTCACATACAAGAATGATACATTCACAAGAACAGCGTATACACATTCAGTAGATTGTAACTTTAAAATTGATATGTTTATGATGCATTTTGCATAGCACATCTTTGAATTATGTATATCAATATGCCAATTTTCATAAGGCACGGGGGGCAGAACTGAGACAGATTGCAAAGTGCATTGGCATATATTTAGATCTCAGCAATTTATACACATGTAATGTACTGAGGCAGATACAGTCCTGGTGCGTGCTGGTGAACAAATGAGCTGTTTTCCACAAATCACCAGCACATTGATTTAAGAATTCAAACTTACCATCTTTTGTAATTAGTATAATTAAAAGAGAAACATCACACATCCTCCCAATTTTCTTCTGAGTTTGGCTTTATCCTAGGCTTTCTACTTTACGTCCCTTCTAATCCTGCCCTCAGAAAAGCATTCTGGGCCTGGTTCTTATTGTCTAGCACTTCAGTGCAAAAGCTACTTAAAAATGGGTCAAAAAGTTTGCGAGTGATATCAGTGGAGATACCTAATCTGGTAGTAGTTTACATCTGTGTTGCACTGTGCAAATAGCTACATAAAGTGCAATGCAGCAGATAATACTAGACATAATTCAACAGGCCTACAGCTCATCAAAATTTAGTTACGCCCTTCAACTTCAGTAAGAACTTCTGTGTGTATCTAACATTTCTGAAGACTTTTTATGTATTATAAACTGTTCAGACATGCAGGACAGTAGCTCAGTATGTGCTTCAGTTTTCCCCTCAATAAAGCAGTAAAGAATTAAGAGGATTATTTAATTAATTACACTGATAAAGTCTTTTGAACTCATCTCAGATGAAAGGGTACAGGAGGTATTTAAACAGTAAACATTATTGCTCTGAGGCAGCTGCAGCAGAGGCGTTCCTAAGGCAGTTTTACCCCACAAAGGGAGAATTGGAGTGCCCACATGCATAGGCATTTTTGGAGTACAGGAATTCAGTGACATTCCATCCATTATGTCTACTACCCCATGGTCCAGGGATGTTTTATTAAATGTTAAGACATACATAGGTCTTAAGTAAAAATAATAAGCACTAAATGTTGCTCTTCTACTCCAGCAACTAGTCCCAATGAATTTAACAGCATTTGATTAAGAAGAGTCACCAGGATTTGCCCAGCACCTTAATATGGGCTAATCTGGGGGAAACTATCAACCTCAAAATTAATTTAAAAACAATCAGGGATGTAAGGACAATAGACTAATCCTTGCACAATTAAATGGGGGCGATTAGGACAACAATGCAACCCTGTTGCTATCTCTGACAACTGTCAGAAAACCTAGACCATTTTTCTTAGAACCTGGGAACAGAACTGGAATCTTGCAGCTGCCAGAGTGGAGCAACGCCTTTGTCAATGCCAGAGTAAAGCCTGAAACCAACTGAAAAGTCTAAATGGAGACCAAGAGAAATTATACACAAAAATGTATCTGTTTATGTCTGTGCAGATGATTAAGGATAATAATATATATATATAGCTAATGTTACAAGAAAATTCAGCAAAATAAAAACACTGGCAGCTTTAACTTTTAGGAAACTCAGTTTTAGATTAAAACTTTTACACTCCGAGTTAAAAGTATGAACCTTCACATAGTCTGTGCAGCCTGATACTTGAAACTACACAGAACATTTATTTCAGATGTGGGGTATTCATCAATTAAATTCAATATGCACTCACTATCTTAATCACTTCACACAGCAATTTATTACAGTGCATGATCACAGCAAATGCAGAAAGGTTCATTGATACATAACACCACCCACTCACTAACCATAGGTGATACATTTATTATATTTTTATTTTAAAACTTATCATCAAAACATTTGGTAATGGATGTCTTACCCATATTATTAATGTAAGCAAAAGTAATATATTTTTCCAGTTACTCAATGTGATTTGCCCAATCAGGCTTCCTGATTACACAAATTATGCAATATTATTACATTAAATTCAACAGTAATAAACAAATGTCATCCCTCTGCTCCCTATAAAGAGATAACTTTACATTTTTGGTGAAATATTAAAGCCTAAATGACTCTAATAAAATTGGCAGCCTTTCATAATTTCTAAAACTCATTAATTAGGAATGTGCACGAGCCAAAAAGACATAAATCACATGAATGAGCAACCACAAATAAAGTGCAGTCCAATTACCTGGAATTACTACGCTGGTGACAGAGGTGGGTAAATGTAATTAATTATTCCATGGATAGCCATTCTAAGTGTTATTTGTTCAGAATAGCACAGACAGGAAAAGAAATTATTTGCACAATTTAACACATTGTGCATATTGGTACAGACCAGTCTGCTTTCTTCAAGGAAAATAAGAAAATGTGGCAAGTTATGCAAAACATTAGCAATCACCGTAACAATCCCAAGTTCCGTATTTCTGTAGAATGATACTGAATTTGTTTTTCTCTGGCACCTTTAACACTTAACATATCTTACAAGGCTTTACACAAAGAATCCACATTGGTAGTGAAGTAACTGTGGGAGCTCCACACAACCTTGGACAGTAGGAGGGTCTACAGAATGTATCATCATTAATCCACACTGGAGTAACACAAAAACTTAAGAGAAAAGTCCTCTGTTCATTTTACCTGAGATGTGCCATTCCAGTTTCTGATGCTTCTCTTTGTACCTCTCCTTCTGCACTCAAGCTCGGTCTGCCTGTTCTACTGTAAATTCAAGGCCAGATATCTGATCTGATGTGACTCCTGGGTTAGAATCCCTGTTCTGACAGTGATTTCTTCAGCTGCCTTACAGAAGTTGTTCACTGTCTGCCAGCTAGTCACAGAGGTGCTAGGATTTATAATACATTCTGAAAATATAAGAGCCTATACTAATGCGAGGCACACTACTATCCTTGCTATCAACAACTGGAGAGGCATCAGAGGATAGCAGGATTGGGAGCTAGGAGACCTGGGTCCTGTTCTCAATATTTTCTGTGTGAAATGGGCATATCAGTTAAGGCCCATTTTTCAAAGCAGACCTCAATTTTTGCAGGCTCATGTTTCTGCACACTATTAATTGTTAGCAGAAAGCATCATTGCATTGCATTTGGTACGTGTTAATTTACAGAGTAATGCACTGTGGGTGAAAAATGGCTTCCAAAATGAATTTATTTGCACCATGTAGCCCAAGGAGTTTTCTGGAGTCTAACAACAAATGCAGAGGTATGGGAGGTTGGTTTGAAAGAAGCTGTTTGTTCATGTGTTTTAGAGAGCAGCATCAGAAACATTCCAAAAGTTAAATAAAAAAGGCAGCAAAGAAGCCCCAGACACAACAGGAGAGGCGTTATTTCCATGACTGTGAGACAATCTACAAGGACACCTTTGGGATAGAGGGTTGACTGGAAAGAGATTTGGAGCAATGCAAAACTCTCTCTTGCTGTTTGATTCATATTGTGCCTCTTTACACTTGCCCCCAACTTCGAAGGGGGCTTGGTAATCAGGGCCACGGCAGATTACTAATGAAGTGCTGCCGTGAATACGCAGCACTTCATTAGGCTAATTTTCCCCCATGGCAACTTCGAAGTGCTGGCATGCGCGTATAGCCGCGGGCACTTCAAAGTGCTCACGCTACTTCTAAGTCCCTTTCCTCCTCAAAGGCTGTGTTTAGACTAGCCCCCAACTTCGAAGGGGGCATGGTAATTAGGGTGTTGGGAGATTACTAATGAAGTGTTGTGGTGCATATGCAGCATTTTATTAGGCTAAAATGCTCCCCACCCCATGGCATCTTCAAAGTGTGAAACTTTGAAGTTGGGGGCTAGTCTAGACACAGCCAAAGTAAAGGGATTTTGAAGTAGCGTGGGTACTTTGAAGTGCCCACAGCTACACACATACCGGCACTTCAAAGTTTGGAGCTTTGAAGTTGCTGCAAGGGAGAATTAGCCTAATGAAGTATTGCATATTCATCGCAGCACTTCATTAGTAATGTTCTGTGGCCCTGATTACCATGCCCCCTTTGAAGCTGGGGGCAAGTGTAGACCTAGCCATTGTGTTCAGGGGGGGAAGATTGTGTATTTTGCAAATAAACAGGACTGAACTGAAAAAATACTGGATGACTTCATCACCAATTTCTGTTCATAGTGGAACCAACCTCCAGGAGCCCAAACTCAGCTCAAGTCAAAAAGCTTAATAGTAATTTAGTTACAAGTCTAAATGTGCTTCCCAAGAGAAGTAATGTCAGACACTAATACGTGGGCTGAAGGCATCTATACAAGATAGCACTTCTAAGAGTATCTTCACAAACAATGAACTGCACTAATTTTAGTGAAAAAATAACAGTAGCAAGTTCTTCATCTAAAACAAAAGGTTGCAACCTTCCAGTCAAGCATTGATGGAAAAAATATATTCTTGGCCTTTATATGTATTTGGACCTCCAAAAAGCTTAGCATACATAGGAACCTCAATGACAAAAGGGGAGCATATTCCTTCAATCAAGATAGCTGATACATTCTCTTCCATTCCCTGTAGTTTCCTCTCCCACGCCTTTAACATCAGCTCAGCTTTAACCAAAATGAACATAAGAAATCATGCAGACATCTAAACCTCTGTCTTGATTAGACATTAGAAACAAATGCGTCAATCGGGTTTAATGAAGTGGAGATGTTTGTCATCTGCATGCTGAGAGCACCGCAGTTCACAACAATTCACATGTACGTCGAACCACACACGGGTGAAAATACTGAACCCCTCTGCCAGCCTCACAAGAGAATGTACTTAGGGCAGATCAGATACTACCCTAATGTGTTCTCAGGAGGGAAAGAATAAAACCACTTAAAGTACAACTATTCCTGAATAAATACACAATGCTCAGGATCATTACAGCTTGAACTTCTCTGATCTAACACCTATGGGACCAGACCGGTGCCAAAAAGAGAATTTGTCAAACAACAGGAGGTCAAAACTGTCTAGCAGCATTACCAAAACTTCTACTGTTTACTGGGCTCTCAGAAGACACATAGGAGTAAACAAGGGCTAAATAAGAGAACAGAACACTCAGAGCCAGAACTGGTGGCTGTAAACGAACTTCATGGGGCCATGGGAAACTTGGCCACACTCATAATAAATGGACATCCAGCTAACTAAATCAAGCCAGACCACAAATGTTGCTGGACAAGAGAGGTTCAATTTTCAATACTGAAGACTATTATTGATAAATCTAAAATAGTGAACATGTACTGTGCTTTGCCCAAAACAAGATGATTGACATGTGACACAATGCGGTCTCTCTTTGCATACCCAAGTCTAACATTAGAACGGACAGAATTCTGACACAAGTTAGGACTGTAGAAGTGCTGGTGTTTCCTCAAAACTGTCTTAATAAGATAGTCCCAAAAAGGGACATTCCATATAGGGCAATAATTAACAAGACCTTCAGTATTCAGAGATGGTTTCTTGGAATTGCTTATTCCTGAGAAGGAGTCAGGTTACGCTGCTGAATGAAAGAACTGAGAATCCGTTGGTATAAGAGACCAGCTGGATTTCATCAGCGAAGGTGGCTGTGGATCAGATTCTGAAGTTGTAATTCAAGCTCCCTGATATCTCAGTGAGATGCTGGCTGGCACTCAAACAGGGAAGAAATTGCTTTTGTTTCACACAACACTCTTCTGCTATCAGAGAGGCAGACTATCTTGTCTAAAGCAATCTCGCTGGCAAAATAAATTAAAAAAATTCTGACACTGAAGACAACTCAGATTCATAAGGCTGCTCTCTATCTAGAACAGTTTTGCTGATTATGTCACAGATGATGCTGGAGAGATAAAGACACTCTTGTTTTTTGCACCACACAACATACACACACACACACAAAGAGAGAGAGAGTTGTTGGACTTGTTTCACTTGGAGCATCATAACTCCTCTTAAGGCACCCACTCAGGTTTCTGCAGGGTGAAGAGAGAAACTTGCCCAGTAGAGCAGCTGCCCTACTGCTACTGTCTCTGCCTCCGTTCATAAATTTTGATGGAACAGACACACAGACACACCTGCTACACAAAAACACAGGTAATTTTTTGCTGATGGGGATGAGTTCTTCCCAGACTCCCACTGCATCTCATCATACTGACTCCCACCCAACCCATAAAAGCAATTGTACACAGTGGCCAAACTGTGTACACAAACGAAACACAGAGCCATATAGGTAGTTGCATGTAACTGGATACCATGAGGTGCATGAAATACAAGAGAAATCCCACCCATATCACAGGATATGATGCCACAGGCCAAGCCAACTCAAAATGCTACATGCCACTTTTAAAAAAACAAAACCAAAAAAAATCTCGTTTATTCAGAAGGCCCTTGCTCACTAAAACTGCCAGATTCCCCTCGAATGCTAGATTTTGGGATAACCACACATCTGCGTTTATGGTGCCTGGTCTTGCTCCACTGAGGTCAGTAGTAATTTTGCCTTTCAAAATGATCAGTCTTACACGTTTTATGGTCAAATAGTTTTCTGCAATTCAAAAAAGGGGTTTGTAGCTCCCCAAAAACAGAGCTAAAATCCTTTGCACAATGTTTTCAATCTCATGTAGTTTATTGCCCAAACTCTGATTTTACAATCACCAGTCTTTCTAATGACTAGTTTTGAACTATTTATCTTAGTGGTAGGAATGGGGATTGTCACAAATGAAGCTGCAGATCAGACTCCAAAATTTAAGTATAACTCATTAAGTTACAGAAAAATCCATATCCATATCATAAAAATCCTCGCATGTGCCTACTATGACGTCCCTATAGAAAACCCAGAGTGTGGTGAACCACAGTCAAAAGAAAAATCAAGCATATGTCCCAGGGCACAACAAAAGAAATGCCCAGAAGATTAAATATAACCATACTTATGCAAAGCACAACAAACTGGTATAATTTCATTCTATTTGGAGGATTCCTTCATAAACTCCCAAAAGGAATGAAATGTTTATGTTTTTGTTTTGTTTTCCCTCTATTCACCAGAATAAAATATGGCTAATACCTGAATAAAGTAAATTTTATTCAGCATTTTTGGGCATTTTACATTCCATGACAGCTGGGAGATTTCTGAGGATTGAGGAATTCTGCTCGAAATTAAACTTTTTTTTCATGACTGTAAATCTCACATTTAGTCACCTCTAGGGTATTTTGGACACCTTATATTGCTTCAAATGAATTCAGCACAAGCATCCGGTTGTAACCAAAAGCAATAAGAAAACCTCAGTAAAGAAATATTTGTCTACAGCACAACAACTGTGTACTTGTTCACTTTGGAGTTAAGGTTTGCTTTAATAAATTTATCACCTTTCTCTGGCCAGGTCCAAAAATTGTATGACTAAATAAAATTTAACAGGGATAACTCATGTATCAGGAAAGACAAGGATATCAGCAACACTTAGCATATTCCCAGTCAACCTCCCCCCACCCCAAAACACGCAAGATAAAGGAAGATTATAAATATGTATTTGACATGGAAAGACGTTAATAGACTAGATATTGATTTTTCACTATGTGTCCCTCACGCAGATAAAGATACATATATAATCTCATCTATACTTAAACTACAAACCACATGCTCCCAAATAAACCATTGGACATTTTACACACTGGCCTATATATCACATTACGGTCATCACCACACAGTGCCTTACACTCCACAAACAGTTCATAAAACAACACACTTAAAAATTAAAGGGTTTTTTTTGTTTTTTTCCCCCCTTTTCTGGCTCCCATGACTATTCATAGTTAGAGTGAAAAAAAAATCAGCTTCATAATCAGAGCAAGCACAGAGGGTTTCAGCCTGCTTCTCAGGAAACATAATGCTATATTAACCCACAATTGTCATTTTTGGCTTAAATTTTTACCACTCAGCTTTATAGTACTGGTATACAATTTCAGATGCAAATGCCTCCGTGGTTGTAAAAAATATAATTATATTTGAGACACACAGTGTGGGAAAGAACTGCATGATACAATAAACTCTTTCAGATATAGCAGTCCTGGGACTTGAAGGTTGCTGGACATTTAAATATTCTGGATAATAGAGAGGTCTACCTAGCAATGCATAACACTAAAGAAAAACAAGATTAGATACTAAGAAACAAACAAAAATGTATGCAGAGTACTTTATTTACCAACAGTACTCTGGTACACTGTAAACTTACACTGTATTACGGAAAACATAACTAAAATTTACTTATGGTTAAAATCCTGGCTGAGCGTTCTGGATAATAGAATGCCAGATATGAAACAGGTACTGTAGATTCTTTCAATTTAGCCAGCTTTACACTTCCCAAAATTATTAATCCCATCTTTTAGAAGACAACTAGCTTGCTAGTTCACAATGTTCTCAGCTTAATTCTAAGAAAAAAAGCAATAGATGAATTCTTGACTCTTCCAGCCATTCAGATCATGATTGTTTTTATACTTTCAAACTTGGCATCTAAAAATACGTCAGCCTATAAATTTTTGGAAGCTCTAACTGAAGAGCCGACCTTGAACACACAAATTCTATTTATGCCTCTATACTGTGTGAATTGATATTCTTTTGTAAATGCAGGAGAAGTTTGACAAGATAAAAACAAACTTTGATATTTCAAGGTGCTAAACAATTCAAGTGTTAAATCTCAAAAAATCGAACAAAAATATTCATTAGCAAAATTATTAAAATGATTTCCTTTAGTCTAGTATTGGTTTTCAGCAAAAAATGTAAATACCCTTATGAAGAACTAAAGATAACATGATACCAGAACAACAAGTAGTACTTACCCGAGTCCCTACTTCTTTCTCATTTAACTCACATGGTTTGGCTGTGAGTACAAAAGGTAATGGCAACACAATTTCTTCTGTAAACAGAGTGCATCTTTTCAAAAGAAAATTTCTTTGTTTTAACTCTTGGTGGATTAGTTGTGTTTGACAAATATATAAAATATCAAGAATGAACTGGACAGAATCCAAGACTTTGACTCTTCAAAGGAGCTTAAGGCCCATAATGTCCCCTGGGAATTTGAAACATTTAGTCCCTCCGCAAGAGAACTCTGCAAGCTTCAAGGACTGAACTATAAGTAATTAGACTCCCATCAAAGGAGTCTAAAAAGACAAAAATTTATATAGGGGAAAATTATTAACCCTTTTCTTCTCCTTTCACCAGTGCATGTTACCCTTCATATATCACTGCCCATGCACCTGTGCCTATTTGGGATCTGATTCAAAGCTTACAGAAGTCAATAGAAATATCTGACATCAGTGGGTTAGACTCAGGCTCCTGGTCTACAGGTAAATACAGCTCTGGTTTTAACAATAATCACTTCAGATTGAAACAATTAAGGCGGCATCAGCACTGATTTCCTCATGTGTCAGCTCCTTCTGCGCACTTTAAATTTCTTACCCATTTCTCTAAAACCCCCTTTATGCGGGAAGAAGAGGAAGATATCAGCAATTCATGATGTCAATTTGAAGACATACACATATCACATCATCAAAGAAAACTATGACATGTCTAAACCTGATTGAACAAAGCTGCATAGAACTGGGTCATATCTGAACAAGATCCAAATAGGTTCACACGTGATGCTCTTTTGAGAGTCTCAGCATGAGATGTGCATGCCTTACTCTTTCACAAATAAATATTTTAAAATGGAGCTTTTTTAAAAAAAGCATTTGTTTTTAAAAGAGCACGAACTTCTGTGCCTTTCAACTTTGATACCTCTTGCAGTGTTAAAAAAAGTAAACTTTTCTGTGACTATCATGTTCACAACAGTGAGGAATGACTAACAATTGCTAGAGGGAGACATAGTTCTGGCAGGTGATGTGCAAGCTTTTCACATACGTCTCTCTCAATGCATTTCAGATCCCAATCTTCAGCATCTCTGGTATGCCGGCCTTGGGCCTATTTGGGAAAGATAGCAAATTGTGCAAAAGTGTGTGGTGGTTTTGTGATATAGATCAACGCCCACTAGGGAACGAGGAACGCTGTCAGTTTGAATTTGGGTCCAAAACTGAGTTATTTTAAAATGCCTCTCATACAATAAAATTCTTCGTTTCCAATTTACCCCAATGCAATTCATTATTAAAATTCACAACATACTTGCAAAGACACGAAAAACCAGTAAATGATAACTTTTTGTGTCTTAATTTAAACTGTGTCTATTTACTTTGAGAGTCAGACATGAAGAGCCACAATGAGAAAAAGCAGCTAAAGGTTTTTTTTTCTTTTCCTAAACAAGCTAATATTGCCTCGTGAATACGTTTTACAATCAGAAACACAATTTTCTCCATTTCCCAATTCAAGTTGTTTCACAATGTGGTCTATTTTTATTTTTTTGCTGTTAATAATAAATGGATATGTTGAGATAAAACAACTGTCAGATGCAGGGCAAGTGGAGTGTCCCATTTCCCTTGTACGCCTTCTGTTTCTTGTTGCTCTGGGAATGCAACATTAGGATGGCGGTTTGCATTTTACAAGCCTCTTATGAATTGCAGTTGGTCAGCCTATCAAAAAAGGGTTATTTCAGCACGCCAGCACTTGATTTCGGCTCAAAAATCATAGGATCGCTTAGATTTAATCCCTGAATATACAAAAGTTCCTCCTCTTGAAGTTTTACACAGATTTTGTATTTCCAAGTGTTTTTTAAAAATTCAAAAGACTATGACCTCACCACATGTAAATTTTATAAATAAATGAATATGAGCCTTGGAAACAAGGCTACATAAATACTAACTGACAACTGTGGGCCGGAACATTCTGTTCCTCCCCTTCTCTGAGCCTGGAACTCCCCACAAAAATTCCTGTCAGAGATTTCACCAGCATCCTGTTAAATGAGACAAGTAAACACCATTAGATATCCTCTGTTGCTGATAGGCCCTCTGGATCCACAAAAGGCCAGGCCTAGTATACATATGCACACTGGCTTCCCTCTCTTGGCAGTCACTCAATAATGAGTAGGATGTCTTCATGTCATGCTCCTATTAGAGTGTACACTGATGACTGATCAGCCCAATTCCGGAGTTTCCAATGGGTCTCCACAAGCACAGCTCAAGTTCAAACATGTGGTCATGGTCTCCTTGTTGAACAGCTGCTCCCAAATTGCTTGAGATTATATTTTTCCAAGTAACTCCTGAGGTACCAGAGGTGGGATGAGAAGCATCCCTTCTGACCTCCATCCTCCCTGCTTCTGTCACGCACACTCCCACACCCTCACTCACTCGCTCATTCTCACCAGGTTGGAGTCTGGGAAGGAGTGAGGGCATCAGCTCTGGGTGTGGGCTGTAGGGTGAGTTGGGCTGAGGCATTTGGGATGCATGTGGGGGCTCCAGGCTGAGGGGCGGATTTGGAGTGTCGGAAGGCGTGTGGGTTCCAGGAAGGAGCCAGAAATGTAGTGTTCAGCATGTGAGGGGGGATCCAGGCTTGGACTGAGGGATTTGGTGTGTGATAGTGACTTCTGGGCTGGGAGTGCAGGTGGGGGCTGTGGCAGGGAGTTTGGGTGCAAGAAGGAGCTCAGGGCTGGGGCAGGAGTTTGAAGTGTAGGAGGGGGTCAGGGCAGCAGTCACCCCCAACCTGGTGAAAATGAGTAAGTGAGTGAGGGCTGGGGAGCGTGCATGACAGAAGCAGGGAGGACGGAGTGAGCAGGAGGCAGAGCCTTGAGGAAGGGGGCAGGACAAGGTCTGGCACAATCAGAATGTTGGCAACCCTACAGCTGGCGATAACACATCTCACTTATTCTTTATAAACAACAAGCAGTCCTGTAGCACCTTGGAGACTAAAACTCAAGATCTTACCCACAAAAGCTCATGACCTAATAAATTAGTTAGTCTCTAAGATGCTGCAGGACTGCTTGTGATTTGTGAAGCTACAGATTAACATGGATACGCCTCTGAGATTATTCTTCTTAGCACTTTCGGTCTAAACCTCTCATGTTTTTAAAAACAAGATGAGTAGATATGACTTTACCCATTGCCTGTGCTCGGTAGCCCAGCTATGGCCCTTATTTATTTATTTTTACAAAAAGGCACTGCCCATTCCACAGGTGGAAAGTTGAAGAAAATGAAAGGTTAACACTTGCATAAGATCACACCAGTGAATCAAGTCTGTAACAGTGCCATGAACAGAAGAACCCTCTTGTGAAAATCTACATAAAGTATTTTGCAACAATTGCCTAAAACAGTATACTTTCACTGCAGTAAGATGTATTGTTTAAGATTGCAACTTCAGATTCAAAGCAGTATTTTTAATTTTGATATGGAGTAGGAGTCCTAACTCCTAGTCTAACTAGACACACGCTCCTCTCCACTGTAATTTACATTAATCTATTTCACGCCTTCTATTTTCTGCAACTCTGCTGGGCATATGATAGTATACAGTATTTCTGAAAGGAATTAATCCCTTTCAGCATTAAATTTTTCTAGACCAACTTGTGAAAACATGGGCATGCTATCCTGAAAACCATTAAAAACCCCTAGACAAAGTTAAGAATTGTATGTCTATATTAAAAGGGACAGCCCAGTATTTTGCACTCTGCATACTATGCCTTTCTAGTACAATGATCTGAAGAACAGCTGCAACCCAAACATTAAGCCAAAACTCAGCTATCAAATCTTAAAGACAGTCTGACTTAAGTCACTGAAACATAAATAAACTGGCTTATGGCAATATGGAAAGAAAATCTTTGTGATGTGGAAACAGATGTCACTGTACATTTTTCAGAATGTGGCAGCAGCCAGTGCCTTGTATGGATGGCTTCGTTTGCTAAATTTAAAATTACAGCATTTGAATTTCACTCCTAACACACTGTATTACTTCTTTATTCCAGCTACAGCTTCAAAGTAAAGATGTAAAAATAGCTTTTTTTTTATTTAAATTTTTCATTCATATAAAAACCTTCATTAACAAACCATTATTCCTAACCTAGGCAGACTAGCCTTTTAAACAAAGGTTCAGTTTCATTATATTGAAAGTTATGATTATAGACAATGTCATACAGCCAAGATGCAATTGCGGCCAACATAATGGACAGAAACACTCCAAAAACGTGAAAAAAATGTGGCTAAAAGCACCCAGCGTGTCAAGTACAATAAATGTGGCACCAGCTGCACAGTACTTAAATATAATTAAATTGCACTTGTACAAACTCAAGTTAAATGACAGGCAGAGAGACAGTAAGTGTCTGTTTTCTGACTCAGGAATACAGACTTCACAGGAATAATAATCTTAGACTTTTGGGGGGTCAGTTGTTCAAAAAGGGCGACTGTAACAGAACATTCTCAGGGCCAAAAAATTCTGATATTCTCTCTATGGGAGCACCCTCTGTCTTCAGTCCAACTACCTATGTGAACAAAATTTGACTGGAAGTTTTTGAATTACACTGTTACCCAGTGAGTATGAAAATCAGAGCCACCGCCTATTTTCATAGAATGGGGAGATGGGAAAAACAAATGAACAGGCTCCCTTCCATTTAGCTCTTGACTTTTAAATCCTGACACAGCCTACATCTACATGAGAAACCTCTGTCGACACAAGTGACTGTCGGAAGGGCTTTTCCAGCAAAACTTTTGTCTACACACAAAAGCAGATCAAAAGCACAATCTGCTCTGCTGATAGAGGGCAGGCAGACTGTCCAGCCCTCTCTCAACAGAACAGCTGATTGGAAGCTCTAAGAACAGGGCTGCCCAGTGAACCAGAAGCCCTGCCTGCTGACAAAAGGGCCCCAGCGCATCAATGCAGCTGTTTTGTTGAAAAGAAACCGTAAGGAAAGACATTACACCTGAATGCAGAGAGGTATAACTCTGCCGGGGATGTGCCGAGTTTCGTCGACAGACTGTCAACAAAACACATTTTGCATGAAGACACTCTGCAGGTTTTTCTGACAAAAGCCCAGTTTTACCAGAAAAACCCTCTTGTGTGGACATAGCCTCAAAGTTTAATGCTTGCCAAAAAGTGTAGCTCATTTCTACTATTTCAGCCTCAGCTAAAGTAGATGAGAAGCAATAAAAGAATGACTAAGATGGAGCAGGATAGCCACTTTGGTTTTTGTTCTTCCACCTGTCTGTCTGCTCTCAAAATCAATGGTGTTCGTTCACGTAAAAATGATCACCTCTGTTTAATGCCATGTAGAAGTAAAGATAAATAACTACGATTTCTAGCTTATTTAACAGCATATATGTAAAAGGTCCCACAGTGATGGGAAACCAAGACCCCCCATATAGGTCATCTACACAGTGAGGCTTCTGTTAAAATATATCTCACAACATACTTAATTTTTGTAACGTTGAGCCCCAATTTCATGTTAAATGCTACATATATTTGTAACATACAACATTTTAAAAATAGCAAGAAAGATGTCCTTTATGGAAAGTTACTATAAAACTCAGTAGGAATGAAATGAGGTTCTACAAGAACATAACATATACCATAAAATACTCTAAAAACCTAGGGAACTTGAGAGAGAAAAGGAGTTTCTTTGAACTATCCCATAGAATTCCCCAGCACAAAGAGATAAGTTCTGTGGCCTTGTTTTAAACAAACATACACAAGTCATCAACAGATGTTCATTATGGCTGCGTCTACACGTGCACGCTACTTCGAAGTAGCGGCACCAACTTCGAAATAGCGCCCGTCGCGTCTACACGTGTCGGGCACTATTTCGAAGTTAACTTCGACGTTAGGTGGCGAGACGTCGAAGTCGCTAACCTCATGAGGAGATAGGAATAGCGCCCTACTTCGACGTTCAACGTCGAAGTAGGGACCGTGTAGATGATCCGCGTCCCGCAACGTCGAAATTGCTGGGTCCTCCATGGCGGCCATCAGCTGGGGGGTTGAGAGATGCTCTCTCTCCAGCCCCTGCGGGGCTCTATGGTCACCGTGGGCAGCAGCCCTTAGCCCAGGGCTTCTGGCTGCTTCTGCGGCAGCTGGGGATCTATGCTGCAGGCACAGGGTCTGCAACCAGTTGTCAGCTCTGTGGATCTTGTGTTGTTTAGTGCAAGTGTGTCTGGGAGGGGCCCTTTAAGGGAGCGGCTTGCTGTTGAGTCCACCCTGTGACCCTGTCTGCAGCTGTGCCTGGCATCCCTATTTCGATGTGTGCTACTTTGACGTGTAGACGTTCCCTCGCTGCGCCTATTTCGATGTTGGGCTGAACAACATCGAAGTTGAACATCGACGTTGCCGGCCCTGGAGGACGTGTAGACGTTATTCATCGAAATAGACTATTTCGATGTTGGCTGCACGTGTAGACGTAGCCAAGGTGGGCTAAATTGTGCACTCTGCCTTGTATAAAGGGAAACATAGAGCTATGTTGCTCAAGGAGCGGTGCAGATAAAAGCATTATGCTTTAAGAGCTATTTTCTCACTTATATCATACTGCTTATACCTGCAGCAGATTATTACTATACTGAGTCAGTTGCTCTTTTGTGGGCTGAGGAAGAGGCATAGAAAAGGCTCTAGCACCAAAATCTGCATCCCTGCCTGTCCACTCCTCCCCCTCTGCTTTGGAGAAGATGATGATGACTGGGAAATGACAGGCATACCATTTATTCACCTTGCAGAGTGCTTAATCTGTAACGAAAGAGGAGCTGAGTCTCAAGCTATTCATAACTACGGTGACCATGCATCCCATTTCTGTTGGTACAGCTCCATATTTCAGGCGCCAGGACAGCGTCCCGATTTATTTTTAAAAAGGAGCTAACTGCTCTGTAGTTGGGGGAGCTAGGAGTACACCTGCACCACTGTCCCCCAGCTGCTGCCTGGATCCTGGCTCCGTGCATTTCAAGGGAGCCAAGAGCTGGACCGGCGCAGTGAAGCCAAGAATGCACCAGTGTGGCTGCCACCTGGCTCCCAGCTACTGTCTGGAGAAGGATGTCTGCCACCTGGCTCCCCTGGGGGAAGCTGGAAGCCAGACCAGCATGACTGCTGCCTGGCTCCCAGCTCCCTGTAACTTGGGGAAGTCAGGAGCACACTGGCATGGCTGCCACCCAGTTTCTGGCTCCCCGAGGTGCAGGGTGCTGGGAGGAGCACTGGTGCAGTTCCCATCCAGTTCCTGGATTCCCATGCCTTGGGAGAGCTGGGAGGAGCACTGGTGTGGCTACTGCCTTCTTCCTAGTGCCCCGAGGGATGGGACAACCAGGGAAGCCCCCCAGGGTGGCAGCCCTTGTCAGCTGCAGCTGGGGAGCCACCTCCCCTCCCCCATCACATATTCATGATAGGGGGATATGGTCACCCTATTCATGACTGATTCAGCAAGCACAGATTTCTGTGCCCCATCTGTAAAGAAAAATGTTTAACTGTTTTTGTGTAAGTCCATATTTCTGTTTTATACATCAGTATATTGGTTCACTAGATTTAATATATTAGAAATAACTTTAGAATATAAAAACAGCCAGACTGGGTCAGACTAACGATCCATCTAACCCAGTCTCCTGTCTTCCAGCAGTGGCCCATGCCAGATGCCCCAGAGGGAAAGACCGTAACAAGTAATCATCGAGTGAGCCATTCCCTGTTATGCATTCTCAGCTTCTGGCTAGCAGAGGTTAGGGGCACCACCCCTGCCCATCCTAGTTAATAGACATTGATAGATCTATGCTGCATGCACTTACCTAGTTCTTTTTTGAATGCCATAATTCCTGAATAGCCATGAAATATATAGACGAAAAAAATTCCCAACACCCTTCTTTAAATGCACCCCCATTCAAAAGAAAACAGTTCTTTTGCGGCCAAGTATTCTTCCCAGATACTGTTCGGCTCTCCACTGGTCTAACTGAATTTACGGATGTACAAACAACAAACATCACTCCCTTTTTCAAGAAACACCTATGCACTAGAGCTCTTTATTCAGGTAACCCCCATAGCACCACCAGGGTATAGTTAAGCTATGCTTTTACTTTCTATCTGAGATAATGAGTTTAGGCACTGTTATTACAATCAACTCTTTCATACTTGGCAGCCCTAGGACTGGGAGTTTGCCGGATATTCTACTATTCCGGATAACAGAGAGGTATACCTAGCAACGGCTATGTCTATACTAGCCAAAAACTTTGAAATGGCCATGCAAATGGACATTTTGAAGTTTACCAATGAAGTGCTGAAATACATATTCAGCATCTCATTAGCATGCGGGCGGCTGCGGCACTTCGAAATTGAAGCGGCTCTCCCAGACGGGGCTCCTTTTCGAAAGGACCCTGCCTACTTCGAAGTCCCCTTATTCCTATGAGCAGATGGGAATAAGGGGACTTCAAAATAGCTGGGGTCCTTTCGAAAAGGCCATTTCGAAGTTTTTGGCTAGTGTAGACACAGCCAATGTGTAGCACTACAGAAAAACAAGTTTAGATATTAAGAAACAAACAAAAATGTATGCCAAGAACTTTATTTACCAACAACAGTAGTTTTGTATTCTGTAAACTCAAACTGTGTTTGCTGTATTTATTTGATTTACTTTCACTGTACTGTACTTATGGAAAATGTAACTAAAACTTACTTATGGTTAAAATTTTAGTTATTTGAGAGATACGGATGATAGAATGCTGGTTAGGACAGCCAGCAGTTTGTAAAACCTTACTCATATTAGCAAGTAATTACTCACGTATGCTGTTCCATTGATTGCAATAATCTGTTTATGCACTAATTGCTCACAATATAAGGGGTTCTCAGTCTGATCCCACAGGATTTAATTTAGATTTTCCTGCATCATACAGGATGTTTTAGACCCTTCACTACTGAGAACAATGACAGTGCTGCGGGGAGAAGCAGATTTTAATATGAAAAAGATTAAACCAAAATGTGATTATCCATTACCTTTCTTAAACCTCTAATAACAGGGTTGAATATTGATATGCTTTTTACATGATTAGTATAATATAATTAATAATATTTCTGGAAAAGATTATTTAGTCTCATTATCCCAATCCATTCCATATGTTCTCTGCTAGCAACAAAAAGGTACACGATAGTAACCATTTCTTCCCCCAAAATACCAGTACTGATTCACAAAGCAAGTTAAACAACAGTACTTAGTCCATCTGCAAAAACAACCATGAGTAATTGTGATATATATCCTACAGTTCCCAATGTTGCTAAAAGAAGAGGGTGAAGGAAAGAGAGAGAGGCAGCAAGTATATAAGAAAAAGTCTGAATAATATTTATGTGAGAAAAGGAGTTACATACTTACCGTGTCCTGAGATTTATCTTTGACATCATAGACTGTTAGTTTTATTTTAGTCTCCTCGTTGATAGGATATTCTGGTGGGAATGTCACACCAGTCAAAAACAGTGGGTCTCTTGTTCCCTGTATAACACAAACAAACAGCTCAGATTCAGTAAGGTAGCAGCTGTGTACTATGCAATATGTAATTATGGATGAATGTGCAGAAACTAGGGAGTTATAATGGAAATAAATCAACTACATTAAAGAGAAACCTGAACTGTCAAATGCTACCAAAAAGTCACCAGCATAAAACTCATAAAAACTAGCAAATGACAACAAATGCCTTCATGTGGTCCTGTCACCATACATCAGTACTCTTAATTGTGTTCAATGATAAATAATTCATTTTAAAATAACACATTTTAAAACACGTTTCCTTAGGGCTGATACTACCATGGACCATAGATATAATCAGGGCAAACAACTGAAGGTGCTGGGTGATTAAAATCACCCAAAATAAAAGGCTCACAATAATTATCAACAAAACTTTGAAAAAGCTTAAGTATCATCCTGATAATTAATTCAATTTCTTAACCAATGATTGTCTTCTCATGTTAAAAATACAAGCATTGCTTTTTGAAGGTTTAACTCCAAACTTTCCCCCAAGTGACTTATAAAACAACTCTATACCTCTACAAGTAGACCTTCTATTGCTAATTACCTAGTCCAAAATGTATAGTACAAAATATACAATCCCTACATGTCATTTTTAGACTACAGATTTTGGATTTTACTTTCTCTTATTTTATGATGGAACCCAGCAAACTGGTAGGCTTCTGATTATCTCTAGCAATTTCAAATCACCCTTCACCAACAACTATATTTAGTTCCAAGATACGAAAACTCTGAAACATACCATATCAAGCCATTGTTGTAATTTCTTTGGCATAAATAAATATAGAAAGCTCTTGATTAAAAACAAACTAAGATATTTTTTCACAATACATTTAATTTCCCAATAACTGAAAAGAAGTTTTTTAGCATAACTCACATAATGTTTGCCTGACGCACCTTCCATTTTTAATAAAATCCACCAACTACTAAAAAGGAAGTGCCCTAACCACAGACAACAAGAGCATGAACATGACCAGTTCAAAACTCAGTTCAGAATCCGGGTCATCCTCATAATAGAAAATGAGTCTACTCCTGTCTGAATCATCTATTCCACTTACAACAGTACATCAAGCTAGACAGTTTACACTGAACCATCCTGATCCCTTGCAGGCTATTGGAGTTATGCAGTTTTACGATGGCTGACAGTTCAATTCATAACAACTGAATTAACCGTCAGCTGGAATCAGAAGATCATACAAAGTGTTATGAAACATTCTTATGACTTAGATTTATCAAACAGCTTACTTTACATGTTAAGGTATTTTTTATGGGTGGGGGGATAAATTTCTGCTTTTAATAATCTTCTCGAATACTTTGTACATCCAAGTTATGTTTATGCTACATAGTTTGATTTATGTAATTGTAGTAATCATAAACTTTACTGCTTATGACACTGATCTGGGGAGGAGGTGAAATTACAAGCATTAGCAAGGCAACGTCATGCAATTTCTGCAACAAAACCAAGACTATTTAAAAGCTACACATACCCTTCCTTTTCCAATAAAAAAAATATATATAAACTTTTAAACCTGCAAACATGCCACATTTCCAAAAAAACAAAAAAAAAAGGTAACGCACTACATAATGTGTACTACATTCTTCTGTAATTAAAAGTGTTTGTCTAGAACTCACAGCACTCATATTTTAGCTTCATTTTTGTATAGCTTTGTTTCTTAATGAGAACAAATGCTCTCCAGCTCATTCTAAATCTATGTCTGAAGAGTCAGACTATTTTTTATGTTTCCTATTGGAAAAAATAGACCTTTCATGAACATGCAAGCTCAATTCCATCTGTTTATCCTGGCTACATGCCAAGAACTCCAGCAGAACATTCTCAGGTATGATTTCCTAATAGCTACAGTGAAACTTGCTTACTAAAGATCATGCACTAACATGTTTCAGCTGTTCATTTACTTTTTAAGGAAATAATACAAAATGTAGTAATGAATGATAATGTAATAAAAGGAAGCTCACCTCCACAATTTCAGTGCTTGAATATCTTGCCAAAGTCTGTTCTGCTGGATGTACTACTGAGATCTGTACAAATGTATTCAGCTTCCGATCACGGGCAGTAGCCACTAGATCCTTGCATGCTGGAAATGGCGAGAGAGAGAGAGAAAAAAAAAAACTAACAACAAATCGGAGAGAAAGCTCTGACACGGGACAAAGCAGACTAAGCTACAGCTCTGGACTAAAATCACAGAAAGACTGAAGCTGATTTAGCAGAGGAAGTCCTTTGAAAGTAACTTACAGAAATAGGAAGTCACATGTTCCAAAGCTGAACTGAGATTTCATTTCCACTTACCACATTTGCAGCTCCTGCAGGGCTCCCCTGCCAGAGACTCATTAGCTCTTGTATATTAACACATGCACACACACAGCCACACTCTGGGACAGTGGGTAACTTCAAAGTTAAAACATCTGCTTTCAGCTAATCTGCCATGAACTCCCTCTCTCAGGCAGCCTTACTTGGTCATCCTTTGTCCGACAAACTTTATGGTATTTGACTGTTTCAGGAAACTTCTAACCCAATTAACATTTGCCACTGATTACACTGATGTTCTAACACTACTTGATCAATTTCTTGATTAATTCTAATCATAGGGTAAAGATCCACATTTTGAAAAGCAGAAAGCAAAAATCAACTGGCATGCCAGTGACCGACAAATACAAATGGGAAGAATAATTGCACACAAATCATTTTTAAAACTCATTTTATTGGATAAATATGAAGAAATTCAGTTTTTAATTAATAACAAGTTTTCAATCTAGTCTGTAAACGATGCAATAGCCATGCAAGTGCGTGAGTTTACTTTTCAAACACAGTCTCGTGTCCTCCAACAGAAAGATCAGAAAGGGCTGAAAAAGCAGTGCCTCTACCTTCAGCTGCAAGTAGTAGGACCACAGCAACCAACTTGGTCAATGCCGACATGAACCGGCTCCAGAGCTGAATAGAACTCATGCAGTTCTATTCAGTTAAGAAAGGCTCCTACAATGTGGGGTGTGATGGGTTTTACAGACTTTTAATGCACCATTGGTATCTTATAAATGCTGACAGAACAGGATTAATTCCCACCAAAAATGCAAGGTTGTTCATTGCCTGAAATGCTTCTGCCACAGCGCCAGCTGATTTTCAGGTTCCGCACCTTAAAGAATAGCTGGATTACTCTCAGAGCAGACAAGAAAACTAGCTACCTGGCTGGGATGAGAAGGAAAGAGGGGAGTTCTGGAGAAACAGAAATGTACTTAATTTGCTTTGTATTTTTCTACTCTATGTTTAGAGTTTATTCTGTTTGGGATGCCTTATAAATCACATGAAAGCAGTCAGAGGCTTTCATCATCTGTGTGGCATTGTAAAATCAGAACCTGGAAACAATGAAACATTAGCCCCAGAGAATATTTTGAGGTTGCTGTTTAAAGCTGGATTGTCAGTGAAATATATGGTTAGACACTCACCACTGGTCCTACCACAGTTTAGTGCTGGAAGTAGGAATACGGACAACTTCTATACTTGATGAAGACTTCATAAAATGGCTGATATAACAACAACAGAGCCAAAGAGCAACTCAGCTGCAATTTTTGGAGCCACTGCTTTAAAAGCTCGCCAATTTACTTGAATGCCTGTCACTACCAGCACCACGTTACCTCACTTAGACAACTACTGTGTTATATTTTACAGAATGGTTATCACATTCCAGTGAGCCAGATATACATGGCCTCACTGAATCACACCCTTCCTGAAGGACTCAGTAAAGCATCTTATAAGGCCTAGAACAACAAATTTTCCGAGGACTATGAGTACCTGAAGGTGGCAATCCAAGTTCTAGTCACTATCATTCTTTGCAAGATCCCGATCCCAAGCCATCACGCAGTCCCTAAGGGGACCATCCATTTTGTGACACTGATCTATGAATACCTCAGGGAATCTACTCTTCTAGAAAGATGCCTGGACATTCCTCCAGTGAATGTGCAAAATTAGATCAGCATAAGCTGGCACCATGGCAGAAACATTTCAGGCAATGAACAACCTGCTTTGACTTGAACTTACAAGTCACTTCAACCTACACATAAATCCTGGAAGGAGAGGCGAGCCTGCTGGAAACAGGAGTCAGAGATGATAGGGAAAAAAAAGCCCTAGACCTGTGGTGTCCAATATGTTCGCCACTCACCACATGCGGTGAACAGGACACCGTGGTATGGCTATTATGGGCTCTGGAGCCACATAAGGCTCTTGAAGTCTTTAAATGTGACTCATCAGAGCTGCACACATGGATTGCCCTCTGTTCACTCTGCACATGTGCCCTACCACTTAATGAGACAAGCATGTGGCAGCAGCGGTAGCCCTGGTACGGCCCCGGCAGCTACGGCCCAGCATGCCTCCTGGCTGCTGTGACCTGGTACAGCTCCTGCAGCCCCAGCCCACCACTGGTGGGCCCCAGTGCAGGCCTGGCATGGCCCCGGTGGCCATGGGCAGCTACTGCAGCCCAGCACAGCTCAGCCCCTGCTCCAGCGGCAGCAGCTCCAGTGCATCACCAGCATATTCAGTGAGAGCAGGGTGCTGGGGTGCCTGGCTCTGGAGAAGAGGGAGCACTTTGAGTTAGAGCGGAGGAATGGGGAGGCAGGCCTGTGGTGAATGTGGAAGGACCAGAACCACAAGTGTGGTGATCATTTAACTACGATTGGACATCACTGCCCTAGACTATGGAAGGATACCTGAAAACAAAGATTTCGGAATCCTACCAGGGACCCTTCCACTGCCCAATTACAAAAGTAATTTTCAGAGACCAAAGGATTCCATCCGACTGTTCAGCTTAGTTGTGGGATCATATGGGTCAGCAGCCAGAGACTTTTGTGACCTGCCAGATGGGCAGAAAATAAAATAATGACATCAAGTCTGCATAGTTCCCACGAAAAATTGGTAGTCTCAGAAATAACTCATGTCTGAGTTAGACTCTGGATGGTCCCAAACACCGTCCTGGTATAGATCCTGTCCAAAACACCTGTATCCCACATAGTCTGATCCCTACAAGGTGAAGGTTGGGATTTGGATTGCTAGCAAGGCACCTTGAATCATCATCATCGGGAAGGTTTCCAACACTTGATAAGGATGAACCAGAGATAGCAAGGTTGGGAAATAGTCACTGAAGATTTGGGGTAACATTTTCAGCAGTGCCCCAATCTCACTGAAATCAGTGGATTTGTAGCTCGTAAGTGCCTAATTCACTTGTGAAAATGGTAGGTAGACTCCTGAGTCACTTAGCCACTGTTGATATTTCTACCCTGACAAGACTCCCACAAACTTAAGGACATCCATTCTTGAACTCAAAATAGTAAGACTTGCAAAGTAGGCAGGTATGCTCTCAGACAAGCTTCCCAAATCCCCCATGAATGCTGAAACTAGCTGTCTTGTTACATTTTTACTGTTAAGGTCTTATGATCTGATGTAGGAATGTGAAAAGGTCCATCCACAGACAGTTATAATAGGCACATCACCTGGGAGTTCCAAAGTTTGCTATTTCCCCACTCTGAAATGTAAAGGTAGAGTGAAACCCTGGACGAGCTCGTACACCACCAGCTCTCAGCACTCTAGATCCTGACCTAGAGATCCTGCCACAAGTTCATACTTGGTCAAGTTCAGACTACGTAGAAAAGGACAACATGTGGTAAAAAGCACAACCACATTTATTATGTTGTGAACCCCAAGCCAATCACTTTCTATGCTTCCTCTTCAGAGCACCAATACTTGGCATCAAATGGAAATTTCTGGACCCCGACAGTACTTTTTGAGCACACAGGGATAAACATTATTGGATTCTCAGAAAAGAATACAAGGGGACCCCAATTCACCCCAACTACAAGGTCAGCTACACAATTCGCTACCCTGATGCCACACCTCTGAGGTGAATGCCTGCCCAGATCATAGCCAAAGAACTCTACAGAGGACTTCTCTTGAAACCTGCTATCCAATGGAGATCTCACTGTTGGCACTAACTTGTGTCTTGTTAAATATTAAAGAAAGGGGTGGCCAACCCGCAGCTCTTTTAGCAACAAAATAAGGCTCCTGCTGAGAGCCGCATGCCATGAGTGCTTCCGCCACTCTGCACATGCACCCCACCCCAGCACGTAGAGGGAGAAGCACATGGTGAATCACTGGCAGTAGGCTAGAGCCGAGAGAGCAGGCCTGGGGGTGCCTGGCATTGGACGCAGGAGAAGATTAGGTTAGTTCTGTATCCTTCTCTAGAGATATATATTATATATCTAGATAGATAAAAATATAATACATGATTCTTTGCATTCTAGCCACAGCTATTTTGGCTCTTGGTGTCTAAGTGGCTGGCTACCCCTGTATTGAAGCTTGGGATCTCATTCAAATTTGTCACTTTGAACCTCAGTGCATTTCCCGCCACACAGACAAATGGTCTAATCAAGATGTTTAAAAAAACAAAACGAAAAACCCCTCTCTGAATGCATGTTGTGAAATTTTGTGGAGTCGGTACAAGAGACAATATGCTGATTAAACTAAACAAACACAGGAAATGCTTTTATTTGTCTATCAGTTCTCTGCTAGACTGCTGGCGTGCTCCAAGTAGTAGCACTATTCCATACAGTTTCTTTCAAGATGCATGCATGCTTCTACATTAGCATATGTTAGACTCTTGATCTCGGTCATCATTCAATATCATACACTCGACATAATTCACTAATATTCTGCTTTTATTTCCTTTTGAAGTTTTTTGGGGGGTGGGGAGACAGAGAGAGACAGTGTGCATGTCTCACTCTTCATCAGAACTGTGAAAAGGGAGAATTGCTTACTGTTTTTCCTTGACACAGCTCATCCACATTTAAAGCTTTTGCCCAGGGTCTTATATTATGTAGTCAGATCAGAATCTAAACTTTCGTTTTAAAAAAACAAACAAACATAAAGAACTTTCTAGCCTTTGGGTTGCAGAGAAAATCTTGAAAACAAATCCAGCGTAACCATTCAAAGGATATCTGTTGTCCTCTGTAGACCAGTGTTTCTTAAACTTTTTGAGACCATGTAACACCAAACAATAATTTTTTATGCAGAATATCTATGAAAATTTTCTTTAAAAAGTTTTTGCCAGATCAAAAACAAAAACACGAACAAACAAACAAAAATCAGCCACATATACAGCCAAACCAAAATGAAGTAATTTAATCAGGTATCATAACAATGAAGAACAATGTATCTGGTTTTAATAACAGAGAACATATACCAGAGTACGATACCAAAAAAGCGTCAGACACTTTCGTAACACCTTTCAAGTTGTTCACGTAACACCAGTGCTCCACAGAACATAGTTTAAGAAATATTGCAGCAGACAGCCTGAAACAACGGATGCGAGTAGTGTGAACACCCCATAAACAGGGCAGTTAACTACAAGACTCATCATTCTTCGGAGGCCCTGCCAAGACCACATCAGCAGGAGACTTTGTGAGTTTACAGATTCTTACACACAAACATATCTAAGATAAAGCTTTTCCTATCCATTTACACTTATTGGGGCTACTGCTGGTGTTGCTTGCTCTTAACTTTTACTAAAGTATTTGGTCATAAAATACATTTGTGTACGAATGCTCAGAAAAGAAAAAGTTAAACCAGTTAGAGTGGGGACAGCAAGAGCAATTCTTGTGATTTTGGCAATGGAGAAACAATGTTTTAAACTTAAGTGACAACAGTATGTCAGTCAGAAAAAAAAAGTCACACAATCCATGAAACTTTGGAACTAATATAAACCTCACAAACTTCAGAAACAGTTAAGTGTCACTGTGGAGTCGAACATTAAAACCAGGCAAACATATGCCAAAAAACAAAGACTGCTTTGGAGAAATGCTATACATATGTGGTGGAGAAAAAGAGGGAGAGAGCGTGAGAGAGTTGCTATGAATATTGTACCCATACAGACTATTTATGTGCAAAAGGAACATATTTGGTTCAAATTACTATTCTTAAAACCACAAAATTTCTAATCCAGAACACTCACTGCTCACTTTCTTGGCATTTGCAGCACTTCAGAAAATTGTATTTTGTAACTTCTTTTTGGCTGTTGCTGGTAATAGTGGGTTTCTGACACTCGATAAGATCACAAACTATTCTATTTACAAACACCATATTTCTGCTATCTCAAAAAATATCATGAATAAAAGGACAAGCCCGTAATCTACCATTGCAGATGCTACCAACACCCATGGTGGCCCCTGCCTGCATTGTAACTCAGCAGCATGCATCAAATGTGCACCCAAGAGCCGGGTCTTTCCTAATTCATTGGAAGAATTAGCACAGACATCTTCAATATTGTGTCTTGCGAAGAGCCTGCTACTGCTCCTACTTTGGGATCTTGGGTTGAGCAGTGTGCCAGACAGTTCACACTGGGAAACTATGCTTATTTATTGTGGTAATCTGTGCTAATAGCAAGGAAACATCTGGAGTCAAGTGACTGAGGCACCTTTCTCTCGCCATTATGTTCCAGCTGCAATGCTGCAGGCACAATGATTTTCTCCAGCTACTTAGCCAGTGCAGTTTACAAACAGACTGCTGCATCATTGACAACTTGCTAATGCTGCATGTTCTGCTACTTCTTTCTGTTTTGTTTTTGGGAAGGGGAGAACTTATTCATCTGACTAGACTCTTCTGACATAGATCTCTGTCTCTTTTTGCATGTTGCATCTGGTTCTGTCATTGGCCTGCTGTGTGATCTCTGAAGTCATGAGCACAATGCACAATTCCTCCTGTACACAAGCCTACTTCCTACCTACAGGTGTACCACTCACACTCACTAACACTCTCTAACATGCTGTTGAAAGTTGGTCATAAATTTTGCTGAAGATAAGGCTGTCACTTTAGACTGTAAAAGGAAGACTACGGTGCACTTTATAAATATTCTAAATTCAGTTCACTTCAAAAACTACTAGTGTGTTTATCCTAATCATCTTAGTAGAGTCGTATGTTCTGTAGACAAAATAAATAAAACAAGTTCATTCTTACAAAGAAAATGCCTCCACACACTGTGGGACACCTGAAGAAAATGTGTGTATCAGCATGGTGAAAGCAAATGAGAACTTTAGCAGTCAGTTTAGACTTTTTAATTATCCTCTATTTCCTGTCCCTACACTATAAAGTGTCTGGCACCACTAATAATGTCACTCCTGTTCTGCCCAGGAGGTGACTTCACAAGAAAGAACAACTGGGAGAGGAAAAAAGATTATGTAGATTGATTATAGGCTTATGAAAGCCTGTATACATTAACAGGAAAATGGATTTACACATGGATATTCCAAAGCTGTAATTGATTTGGCACATGTTAATACTTTAATGGGCTGGGGAGGGGAAGGTGTAAATTTTTTTGTTTGTTTTGTCCAGGCCAATATCTTGGTCAAAGTGCAGTTGAGGTCCAGGCTTCAGAGAAAATAATAAAAATAAATTAGCAATAATGATAACGGCAAGTTAAAAATGGTTTCAAAACCCATTCAAAAGCATCTGGCAGTCTAGATATGGCCTGCAGTCGCCCTATTTGAATGCTCAGGCTTTAACAATATCATAATAGATCATGCAGTCTGCTGACTCCAGGGGGATCCACAGATTATGTCTAAGATTTCCAAAGGAGCCCACATATGCATTTGAAAATGTGTTTAGGAGGCCATAAAAGAGAAAATGTTGAAAGTCACTCAGCTCTGAAACCTTGAGAAACCAGAAGGGATCATTGCCCTGTCCTTTTTTTAAACAATATATTCAAAATAACTCATCGCAAGACTGCTACAGTGAAGGCTCAAGCTCACAAGAATTCTATTCATGGATTTCCCATTACACTGGAAACAGAGTAATGGCAGGATTTAGTTCTAAATGAGAAATGGAGAGGCAGTGGATGGGACACTGGCAATAAGCTTCCACTTCTTCTTTCATTGCTTTTTATATCACAGGCTTCTGGACAATGTCTGAAGTCTGTAGTGGTTTTAAGATTCTCCAAATACAAATTATTTTCTTGGTTCTTAAAGGCACACTCATTTAAAATGAAAGCAAGAAACAAATGTGGACGACCACAACTGCCAAAAGAGGATTAAACTGTATATTAAATAAGAACTCCAACTGACTTCCAAGATGGAAACTTTTTAATGATGTGCACTGTCACAAAATCCACATTATTCTTCTGCATAAACACTTACATATTGATGTCAGCTAAGGAGAGGGTGTTTTGTTGCACTCTGAATGTACAATACATTTCAGGGCATAAAGGATAAGCACTGTTGGAAGACATGGTCTAATTTCTTGGATGGAAAGAAAATTATTTCCTGAGAACAATTCTCCCTAATAAGGAAAAAACAGTTTTCACAAAGATTTTCTCTTACCTCTTCCCCATGTCTACGTCATCACACATATCATGATATATTTTAGTTCTGCCAAATGCAGTCAACTCCTTCCCAAAATAAAGCCACCAGAAATGAACAATTCATAATCTAATTAGTATATTGGATTCCCTTCCTTTGAAAGGCACAGGCACCTCTGCCTCAGAACATGAGATGCCCTTCTTGATATCTTTTAGATTATAAATTATTTGTCATAGGGACTGCACATCTATACAGTACCTAGCAGAGTTGGTTCACACGTGGCTGGCCTGTATGTGTTACTATAATATAGATGTTAACAATTAAAACAATAATAATACTACAAAGGTGACCACAATGAGGAAGTGAGGCTCTCAGGACCTCAGAGATAATCACAATTAAGACTGCTTTTCTTAAAGCTTCCTAATAAATCTCTTGGCATTTACATGCAGATTGCTGTACACCCTTGCAGACCATGCCTACACAGCAGCATTACTTCAGAATAAGCTGTTCTGGAGGAGATTTTCCAGAACAGCTTATTTTGAAATAGTGCATCTACACGCAAAAGCTGTCTCTACACTTGCATTCCTCTTTCAAAAGAGACATGCAAATAAGGGAACTCAAAAATGCAAATGATGTGCAGATTTACATGTCTGGCATCTCATTTGCATTTTCTTCTTTCGAAACAGCTTCTTTCGAAATAAGAAAAAGTGTAGATGAGGCTCTTTTGAAAGTAAACGCCATCTTCGAAAGAACCCTTCTTCCCTTTCTTTTTTTTATGGGAAGAAAGGTTATATTGAAGATGGGGTTCACTTTCAAAAAAGCCATATCTACACTGCTTTTCTTCCTTCTAAAGAAAAATATGCAAATGAGACACCAGATATGTAAACCTACACCTCATTTGCATTTCTGATTTCCTTCATTTGCATGTCTCTTGCAAAAGAGGAATGTGAGTGTAGACACAGCCAAAATACATCTTGAAATAGCACTCAGCTACTTCAAAATACAGAAATAAAGAAACACTATGGATGCTGAATCACATTTAAGGCACCCTGGGTAGACCCCCTATTTCAAAATACCCACTATTCACTGCCTATATACTCCCTATTCCAGAAATATCTAGTTCAGAACAGGCACTATTTCTTGTAGAATGAAGCGTACAGAAATCCAAATAAGCCATGTGCTATTTCAAACAGTAGTTTTGCTATGTAGATGCTCACAAACTTACCTCAGAATAGCAGCCGTTATTCCAAAATAACTTTGCTGTGTAGACACACCCTTACAGACCTCCGTGTAGCAAGTGTCAGAGAGGGGACACAGATGTGATGAGATGTTGGAAATATATTAAAATAGCATCAAAAAAGGGACACCAATATGAGAGCAACTGATAAATTGTGTGTGCGTGGGCATCTGATTGTTTGTGCTACATTTGTTTTAGGATTCCTCTTAAATCATATGAGCTACAACCATGATATTTGGTATGCAGCTTCCTCTTACCTTAACTTAAACCAAACTCGGGCTGCAGGCCAGTAGAACCAGCTGGAGGCCATGGCCTGTCTGCAGAGCCCTAGCTCCCAGGCAACAAGAACACAGCCTCAGGAGGAGCTGCTGGCCAGGGAGTGCTGCCCTAGCCCTCTGGGAGCAGCTGCCACCACAGCAACTCCACCCTTGCTGCTGCAGGTGGGCCTAGTCTCTTGTCCAGAGACCCCTGTGCTAACTGCTGAACCTTCTCCATGGCTTAACTTCTGCTCCTCCACCCACCAAGCCTCTGCCCTATGCCACTCACCCTCTGATCCTTCTCACCCCTGAACCCTCACTCCAGCCTTCACTTTTCTTCATTTTTGAAAAAAAAAACTATCACTGAAAACAGCATGTTGCTTTTTCATGCATTTTCAAAAAAAAAAATCACTTCAGTTAAGGACCTGAGCAACTTCAGGTACATCTGCTGGTTATAAAATAAATGGTGACATCCAACTACGCATCTGAATACCCATGAAGCTGGGGGTTGGGAACCCTTTTTTGGTCAGGGGCCTGTGACCGTAGACAAATTAGTCAGATGCTACACAAGTGAGAAGCACAAAGAAAAACCTGATGTGGTCAGTGATTGTAGGGCTGCTGCAGGCCCCCTAACCCCAGGCTGCCTGGAGCTGGGGGTTTCCACTCTTGCCAGGCCAACCCAGGCCAGGCTCCTCCCCAGCCTTGTTCCCTGCTGCTGTGGGGCTGCTGGTGGGGTCCGCGCTCCAACTGTTCTCCATGGCTGCAGGGCTTCAGGACACCCCAGCTCCTGCTGGGCTCCCCACTGCCATGGGGGTTGCTGGCAGGGCTTGGTGCCCCAGCCTGGCTCCCTGCCACGAGGCTCCTGGCAGAGCTCCCTGACCTAGGCTGGGCTTCTCACAGTGGGGCTGCCCAACCCCAGCTGGGATCTCCATAGCAGGGCTTCCCAGCCTGGCTCGCTGCCCCTTGGTCTCCCCAGAATGGGCTGCCAGCAGAGCTCCCTGCCACTAGGAGAAATCCTCTGAAGTTAAGCAGCTGGAGCTTTCGTATCCAAGTGCTCTCTGGTCCACCAACATCAGTGGTCCTGCCGGACAAGGGATGTTGCTGGACAAGCGTGCCAGTTGAGAAGTTTCAACCTATACCCATGTATTATTTGTACGGAAGTGACAGCCTCAGGACCCCAGTCAGGTTTAGGGACTACCTGTGTTAAGAACCCTGCAAAAATGAAAAATAAATGAATTGTAGATCTAAACCCAGGACAAAATGTAGGTGCAGAAACCAAGGTAGGAGGAAAGTAAAATAACAGTGCTGCCACTCCTTTGCTTAAAAAAACACTTTGACATGTCTAAAGCAGGGTACAAATGGAGAGCACCTACAGGTCAGAGAAAATTAGTGAAAGATATCATGTAGAGAGAAAACTGAATTCTGCAATCCAAGTCAATTACTTTTAGCCATTTCATAATTACACTTCCAGGGCCAAACATGGAGAGGCACGGGGGGCCATTTGACCTTGGCCTTAAGTTCAAAGGAGGTCTCAAATTTAGACACATGTTAATTTTTGACGTGATAAGTTTCACAACTTGTTTTTATGTGCATCCCTCAATAATTAATGCATTTGCACAGACACCAGCAATAAAAGCATTCGTTCAACAAAAATATTAAAATTATGTCTCACTTTTTGGTGCCTTATTTTGTTTTTATGTGCCATCATTTTTTATTTTTATTGTGGCTAGGGGCCTCAAAAGCTGGAAATGCCTGGACCTCTGAGAGGGCCTGTACATTTCCTAACCAGCAGACATTTGATAGGAAGCTGCTGAGTGATCTGCATGCAGATGATAAAGGAGAAGAGAGCCCACCCTGAAAACATGTAAGAGAGGTGGGTGCTCTAGATTAACAGTGAACGGAATGATTGAAATAAGATCAGCGCTACACTGTGGCAATTCGAGATTAGGCCATTTTGACTATGAAATGGGAACAAAAATGTAATAGCTAAGAGCTCTTTCATTAGCATAAAGAAGAGATCAGACTATGATGGGGAAGGGAAAGACTGTACATCATTAATACCAACAAACTATACAGATCACAGAAAAATAAAATAAAGGGATTTAGGAATGTGCAATCAAAGATGGGAGAGCGCAAAAGCTTCCCTTTCTTTACTGGAACAGTTTTCTGCAGCACCAGTAATTCACTCTGTAGTACCTATATTGCAGGCATTCTTATGATATGAGCTATACCCCTATCTTCTTTAACTGGGGGACTGCCTCTCAACTGGCAGAACTCTGTGGCTAGAAAGTCAGTTCTTTCTGTCAAAGACCAGTCAGGGGATTAAGCTAGAAAAAGAACTAACACTTACCGGATGACAAATGGCATACTGATTATTACCTTGCTAATAGCTCTAGCAAAACTGGGTAAAGGTCATTTTGAAATAACTCCTATTTAAAATAATTAATATTCTGGAACTTTCAGGACTTTCTAGGTCAACAATCCATTCATCTCTTCAAAACTAATGAAGCTGGCTGAAAGGGTATTGTTCTAAATAGTCATTTCCTGTATTGTTGCTAACATTTTAAAACTGATTTAAAAGGGGAAACTAATCACCTTCCAAGAATCAAAATAAACAGAGCCTTAATGTGATACACAAACAGTGTAGTTTGAAACTGGTAACTTTGGAGGAATGTCATTTCCAGTTTAAGTCCCTAAAAAGGTCAAAGAACATTATTATTTGTTCATGCTGAAATGGTGACCATGGTTAAAACTCCTTCATTGCTATAGTGTAGTGTCATGTAAATAAGCAATGGTCCTGTTTTGTTTCAAAAGAATCACTGAAATAATTTTTAGAGTGACCTGAACTCACTAGAACAATAAAATTAATAGCTAAGGATGTTTTTTTAAAAAAAGAAAAAGTCTTTCTGGTCTCCTCACACAGGGAGTTACTGCAGGGTTAGAGAGAGTTAACTGGATGCATCTACTGCTTCCTAATGAAGTTAATATAGGCTGGAGCTCTCCAGTCCATCACTCTTAGGACCTGACTGATGCCAAACGAGAGAATTTGCCAAACCACAGGAGGTCGATATTGTCTAGCAGCATTACCAACACTTCCACTGGATCCTGGGCTTTTAGAAGACATTCAGCGGTAAATTAGAGATAAGCAACACAGAACAGAGAGCCAGGACTGGTGGCTATAAACAAACTTTATGGGACCATGGGAAAGTTGGCCACATCCATGATAAGTGGATATCTGGCTAACTAAAATCATGTCGATAAGAGTACTACAACCATCTGAAGAGAGCATGCCTAAACTGCTTAACAGTTGTGTGTGAAAGACAAAGTGGGAAAAGGGTATAGAATTAAGGAGTGTGGAAACCCAAGGGCTTGGCCACACTTACCAGAAGATTGACGCACTGGCAGTCGATCTTCTGGAATTCTGTTTTGCCTGTCTGGTGAACATGTTGCAAAATCAACCTCTCTGGGCTTGGACATCAACCCCTGTACTCCACGCTGTTGTGTGGAGTAAGAGATATCAATGCAAGACTACAGAGGCTCAGATTTCACTAGGGAAGTAAATCAATTTGGATGTGTTGATTCTAGCTGCGCAAAGGCTATAGCTCGAATGCATATCTGAAATCGACTTATTTCCCTAGTATACAGATATCCCAAGAAAGAGACTACTAAAGGAACATAGAAAAAGAAATAAAGAAAAGAAGCAGTCTGAAATGGAGAGGGAAAAGAACAAACGGAAGAGGAACCAAGTAAATATATAAACACATGACATAACAGAAAAGGAATATGCAAAACAATTTAATGAATAAAATTTTAAAAGCTTATTTTGAAAGTGTGCTGTGGGGAAAGAAATTTCCTTAGATCGAGCCCTGCATATCTGTCACTTCCCTCACTCAGCCATTTTTTTGTCTGTTTGTTTGTTTGTTTAAGCTGAACAAAATTATCCATCCTGGTTCTTCCAATTCTTTTTCTGAGGTTGAGGTTTTTCTGTGGAGTGGTGCCTGGAGTTATTTCTGATATATATTCATAGAAGTGCGATCAGGATAAGAATTAAATATATTTTAATGGCAGCATGCACTGACTTTATCCTGTAAACAAAAGAACCACCCATAGATTTCAAGAGAGTACTTGATTATCATTTTCACCACTCCAAGTGGCAGTTGCATAGCTCAACTGAGCTTACTGGTTGTGTCCTTACATATTTTTATACCAAGAATTAACTCTGAATTTTTATATTTAGCTGAAATCATCTTAAACCCACTACTGAATACTGTAGACTCACAAAAACTGAAAAGGTAGACACAACCGGGCATTTGAAACTTTTATTCCAAGTGACTTAACAGCCTGAGGCTCATTGTCAAAAGTATCTTAGACCCTTAAGAGATTCTGAGGAAAATTTCCAAAACTGCTTTACACAGCAAGGAGCAACCCAGGGTAGCAAGTCTCTGAGCTTGGGTCCACAGACTGGGCTTACACTCTGGGCTTACAATAAAAAAAAGCTGTGTAGACATTGTGCTCAGACTGGAGTGTGGGCTCTGAAGGCATGGGAAGGTAAAGGCCCAAACCACAATTTCTTCACACCAGCTTAAGTCCGTATTACTAGGCTCTGAGACTCAAATCTGCTGGCTTCTGTTTACAGTGTAGATATACCCTAAAGGCTGGATTTACAGGGGTATCAAGGCTCATAAAGATGGGGTGAAATTTTCAAAATAAGCACTTAGCCACAGGATAAGGAACTAGGCACCTAACCTGTATTAGCTACTTTGGAAAAACCCCATGAGACAGCTCTCTGTATCTTAAGGTGTATAGATACCTTTGGAAATCTCTCCCTAAGTTAGGTGCTTAGATCCCATTTACTTTTTAAAAGATTTAGGCTTCTAAGTTCTTCAATCACTTTTAAAAATGGGGCATAAATTTTACATAACATTTTAAGGATTATGGAGAACATTTGAAGCAAGCAAAATACAAAAACATGTCAAAGAGAAGCTGGTTTAAACAATAAAGTGTAACAATCTATTTATACAAAACAAAAATTAGAAGCCCTTCCCCATCCTCCTCCACACTTTCTTCTCTGCTTGAAGTGGAAGCAATCCATCATTTGCAACAAGAAATCCAATAGCACAGTTAGTCATATTCATTCCTATTATCTGCTGCCTCACAACAGCGATAAACCCGTTTTCTAAATTGGCTAAATCCCAGCAGAACCCTTTCAGCTGTCATAGGCATTTTTTGAGTTCAGTTATATACAAACTTGTCTCTGAACAGATTAGCCGTAGCTACTCAAAATTTTTCTTTATATATGAATTTCTTCCAAAACATGTAAGCAAATCTATGTAGTAAAGACTTCATGTACTGGGTTTAGGATAAGTCTTCCTGATTCATGGCCCTGTTCTATATATCTTTGTATTTACAAAGCTGTCACATATTGTATGCCCGGACTATGCAAATTAGTTCAGGGGAAAATTATTCATAAAAACAGCAACAGCTTTTGGCAAACCTCTGGAAAACAGTTTGAATTTATAGCACAGAATGGAAGACAAATGTTTCAAAACAGTCTGCTCCTGATTCTGCTACTGCTGTTGTTCCCTCCACACCACCGCTCCCTCTTCTTTCCTACACACATGTTCATCCTATGTGGTGACCCAACTGCAGAGCACACAAGCATCCCTGTACTCAACAGAAAGCCTGTACTGACAACTACCAATGACACAGGAAAGTGCGTTATGAGATTTTTATCTCCACAATCTTCATGAAACAACAGACGCCAGACAAGGTGAAAACGTGTTCTGTGAACAGCTCCGACAACAATTAGACATGCTTACTGAGAAGAAAGCTAATTAGTTAAAAAATAAGCAGGAGTAGTACTACAGAGCATAGAAAATGAGATGTCAGCACAGGAACAATTCTTATTTGGATTTCAAATCTGTTCCTGAGGATTATGTTCCAGCACTTCTAGTACTCCATTCTGGGGCTCTTGGATCAGTTTCTCTTAACACAAGTGACAGGCAGAAGCTTTAATCAGCCTCCTCCAACAGGCTAGGCACCAAAGATTCTTGTGCCCACCACATCTCTCCTAAATGCCTGAATCAAGCTGCCTTATGTACTCAACAATATTTTTGTATATCACATTTTAAGTGCTGTCAGTGTGCTGTGCACTGTATGGAACACAACAATAAATTCCTGCTCTGAAGAGTTGTGGAACCTGACTTTTCAAGGTATTTAAGTGCCTAAAGATGCAGATAGGCATTATACAAAATATAGAAGGAGGTAGGCACCGACCCTCTTGAGGTGCTTTTGAAATCCTACTTGGCACCTATCTGCATCTTTAAGTGCCAAAGAGAGTTTTCAAAAACTGGTCCTTACGGTCAAATAGATACAAATGGAAAAGAAGGGAAGAAGTTTAAAACAGTCATATGTGTTCAATGTACAGCAATGTTCTTTTTTTTTTTTGTAGGCATACCAGAAGGATTTAAGACAGCTGATATGAATATAGAGAGGGAGCTGCTTGATGAACAGTAGGAGAGAACAGCCTGTGTAAATGGGATGGGGTGAAAAGAGGCACAGAGTCAGGAGCAAAAACAGAACAAACAGGGCCTCTCGACTGACATAGCTAGAAGAGTGGAGGAAACCCATGTGAGGCGGGGTGAGGCAACTTGTTAAGGAGTGAGATTAGATATTTAAGCCAGAGGAGAGTCTTAAAGATGAAAGCAAAATATGTAAGAGCCAATTCATTGATACAACTCCAGCTACTTGAGGATGACTAATTTGTAGCACTGATTAATCCGGTATGGTCCAGCTGATTTTAATCATGCCATGGATACCAAGCAGCTATACTGACCAACTCTACACTCTAGGCCAACATGTGGCACACAACACTCAGGGAAAAATGGTTTACTACCGCAGAAATTTGGGAGAAGGGAGGTGTAGAGCTTCACTGTGCTTATGGGAAATTATCTTTAACCTTACCAAGGGAAAGGCTAACATCCATTCAATCCATATCCCTCAACCCATTCCATTACAAAAAGAGCTGCTCAAGAAGAGAAAAGCCTTCAGCATTCCCCGAAGGACAACAAGACTTGAGTATGCTACACTGCTAATGACTTCTTAAATGGAAAACATCCTATGATTAGGGTATGTCTACACCTGGTAATAAAGTTGAATTTGTAAAAGTTGACTTCGTGATATTAGATTTTATAAAGTCGATGTTGACTGTCCGCACTTGCTCACAAAGTCAACTTAGTGTGTCCCCACTAAATTGCCTAAGTTTGACTGCAGCAGCAGTGCATTGTAGGCACCTATCCCACAGCCCCTGCAGCTCTGTTGCATTTTGGGTTTCTGTGCCAGTGTCTTCTGAGAAAAAAGTCACCACAAGTGGTTGTGGGTGTGTGATGTCATCATCCCAGAATGCGCTGCCCTCACCCCGCCCCGCTGATGGAAACAAATGAACATTTTTTCAGAAGACTGCCCTTGCATCAGGACACTTTGATAACTGCCACCATCAGAGCTGGCTATTGATGTGCCAATCTGCCCAGAGCACATTAGTGGCTCAAGTATGGTCATTATGTCAAGTAAATTCTGAAGAGACTACTTGTGGCCCAAGAGTCTCTTTCCCCGGTAAAGCTCACGATACCGAAGTGTCACTTGCAGCTGGTGTAGATACCAATGGAATCATCTGTAGTGACCACATGCATGACTATCTTCACAAAGAAAGAAGATATAATGACATGTTTAGTTTCTACTCTGGAAATGGGGTCTAGAGCTTAGAGGGTGGGAGGGCTGGTAGCCAGGACTCTTAGGTTCTCCCCACAGTGCTGGAAGGGTATTGGTGTCTAGAGTGCTGGAAGGCGCCATTACATGGACATGTCCAACATGAGGTGAGAAGCCTGTAAGAAGTAATAATGGCTCAAGCACTGTAATTGCTTCAAGACTCATTATGAAATGCCAAACTAACCCAGGAAAACACTTTTTCAAGGGAATTCAATGGCTGAGAATGGACTGAAATATCTCAATTCAGAAAAGAAAATATCACCCCCTTAAATATGCATTTGTCTGAAGTATCTGCTTAATGAGCCAAAGATATGTGGAACGCATAAATACACGTGAAGAGACAGAGAGGCTGAGATTTCAAATTGGGCTGAAGCAGCCAGGTGCGAGGTAGAGTTTAATAATCTAACACAGTAGTAGTGGTTCAAGCACTGTAATTACTTCAGGACTCATTATGGAATCCAAGACTAAAGAAGAGGAGCGAAGAAAAAGTTAAGCAAGTATTGGACAATAGAAGAGTTGAGGGAACTTGGGCACTTAAGACTGTTGGCCCCACTCAAGAATTATTTAATAACAGGGATATCCCTTTCCTCTTCTGGTAAAGAAGCACAGGCTCACCTTCTTGTGTGTGGGAGAGGGCAGGAAGAGAGAGAGCCCAGAAACTCCATTCTTTCATAGGAAATCATCCCTGGAACCATACACTTTGGGATGGAAGTGTGTGGCCCTGCAGGGAGAGCATGGGAAACTATCTTTAATGAAAGAACCTGTTGGGTTGGGGTTACTTTTTAAAAAGTAGAATGCAGAAGACAATGCTCTTTAGAAAATATCCAACGCAGAATAGGGCAGAGTGCAGAGACAGATGTCCTGAAGCACAGTTCCAGCAGGGACTGCTTAAAAATGTAACAGCCGCATGGCCCGGGGTTGGGGTGGCAGACCCATAAAACAAGTTTATCAGCCTCTCCTCCTAAATCCTGTGCAGGGAAAAAGCCTTCTCAAGCACTGAAACCCCATGCAGGACAGGACAAGTGCCCAATAGATTTGAACTTCATCTTTAACCCACTGAGTACCAGACTCCCTCTGAATCCTCTAAATGAATCTATTCAATAGATTTTTACAAGAGTGACTGCACCTATATTGTCATGCTGGAAATAAGTTAGAGCCACACAAGAAAAAAAATGTAACAGTCCTACAGACTTTGCTCCCCAGATTCATTTCAGGTTGTATTGCAAAATTGAGGGATGTCTTATAAAATGTATACTGCCAACCAAGTTAATCTCATATGTGCAAGCACAAAACCTATTCAAAGTTGACACAATCTTTACCAACTATTCATCTGTATTCTTATGTGACATCTATCCTTATGATATCTGAGCACCATCACCATGGTGTCTAATGGCCTGCTATAGCAGGAAGATTTGAAATGCATTTCCAGTGGACTTGGCAGGATATATAAAAATTAGAGTTTAATAATTCCTTCTAAATTTTTATATCATGCTGATTGCAGTAGTAGCTGAGCACTTTACCTATCAACTGTCTTGCTTGGTCTTAGTACCCACTTCCTCCGCTGATTTGTTCCTTCCTTCCTTTCTTGGTTTCATTTTTGCTTTAAAGTAAACGTGAACAAAACTGGGCAGATAAATTTCTGAACACTCTGCATTGAGGGTCCCTAAAATCACCAATTCCTTGGATCACATATCTCAGTAATTCAATGAAATTTTAACAATGGAAAGCATTATTAAGAGCCCACATTTTTTAAAAAGCCTATTAAGGTCTGATCCAGTGTTTCCTGATGTCTATGAAAAGACACTTCTTGAAATCAGCATGTGTTGGACTGGTTTCCTGATTATTGCCCCTCTTCCTGCTCTCCCTTTGCTCTGTTTCTTGTCCCCCAGTCAGTTCTTTGCACTGAATTCCACACGGTTCATCCTACATAGTTCATGGTGCTTCTGAAAACAGGATTTCAAAACATTTCAGTCTGCTGCTAGCGAACACAACAGAGGAGCATGACTAGGAAAGGCAAACAGCAAGGTGAGTTTGAAAAGTAAAGACTCAAGATAACTAGGCTTCAAAAAAAAAAAAACGGACATATCCAAAATGGTTATCCAGAACCTTAAGACTAGAGACACTGTTTTAACAGAAGCTCTGATAAGCTGCATATCCTGAAATAATGAGCATAAGAGACTCATGCAATCTTAACGCAATATTTGATTTATTTTGGTAGGTGACTGTAAATCACAGTCAAAGTCAATCACTCCCTGTTGTGAAGGATTTTTGCCTCATGACTCCAATTCATTAACAGTTTCAGCAAGGTTACGGAACCTAGTGGAAATCTTTGAAAATTTACAAGTCATTGTATTACCTTGATCAAGGCAACTACATTTACACTATGTTTAACATATAATGAGCAATACCTCTGCTTCTGTACAAGCCACTGGGGGCAGATTCACCTTCTTTGTCAATAGCTGCCCTAGTCTGCTGCCCTCACCTCCCATACCCATCCCAGAGCTCTTCTGTGACTTGGGTTTCACCAGAGCACAGCAACACTCATTTTCCATTGCCATGTTCTGTATAAAATGTGCTGTGAGGCTGAAGAGTACAGGGAAGTCTACAACAGTTCTTTATTAATACCACAGTCATATAATCCGTTATGACTGTGCCAAAGGTCCAGAAAAAGAACAGGGCCTCCTTTTGCTAGCCATATATAAACAGAGGGAATAAAATTGTCCCTGCACTTCAGAGGTTATAATCTAAACAGGCATGACGGGAGAAGAATTGGTCTACAACAGTGATGGGCAACCACGAATGGTGAATGGGCCGCATGAGTGGCCCTTCATCACCTCACCCACAGCCCGCTGGCATTCCACCTGTGGCCTACTCTTCCCCCCTCTCCCCTCCCAGCACTTTCAGAGCATACAAATCACCTGATTCACACTCTGTCTCTGCTCCTCCTCCTTCCTCCCAGAGCTGAAACAGCTGATTCAAAGCATTCCAGCCCTGGGATGGAAGGGGAAGAGTAGGGGTGAAGCGTGAATCAGGCTAGTTGTGTGCTCTGAAAGTGGAGGTGGTGGGGAGATAAGGATGACCATGGAAGTGCAGGGCTCTAGTCCTCTGGTGCATGAGAGGCTCATGGGGCAGGGAAACAGCCAGGGGCTCCACAGGCCACAGGTGGAGCCCCACTGGGCTGCAGGTTGTCCAGCACTGGTCTACATATAGTTCTTGCACCATTTCAGCTACACCAATTTAGAGACTAACACAGCTGAAGCAATACACCCATGAGCACCCACCCCCCCTTGCAACAGCATCTATGCTATTGTTAATGCTATAAATATGCAATTTTATGAAAACATGAAGAGGTAATGTTTTCTGCTTGTAATGATTTTGTGCATTGGAAAATTGAGAAAGATAACTGAAAATATGGGGGGAGGGTAATTTAGGAGACTGAATATCTATCAGACTTAGTAATGGGAAATAATTTAAATACTTTATGCTACCAAACATCAAGTTAACAATTAGGAGACATGTTCAGCCAATCAGGCTGCTCCAATGACTGAATTCTTCTAACCATATTTTACATATATCTGAATAAAGTGGGTGGTATGTACTAACAGAACAGCTTCCGAAAACAGACTGTTGCTTTGTACTATATGTACTAAAGAAAAATATAGCAGAAAAACAGATTGAAATGAACCTTTCCCCGGAAAGGAATAGTTACACTTTGAAATAAATGTATACGTTACTCAAAGTTATAGTACAGTAGCCAAATAAAATACAGCTGCCTAAAATATAAACATGGGGATTTTCAGTTCTTTAGCCCATAATGTGTAATGTTTTAGAAAAGATTATGGGTCAGATCAATGCTGGAATAATTTGCAAGCAAGTGGCATGATAGTCATTCAACTAAATCAGGGGTGGCCAACACGTGGCCCGCAGGACAGAATCCAGCCCACGAACCCATGTCATCGGGCCAGTAAAGCTGGCAGCGGTACGATTTTGATAGCTGGCTGGGAGGCTCAGGGTTGGCAACCTGAGGCTCTGGAGCCACATGTGGCTCTTTAAGGAGCCATTTGCATCTCTGGACACTGCCGCCACTGACTCTGACTCTGGCTCCCTGCCCTGCAGAGCTGAAATAATGGAACTCATTTTAACCGGTTTAACAGCCAGCAGGAGGGATCCAGATGTTTAACAAGTTAAACTGAGTTCCATTATTTCAGCACAGCAAGACAGGGAGCTGCCCACACTGCAGGTGGGGGAAGGGAGTAGGAGAGCTGGGGAGAACCATGCAGCTGTGCAGAGGAGGCAGCATCAGCATTGAATGAGCAGTTGGGGGTGGGGGCAGCTGCGGCAGCATGTGGAGCTCATGTTTCAGGTAGGTTAAGGGTCCAGAGGGGCTAAGCCTGGGGATGGAGGCAGTTCTGGGGTTATTTTGTGTTCAGGCCCTGGAACATGTAAAAAGTTGCCATTTGGCCCCAATGAAAAAAGCCTGGCCACCCCTGAACTAGACTGAAAATCCTGTATAATGGAAAGCACTTCAAGCCTGGTGGTACAGCAGCACTCCTAGTTTAAGCACCTATGGCAGGTGTAAGTTCAAGTAGCTCTGACTAAATCAATGGCACTATATCAATGGCACCAGCTGAGAATCTAGCCCCAATATTTCCAATACAGCACAATATATGTTCTTCTGAAGGATGTTAATTTTTTTAAAACTGCTATGCCCTATAATAGATACAGCTTATGCCTATACATTTCCTTCTGCATAGAAATCAAAACTATGTCTTACCAAGGAAAAACTCCAGCTTTGACTCATTTGCAATCCTCTGGATACCTTTAATATTAAAAACAAGTTAGAAAGTAGGTAAGTTCTAGTTTCATACGGTAATATTAACATGCTTTACTTATGTATCAATATCTTCTTGCCACTGTTGGAGGCATCGACCAATTATTTTATGTTTTGAAAGGAAACTATATAATAGAAGAGACCTTTTCACAATTGCCTACATCTACACTGAATTCCGCTTTGGGAACAGGAACACAAATGAGCGAGATCAAAAATGCAAACGAAGCATGGATTTGCTTATCTTGCACCTCATTTGCATATTTTCATGCAGTTGCTCTTCTGGAAGAGGCTTTTCTGGAAGCAAAAACAGCCAAATAGATGGGGTTCCTTTGAAAATGGGGTTTGTTTTCGAAGGAACCTCATCTACAGGGCTGTTTTTAATTCCAGAAAAGCCTCTTCTGGACGCACAATTATGCAAGAGTATGCAAATAAAGTGTACAATATGCAAATCTGTGCTTCATTTGCCTTTTTTATCTCGCTTATTTGCATTCCGCTTCCAAAAGTGGAATGAAGTGTAGACGTAGCTAATGTGATTGTATATACACAAAAACAGGTCTTATTTACATTTTTGAAAGAACACATATTTACTTTTGCGTCTGTAGGTTAAGGAATAAAAATTAATTCAAACTATGGAAAACTTTATTGATGTATACTGTTTGATAAATAAATATAATTTATTTAAAATAAGTTTAGTAATTCAACATTGCTCAGTTATCTAAATGTGTTTGAGAATTATGGTGTGTAATGCTTCATTTTAAATGCATACGCCATCACAACATAAACAACAATAAAAATATCCACATTCACTCAAAACATATAAATCAGGTTAGTAAAAACAGAACACTTTACATTATTTTATCAAGAAACTCTAATACAACAAAATGGCCATAATTTTATATGTGAGAGATTGGAAATTCTCTCTCTTACTATGTTTATAATATAACCCATTACATTTTAGACATGTGCTTTAATGTTGTGCATCATATCTTGTATTTTTTAAATGGCAACATGCTCTTTATCCATCAGGATGTGAGAGAGACATGAAGCTGAATGGCTGACAAATGAGGAGAATGAGGGAAATAGCTCAAGTAACCACGAATTGCTCAACCTCCACAAAAGGGCAACTGGAAAATGGCTGCAGGGCCATGATCAAGGTCATACAGTAACTGCCTTCTGTTGCCACTGAGCATTTACATAAAACATAAGTGGCTGTGCTAACATGGAGAGGAACGTGCATGGAAGTTCAGAAAGGAAGACATTTTTGGCTATGAAATTAGAAAAGGTATATAAGAAAATTAAAATTTCTTCAAAAGTTTAAAGGTGCAAAATGAAGTAACCTCGAGAGTTTATAACAGTGATGTTTAAACATGCCTTTGTGAGCTATATATAATCATATTTTTCAAAACCATAGCTGCTCTGCTTTCAGAAAATTGAAGAGTAATTTCAGCAGATTGGTCTATAACACGCTTTTAATGGATAGGATGGCAGTATATTAGACATGGCCACACAACTAGTCAGCTAAAATTCTCTGAAGAGGACTCAACTCTTATATTTATATCGTACTGCATTATGATTCACAAAACACAAAAAGCAATCCTGTAACACCTTAAAGACTAACCATATTGTTTATTAGGAGATGAGCTTACATGGGACAGACCCACTTCAGATCTGTAGAATAACAACTCATTCTCCAGATTTGAAGAAAACAACTCATTCTCCAGATTTGAAGAAGTGGGCCTGTCCCACGAAAGCTCATCAAATAATAAACAATAGTTAGTCTTTAAGATGTTACAGGACTGCTTTGTTTTGTAAAGATAAAGATTGACAAGACTACTTCTGTTATGATTGTCTTCATGTATTTTTCTTTAAAATTTAATTATTCTAAATCTTATTAAAAAATAATAAAAATCAGAATGTAGCTTTGCTCCTCCCAAAGAGGTTATTCACATGAATCTAAATTAGTAAAAATGTTTAAATAAAATATTAATCAATTCATTTGCCTTGGTACAGCCATTTGTTAGTCAACAATTTAACAACATTTCTATTGATTTGTGCAATTAGAGAATATGGGGCATTTTGTAAAATAGTATTTACTATATAACACGCAATAAATAGGATGCATACTTACTTGTAAACTGGGGTTCCCTATGGTCTGCCTGTGTTTGAGGGAGAAAATGCTGTGTTTCGCCTGATGGTCTCTCCTTTTTGGTTTCCATGATCAAACTCTAGAATGGCTGAATTTTACTCTGAAAACTTTCTGAGTTTGTTTCTCCAAGTGCCACAGCCCACTATTTCAGTTTGATTTAGAAGCAGCTTCAGGTCCTGCACTCAGAAACTCTGCATTCAGAAAATATTAAGACACCTTTTAGGAATGCAAATATTTAGGGAATGGGTTAAAGATCATGACATAACACACACATTTCTATTCTTTCTGTCACAAAACCACACACGCCCCTCCTATACCTTTTGCGTCACCCCCTATTGCTTCCCTTTCAGCGAATCACTAAGTCCTTGCTACACAGCACTTTTCAAAGAAGGTAATGTACTGGAAAACTAGGTAGCAGAATCATCACAGTGAAATCCTTGTTGTGAGGATGTTGACTGACCTGGGAGCCAGGTGCCTTTGGAAATGTCTGCAAGCATAACGGACTTCCCAGAGCTCCAGGAGTTTGATAATATGACCCCTGCAGATGACATTGACGAGGGCTAGGCATTGTTCCTTGCTGAAGGACCATTTGCCTTGCACCGTGTGGGAACCCAAGTGGGCCCCCGAACCCAAAAAGGAGACATATGTACTAAGAGTGACAGATGGTGAAGGCTGATGGAATGACACCCCAGAAAGAACATTGCCCGAACACGACCACTGCTGGAGAAAGGCGAGAACATGCAGTGGGATGGCCAAGGTCTTGGAGAGGAGGTCCCTGGCCAGGATATAGCACCTTGGCAGACACAAATGGAGGCAGCACCTGCGAAGTCTGTCCAGTTTGACTACGTGTGTGGTAGCAGCCATGTGCCCCATAAGCTTGAGGCAGGCATGCACCATGATGGTGGGGGACAGGTATTCCACCAGAACGAGGTCACACAGAGCCTGGAACCTTTGTAGAGGCAAGGTTCTGGTGGTGGTGGTGTTTATGTGAGCTCCAATGAACTGTAATGATTGTGTGGGTTGGAGCATGGACTCCTCATAAGTTATGTGGAACCCGAGACTCAACATGGTGGTCCATGGTGATGCGCCCCATCAGCAAGGCCTCCATGAATGACAGTCCCTTCATAAGGCAATCATCCAGGTAGAGGAAGATGATAACCGAGTGCCGATGCAGATGGGTGGCCAAAACAGCCAGATTTTGGAAAACACTCTGGGTGCAGTGGAGAGTCCAAATGGGAGGACCCAATACTGATAATGATGGGGCCCCACCATGAAGCGGGGGAAGCGTCTGTGCACTGGATAGATGGTGATGTGGAAATAGGTATCTTGTAGGTTGAGAGCTGAGAGCCAATTGTTTCTGTCCAAGGTCGGGATAATGGTTGCGAAAGTTGCCATTTTGAATCATTGGCAGAGAAAATATTTGTTGTGCCTCCTGAGATCAAGGATGGGTATCCACTCCCCATTCTTCTTTTGAGTTAGGAAGTACATGGAATAAAACCCCCTGCCCCAAAACTCTGTGGGAACCAGTACGACATCTCCCAGACTGAGGAGGTGCTGAACCTCTTGATTGAGGAGATGCTTGTGAGAGGAGCCCCTGAAGAGGGAAGGGTAGGGGCTGGATAAGGGGTGAAAGATGTAAATAGGATAAAATATCCCTGGGCCACTAGCTCCAGGGACCTGCTTGTCTGAGGTAATGGTGGCCCAGAGGTGGAAAAAGGGGAGGAGGCGGTGATGGAATGGGTAACTCCCAAGTTGTGTGTCAATTGAAACAGAAAGGCCTTTCAGACTCTTGACTGCACCCTCAAAACTGTTTATTGGGTTGCAGAGGGCGGGACACTGAGGACTGCTGGTGATGTTGTCTAGTGGGTCATTGCTGTTGGGACCTCTGTCATTGGCATGGCTCAAAATATTACTGCTCTTGGTGCTGCTGGAAATGCTCCCATTGAGTCTGGTACGGAGAAAGTAGCTAGCGCGCTTCGGTGTACATGCCCAGTTTACTTAGTGTGGTGCGAGAACCCTTCATAAAATGAAGGTCCTTATCAGCTTTTTCAGCAAATGGGTGTTGCTTATCAAAGGGGAGGTCCTCCAACTTTTGCTATAGATCCTTAAGAACCCCTGAGGGCTGGAGCCAGGATGCGTGCCTCATGACTACAGCGGATACTGTGACCCTGGCTGTCATGAATGGAACACCACAACATCCATTGCTGACTGCAGGGCTGTGCGGGTGATAATATGACCCTTGCAGATGACATTGAAGAGGGCTAGGCGTTGTTCCTTGGGCAAGGCCAGGACTAACTCTTGTAATTTTGAATAGTTCCAGTAATCATAAGCAGCTAACATGGCCATATAATTGACTGCCCACAGCAGCAGCATGCCGGACAAGTAGACTTTACACCCTCTAATATACCACTTCTTGCTTGATTTGTCCTGGGGAGGGTGGAGCAGAAAGATTTTGTTTTCTTGCAGACAGCATCCACCATGAGTGAATTTAGCGTGTTAATGAATAGAAACTCAGCATCTTTGGAGGCCACAAAGTATTTCTTGTCAGCCCTCTTGTTCGTAGGAGGACAGATGCCAGCATTTGCCATGTAACATTACTGGGGTCCATAATTGCCTCATCTGTCGACATCACAATTCTAAAAGAAGGGGACTGCAGGGTGCGAAGAAATCTGTATTGTTTAAACAGCACGTCTTACAGGTCCTTCTCCTGTGCCTGGGCCACCTTCTGGAAGAGCTATTGGAAAGCACTGGAATCATCCACTGGTGGAAGTGACACCGAGAACACCGAGTCCTCGGTGCTGGATCATTGGGATGGAGGACACAGTGCTGATACAAAAAGCTGAGGCATAGGAGGATGATCCCCAGATGCCCTGATGGTGCTGAAGGGACATGAAAGCAGGGTGACCACACCTGCCACAATGACCATTGCGGTACTGCCCTGCGATGATGGAAGTAATGGTGTGCGAACCATGGTGGGGGAGGGCTCCATGTATGCCATGGTGGGTGGTACATCTTCCCAAATGGAATGCATAGGACTGGAGTGTTGAGAGGAGAACACACTCCTACAACTGGCATAAGTAAGAGGTCTAGCTCCCGGGCCACATGAAAGCTCTGATCACTGGGACAGGCATGGGGAGGCTGGTAGCACCAGCCAGGCCCGGTGCGGACAGCTGAGCGATGCTGGGCCTCGTGCCAGATATGCTTCCAGTGGTGAGTTATGTTGCTATTTCAAGGTCATGGTGCACTCTGGTGCCAGAGGTTCCAGTGAGTCAGTGTCTCAGTGCCACTTTGGTGCCACCTCCAGCACGGCAAGGGATGGGTGGTGGTGGTACTGGGTCCTGCATTTGGTGCAAGAGGTGCAACAATTTAGAATGGTACCACTTGCACACCAGGTCCAGCACACAGAGCAGGATCTTGATCTTCAAAGACCTCTTGCTCCCCCGGAAAGAGGCAGCTGAAGCCAATGGTGCCAACAGCATCAGAGGTGCTGAGTGCTTATGACTCAGTTCTGAAAGTGCTCTCTTCAGTGTCCGCTGCCACAGGAAGGGTGCCAACCAAGGCAGAGGGACGTTTAGAATCCTCACCTTTGGTCTCTCATGCCAAGTCTTTAGCAGACAGCTGATCCAGGGCAGCTGGTTGGAGGGTCTTTTCATAAACAAAAGTCTTAAGCCTGTCGCAGTAAGGCTGGAACAGTGGGTGCAATATTGGGTCTGGAGGCCCTCACTGAAGCATTTGATGCAGGAAGCATGGCCATCAGAGACCGGCATGGCTTCCCTGCACATTGCACACCACTTAAAGCCCAGGGATCCCAGCATGGTGGTGATGCAGCAACAGTTCCAACACTAACTTAAAAGATTTTTTTTTTTACACTATCTAACGTTGGAATTCTAACAGGCAGAGTAACTTGGATAGGGAGTCTACAATAACTATCTATCTAACTTTGTTTTCCAGAGAGAGGACAAAACTCCATCGACAACCAAGGATGGCAGAGAAGGAACTGAGGAGTTCCACACTGCACACAAACCAGATAGCATGAGGTGCTACTGAGCAAGTGAGGGAAATCATGGCTATAGAAGAATCTCTGAGTGCTGGCGAGAGGATGCACCAACACCCAGAGCAAAGGAACTCTGAGTGGAGCACCCACAGGACACTTCTCAAAGAAGAATATGGCCATTTTTTCTATTAGAACTGTACTTTGTGCTCAGACTCACATCCATCCTTGCCAGAATATTGGTTATGAATACAAGGAAACAATTTCAGATGACCAGATGACACAGCTCCTCCATGAGGAAACAACAGGTTCCATGTCGGAACTTCCAACTTTATGACTATGCACAAGTCCATTGCTGACCTGCCTGACAGAGGTGTGAACTGTTTAATGATCAGACTTCAGGAAGAGGGAAGAAGAAAAACACTTACACTCCCAAACAAATGCAGATAACAACATGTGCCATTATTTGATTAGAACTAGCAAAGAACAAAGTATCTAAGTATTTAAAAATCTGACCTTATGGTAGAGTCAGATGTAGATAAGAGATGAAAGGGTCAAGCCATTTAAATAGGCAAATATTGGTAATACATAACAATGGAAAAATTGATGCCAGTGGACAATACTATTAACATTGTAAAAGAAGGTCTATAAAAGGTACAGAAATGATCATTAAAACTGGTTGGGTATCAAAACTAGCAAGCTTGAGAAAGTGTTGCCAAAACACCAAATGCAACAAGTTTTACAACTAAAATGCAAACCTATTAAAATATACTTAATTTTCTACATAAAAACAAACAGTAATTTTGCATACAAGCATTCTGCCACCAGCCAGAAAGAAGAAAACTGCTTAAATTTACCCCTTAGCTCTGGCAGTCAGAATTACCATATATTAAGTACTTCAGGCATGCTGTATCATTGAATATACATGAACCCTTAATGGACACCATGAAATGGGGGGGTGTTTGGGGGACGGGGAAGAGGGATGTTATTCAATGTAGTCTGGCCAGGTATGGACCAATTTTGAGGCTCCAACCTTCATTCCAAACTGCATTTCAGACGCATTATGGTCAATGTATATCAAGGATTTTGTAATTCTAAAATTCATCATTACAATTCCATCTGTCAGATAAACAAGGGTGCAATTTTCTATTATCATGACAGCCTACAAAGGTTCCACATCAGTGCAAATATGAAGATATTTTAGTTTGCAGATCAAACAATGATGGACAATTATTCTATCTACAGTGTCAATGTCTACATGCAATAAATTCAAATACCAAAAATATACAAAATGTGAATGTATTGTAAGCTATTTTCAAAATAAAAATTAATTGTTGGGTCTCTTTCTTTCCATAATAAATAGCAAGTAATTCACGCTCAAGACAAAAAGAAATTAATCATAGAGTTTAATATAACTATTATTTCTAGAGGTTGAACCTCTTTAGTCCAGCAACATCCATAGTCCAGCACAATTTTAGTTAGCTAGATGTGCACCTATCATGGGTGTAGCCAAGTTTCATGCAGTCCTATAATGTTTGTTTACAGTCACCAGTCCTGGCTCTCAGTGTTCTGTGCTGTTATTTATCCCAAATGCCTTCTGAGACTGCGTCTACACTACAAGATAAAATCAAATTTATTTATATCGATTTTCTAGTTTTGGAATTTATATGTTCAATTTTGACCATCCTCACTTTCACCATGCTCCCCACAAAGTCAAGTCATTGCTGCCACATATATATTGGCTAACACTGAGTCTTGCAGTAGTGCATTGTGGGACACTATCCCACAGTTCCCTCATCCCCGTAGCATTCTGGGTATACTCGCTAGTCTTGACGTCGTCTTCCCCCATTGCATTGTCATCATTCCCCTACTGATCTCTGAAAATATGTCGATCCCTGGAAATAATGTAGAGACCCTCAAAATTAGAAGAAAAAATTTTTGGTTTCCCCAGACATTACATTGCCAACACGGGTGCAGCGACTGTATTCTCAACTGGTCATCCACTGATGATTGCATGCATGTGATCCCAGAAAATAACACAGGGGCCCGGAATATTTTTTTTAAATTAAGAAGATTGTAGGAAGAAAGAATATTTGGTTTCCCCATATACTACATTGCCATCACGGGTGCAGCACCTGCACAGACAGAGCGGCAAACTCCCTGCAGGGGCTATTTGAATGGGTAGATGCACTCACAGCACTAATAGCATAGAAAGAAAGAAGCCATTTCTCAGGCTGTCATACTAGCATGAGAACACAGCTAAAGGCTCACTGCTCCCACTTGGAAATTCACGCTCTTCCTGTTACTGGAGAGCAGCGGCCAGAGTGGAGCACTGAGAGGGGCATTGTGGGTTACATGCGGGACACGTCTGGAGGCTAATTAATTTGCTTTTAAGATGTGGGGCTTTCATATGGGCCTTTAATTGAACTTCTGAATTCGAGCTTGAGGCGGTACCCATCAAGTAACTGAAGTTTTGTAATCTCAAGATTACTGCACCCAAAATTGAGCGAATGGTCTTTCACAATGAAGACAGTCACATGGTAAAATCGAGCTATCTGATTTAAATTCATTTTAGCTCATAGTGTAGATGTAGCCTAAGAGTCCAGTAGGCAGTGGAAGTCCTAGTAATACTGCTGGATAATACTGACTTCCTGTGGTCTGGCAAAATTCTCTGGTTTCACACCGGTTGGGTCCTGAGTATGCCAGACTACAGAAGTTCAACCTGGAGGTTTCTTTCTTTCTTTTCTCAAATTACCAAGCATTTTCCCCCAAATGTTAGTAATAAAATACCTCTCAGGCTTAGATTTTTAATCCCAGCTAATATTTAGATGAACTGAAATCTCCCAAAAATAAAGATTTATTATGGAAAATCCTAAAATGTCCTTAAATCCATCGAGTGGTGCAAGGACAGGATCATTATATTTATGCTGAAATATAGTCCACAACAACAGTATTCCACATATGGACAAAACATTTTATACTCTAAAGCCAAGAAGTAGGTGTAGCAAACAGGAATGGTAAAGCCATATGAAGCACAAAGATGTTTACCCAGCATCTTACATCCCGGCCAGGCCCACCAATGTGGGGGTGAGGCTGCAGTTATCTCCTGGATTCCTTTCACACACTGAGGCAGTTCTGCTGTCTGTGTGCAGCTGTGAGAGAATGTGAGGCAGCGGGGAAATGTTGTGGTCTAGATGGCACTGAGAGCTGACTGCTCTTGGGCTCATCCCTGCTTCTCTTGGCCCCAACCCCTACAGGGTACGCAGCCGGGCCCACCTCCCACCTAGTCCCAGGACCCACAGTGACTGTCAGTACCACTTTTCACGGCTCATGATTTAGATAAATTCCTGGACTCTACTGAAGGCAATGAGACTTTTATCATTGATTTCAATGGGGCCCAGTGCTCATCCTTTGTGGGAAATAAAAATTTTCAGATCATGCCACAATTTTCTCATCAGGGTCCACATGACAATAGTTATGGTCCCTTACGGCGCCTGTAATTCAGACAAAGAATTCAAAGAAAGTGACGAAAAGTGAAGGCTCAGGGACAGCACAGGGAAACAGCCTCTCTCAGGGCTGGGGAGGGGTGGGAGGAAGGAGCAAAGGAGGCAGATGTCCTGGGGCCTTGCAATTTAAAAGGGCCCAGGGCTCTCAGTTTCCCACAGCGCAGCTGGAGCCTTGGGCCCTTTAAATATCCACCAGAGCCCCATGCAATGTGGGCCAGGTGCCCCTGAAGAGCTGGCTGGTGGGGCTTCCTTCCACTTGCCCAGCGGTCCAGACAGGCTCTCCACAGCCCTGGTCTTGCTGCCTGCCCCCTTGATCTTTTGGAGCAGTCTTCCCACCCCCACCACCCCGCAGTGAAAACAAGTTTATTAAAAAAATCATTGGTCCATATCATCTCCACCCCAGTTTAACAGCAGTAGCTAGCACTTCCTTCATCTTCAACATGGTTTCTAAAGATTAAAAAGTGACACTGTAGAGTAGCTTAAAGCCCAGAATTGCTTTCTTTTTCATTTTTAAATATATACCTGAAATTCATCTTCTCTATGTGCCCCATTAGGTAGATATTTCCGCAAATTCCTAAATTGTGTGTGATCTGGATAATGTTTCACTTTAACAGTAAATGATATTCATGAAGTGAAACAGGTAATAAGAATAAAGCAGCGACAGCTCCAGAATGTCCCTGGAATAGACACTGTCATTAAAACAGACTGAAGTTCAACAATGCAACAGCACTGAAAGCACAGGCTTCCATGAAAAGTTGTTTTAAACTCCGCACTTGTCAACCCAATTTTAAAACAAACTTTTATTGTACTAACCATACAAAAAAAATGACAGGAGGAATTCCAAGCTGCATTAGACTTTAGCCTGCTTTATTTTAATTGATTAGTTATAAAAAAAAATCCTTATGCCGCAATCTAATAAATTCCATGGAGTGTTTATGGACAACTATTTGCAGCACACTTGCTCAGCATCTACACTTTCAAGTGACAGCTACTCTTTTCTAGGGCATATTTTAAAACAATGATTTTTATGCCCAACACCTTTAAAAAATGTTCAAAATGCCCAAAGGTTTTTCTCTTTGCTCACACTCACTGGCAAAGAGTAGTTCCGAATTTCTACCACAGTAGTGGAAAATGGTTGGGCATATTAATAAGCCACTGTCATTCCAAAATATAAAGCACCATTACAACTAACCACCATATGCTGTAACAAAAGTAGAATGGAAGCTTTGATACATAAATTATATCTGCACAAAATCTCTAACACAGACATCAGAGGTTCTTAAGCCACGAAGCTGACTGAGTTCTATATGCTGATGCATTTCAGGTTCAAATTAGTAGTGATGAAATCATCCCATGGTTACCGAGGATGCTGAGTTAATCTTCCTTTCCAAATTAATTTTTTTAATCAAAGAAAGAATTTAATTAAAAATTTATCTTCTTTTTTAGTGGGGAAGGCAATTCGGAATAAATATGTAAGTTACCCATATAATCTCCATTTAGGTCCCTCATGAAGAGAGCCTGAAGATATCTTAAATGAATATCACATGATACATAACTCAGTTTTCTCACATTGCTGAAGCATAACAATTTTCTTCCTTTAACACCAGCAGGTTCTGTCTCACACATCACCATATCCTTTTCACACACTTCATTAAGTCAATACTACACTTATTCTGGAAACAAGGGAGACCATATAATAATTTATTCAACATTGTGATATACCAGTAAACTAAATGTTGAACATCAATACTGCAGGCTTCACAAAATGTACTAAATACAGCCTTTGCAAAGGCAAAGACTGCTCTTCTATCTGGGAATAATACTACTCTTCCCACAGGGACACCCACCTACTCAGGAGGTGGTGTGATATAGAGAACAGAGACTAGTGTGTGACCCCAGGAGTCCTGGGTTCAGTTCCTTGCTCTGCCTTTGGTCTGCCTTGAGTAAATCACTTCAGTGCTTTGGGCCTCAGTCTCCATCCTGTTTAATGGGTACAGCATGTTGAGATTTACTGATGAAGAACACTACACAAGTGGTAGCTGATGTGAGTACTCTAAATGACAGGATCAAAACATATACAAGTGTATGTGAGAGAACTGACAGTCCTCAAAGCACTTTCTTTTCTGATGCATTCTTGCCAATCTCTGATATATCCGAACTAATACCCACCTCTGCTCCCCCAAATTTATCATGTGAACTGAGTTACTGAGTGCCCAGAACTGTCGGTAAAGTCAAAAGGAAAGAGCCAGTGTTAAACACTTCAGGATTATGTCCATACTTGCCACTACTATTAAGAAAACTCATGATCTCGGTCCTTGATGAATTCCCAAATACCTAGGTAAGTTCAGCAACAATTAGTAGGTCTTGTTCACACTTGATTACACCAACCGACCTATGCGAATCATAAACGTAACTATTTTCTACTTCCCTTACAGCTCAAGAGCACTGAACATCTCCACTAACCTCCAAACATTTCCTAACAAATACCTGCCACTCTTGAATACCACCTGCAGGTAGTAACCTGAATACAAATCATTCATGATGAAATCCTGATCCTGTTGAAGCCTATGGGTTTTTTAACACTGATGTCCCCAAAGGGGCCAGATTACGAAACACAATAGTTAACAAGCGTGACATATGTTACATTTCCCAATGAAGATAGCCTTGTTAGCGTTTGCATGGGATGGAAGTTTGCAGAGTGTCCTCTCTTCAGGGTGTAGTCTTCTTATCCTGGTGTTTTGCTGAATACCTGGCCAAATGTCAGCTGAATTGCTCATCATTGTTGAATTCTGAACTATACCGGCAAGGAATACTTATTTTTAATAATTCGTTTTTAATAATAGAAATACAGTCTTCTTCATAAACAAGTATGTTTCAGGCTATTTCAATGTGTTTTCTACTTCCAATCATTTTTTGTTTATAGGTATACACACCTTTCATATGGGCATGCATATATGCCCAGTTGGAAATTACTTGTCAATCGTTTTAGCAGAGCCATATTTGCTGAAGGTCTACCAATAAAACTTCATTCTTATTTCCTTCTGCCCTTTGAAAAGAACTGGAAAATGTTTAGTATACCTTTGCTAATTTTTTTATATTTTATTCCATACTTCAAAAAGGGTATTGAAAAATTGGGAAGAATTTGGTAGAGCTACAAGCAAGATTAAAGGTCCGGAAAACACATCCCATAATATGAAGCTTCTCACATTCAAATCAGCTTAGTTTTTTGTAAGTGGTCACAGGCTACAAGTAACAAATTAAGAATTTCTGATGGAAGGTAGTTCTAACCTCGTCGGGGGGGGAGGTCATCATTCAGTCTCATTATTGGCAGCTGAAGCTAGATAAATTCAGAACACAAATACTGTGCTAATGTTTAACTGACTACATTAAAGCACAGGAACTACTTACACAGGGATGTAGTGCAATCTTCAGTAATTGAAGTCTCTAAGTCAAGGCTGGATATAACTCTAAAAAACCACTGGTTCAGCTATAAGCAAAGGATCTGTTGAAGTGCTAAAGTATCACAATGGTATCTTCTGACTTTACAATCAGTCTGCAGAAATTTTCTTTCAAGAAGTGGAAAACAGATTCTATTCAACAGCCAGCAGTACCCTCTTCCTAATTGATTGCCCTTACAAGTAGTACATATTTTCAAGGAGTATCTTTCTTGTAAGTATTTGAGACACTTGTTATGGCTATTGGTAATAAATATAATACATATTTTCATGGGGAAAGTGCAACATTTCTTGAACCAATGTCTCTTTATCCAGGTGTACCATTATGGGACAGTCCTTGGGAAGGACTGGGCACACCCTCCATAATGCAAGACAGGAGGGATGGAGAAAAACCTCATTTCTCTGAGGAGAGGAATAGAAAATTATGACCATGAGAGAGGGGAGACCTGGCACCGTTATCAAATTGCTGGTATCAGAGGAGTTCTGTACTAGAAGTCTGAAGAGCTATGTAACCCCAGAAGGACTAAGATCACTGATCAAAAAGGGAGAGTGAAATCTGCTCTATGGTCTTAGCTGAGAGGCAGCTGGCTTTCAAATCACATTGTAGAGGCACAGGGCTTTAGTCCTTAAGGTTGTGGGTTCAGTCCCTCCTGCTGATGACCAGGGTTCATTGGCCTTACAGCAATATCACAGAACTACCAGGGCTATAGTTATAGCCTATAAATACATAATTGGAAAAGTCAAGTGATTCAGAGAGTTACATTAATCCCATGGCTCCTACTGTTAAAGTAAGTGAAATAAAAAGCCTTAGACTCCTTTTTGACTGATTCCTTCACACGGGATGCATGATACACAATTTAATTCCAATCCTGAAGAGACAGAGTTTAAAAGACCTTCAGAAAAATAACCACAAAACGCCAAACATCGAAGAACAAGTTTTAAAACTACTGACTTCTCAACTGGCACTGAACATTGACAGTCATCTCAGACAGCAGTAGCAAAGAGTCTGAATAATCTGTATAGTTTCTCTTGGAGTGGGAGGAATGGAATTTGGTGCTTGTAATCACAGCTACAGCCAGAAAGTCATCAAATGTTAGGCAAGTTTCCTCCCTTATATGCTAATATACCAACACCACCACAATTTTCTACACTCCTGCCAAGCAAGTTCTGAGCTTTTCCTGAGAAGTGATTATCAGTCCAGTCCAGTTGTGCCACATGCTTTGTGGGTGCATGTTGCAGACAGATGTCCACCAAAAATCACAATTCTTATTTCACTTGTGACACAAGAGAGATTTAAAATTTTAAATCTAGATGCTCTCAAGTGAAAGGTTTGTGAAAGAATTTGATTCCACCACCTGAATTTCAGTACATATCTTAAAATGGTTAGTGCTGTGGAAAAAGTGTTTGGTACTCATGAAAAATAAGAAATAATCATAATGTATCAATCCACTTCAGTTCTTGAAGAACTCAGGGACCATTCAAGCTAAAGTAAGGGAACAAACTGACATAAGAGGCTTTGAAACCTGGTTGTTATATTAGGCAAAATCCAAAACATAATTTCAAACACAATCATAGGTTGACAGCAATCCTGTAAGCCATTTCTACAGAAGGAAGGTTCATATTTTATCATTGGCAGTTAAAAATGCCATCCATATCAGGTGCAAATAAAAATCTTTGCATTCAAATTCTTATTTAGATTTACATGAAATAATTATGTTTGCTTAGCTGCTGCCTATCGATTCACATAAGTTAATATTGCTGGGCAGAAAACACATTAAATGAAAAATGGTCCAGATTAAGCACAGGTGATTGGAAGGGGGGAACTTGGAATGGCCATGCACCAACTATAGACTCATATTTAATGAACCAAAACATTAAATCCATATTTACTGTCAGAGGAGCTATAAAAGATATAAATTTTCATCTAAGTTGAGAAAAAGCAACTACAACATTTTGAGATACAGTACTCTTTTCAGACATTGGAATAAAGGCGGGGTGGCTTAGCTATTTACTGTAGAACAGGATAAAATCAGTCTAAATGTTTAGCAACGTTTGAAGAATTTTGTAAATATTGACAGTCATATAAAATGAACATTAAATATGCCATGCTGTGTTTTACTTACTGAGAACTAACAAAACAGCTGTTTTATTCCTCAAATTCAAAACACAGAACCATTCCAGAAAAAGTCGCAGACTTCAGAACACTGTAAGAGACAAATTGGACAAAACATTAGGATCTTTAACGTAAGGCATATTGATTCAGTTGCGAAAGAAACAAAAGCATAACCGTTTCTAGGCAAATGTACATGGGCATCCTTTGGTTACTGTTCTTTGTCACCCTGCTTTAGTCCAGTGAGCTAGAATAAGCAAAGACAGAAAAGATTGTACTAGAAAAGGAAAATATTATAGTTTGACTTCTCTTTTATGTGAAGATAACTAGTATTTATGTGCCAACTAATTTCTAAACCATCAGCCGATCCCTTTCCTTTCAACTTCTATACCTAACTAATGCTTACAGGAGATGACAGACTCACCACCTGGACAAGGTGGGGGCAGGGGACTCCAAGTTCCATAGAGGACAGGGCTGGGGGCAGCCCATCCTCAGTACCATCCGCACTGTAGTATACACCCCAAAGCCCTTCCTGCCCATCTCCCAGCCCCTCAGCCCTGCTTGGAGTGTGCTGTGATTTGAACAGGGCAGGGCTCCAGGCACTGCCACAGTAGCAGCACTGCTGGCCAGGAGTACAGAGCCCTTTTAAATTGTCAGGCCCCAGTGCACTTACCTACTTGCCCCGCTCCTACCCCACAATCAGCAAGCTTGCCAATGCTATTTAAATCACAAGTTTTTAAATCAGCTGATTTGATTGACACTCGGGATTCTGTTTAAAATAAGTAAACTTTTCAAGTGAGCAGACTCTAGCAACAACACAAAATACACAATCTTGCAATAGAAATCTCCATTTAATCTCCTCTTATAAAGTCTGTCTTTGAGATCACTTGAAACCTTAAATACTGCAACTATATTCCAAAATATATAACACACAAAATAATAAGTGATTTGGACCACTGCAGGGCACAATACTGAAGTTACTGGGGTCATGTTCTTTTTCACAAGCTGTTATCCTGTAAGGACACTGACCTTCTCTTTCAGCTTAATAATGAAATTCCTAGCCAGAAGAGTAATGCTACCATCTCCCTCACATTTTATTTTCTCTTTTATTAAAGTTCTTATCCCGTTTTATCACCAACACCTGATAATATATAATCATTGGAAAACTGCTCTTGTACATATTTCCTTATTATTAGGATCCTGGTGTTTCACAGAGCCACTCTTCTATTTCACGGAGCTTCAGAAGGCACAAATTAATCTCTCTATATATTCTGGTTACTTCCTTATCCAAGGAATGCCCAAGCACTGGAACATATCTCATCTTCTGTTAGTTTGCTGCAAAATTGTTGTCACGGGGCTATCCATGTGCTTTATGGAAATACGCTTCTGAATATGCATAACTGGAACACGTTTCATGCAAAATATTTTATAAAATACCATTGGAAAAGTTACCATCTATTAAAAATGGCTCTCCTATTTGTGTTATGTCATTTCCATGTTTTAAGTTAGAAATGTAACGTATAAACCTGTTTTCCTAATACAGACAAGGTTAAGTGAGGGTCATTAAGGATATTTCAGAAACCTGATCACTCACTTGTAAGATCAGTGATCTGTAAGTGAGTTTGTTCTTCCAATGGAACAGTAAATAGTAGAGGCTGAGAGTCCACAGAAGACCATATGTTTAGCTCACCTGTCAGCCATCTCAGACAACGTACTTTTCCACAGAACGTGAAAAAAGCTTTAAAATGAACAAACAGAATTCCCACCTTTGGCAAAATCTTTATAGAAGTGGAAAGCCAAACAGAAGGAGCTGCTTTCAGATGTCAGGACATCACTGCTTACTACCCAAAAAGACTGCTGGAAACATCTAAAACTGAGCAGGGTAAAGAATCAGGCACAGGCTGCGAGCTGTCCAGTATGTGAAAGAAGTTTTCAGAATAACTGGTGGTGAGATATACCATGTAAGCAGTTTCTTCGTGTATGAAGTTTGACTGGCTGTTTTGTTTAATTTTGCTTAGTAACTTACTTTGTTCTCTGTGTTATTACTTATAACCACTTAAATCCTACTTTTTATACTTAGCAAAATCACCTTTGTTTATTAATACACCCACTGTAAATAATTATTGCAGTGGGAAGCAGCTGTGCCATCTTTCTCTCTTTATGTAAGGAAAAGGGTAAACAAGATGAGCTCGCTCTGTGTAAACCTTGTCACAGAATAACACAAATTTATCTGAGGTTCACAAACCAACCTTCTCAATCCTCCCTAACAGGTCAGGCCCCTAGGAATGGCCTGCCTTTCCTTGTACATGGTACTGCATCTTCTTGAGGAAACACATGGTTGAGCATGCAGGACCACATATTCCCCATCCCTCAGATGTCCAATTCTCATTGACTTTCCTCATAGTTACGCCACAATGCAGGGCGGCATTGTCATGTCCCTGACAGGGAGCTCCCGACGTGGGATGAAGGTCCCCTCGGCCATCCAGGAGCCCACCCCCAAGTTCTAGAACACTCTGGTGTCGTGGACACAGCCAGACCAGCCCACACAGATATTCTGGAAGCAACCCTTGGCGTCAATGAGTGCCTGCAGGACCATGGAGTGGTAGCCCTTTTAATTCACATAGACCCTGATGCTGTGCCCCGTGGCCCAGATGGCGATATGTGTGCCATCCAGCACCCCAAAGCAGTTGAGGAAGCCCAAGTCCTCAAAGCCCAGGATGGTGTCTCATCCAGGTCCCCAACACAGATCAGCTGCCACAGAGGACCTTGCTGATAGCCTGGACAACCTGCAGGGCGTGGGGGAGACTCACTCGTGAGTGTGGGGTGGGGCTTCCTGATGGTGCCCCTTAGCAAGATACCCCCTTCATGTGGTCTAGGTGTGACCCAGACAGGGCGTACCTCATTGAGGACTGCCTCAATGGTGGCCCTACCCATGCTGAACTGGTGGCCGACAGATCAGTGACTGTCCAGGGTGGCCAGTTTCCAAAGGGCGATTGCCCCCCTTTTCTGGAGTGGGAGCACTGGCCTCATGTGAGCGTCACAGCGCTGGAAGACTGGGGCAAGCCAGTGGCATCACCTTTGTTTATTAACACACCCTTGGTCATCCCGAATTTCTGTAGCCACGGGTCATCACTCCAGTCCTCCAGCACCAGCTGGTCTCACCAGTCGCCGCTTGTGAAGAAGCCCCACAGGCAGCAAATGACGTGGTGGACTGGGTGTGAGGACGGCCTCCAGGAGGGTGGCTACAAGGGTGGCCACCTGGAGACGCTGGTGCATGGCAGCCAGGACCATGGCCAGCAACATGGGGGGAGCTGTTTGGGGTCCATGAGGACCCAGGGTGCCTCCTCCATTCGCTCTCGGTCTGCAAGACTGGGGACAGGCCGAGTCTCAGGGGTGGTAGCCCTTTAAAGGGGCGGCAGGTGGTGGCCCTGGAAGGGCTCATCCGCCATGTTACCCCCCCGCCCCATGAGGTTTCCTGCCACTGTACTTTCAAAAGGGTGCCCTGGGATGCATGGACACTCTCTTTCAAAAGTGCTGTGGGGGCCATTCAAAAGGACAGGTCGGACCTTCAGTCCCCATTTGCCTGCGTGGACGTTCCCTCTCAAAAGGCCATCTTTCAACATTTATATTCGAAAGCCGTCCTTTCAAAATGGAGCTGTCGTGTAGATTCAGCCCCAGAGTTTTCAAGTGCATCTAACAGGTGTGTATTTGCACCTGTAATCATATTTGCAAATCAGTCCTAGAGATCACACTCCTTTTCAAACTGTTCAAGAACTGGACTTTCCAAAAAGAGAGATAAGACACCTTGCAGTGATGGAACTGCTGTTGCTCATTACACTGTGTCTATAAACAGAAAAGTTCAGTCCATGGAGTTGTCAAGTTGGCCCCTTTCATAAGCACAAAATTTGCTAAAAAATGCTGTAAAAAGTGGACTGAATCCATCCACTCAAAAATATGCCGAAAATAAAGAACAGAACAGATTGTTTTTAAATGTCATGCAATCATTTATTTGTGTTATCAGAAAGCATGTAAAACTGTTTAACTTAAAAAAAAAAAATCTTTACCTAATATTCTGTGTACACTGTTAGCGCCCGGTGGTTTCCCCCCGCGACAGATGGCCAATTAAAGTGCGGGCGAGCCGGGGCTGAAAACCCAGGGTCCTCGGAGGGGGAGTCCCACAGTGAGGGAAGGAACGCAGTCACCAGCGGGAGGCAATGTAATCACACCTAAGGTCCACCCACTCCCTCACAGGTAGGAGCCCAGACCAAGAGAAAGGGAATCAACACAGACATAAAGTGCAACTAGCAAGGAATTTATTAACAAAGATAACAACAAGCAAAAAGGCAACAACAACAGTAAAATATACACATGAACCAATTCATATCACTACTAACTAAACTATACTTAACTTACAAAGATATACTTGAGATCCATCTTTGGATTCCTATATTATCACTTTATTGTTCCGCAAAGAAAAATATAGTTATTAGGAGAGGGGAAAAAGGAAGAAGGGAGAAGAAATCTGGGCTGGGGCGCTACTCCCGGCGCAAGTGGCTGGTGGCGGAGGCCGCTGGGTCCCTGTCCGCAGTCGACCTCCTTACCCCAACCTTTTCCCGGGGCTTTTTGCCTCACTTGGGAGAAAAAATGGGAGGATGGGAAAGGAATATGGACAAACTATTAATGCCTAATTGGCATTAGGTTACTTATCACCTATATACATTTATATATCAACAATCTATTACTATACTTAACTAAACATAAACATTACTACATTAAACTTATTATAAACATTTTTAACCAAGTGTGGCTTTTATATTGTGTAGGCTTTGTAGGCCCGGACGTGTGGGGTCCGGCCCCCAGGCACTACCCTCCCCCCATCAGAGGAAGGCACAGTGAGAGTTATGACCTCCCACTCCCCTGTAAGGGGTCCTGGTGCCTATTTAGATGTCCTTGGATAGCATTTAAGCATATCCTAGTTCTAGTGTGTGAGAGACCAGGGCTTTTTGCCTCAGGCCTGATGAAATTTACGTGTCGTTGACGACGGCGTTGTCCAGTCCGAAGTTAGGGTCCAATCCGGTTGAAGAGTCCAGTTGAATAGGTCACAGCCGATGAATGACACCTTTGGCACTCATGCGGCTTGTGGGCGGTGGTGTGGCCAGATCAAGGAGAACAGGATGATATTGGTGGGCCTCCGGCTTCCTCACCGGGTACGCAGTACCCATGGCTGGAGCCACGGGCCAGTTCGCCACCCGGTGAGTACACCTGGAGACCCACTTGTCGCTCCTTGATGCAAGCGCGGGGCTAGAGTACGGAGTGGTGCTTGTACGAAAGCACCGCTTCGCAGCTGCTTGGGCCTTTCCCCTGAGGGAAGCTGCAGCTGCAGTGGTTAGCTCTTAGACAGCTTTGTCTGAAGACAGACGCTGTAGTGATTTTTCAGCTCCCAAACAGCTCCCCCTGAGGGAGACTGCGGGTATCGTGATTTGCTCTGAAATGGTGCCTCCTAAGGGAGGGACACCACAATTGTCAGCTCTCTTCGCTTCTCTTCTTGAAGCTGGCCTCAGGGATTCAGCGGACGCGGCTGCTCACACCGCGACGCTTCCCTGTATTGGATATCAGGGTTCTCACCTGAATCTCCCAGGGCCCAGACTGAGCTGAGAGCTCAGAATTTATAGAGTGTTATCATGATTATTTATAGGGTAATTTTAATATTCATGATTCTGTGTCGCAGTTTTCAATTAGGTCCTCCTTTCAGCCGAAGGTTCTAGAAACTCTCCCCCTTCGGCCAATTGGAGGACTCCACTTGAATCCTGGCTCCATGAGTTCAGGTTACCGGGCAAACCAAGTGCCTCAAAATGGCCATTGGTGCTGCAGCAAAATGGCAGCCTGTGACACTTTAGGTTTTCCATGTACGCGCATTGATTTTACCTCAGCCAGAGGCTTGTTTCCCCTGACACACAGGGGCAATTATGTCCTAAGGATAAAAAATCCCCGACATACACCATCAACACAACAAAGATGCATTTAATTTTAATACACTGGTCTACTTTATTACCTTATATCCTTGTGCTAACCCATCCACTCTTTGAGTTGCTAGCCTTAGTATTTTACACCTTTTAAAACAAAGAAAATAGCAAGGGAGAGTACCCTGCCAAAGGATCGGAAGACGTGGTTTAATTAATCTAGAGGGAGAGTGAACTGCAAGTTTGCGTCAATCTCCTTTACAGCCAGGCATCTTATTAAGGGATACTCAGTGATTTTATGCAGACAATGTGTTAACCACTGTGATTAATCCATCACACAGTGCTACCCATTACCAAAATCATGCTGATAGCGTAATATTGGTATCTACAGCCATTTTAACAGACACTTTTGAATTGCAATGCTGCTGAAGAAATCTTGCAGAATGGACAAGTACCCTTTCATAGACTATTACTTTAATGAATATGAATATTTAGTAATTCTTTCATTTACAAAAAAAGTAGTAATAAAAGTAATCTGCAAACATGAAGTTTTAATTAATAATTTAAGGGAAAATTGAACTTGTTCATTTTAACTTGCAGTTTGAAACGCCATCTCAAACTATCTTACCTACTTAAAGGTAATTATATACAGTTGATATGCTAATTATTTCATTTTATATTTATATTTTGATATGAGTCTCTAGTATCTTATCATAAAATATAACTTCAACAACACACTATTAGACTTATACTACATCTCTTCCTCTACTACTTAGTTGCTGTTTTTTACAAGTGTCTTATTTATTCCCAGCATAGTGCCTAACACACCACAGTTTCCTTCAGAAATTGATTTTAAAACCAAGAATGTTAAATTTACATTTTAAAATAAAATTTTAAGACCTTAGATCACTACAAGACTGAGCCACACTGGGTAAGTGAAAACTATTCATTATCCAAACAGTATTGTTATGAGGCATTGTGCCTTTAGAACCAACTCAATGTCTTTGGAAGCCCAGGGAGCAGGTTGTAGGGAATGTTTTTCACGACATCTATGTAGAAAAATCCTCTTCTGAGGTGATTTATATGTCTCTGTCCACGAGCCGTGGTGTCTGTGTGGTTGCCCTGCATCCTGACCAAACAGCCTTTAAGCTGAGCATTTAAAATTTATAATCTGCTTTACCAGCAGTGGTGACATATTTCCCTCACAAACCACATCAAAATTAGATAAATTGTAAAGTATATTTACTGTCAAAATGGTGTTTAGATACACAAAATGACCGCTGGAAAATGACAGTTGCAATTAATATTCGGCGGGCTATGAATATGTATGAAGTTATGGTTTGAAAGATTTCAAACTGATTGGTTAATTTAGAATCCTTATACATATGTAGTAGTCAAATGCCCCTTTGATACATTGTGGCACTAAGGAGGACCTAGCAGGCAGACGTTGTCAAACAGGTCCACCCAGGCTGCATATATTCAGGAGAGCAGCCCTGCTTGGGCCATTCCGGACCAGACCTTGGAGGAGAGCAGACAAAGAAGAAAGAAGACTACAGAGAAGGACTGAGCTAAGAGCTGGACTGAGCCTGTAGCCGAACATCGCTGGCGGAAGAGCCGAAGCTGACCTGCGTGTCAGTCATCGCTCGCTAGCCGCCGTGGGCCGACGAAGAACAGAAGAGTTCCAGCCAGAAGACCAGAAGAGCTCCAGTCTACAAAGAGCAAAAATCACTAGTAAGGCTCCGGTTCTTTTATCCGGAGGGTTTGCCCGGCAGACTGCACCGCCTAAACAACGGTGCCCTGCACGGGGAAACCGCAGCAGCGACCCTGCCCTTCCAGTCACCGACCTTAGCTCGGGCTGGTGTCTGAAATATCACGGTCGTTCCTGAAAAGACACAGGAGGTTTTGTTGACCAAGCCGGTTTTCCTCCTGGCTCTCTTTTTCTTCCTTCCTCCTTTACTATCTGACCTGACGCGGCTGCCGTACAAGCGCGCCATGAGGGTCATAACTTCCTAGCTCGAAGAGAACTACAGGCCCAGCGCCTGGATTACAGAGCAGGAATAAGGAGGTATTTGTGGTCTGGGTTTAAGGCTAATATAAGTAATTAGGTGAGCAGTTAATGTTTATAGTTTTGTAACAGAGAGTGGATTGGGACTTCCCCAAGTCCATGATCTGCGTCTTATATTTTGTACCCCTTGTCTCTTTGTAAAGGCACAGGAGGCCAATGCTATTGGTCTAGCCTAAAACTATTACATGCACACAGAAGGGTAGTTAGGCAAACTGCTTTATAATTATAATCCAGAGCTATAAGCTCCCCCCTATTTAGGAGGGTAGAGCGGTCAGGGATAACCCTATAAAGGGAAAACCCTGGTGTTCTTAGTAACCCTTTAAGGGTAATGAAGGTCTGCAATAAAGGGCTATCGTAACACGGTGGTCGAAATAGGCAGTACCTTTTTGAGGGGATAACCTTTAACTAGGAAAACCCCACCATTTAACTAAGGGGATAACCTCCCAGAAGGAAACCCCGCATATACTGGGCTCTCCCCTGCTTGGCCAGCAGGGCAACCCACTTAACTAGAGAATTGACCTAGCTTAGCACAGGCAAATTCTTATTCTAAGTAAGATCTGCTCCCCGCGGTAGTCGGCCAAGGGTCGAGCGACCTGGTGAACCTCAGGAAGATCCAGGAATAAATAAATACAATATTCAGCTCTGAAGTTATCCTTTCCATTTTACAGCACGCATCGAAGGCTGCACGGCCCGTCCCGGAAGCGCAGTAAGTAGCTAAGGGGTTAGATAGCAGTGCTGTCATAGCAGTTACCTATTGTTTAAGGCTATAAGCCAATTAGTATTCAAATCCTGTGCTTATTTCAGAAAAACAAGGGTCCATATATTTTGTGTCACCCAGCTTACCATAATCCACACTTTTACTTTGTTAAATAAACCCTTTCTCCCTGTTTGAACCTAACACCTTGCCATATTTCTTCCTTGGGTAAACACACCGCAGCAGCGCAGTTCACACACCCTGAAACCCCATTGTGATTAGACCCACCGTAGACGGCGAGCAGGGTCGCGGGGTAAAATCCTGGGAGCACTGGTAAGGACTCAGTTTTAGTCCAGTCCATTGCTCTGGTGTGACTGACTTAGCCTAATCAATATTCAAATTTATTCTTACGTCACTCACATCCTCGATAATCTACAGCATTACCAACTCCTGATATCTTATTGCAAGTTGTATGATTGCTTTTTTCTCCTCAAAACCCTGGATGCTGGAGTCACATTATTTCAGGAATAGCTCAGCCTTTTTTTTTTTTCCCCAAACAATATCTCTAGCCTTCCTGGGTGCATATAAAAGACTGAGAACCAGAAAAGCCCCCACAAATTTTTTAAACATCATGATTTTTAGCCAATTCCGTGTGTTTAACTGGAAATATTGAATTGCACATGTTTAACAGGTAATGTATCCATGTTGATTGCAAGACATTAGAGAGATTAGGTGGATGAGGTAATGTTTCTTACCGGATGAAGTTCTATTAGTGAGCGAGATAAGCTTTCAACTTCTGTGTAAGGCCAAAGAACTTTGTCCAATAAATGCATGCACCTTTTCTTTCTGCTTAACAGCTGCAACCAAAACTAAAAGTACAGATAGCCCAGTACACACCCAGAACCATCCAGTGATGAATATACCTACTCTTTTGAGAGGGAATAAGTCCAGGGACAAGAGTAGTGGAAACATCAGTGGCCAATCCCTGGGGCTGAACTCTCCCCAGAGCGCAGCATGTCTCCCAGGCAGAGGGAGAAGCACATTTTACAAGAGGGTTTCATCTAACCTGCCATGGTGTTGGGAGGGGATGTTTTATTTTCCTTTAGGAAAGTATATTATGGTTTCTATGAGATATTGGGAACAGATTAAGATTTAATGATTTTGTTGGTACTAACGGCTGCAGCAGAAGAGGATGTGTTTTCACAGGCTTACTTTCAGTTGCACACTGTGAACATTAATGGGACAATATCATGTTATTTCACATGCATAAAAAGTAGCAGATACCGTCAGCAAGTGTTTTCTGATTAGACACGTATTCCTTTTTTAACATATTAGTCACTCCATCTCTGAACAAACAAAAGGAAGCATTTATTGCACTTCCCTCACTAAACAAAGCCTGACGCTACACAGCTCACACTCTTGCCAGAGGGTAATGGCTAAACAGGCATGATCTGTTTCTATAGTTAATATTTTGAGATAGAAACTAAGCCGGTAAACTGATTATTTAGCATTAGGAATTTAATCGGGCCTGGATGGCTGAAAGAAGGGGGATCTATTATTTAGCTCCCTGGCACTTCTCTGTCTAACGTGACAATGTTTGAACCTCGCATTCAACCAATCACCACATTTAAGGGAATGTTCCAAGCACTAATGGCCAGAACCATAGTCAACATAGCAAAAGTCAGGACCACCCCACCAAGGGTGAGAACAGGGGGACACTCAGAACAGCTGGCATGAGGTAGGAAGTGACTAGCTTGCAGGGAATTCCTAAAACAGAGGAATGTGGCTTACAAGGACTTTGTGGGGGGAATGGAGAATGCTGGGAGCCCCACGCTATAGAAGTAACAAAATGTTTGGCGCTCTAGCAGGTCCAGCCTGAGTTAGATTAATACTGAGTCACTGTTTCCAGAATTATTTTGGTGCTCAAGGGAAGGGCACCTACCACTATTCTTCTTAACGGTGCAAAATGCACTCTCCTCCACAATTAGCCATTGCTCCAGGGCATAAAAGTGAGAAGGGACATGGAAACAATTGTAACACCTACTTAATTCTTTTATGGTGGTTACTCCCCAGACTGGTAGAAGTCCCAGGCCAGTTGTGGCCATTTTACCCATAAGGAAGAAAGGAGGGTCCTTGCACCTCTTCTCTCCCCACTTCCGGTTTGACAGCTGGTGCATAATTGCATAAATTTTGAATTCCAACACAAATTACTGTTAGTCTGGAATGTGGTTCCAAAACAAAATAAGTAATCATTCGAGTAGACACCACACACACACACACAGAGCAACCTGGACATCCAACAGCTGCATGATGAATTTTTTCAGGTATATGTTCTCTAGTGAAAAGTATTATGATTTAGCTTAAGAGTAATCTATTCACTTCACCCATTTCCACTCATTCAGCAAATGTTATTTCTTAAAGCTTCATTACATGTTCAACATTTTGGAGGTAATCACACTAACGGATTACATGTAACACCCTTTTTCCAAGTCACTGCCACTTCTTCAGAGTAAAGTGCATCCAAAGTGTGTAACCTCAATATCCCCAAGAAATGCAGCCTTTTATGAGAATACACCTTAAGGAAATCAGGCCTCAGAGTAGACTGACCACAAGAGGTACTTCTCTATGATGTTGCAGGTGCTGGTGGATCACAAAGGTCATTTCACCAACATCAACATGGGGTGGACAGCAAGGGTTCATGACACATGAAGCTTTAGAATTTCTGGCCAGTTTAGAGGGCTCCAGAATGGTACTTTCTTTCCAGAGCAGAAAATTAACACTGAGGACATGGAAATACCCAGTGATTTTGGGTGACCCTGCTTACCCCTTGTTCGCTTGGCTCATGAAGCCCTACACAGGTGCCCTGGACTCCAGTAAGGAGCTCTAACTACAGGCTGAGCAGGTGCAGAATGGTGGTAGAATGTGCCTTTGCACATTTAAAAGCTAAGTTTAGGTGCCTTCTGATATGCCTAGACCTCAATGAAGTAAACACTACTTTTGTCATTGGCCCCTGCTGTATTCTTCATAACATTTGTGAGGCGAGCAGGGAAGTTTCATGCTGCATGGAGGGCTGATGTAAAGATCCTGGCTGACTTCCAGGGAAAACAGAACAGCCCAGAAAGATGCCCTGAAAATCAGTGATGCCTTGAAAACCATATTTGTGAATGAGGTTGAAGGATTTTAATTGGCTTTCACTGCCCCCCTTGCTGTTTCCTTGCTCTTCATGAAGCCCCCCATCAACCATGAGGCAACCATCACTGCCAACCCACCCAACCCCAAGCATGTTAAGCAATAAACAACACTCTTTTTAACAATAAGGAATGTTTTTATTTAGGGGGTGCTAATACAGAGTGGGGTATATAGCGGAAAAAATGGATAATAAGGTCAGGCTGTCAAATGTTAGCCTTCTGGTGGCTGTTGATTTTTGGGGCTATGAAGCTGGGCTCTCCATGGCCCTGCCCCCTCATTCTGGTTCCCAGACAAGAGGAGGGTGCAAATGTGTGGAGGGATGAGGTAGAGAAGAGGGTGGGGCACTGACTGGACAAGGGATGCAGAACTAGGAGCACAGAACTGGGCTGACTAGACTGAGGGCAGTCTCTTGTGATGGTGCATGGAGCGATTGGGGGATGCAGGGCAAGGAGCTGGGGGATGGACTGACTGGGTTGAAGGAACTCTAAAATTATGGTACCTGGAGTGGCTTAGGAATGCAGTGCCCTATCCAGGGGAGGAAAATGAATGCTGTAAGGGTGCCATGTATTGGTGGTGCCTGAAGTGGCCTGGGAATGCTGTCTCTCTAAAAGGGGAAGGTAATGTGTACAAATGGTGGGGATGTAATGGGGCATCTGTGAAGGGGTGGGTGCAAAGATCACTTACTTTTTTTATCAAGGACAGCCTACAGTATTGCAGAGTTTGCTGACTGTGATTTCTCTATCAGTGAAGTAATTAATTCTGTCTGCCTGCCCAGAATAGTAGTAGTACTAGTAGGCATCCTTCAGTCTACATAGACTATGGATCGCGCCCTTCATAGTTCCATTTGGGATCATCATTTGCAGAGTTGACTGTGACTGTGAAGGCCCACACGAGAGTGACAGTCCTTGCTGCATCTGTTGCATGTGTAATGGGTATCTGGCAGGTCCTTACTGTGCTTTCTGTGGGCTCGCTTCTCCTCCACTAGCTGTCTGATCCTCATCTCACCCTTCTGAAGGCCCTTGTATAGTTCCTGCCTCCATCTGCTGTGATCGTCTGCCAGCTCCTCCCAGCTGTCCGGCTCGATGTCTACCTCCCTGAAGTCCCTCTTGCAAACATCTTTGTAGTGCAACTGGAGGCGTCCGGGAGGTCTTTTGCCAGAGGCTAGCTCGCCATACAGGATGTCTTTTGGGATCCTTCCATCATTCATCCTGTGGATGTTGCCAAGCCAGCAGAGCCGCCGCTGCCTGAGGAGGGTGTGCATGGTTGGGATTCCAGCTTGCTCAAGGACGATGGTGTTGGACACACTGTGCTTCCACGATATTCCAAGGATGCACTTGAGGCAGCGCAAGTGGAAGACGTTCAGCCTCTTTTCCTGGTGGGCATACAGGGTCCAAGACTCACTGCTGTAAAGGAGGGTGCTGAGGATGCAGGCTCTGTAGACTTGCATTTGGTGTGGGTGTACAACTTGATGTTATTCCACACTCTCTCGCTGAGTCTGGACAGAGTTGTGGCTGCTTTTCCAAACCTCCTATCTAGCTCAGTCTCCAATGACAGGGTGTCAGTGATGGTGGACCCGAGGTAAACGAACTCGTGGACGACCTCTAACATATAGTTGTCAATGCTGATTGATGGAGGTTCAGCAACGTCCTGAGCAAGTACATTTGTCTTCTTTAGGCTGAAGGAAAGCCCAAAGTCCTTGCATGCTTTGGAGAACTGATCCAGCAGTTTCTGAAGCTGGTCTTCTGTGTGTGACACTACAGCAGCGTCATCTGCGAACAGTATATCTCTGATAAGGACTTCCCGCACCTTGGATTTAGCTTTCCTCCCTGCAAGATTAAACAGTTTCCCATCAGATCTTGTGTGCAAAAAGATGCCCTCTGATGACGATCCAAAGGTGTGCTTCAGGAGGAGTGCGAAGAAGATCCCAAACAATGTCAGAGCAAGGACGCATCCTTGCTTGACGCCGCTCCTGATGCTGAAAACATCCGATAATGTGTCATCATATTGGATGGTTCCTCTCATGTCTTTGTGGAAAGACTGGATCATCTTGAGTAACCGTGGTGGACAGCCTATCTTGTGGAGCAATTTGAACAGTCCATCCCTAATGACCAAGTCGAAGGCCTTGGTCAGGTCGATGAAGGCAATATAGAGTGGCTTCCTCTGCTCCCTGCATTTCTCCTGCAGCTGTCTCAGAAAGAAGACCATGTCAATGGTAGAGCTCTCTGTGATTCGGGATACACCCTCTCAGCAATCTTCTGGAGTCTGCCGAGGATAACGCAAGTGAACAGTTTACCAGTGATGCTTAGGAGGGAGATTCCACGGTAATTGTTGCAGTCGCTTCTGTCTCCTTTGTTCTTATGCAAGGTTACAATGTTAGCGTCGCACATATCCTGTGGAACCTCTCTCTCTAGCACAGGCACAGTATCTCATGTAGGGGTTCCAGGAGGGTGTCTGTGGCACACTTGATTACCTCTGGTGGTATACCATCCTGGCCTGGGGCCTTTCCTACTGCAATGCTGTTGATGGCTTTCTTCAGTTCGTCCACAGTTGGTTCCTGATGCAGTTCGTCCATTACTGGTAGGAGCTCGACGGCATCGAGGGCTGTATCAACCACAATGTTCTCGCCTGAGTACAGCTAGGAGTAGTGCTCGACCCAGCGCTCCATCTGTTTGGCTTTGTCAGTGATGGCGTCACCAGATTTGGATTTCAGAGGTGCCATCTTGTTCTGGGTGGGTCCTCATGCCTCTTGATGCCCTCGTACATTCCCCTGAGATTACCAGAGTCAGCACTGGTCTGGATGCTGCTGCATAACTCGAGCCAGTAGTTGTTAGCACAGTGCCTGGCTGTCTGCTGTACTGTTTTTTTGGCTGCTCTGAGCACTGGCAGGGTACTCTGGCTCAGTGAGCATTTGTACTCCAAGAGTGCAGTGCGCTTCTTTTCGATGGCTGGAATCATCTCATCGGAGTTAGCTTTGAACCAGTCATTTGTGTTTCTAGCTCTTCTTCCAAACACTGACAAGGCTGTGTTGTAAATTGTATCCCTCAGATGCTGCCACCTGGATGTCACATCGGCACCCCCAGGGCTGCTGCGCAGATTCTCCTCTAGGGTCACTCTGAACTTTTCACATCTCTCTGAGTTTGCTGTCTTCCTGGCATCAATGCAGGGCCTTCCAGTTCGTTTATAGTGGTACAGCTTCTTGGGTCTTACCTTGAGTTTAGAGCAAACTAGCAAGTGATCTGTATCGCAGTCGGCACTATGATAGCTGTGTGTCAGAAGGACGTTTTTGAGGTTATCACACCTAGTGATGACCACGTCTAGTTGATGCCAGTGTTTCGAGAGTGGGTGTCTCCATGACGCTCTGTGCTGTGGCTTGGTTTGGAAAAATGTGTTTGTGACGCACAGATTGTGGTATGTGCAAAGTTCGAGAAGACGCTGTCCATTTTCATTCATTTTTCCCACACTGAAGTGGCCTCAGCAGGAAGGCCATGAGTTACGATCGGCTCCAACTCTTGCATTGAAGTCACCCAAAATGTACAGTTGTTCATGAGCAGGTATTTGCACTATGGCAGCACTAAGCACGTCATAGAACTTGTCTTTTACTTCTGGTGTGGCGTACAGGGTTGGAGCGTAAGCGCTGATCAGGTGGACAGGATCAGCGCAAGTTTGAAGTATGACCTGAAGGAGTCTGTCTGATCTGCCCATGACTAATTCCACCATTTGTAGAAGGGTGTTTCTGATGGCAAAGCCAACACCATGCTCCCTGGGTTCTTCTTGGGCTCTACCCTGCCAGAAAAAGGTGTAGTCCTTTTCCTTTAGAGATCCCAAATCTGCGAGTCACGTCTCTTGCAGAGCAGCAATGTCAACTTGGAGCCTCTTCAGTTCCTCGTTGATGACAGCGGTCTTTCAGGTGTCGCTGATGTCCTGAAGATCTTCAGTCATGCCGGTCAGCATGTTCTGCACATTCCAGAAAGCAAGCTTAAAACTTTGATGATTTCCTTTTCGTGTTGGTTTGCCTGGTGCTCAAATTTCAGTCATTTGTCAGGTTTGGGAACAGAATGAAGGTCGCTGATTGTGATTTCTCTGTCACCAAATTAGTTAATTCTGTCTACTTGCCCATAAAGGACATGATTGATTCTCGCATTCGTTCTTGAGAGTCCACTTCCTTTCTCCAGTACACTTATCTCCTTTGTAACTAGTAGTAATATGCCTCTTCCACTCCTACATCTTGGAGTGTAGGCCTTTGAAGACCATTCGCCAGCACCATGGCCAGTCCCAAGCCCAGATGAGAAAGTTGGAGGGTTGGGTATAGGACTAGCACCCTGTAAAACAGTCTCAGCTACAGAAACATTGATGACATTTCAACTGATTTCTTTGTAAATACTTGTATGTAATTCTACAATAATTCACTCTGGCTCTTCTTCCTCCACATCTTAGGCAGCCTCTTATCTGCCGAACTGGGACCTCTGTTTTTTTCCAGAGTCATTTGCTGATAAAACAAATTTAGAAATATCCATGTCATTAGCAATAGCAACATTTTTATCTTTACTCAGAACAATGACCATAGAGACAAACAATGGCTGCCTGTCTTTAGGGAAGAACATATTGCAACTGCAAGATCGCTCTTCTTACTCTTAAGATAGAAGAATGCATGATTCTGAGAAAAATAATTTCAGCTCTTATACAACAGAGGTTTACCCTGAACATTATGGTAAGCTAGCCTCAGTTCACAGGAAAATAAAACTGTCTTAAAGCAAAGCTGGGGCAGAGAAGTAGGGGTAGCACGACACGTCCAAGGACACTGGCCCACAGGGGAGTGGGTGGCTGCATCATGGCATTTTTAAATCACTCTGTCTTGGAAGGCAATATGGGTTGCACTGAGCGTATGCTGCTTCAAGCAGTGCCTGGATTTTAAATTCCAAGGCAGCTGCTCCACGAGTTTAAAAATCATTAAAAGTCACTGGGGGTGCGCACATGAACCCGGTCCAATCACCTGCTGGCCCTGAAGGGAGTAGGGGGAGCTGCCACATGTGCAATCACACACCAACCCTGGATTTTAAAGCAGTTGCAACAGGAGATGCATGAGTTTTGTTCTGCACGGCGTAAGTTTCAGGTAAAAACAATCATTAGTGACTCACAAAATTTCCCATAGGTTCTTGGTAGCCAAACCAGACATCAGCCTGATTACACTAACCAAAAGGAATAAGGGAAGATTGCTCATTCTGTCCAGCTACCATGTCGGAAAATTTGCAAGAATGCTCTGTGCGGCCATGATTCCAGATCACTTAGTGGTGGTTAGGCACAATAAGCTGTCTTACTGTGGAAGCAGGAATGAGTCAGGTCTCCTCAAAAATCTCTTAAGAATCTACAAGCACCTGTCCAAGACCTTTCACTTTTTGTCCAAATAGGATCTGTGCTCCATCCCCAGGCACACTAACAAGATGTTCTAAGGGAAAGGGGTGTACACCCTCCACCACAGGATTGCAACACACTATTATCAGGAGGAAGAAAAACCCTACTGACCAGAAGTGCCCTCTCCAGGATCTGGGTTGGCCTCTGAAGTTGCCTGACTTAAGGGGAAAGGATCCACTGGCTCCAGCTTGAGAAACAGCTGCTGGCTTTCTGTGTCTAATTCTATGGTTGAATAGACCCTGCTATCACCCACCCGTTCCTCATCAGGATGTGCTTCAGCATGCTCCCCATGACCACAGGAGTCAATGCAACTTTTGGGGGAAGAGATTGTGTCTGTCCCCAGAATAGCACAACATTGGTATTTCTGGGGAGATGCCCCAGACCGATCATTTTCTGTCTTGCATTTCTGGTAGCTCTGCCTCAGCTCCTTGATCTTCAAGCAGCACTGCTGAGAGTCCCTGTTGTAACCTTTCTCCATTACGGCATGTGAAATACTGGCATAAATATCAACATTCCTTTTGTTGGCTTTGAGCTGTTGAAAAACAGCTCCCCCCTCCCCCCCACGGAAACGTGACCCAAGATCTTCTGATAGCTTCATGGTGAGGCCCTTTTGCGATCCCGAGAACTCATGGCTACAAGGTGTGCTGCAGAGACATGATCCACAGGTCTGCTTGCCTCACTAGGCAGAGAGGGAAGGAAATCTCATCAAAATTCCAGGGCTGATGAACACCACTTCCTGTCACCTACTTCTGGCTCACCTGGAGAGCAGTGGGGATGGAGCAATGATCATAAAGGACACCTTGAGGGGCACTGTAAGATAGTTTAAAGGCTAATAAATCAATTTTTCCTAACACTGCTGTCTCCATTCACATAGTTCGACTTTGCAAATTCGACTTCTCCAGTTACTTCAGAGGGAAGGCAGCATTACAAAAGTTGACCTTAGAGCCCCTTAAAATCAACTCGTTGAGTCTTGAGTATAGACACATAATTCACAAAATCAAACTTAGACCCTTAAATTTGGCTTAATCTCCTAATATAGACCAGGCCAAAATAAGGTTTTGGGATTTGGTCCAAGACTCTTCTTTTTCTGCCAGCCATCAACAGAAATCTAATACATCAAACCAAAAATAAATCATCTAGAATTTTATGACGATATAACCTCCTAAGTGGCTCCAGCTGTCAGTAGTTTTTCAGATGAGTGACTTGATGATTCCATATGTGTCACCGATGCATAATAAACAAATAATCTTTTTGAATAAACTAGAAGGTACTGCCTTCATTTCTTTGTATTGAAGATGAATGCAAAAATGTCTCATAGCCACATTTTTTTTTTATAAAATCAATTATTTTCCTTTACAATGCTTCTCTGTCACATGCTTATCCCAATCACAAGACTGAATACAGGTGGCTATAAGGCATTACGGGAGGTTCCATATTACTAAAATTTTGTAATATAATCTGGTGGCTTAGGTGATGTTATAACCTGCAAAAGTATTACAATTTCATACACTCACCAGTGACTGAGTGTTCTAAATGACACAGACGTAGCAGCTCTGTAGGTATGTAGCAGCTTTATATTTTGACATAGCGCTCTGTAGGGTTTATAATTTTCCCATATATCTTTTTATTAGTAGTAATATCATGAGATCATTTTATTGCCTCAGTATTTATCAGTAGAGTTAATATCCTGCCATCAGTTCTTTCAACTGTGCCAAATATGTCATATTACAACATCTGGCTACTGGATGTAAGTGAACTAGCTGTCAAATACCTCTGGCCTCTGCTTGCTACAATCCCAAGGTAGTACTGTCTGTTTCTTGACTATTATGTTGAGTTTCCTCAAAATGGATCATGATAAGATTGCACATTCCTGTGTCTGAGTCTCTATTTAACAGTGCAAAAAGTAACATACAAGATTTCTTTATTGAAAATAGCATCTTTACTGAAGCTCAAGTTTACATAAAAGGTTCACTGATAAAGGACTGTGGAAGCATAAAATGGCACATTTTACATAATTAAACAGAGCAGAAGATACAGCTATTCAAGTTTAATATCGTATCAAAGATTTGCTTGGTAAAGGTTCTTTAAAAGGGATGCCATCAGCTTGAAATAAGAATTTTAAAAAATGAGTTAAAAGTACTACACATGCTTCTGACAATATCTGTTTTATATTCACATTTCCTATTTATTTTTCTCCCGTATTGCTATGTACTGTCTACAGAAACAGAGGAAAGCAATCACACAGGGGAAACAATGAAAGAACTATATATGAGGTGTGTCACATGCTCACAGCACACAAACTGGAAAATGCATAAAAGCACTGTTTTTCTACTCACCTCTTTCAGTTACAGTAATCTATGGTGTTATCTGTGTCAACTGCAGGTAAAAAATTCAAACTGACAGTGTCCCTTTAAGTATGAAAGGCTCTAAAAACATTCAGTTATATAATCATCTACAATGTGGGCTTGAAACGGAAAGAATTCTATTTTCAGGGATGATGTAGATTTTTCATTTGCTTAAATGGTGTACATAGACACTACATGGTACAAATTGTCATTCAAGTGCATTTTTAATATGAACATTCTGATTGTCTAAATACCAACACTGGAGTAAAAATATTAAAAATAAAATATGAGAGGTATTAAAATTAAATATTACAAGTAAATGGCGGAAGCAAATGATTTCCTCCTGCATTTCATACAAATAATGGGAGGATACACAAAGTGCCTTCACTGAAATACGGCGTCTATTCTAATTCCAATTTTATTGACCATACCCACTTTTGTGCAACATACAGTGAGGACAGGCTGGAGATTTTGCCTTCTTAGTGGGCACAACAATATTACTGAGTTTATATAGTGTCAATTTTAATGCTAAACCTCGAAAAAAAATAAAAAGGTGTATTAATCATAAAAAATTCACTGAAGACGAAATCCTAAAACAGAAACAGAACAAACCAATTTAAACAAAAATAAGTCAGAAAGCAACGCCAGAATTTTAAATCAGAAGCAACGCCAGAATTCATATGCAATGTAATTGTAAAGGGACCCAATCCCAGTCACTTCACTCATGGAACTGGCCCTGTAAACTTCAGCTGGGTTATTACCCTGGTCCTGAAAGCATAGTTTATGCTACAGTGTAATCAGGTCAATTCACTTGTGTGTTAGTATAGTGTACATTAGTACAGATCAATGTAGGAATATATTCAGGTGTTCAAAGTTCATGGCATTGTTTTCACATACCTGTTTCTGGTACAAGGTTATTATAAACATTTACAATGCGTATACCCCAATGAAGGGCTTACGGTCTTCAACAGAAAATGCTAATTTCAAAGCAAGGGGTGACTGTGTGGTGATGATCAAAAATTAAGTGCACTCATAGGGAAAAGCCTCAAAGGAAAAACCCACATAGAGAGCTTGTCAGCTTCTCTTCCATCAGCAAAGGACATAAGAGTGGATTTAAAGAAAGACCTTTCTTCTCTGAACTGTTTAGACTCTTAAGGGGAAGTGTGCCAGGTGCAAAGTGGAGATTCCTAGAGAAAAATTGGACACCTTGAAAAACTTTTGGGAAACTGGGGGCTTGTTGGGCTTGCCCCCAACTTGGAAGAGGGCATGGTGATCAGGATGATGGGATATTACTAGTGAAGTGCTGTGGTGAATATGCAGCACTTCATCAGGATAATTCTCCCCTGAGGCAACTCAGAAGTATCGAACTTTGAAGTGCTGGCATGCATGTAGCCACAGGCACTTTGAAGTGCCCACACTACTTCAAAGTGCCTTTACTCCTCAAAATTTTGGGGAGTAAAGGCACTTTGAAGTAGTGTGGGCACTTCAAAGTGCCCATGGCTACATGCATGCCAGCACTTCAAAGTTTGACACTTCAAAGTTGCCATGGGGGAGAATTAGCCTCATGAAGTGCTCCGTATTCACCCCAGCACTTCATTAGTAACCTCCCATCATCCTGATTACCATCCCCTTCGAAGGTGGGGGCAAGTGTAGACCCAGCCTGGCAGTATATAGCCCAGAGGTGGGCAATAACTCTGATAGCGGGGGGTTCATTAGAATTTTGGGAAGTGGTTAAGGTCTGCACTTCTTCCATGATGTTAATGGAGGAGGTGCAGGGTCTGGGATGGAGGCTGGGTGCAGAAGGGAGCTTGGTGTAGGGGACTGGGATGCAGGAGGGGGTGTGGGAGTCTAGGAGAGAGAGTTTGAGTGAAGGAAGCAGCTGTGTCTTGGGTAATGGTCTGAGGTGCAGGGGTTTGGGCTGTGACTAAGAAAGGAGGGGGTTGTGTCTAAGGCAGGGTACTGGCAGGGGTGTGGGTGCAGGAGGAAGGGCAGAGGATTTGGGGTCATGTGAGGCAGAGGAGGAAAGAGAAGGGACAGAGAGCTTGGGTTAGGTGGGGCAGGGAGGAGCAAGTGGAGAGCAGAGGGTCTAGAGTGCTAGAAGCAGGCCCTGGCTGGGAGAATTACATGGGCAGCTCCCTGACAGCAGCCTTGCAACAGGCTCCTGCCTGCTGAAGCCCCAGATCACTCAAAACTGCAGCATTCTGCCTGTAGCTCTTGTTCCAGATGCCAAAGGGATGGGAGGAGGCTTTGCATTCTGCACCCACACCTCCGCCAGTCAAAATATCTGCCTCTTATTGGCCATAAACTGTAAACCAGCCAATGGGAACAGAGATATTTTGCAAGGGGCAGAAGCAGCATGTGAAACCTCCTCATCCCCACTGGCATCTGGAGCAGAGAGCTACAGGGAGCAGGAAGCCACTTAAAGCAATGGTTGGCTACTCTATGTCTGAAGCAGCCTGCTAGATGGATCCAGTGGCTTGGTGGGCTGGATGCAGACACAGTGTGTTCAACCCCGAGATAGCACTATTGCCACCATGTCGAGTTACAACCTGCAATTCACCTGTACATACATTTTACTTGACTTAGCCTCTCAATAACTCATTTATTTCTTCACTAATAACCTTTTAGTCAGTTTACCATAGAATTGACTGACAGTTTACCTTTGTTGTAAGATCTGGAGTAAGTGACTGCTCTCTTGGGACTTGGAGAAACCTGATGTGGTATGATTTTTATTTACTTTTATCACAAAGTTCAGTTTGTCTGGGTGTCAAGACAGCTGGAGAGCCTAAGGGAACTCTCTGCAACTTCCTGGTAATTGTGGTATAGTGCTCCAGGAATTCACATTTGTTACTGGCTTGGTGAAATCTAATTACAGAACAAACCACCAATCTGGAGTGTCCACCATTGTTTTCTGCACTCACAGGAGTGCGCTGCACCACTCAACATAACAATTACCATGAATAAGGCTATGAGGATTTTTCCCCTGCATTTACAATTTAATAAAAAAAAACAGTGGGCAACTCATACATAAATATGATTGAACTATTTTGGTAACATTTTGGGAGGAAATGAGAACAGTTTAAAATTCTCAAGATACACAACGTTAAAAAGACTGCTGCTATTCATACACAATGGGCTTTTACCCACTTGAGAGTTGTGAAGATTTTACTTTACTTATCAATACACTTCAAAAATTGCCTCTAATTAGCCTCATGAGCCCAATGAACTCAAACAATTTGTCATCAAGAAGCAAAATGAGAACTTCAATGCAAAAACCTTCCTTGTTTTCAAAGCTAAATCAAAGTTTCCCACCTTGATAAACAATGAACACAATGGGGACCACCAGCACAGGAACCAGAGTGACCAGTGCGTATGGCCCCCCACTTTCTAACAAAAGAAACCTAAGTGCAGAATTCAAGTTCCCTGCAGAACAACAGATTATGCTGCAGAAGCACCACAATTGTACCTCTTGCCCACCATGGGCTGCTGTGGCAACAGAAGAGAGGGCAGCTGACTTACTGCCAGAGCAGCTAGGTGCAGAAAGGGAGGAGGCACTGTAGTTTTGCCAGCCCACACAAAAAGGCTCTGGTCAGTGGCATTGACAGGTGCCACAGGGCTTATGACAAAGTGGGAGGGGGGGCCTGGCTCTGTGCCCAGAAGGAGCATGGCCAAGGGCAGTCAGCCCTCAGCATCTCCCATACCACAGCGATACCCTCCCCTCACTCTTCAATAGCCACAAAATGCCAGAACAGCACTGCTGAGGTATTTCACAGGCATCCAGAGGGCTGTCCACCACTGCTGCCAAAGTACTGGCAGTGGGGGCCAGAACTCTGGGCCCCTTTGAAATGCCGGGCCTGGGGGCAATTGTCCCTTTTGAACCCCACCTCAGTGGCCCCAGTTCTGGTGCTCGTGGTTGGGACACATGAAGGCAGGTCAGGGTACTTGCCAATTCCCTACATTTCCCATTTCTGGCAGGCAAAGGTGGCAATGCGTACTGCACCTTTCGAAAGGAGCTCTAATGCATCTTCAATATTACCAGCTAAGTGAACGTTGTAGTTTTTGGTGTTTTCGTAATGTCCCCTCTCAAAGTCAAGCAACTGTGTAAAAAGATCAGTTTACATTTTAAAAATAGCCTGTTTCTAAGTTTCAAGGCCACTGCAAGAAGCTTGAAAACATAACCCAAGTTATCCAGAAATGCTCAAAAGCAGAAAGCAAAGAGAGCAATATTTGTTATTTTTACTATGTATAATGCTTTGAGGCTGATCCCTGGATTTTTGAGGGTGCCAATGCATAGGTTTTATTCAAAACTTGTGGTTGGAAACATTCAAGTCATGTTCCTCCTCTCTTGCTCCACACTGCTCCCTCCCTACTGCACAAGTACATCACTGTAAGGATACTTTCACTACTTCATTTACTTACTTCCCCTTATCACCAATATGACTACTGTGCTTCAAGATGTAAAATTCGTAAAGTGCATACATCCCTCCACTCTCCACCACACAAGAGTTGTTTTGAACACCCACATAACACATTCAACTATAGACTCAAACGCAGCAGCAATTTACCAGTGAACACTAACTACAGAGAAGAGCTTGAACCAGAAGTCTAATTAAAACTAAAGAGGGAATTTAGTCCCATACGAATTTGTACATGTTAATAAAGCTTCTATAGAATCACAGAAATTTAGAACTAGAAGGGACTTTGGGAGGTCATGTAATCCAGCACCCAACCCCCAAGCGTGCGCACGCACACCCACACCCACACCAGGAGCAAGAAAATCTAGACGCCATCCCTGAGAGGTATTTGTCTAACCTGTTCTTAGAAACCTCCTATGTAAACAGGTTCCATGACTTCCCTTAATTCACCCTAAAGGCAAAGATCTTCCTAATGTATAACCTGAACCTTCCTTGTTGCACATGAACCAGGTTACTTCTTGACCTACCTTCAGTGTACAGGGAGAAGAATTGATCGCTGTCTTCTATATAACAGCCTTTAACATACTTGAAGACTTATGTGCCTCTCTATCTTTCCTCAAGATTAAACAAACCCAGAGTTGGGTTTTTTAAAAATTTTTCCTTGCTGGTCAGGTTTCTTAAATATTTTATCATTTTTACTCCTTTCCCCCGGACTCTCTCCTACTTGTTCACATCTTTCCTAACATGTAGCACTAAGAACTGGACATAGTATTCCAGCTGAGGCCTCGCCAGTGCTAAGTACAGCCACACAATTACCACTAATTACTATCTTATGTATCAGACTCCTGTTGAAATACTACAGAACGACCATAGAGTTTTTTTGCAACTGCATCACATTGTTGACTGGCATTCAGTCCTGATCCCCCCAGACATATTTTTTTAGCAGTACTGCCTAGACAATTATTGTGCACGTATATAGCTGGGTATTTGATTTTTTTGCTTTGGTGTAGTATTTTGCACTTGTCTTCACTGTATTTCATCTTGTTTATACTAGACCAAGTGTCCAGTTTATCAATGTCACTTTTAATTCAAATGCCATTCTTCAGAGTGCTTGGAACATCTCCAACCTTGGTATCACCTGCAAACTTTATAAGCATAATTCTCCATTCCATTAGCCAAGTAATTTATGAGAATATTGACCAGTACCAGACCCATAACTGAGCCAATGCCCCCAACTACAACCAATCTCAATTTGAGAGCAAACCATTTATCAACCAGCTGTTCACCCACTTAACAATAATTTCATCTAGGGTACATTTCCCTAGTTCACTTCTGAGACTTTATCAAAACCCTTACTAAATTCAAGTTATATCATATCTTCTGCTTACCCACCAACAACTACGCCAGTAATACTATCGCAGAAAAAAGAAATAGATTGATTTGACATGATTTGTTCTTGACAAATCCATGCTGGTTATTGCTCATGACTCTTTAGGAGGTTACCAATTGTTGACTTGATAATTTTGTTCTAGTCTTTTCCAGGTCTGACAGGTCAATAGTTTACCAGGGACTTCTGTTTCCCTTTTTTTAAAAGGTATTCTCATTGTTTTAAAGCCATACTTTTCAGGGAAGAGCCTCTGAACTCCTCTGGGTTCCCTTTATTAAATGTCCCTTTTTCTGGCTGAGAAGGGCTGGATAGGACTCTTAAGCCACAGTTCATCCCCTAATGTGCTCCAGGGGCTATCCTTCTGCCTCTTACCAAGGGTTATCACAGTAATGAAGTTAGCCATTTTTTAGCTTCCTGCAGCTAACTAAAAGCCAACTAACAGCTGCTGCAGAGGAGAAGTAGCAGGCAGGGAAAGAGAGAATATATATATATTTTTACAACGAAGCACAGATACTGTGGTGATGCATTACTGATACACAGTGCATTCTTACCAAGAAGTGCTTTCCCTGATCATAACAAGCTCGGTCAATGAAGCAAGCACAACACACAGAAAGTATGTTTACTTAAACAGATTCCTTCCACAACAGTTTAAAAGCTACCAAGAAAGATAGATGTTACTTTTCAGCTACTATTAGCCCAGCTAGCTCAGCTCATTTACCTAATAAAATTTAGTGACCTTACATTCCATTTGTTTAACTTTTTCAAATGTATCTCTTCATTTACTTTCATGAAAAAAACCCTGAACATTAAAAAGCTTAAGAAATTTTTAAAAAGATAAGGTGGCCCAGATTCTTTGCTGAGCTAAATTTCCACTAAAATCAACAGCGACAGGGGCCCGCAGAGACTGGGATGCAGTGCCTTGAGTCTCTGGTACCTGCTGCATTCCCAGAGGAGTTGATAACAGAGAGAAAAGGGTTACTGTAAACTCCATCCGCTGGCTGCAGTCTCCAAAAATGCAATTTTTGGCAGGCAAACTGTTGGAGTGCAACATGCGTCAGCCATGCCTCCATCTCCATTCTTTCCATTCCCCCATATCAATGGTTCACGGGACCTTGAATAGAAAGAAGTCTGCCAAATTGTCTCTACACTTGCAACGGTTTAACCATCACTAGCAGGAGAGCTGTGGTTAGTTTCCATTCCTTCTGAGTCTTTCCAAAAGAGTGGAGGAACCACAGTGGGTCAGAAAACTAGGCTCTTTATACTTTTTTGAAAGGTAAGCTTGCTGCCTACACCAATGTATTTACCTTATTTTCAAAACCCAAGCATGAAAAAGAAACCCGCATTAATGACATCAAATCTTATCTTGTGAAGCTTACATTTTTGTAAAGTGATATATCCGAGCAAGTTGGAATAGTTATTACAGCCCTGCATTCCCTTCCTTGCTTACATACAAAGGGCACCCACTAAAAGGGCATCCAGTGCACCATTTAGGCAGCAGAGAGGGGACTAACGCTCCTCACACTGGGATGCTGTTTGCTCTTCCCCTCGCTTTGATGGAGAGAAAGGAAAGCACACAGCTTGCATCACTTATTCCTCTGCCCCTTCCCCTTGCTAACCATGGTGAGAAGGATATACAGAAGTGCTGTACTTTCCTCTCACCCCCTGATAGGGACTGAAAGGGGAAGAAGACCAAGCATGGTCTTAGGAAGAAGATGTCAGCCTAAATGGCACCCTTAGAATAGACACCTGCTGTCACCAGTTCTCATGATTTAACATATTAAACAAAACATTTACAAATCAGGCTTTTTGTTTTTCAAATAAAATTATGAGCAATAGTGGCTGGCTGGAAAAAAAATCTATTAACAAAGAACTAAGCTGAATATATTATATTTAAGGTCTGCTTTAATGTAAAACATACACCCAACTCAGGTCCAATTAACACAGATAGTTTACTACTGGGACATCATTTTTCAGTGACTTACATTTTAGCAAAGTAACTATAATATGCTGTTTTCAAGCAACCATTGAACAAGAGTGTTCACGATTTCCCCCAGCCCCTCTTTATTACACTCTTGCATTCCCTTGCCTATTAGTAGTTAAACTACATATTCTGCCGTCAGAGAGGTATAGAACTTCATATTACATATCATACAATGGTTTGTAAGACAAAGTACATTCACTCATTTTGCATACTGTGCCTGTGTGTAAAAGGCCACAAAAAGGGCACTATGTGAATGGATAGCTAGGTCAGTGTTTCCCAACTTTTTTGCAACCCAGTTGAAGAACACAATTGAGGTCAACTCTGACAAGTTCAGTCACAGTGATCCCCTTGTGACTGCCACTTGATGTGCTGAAGCATCACTAAACCAACCTTCCTAGTCACCCTCCTTTACTCTGTCATTCAGGGCAGAGGAGGCTAAAGCCCTCATACTGGAATGGTGCTTGTGGTGACAGGAAGTGGAACAACTGACACCCAGTCTGTTCAGCTCTCCCAGCTCCCAGCCACATCAGACCTGCCAGCCTCCTTCAGAACTGACAAAGAGGTGGGATCACAGCCATATGCAAAGTTGTACAGAAACTGAGATCACCTCACCTCTGGGAAGGCTCAGTTCCAGAAACGTGCTGCAGCTCCTAGCCATGGAGCCAAATGGGGCCAGAACCTCAGAAAAATCCACCTTACTCTATGAAGTTTTATATACAGCAAGCTCTTGCTGTCTGCCCCCTTTCTTCCACAAAAAAAATATGCACAGCTGCTTGCCCCCCTTGCAGGTAACAATTATTTACACAGGCTATATAATAAAACCACTTCTGTTTATTCAAAGTGTTAAGAAGTAAGGTTTAAGTGAGTGCAAGTGATAGCATTGGCGATGGACGAGATATTACACTGATCTGCACAAAGCACAGTTGGATCGAGTGTCTCAGAGAGACTGATTGAAGATCTGAAAGAGATATCTCCGCTGAGCATCAAGAGCAAGCCTAATATTTTGAAGGAAGTAGAAAGAGCAGTGAAATGACTGAAGAACAACAAGAGCCCTGGAAACGATAAGCTCACAGGAGGCATGATCAAGTATGGCAGAGAACATATGATTCAGGAAACACACAGACTATGTAATATACCATGGAAAGAAGGGAAGGCACTTTAGGAATGGACAAGATATGTGCTAGTGACAATACATGGGAAATAAAGTGTGTTGGAATGCAAGAACTACAGAACAATTGCCCTAATGAGTCATCTAGGCAAGGTGTTGATTATGTTGCTGATGGAGAGACTGAGATTGCAGATAGAAGAACATCTAGTGAATGGGCAAGTGAGATTCAGGAAAGACAGAAGTTTCATACAGCAGATATTGACACTAGGACTGACAGCAGAGAAAGCTCAATGAAAGAACAAGAACATCTACAATTGCTTTGTCAATTTTCAGATGGCATTTGACAGTATAGATCAGCAAGTGACCTGAGAGGTGTTGGAGTTTTATGGAGTGGATATCAGACCGATATGGTTGCTGAAGCATAACACCAGCAACGTGGAGGCAGCGATAAAAACGTGAAGAGAGTTGGGAAGTTGGTTTAGAATGGGTAGAGGTATGAGACAAGGAGAGCCGATGTCACTGAATATCTTCATCGTGCACCTAGAGGGAGCGATGGACAAGATCAAGGAAGAAGTAGAAGAGATATTGGTGCACAGGATGAGAATTAATAGCTTGAGGTTCACGGATAATATAGTTATCATTGAGGAAGATGAACAGAAGCTTGTTAGAATGGTGCAGATGCCAAATGAGGAAGGGAAGAGGTATGGACTGATTAGGAACAAAGAAAAAGCAAAGTCAATGGTATTTGGAGATAAGGAAATAGGAAGGAAGACTAGTGTAGATGGGATCGAACTAGAGAACACAGAGAAGTTCATGTATCTGGGGAGTGACATGACATATCATCTAGACTGTAAGAAGGCAAGAGTGACTAGATAGTGAAAGCAAGAGCAAGCTTGAAGGTGATGGACAAGATCTGGAAAAGCAAAGCAATTAGCTTAGGAATAAAACTGAGCATCTTGAAAACATGAATTCAGCAGCACATTATATGGATGTGAGACATAGATGATAAGGAGAGATTCGAAGAGAAGGATATTGGCATTCAAGAGGAGTTGCTCTAAAAAGATCCTGGGAATAGGATGGATGCAGAAGGTCAACAATGAGGAATTATTTAGGAAGATACAGCCGAAAGAGAACCTGCTGAAGAAGGTTATATAGTAGAAGCTGCAGCTATTTGGGCAAGTCAAAACCCTGGTATTCAGTATAATGGATGGCTTGAATAGGAAAGGCAGACCTCACAAAGAATGGGTAGATGACATATAGATTGGTATGGAGCTATTCTACAGAAACTAAGCCACTCTGCATTGTACAGGGAAAGATGGAAGGAAATATTTAGGGTGACATCAGACACCAACAGGCACTGAGACCATGATTATTGTTGTTGATGAAGTGACAGCACACAGCGCAAAGTAAGTTAGTAAGCAAAATGAAACAAAACACATCAGCTAAGCCTAACACACTAAGAAACGTATTACATGCAATATCTGGAAAGCCTCTCAGCTAGGCTTCATCTTTCTGCCTGTTGCATCTTAGATGTTTCCAGCAGTCATTTTAGATGCTAAGCAGAAGTGTCCTGGCATCTGCCAGGAGCCTCTATTGTTTAGTTTCTCACCTTTATGTAGATTTTGCCCAAGGCGGCAGGGGCAAAGTGTTGGGTAGGGACAAGAACCAGCAGCTACAGACAATCTGGGGCAATGGCCCTGGACACGCTACTTTTTGTGGCTCCCACAGGGTCAAGTGCAGCCTGGGAACTCGACACTGGCAGCAGGAGTCATCTGCCCCTCACTTACTGGTGGTGGTGGGAAGTGGAGCAGCCCAGACCCACCCGGTTCAGTTCCCTGACTCCAGCCACACCACTTGGGGGGCTGGGTGGGGACAAGGCATGCGGGAGAGATGGGTGCACCTCCGCACTCACTGGAGGCAGCAGGAAGTAGAGTGATGTAGCTGGGAGCCAGAGGAGCAGGACAAGCTAGGGCCAGGTCATGCCACTTCCTGCCACCATCAATAATTGTTAGAAGACCCAACCCGAGCTCCTGGCATTAGTCCCCTGCTAATTCCCCAGGCCATGCCACTTGGGAGAGGCAGACTTGGAGAAAAGAGGTGGCATGGAATGGGAGGGGCAGGAAAAGACAGAGATGGGGTACAGTAGGAGAGGGGGCTTGAGGGAAAGGAGGGGTCGGGTGGGGCAGAAAGAAGTAGGGGCTGGGATGGGGGGAGGTTCCAAGGCCCACCCTCTCCTAGGTTAAACTATTTGTCACCTTCAGTGAGAAAGTACAGGAACCAAGACAGGTCCCAGTATCAGGTGAGCAAAACTCATGTCTTTGTGGGGACCCTCAGACCCTCCTACAAAGAGGCACGCTGGAGAAACAAACCTATTTACCAATCATTGTCTTTGTCCATGAAACATCAAGTTTTCGAAATACCCTTAATGGTTTCCATTTAGCAAATATTAGCAAAATAGGTTTATACTTCATACTTCTAACTTCAGACACAGGAAAAGATACATGCACACGAAACAGAACACACACATTCATCGGATACTTTTCAAATATACCTTTCACAAAACATTTTGCGTAAAGCATTTTCCTGCTGTGCATATTTACAGTCATAGACATAATTCCATAAAGCATATGGCTAGTCCTGTGACACCCATGAAAAATGTAATTAAATCTTTTGACAGGTGTGTGGGTTCTGGTGTGGGGCTGAGAGTTCAGTGTGTGGGAGAGTGCTTCAGGCTGAGGCAGGGGGTGAGGGATGAGAGAGGGAGGAGAGGGCTCTGGGATGGCAGTGAGGGCTTTGGAATGAGACCAGGAATTAGGTGTCTGAGTTGGGTGGGTCTCAGGGCTAGGGCAGGGGACTGAACAAGTTTCTCTCTCGTAGCCCCCATCAGCTGGGGTGCTAAGGCAGGTTTCCAGCCTGACCTGGCACTGCAGACTGTATTGTGGCCCAGAAACAACCAGCAGAAGATCTGGGTGATTGGCAGAGACGCACAAGCAACTTCATGCTGTTCTGATGGTTCTTGGCCAGTGGGAATGTGAAGCCAGTGCTCCTGATGGCAACAGCGCATGGAGCCCTGTGACTCCCCTGCCTAGGAGCTGGACCTGCTGCTGTCTGCTTCCAGGGCAGTCCAGGGTACCATGACAGGCAGACAACCTGCCTTTGCACCCCAATGGCCCCCTGGTCACCCTACAGCAAGGCAAACTAGTGCAGCATATTCCATGAACCAATACTGGGTTGCAACCCACACTGTGAAAACCACTGAGCTAGAGGATTAGTATATTTATTTCCAATAGATTCAATTACAGTCTGTGGCGTCATAAATGATTATTTCCAAACAGTAAAATATTTCCTACAGAAGGTAATCAAGCAGCTCTTTTTATAGAACATGGACAAAATTCTCAGTGGCCCATCATGTGCCGACTATATACTTTCTCAATGACAGCTGCAATACTGTCTAGACTGTTAAGAAAATAAATTAGGATGCCCATAAAACTAAAATCATAGATTTCAGGATATGCTTGTTAATCAAAAATAAAATGTTTAAGGGGGGATCTTCTAGAAAATTCATTAGATCAGCCATTTCTACAAACTTAGTTGTCCTTGATCCACATTCTTGTTATCTGAAGTAAAAACATCAAAAGTCTTGGGGTAGGTTCCCCGATGGATGATATATTAAAACAAAACCACCGACACATTCCCCACTCACGAACACCCATATTGCTGCCTGCGCATTTGTGAAGCTGATGTTAGGTAATCATAGAACTGGAAGGAACCTTAGGAGGTCATCAACTCCATCCCCTGCCCTCATGGCAGAACCAAATACCATTTAGACCAGGTATTCCCAACCTATGGATCATAACCAAAACATGGGTCATGATTACATTTGGTACGGGTCGCCAGCTGGGCAGCTCCAAGACGCATGTGGCTCTTCAAGGAGACATTTGTGGTTCTGCTGCGGCTCACTCCTCTGGCTGCCAGTCCATGTCCTGCTCTGCCACACGAAAATGAAACTCAATTTAATTGATTTAATGGTTGGCAGGAGGGATCCAACTGTTGAACCAATTAAATTGAGTCTCATTTCAGCGTAGCAGGGCAGGGAACTGCCCGTGCTCTATGTGGGGGAAAGGAATAGCAGGGCTGGGGGGAGCTGCGTAGAGGCAGCAGCAGTGACAGCCCAAAAAAGGGGCAGCAGTGGCAGCACACAGGACTCATGTGAGGTAGATGGAGAAACAGAGAACTGAGAACTAGCCAGGGCTTTGCACCCCAGCCGGCTCCCAGCAGTGGGGCTGCGGTGTCCTCCTGCCCTCCCCAGGCAGGGGCACATGGCTGTCAGGGCTCCACACCACAGCCTAGCTGCAGGACTGCCAGGGTCCCCACACCCCAGCCCAGCTTTTTGGAAGTTTTATACGGTCATTACTGGATTTCATCCTATTTACTTCAAACAGTTTCTACAGTTCCTCCAAATTGTTTTGAAATATAATCCCATCCCCCACATCCTGGTATCATCTGCAAACTTTGTAAGTGTACTCACTATGCCATTATTAATTCGACGATGAAGATATTGAACAGAACTGGTCCCAGAACTAATCCCTGTAATACCCCAATATACTCTTCCATCATTACTGTGAACTACTGATTAATTTCTCTTTTGCAACTGCTAAGTTGATGATTTCACTCTGAACATTATTAATACATGACTTAGAGTAGTCTACTCTGCTCTTGAGTAAAACAGGTACCCTTTCAAAATAGATGAGAATTTTTCCTTTTAACATTCAGTCCCAAGTCTGCATGAAGTTCAGTTTTTGTGAGGATTCCTAAACAACCTCCCTCTGCTTTGACTGGATTTGTGGAAGAACAGGAACTGGAGAAGCAGTTGGTCCTCCCCTCCCCTTATGTCCTTTGTCTTCAGCATGAGAAGATTTAGGTGACAGGTGCAGCCTGCAGATACTACTTGTGAGCTTTTCTCTTTCTCAGCTCACGGTGTTTGTGTGTACCCGTGTGTGTCACATGGATAGGGTCCTTGTTTCTTGAAGAACCTCCAGTTACAGGTCAAACGGTGGAATAAATTGCCAAGGGAGGTTCTGGAATTTCCATCGCTGGAGATATTTAAGAACAGGTTAGGTAGATGTCTATCAGGGATGGTTTAGACAGTACTTGGTCCTGCCATTGGGGCAGGGGGCTGGACTCGATGGCCTCTCGAGGTCCCTTCCAGTCCTAGTATTCTATGATTCTATGAAAAGGAGAAAAATCTTCCAAAATACAAGTGTGTGCAGTCTGTGCACGGAACTATTCAAATAACCGGTGACACAGCAAACAAGTGCGTGCACCCTATCTTACTCCCACCACATGTGATGTCTGGAGGGGGTGGAGACAGTAATATGGAATATGGCCAAAATGGGTGACAGCTGATGTATCATGTCGTGTTGCTGAAGTTAATTATCTATTCAATTAATTTAAAATATTTTTCTTAAAATTTGATGGCACACTAACCACTGCTTTGTGGCATATCGGTTACAGAGTTTTAGAACTCCAACAGGATTTTGAGTATCTACCAATTTTTGTGACACAACAGAACATTTTCTTCAGAAAGATGAGCAACATTGCAGTTATCACTGCAGAGATGAGGTGGTTCCAAGCCAGAATATTTACTAGTTCTTCTTTTTTTGCCATGCAAAACCAAATCAATTAAAGATTATCCAGAAAGAACCTATCTAATATACTTACAATTATTGCTCCACCTTTGAACGCAACTATTTCGCAAACAATTTTACACTTCGAACTGGGCAAACTTTTCAGAAGTGACCATTATTTTTATGAGCTTCTGATTTTGGGATCAATTTAAGGCATCCAAGTAAGTCCAAAACACAAACTTCTTTGATTAGTACCCGAGTAGCCAAGGAAGGCTTGGTATCCAGCTCTACCGTACTGAGATTTTTAGAGAGACAGTAAATGCACCTTCCACGTCAAAAAGGGCATGTCTCGGTGCCCTATTCTGCGCTATGATGCAAGTCACCTTTCTTCACAGCTTTAGTCTGGATAGAGAAGAATGTTAAAGGAGATGGTCTATCCCAGACAAAGGAAAGGCACCACAGAATGCAGATGATGGGCAGTCTTCTCCCACTAATGCATCTCTGTTGAACTATTGGCTAGCAAGTCGGATCTTCTGATCACTCTATGTCTTCTATTGTGGGCTTGATATGAATAGACTGTCTCTCACTTTCCTGATTATTCAAGTTACAGTTCTTTTTCTCTCAAAGTATCCTTTTAGTACTCTATTTTAGCTTCCCTTGAAAATCTCTTCTCCATGAAGATGTAAGCAGATACTCAAATTTCTGAGCCATTTGCTCCAGACACACAAAGCAGCCTCAGTGTATGGAAGAATCAGACCTTTTTTTAAAAAATAAATAAATAAATAAAACTGCTGAGATTGAGCCAACATACTGCCAGAGAATAAAGTTGGCTAAAACTGCCTCTACATAGAAAAGCAAGGGAAAGAAGGTGGAGTTGAGAATAATGGGTAGAGACACAGTTCAAAGCTAAATTTCTTGTTGACTGTCTTTCTGTCTGAATTACATAAGGGAGGAGTTATCCATTACTTCACCCCATGGAGTCAGGGCTCAGAATTAATAAAATCTTAACAAAATAAACCTGTGATTTGACTTTTTCATTTGGATTCTCTCTAATACAACATACACTACCAATTCATTCATTCATCTGAAATTAAATATAGTCTCCAACATAGTAGAGTTAGGAGGGGCAGTATATACTGCTTCCATTTTGTTTTCTGTATTGTACTTTCATGTGTTTATTGAGGTACTTGAAGAGTTCACTGGCAACCCACAATAACTTTATATCATGCTCATTGAGCAGGCTTGTGTTGCTATAACCTTCTTCTTGCCCTTCCGCATTTCATTTTTCTTTGGTTACAGAAACTCAATACTCTTTTTGTGACACCTGATTATTTCATTTGTTCACAGATAACAGTAATTAACTTTCACAAAAGTATTTCCAGAACAAAAATATAATATACCCTGTGGCTGTTATTGAAAGGAAAGACTATCATAAAGCATTGGCTGAAATACAATAAAAGTTTATGATCTTCTGGAAATGTCAATGCTTATTTTGTCACTACAGCCAGGAAACATTATTCAGAATTAATTTCATGTTTAATCGGATCTTTACCATTTGGCAATTACATGTCTAAGTCAATCTCAATTGTAAAAATATTCCTCAAATTTCTTATGCTTTTAATATGCCTGATATTGACCTCAATCAACAATAGATCTAGGCACACATTAGAAATAGAGAGAACTGCAACCAGTCACAACCCAGAAAAATCTAATTCTCTCAGAAATGACAATGAAACTGTTAGTAACACTCTGGGCAATATTTCCACAGGTAAAGGGAACTGTGCACAATAAATATGGAGGTGCATATACAATTACTTTTTAGCAAATTAGAATATGTGCAACATTACCACCTAATGTTAAACATCTGACCTTTGTTTATTACATCACACAACTTTTTTAAAAAAAATAACACTGCCAAATTCTTCAAACAGATTTTGATCAGCAGTTCACCTGCAAATGGTAAGTCAGGGAATAGAAACAGCACATCCTGAAATCCTCTCTTTTGTAAAAGACTGACTGCACCATAATTAAAATGGGGCAGATATTACCTGGGCTTGTCAAAGGAAAATAGCTCTGCTTCATGTCCAAGGAGTGGGATGGTGGTGGGGACATGAGGTCAGAGACTGATGCAAAAAGGTGGTCAATGTTAAGCTTTGCAGCACTGACTCGTCCCACAGGAGTGTGAGGTCCCAAGGACATAAAGGTGCAAGGCCCTGGATGGGAGAAGCTTCTCTGTTCCACACAGAAAGCAAAGCAAGCACTCACCCTGTCTCCCATAGTGAAGGCAAATATCAGCTTGGGTTAGGACCTGTTGTGGGCATTATGCTACTGGCTCATTCTTAAGATGGAATGGAAGGCATGTTTCCCCCATGACCAGAATGACTTCAGCCAAGTGAGCTCTGTTTGTGCCTTCCCCGCAGCAGATGCCCAGAGAAACCCTTTTCTGGTAAGAAGAAAAAGGGTGGTAGACCATATGCTCAAATTATTTTGTAAAGCTGGGCAGATGTCCAGTGGAGGTATTCTACAGGGAAAGCATCCAGGACCAGATAAATGGTCTAGTCAGGGACTTAAAAAGGAAGTATTAGATAAAGGAATAGAGGGTTTGGGAGCTCCTAAGATTGGCAGGCACTGCAAGGAGCCAAATTTCCTCTACCCCGTTCTAATAGCCTTCCTTAACCCTCCTATAAAGGTGGTGATAAGGTCCAATCCATGGATTGTCTAGGGGAACTAGATGGAAATGAAGGAAGGCTGATGGAAGCCTCGAGTCATGGTTTGAATAAATATGGATTTGACAGCATCATCATCAGTAGCCAACTTAACGACCCAACCCCAATTGCTTGATTGGTATCACGGACCTTGTTTATCCGGGCGACGTACGAGCCAGCATCTTTTAACATTTAGTTTGTACTGACATCAGATTTCATTCGTATTGTTCTTTGACAGTCAGTGCATCAACACACATTTGCCCAACCCTCCTCCTCCATCCAGGCTTGGGACTAGTATGAAGCTCGCAGTGGCTTCATGGTGGAGTTGATTTGACTGCACTGTACACTTTATCTCAGACAACTATCTAATAAAGTTGCAGCGTTATTAAAAACCATATGAAGGGTCTCTTGTATTTTATAAACAGATCCAAACAATGAGACATGCTGAATCTACTTTTGTTTTGTCTGCAAAGAAGAAAAGTGTTGGAATTATACTCTTGCTCGCGCGCTCTTTGTCAAAAAGGCTTCTCAGCTATCAGACACCTCCTCTTCTCTTTGACATTTAATCACATACAAAAGCCTTTTACTGCCTGGTATACTCTTCCCCTATGAATATCATCCCTTCATTTTTTAACATATTAGGTGCTCACCATAAAATTGATCAAAACCGCATGACATAAAGGGCACCCAACAATCTAGACTGTAATAAAAGAGTAACATTAAAGAACTGTACACTGTTAATCCGTAGTTACAATGGAAACTCTATAAAAGTACTTATGACATTCACTTTAGTACTAACAAGTTTATCGTGATTAATATTATAATAAATATCAAAAATAAACTGTGAATGGGCCAGCATTTTAAAGTAGAGATGTATACAGTATCTTAATTCAGCAATCCAACACTGTGTGTGTAATTTTTAGTTTATTCCTATGCAATAAATGATAGTAATAATGCAGAAGTGTGGGGACCCAGCAATTCAGAGCATACAATGGAGTGCCAGCTGCCCCACTGCATAAATAAAGCTATATTTAAGTATCTCAAAAAGACTTAGGCTTAAAGACTAAAAAATGTATTTATTAGGTTTATTTAGCTTCTCTGGGTAAGACTACTACAAAAGCTCGTTACTCAATTAAAAAAAACTGTTCGTTTTTAAGGTGCTACAAGACTGCTCATTTGTTTGTTTTTGTAAATCTACAGACTACCATGGCTACCTCTCAAACTATGTTTAAGTATACACTAGTTGATCATTTGCTCCTCAAAAGAGAACACTAATAACTAATTGCTATGTTCTACTCAACTAGTATACTGGAAAGAATCTGGTAAAATAGTCTCAGATCTAAGAACACAATTCTATGTGAGAATTTTTTTCTCTTGGAAGAATAATGCTAACTTTCCTGCATCCATGGCCAATTCAGACAATGCTGTCCAAGCTGCAGCCACAGTGAATCCCCTCCTTATGGCGGTCCTACTGATTCTAGCACTGGTCCTCCACTAGCTTCCACATGGGGATTACCGGGTACCTCATGCTGGTTGAGAATTTTGTGGGGATAAAAGCAAGAATACGCTGTTAAAGCAGGCCATCTCCCCCTTTATGAGAGCCCATGCGGGTTCTCCTATCCTCTGTATGAGGCAACCACCATCTATCAGCTCCTAATGCTACATAAATATGGACACATTCCTTCCTATTTTCAGGGCCTATGGGACTCAGCCAACTGCAGTCTACATGGCACAATAGCTCAGGGAAAAAGGAAGGTGAAAGTCACAAATTGTTTTGTGTCTTTCCAATAAGGAACCAAATTCAGTGGCTTGACAGGATGTACCAGTTTTATTTTAAACTGGACCCATCAATATTGGGCAAGGAACTTTACACAACCCAAACAGAAGTATTTTATAATCTTTAATTCCTCAAAACGCCAACAACCATGAAGTTCACACATCTGGGACAATTTTGGAAGAAACTGAAATATTAACTGTTGGCAAGTCATGAATGAATGCCTATAAAGGGTTAACTCCCCACCCCCCTTCCCTGCTCTGTTAACTATGGATTCTAACTGTACAGTCCAATCTGCAAATCTGAAGTGAGTCTTATCCATGAAAACTCATTATCTAATACATTTGTTAGTCTTTCACGTGCTATAAGACTGCTTATTTTTTGTAAGTCTGAAAGGTCATCTATCAGAGTTTACAGTTTAATTTCTTCCTCTTTGTTTTCAAGCTCTCCTCCTAATGGAGGGTTACGAGTTTGGGGGCAAACCACAGGAAGATATCTTAAGTTTGTCTTCCTGGGTTCCATGGAGGTGTTTTCTCACTTAGGTGGTGACAGCTACCTCCCAAGATCAGGGTATCTGTGACCCTGGGAAGCTTTTAAGCAGAAAACTATAGCAGCAAAGAATGTTTAAGGTCTCTTACAGGCCCCCAGCTTCTGCATTCAGAGTGTCAGTGTGGGGAACAGCCTTGACAGTGCATAAATTATATATTTCTGAAAGTCTTTATGACTGCTTCTGTTACTAATACATGGCAATTCATATTGCAATAGGCAACAGTCCCTTGTTTTTGTACAAAAGTAGTTTAGTACTAGACTGATCAAGGCTGAGGAGAGTCTAGGTAATACAGTAAGAAGTGACTGCACGGCTGATTTGTTTTCCAAAGACGTAGGCAGGTCATGCAAATGAGCTCCTGAATCCTGTCCCGTAGATCGGTCTTCCATGGATCCTCACTGGCATCACCAAACAGGGTCTGGCTGTAGATAATACTATAGTCCTGGAGCTGCAGTCACCTTCAAGGAGTGACCTACATCAAGAAAAGGACTAGAAGAAACAGAGTCCTGGGAAAGAAGAGGAGCACTCAGAAGACTCCAAAACTAAGCACTCTTAAGCATCCTAGGATCTTTAAGAAAGAGCTGATCTGCGCATATTAATTAATTTTATTCCATTTACATAATTTACATAGAAATGAAGAACATCAAGCATAAGCCTATGAAGCAATATGCGAGCCCTTATTATCAAAGGATGCAGAACCAAAAATATGAAGAACTGAAGAGAGAAAATGAAGTAAATTTTAAATGGATGCAACATTAAAACCATAATAAAATAAGTCTTTTGTAGAACAGGGAATTGTACAGAGCAAAATCAATGACAAAAAGCTTGGTTTTAACCTCTCATTATCTAAATTGGCAAGGCTAAGTATCCCCTCATCTACAATCTCTCCAGCATTACTCAGGCTATATTTAAACAAACTGAAGAGGGGAACCTGAAGTTAAAATTTTAAATATCTTTTTTTTAAGTTTGTAACTATAACCAATCTAGTCTAGCTACTTTCTTGTTGTTTTTTCCAAATTAACCAAAGTTTAATTAGACTAATTTCACTTATTATTCACAACCACTTACTTCACCCTTTATGCCTGAGCAACTATTGAGACAAATTTCTCTCACACACTCAAAACCCACCAAAAGAAAGAAAGAGAAAAACAACTGTTATGACGACTTCCAATGTAACCGTATTAAACAGAAGTTGAGCTAATCTTCAAATAATCTCCTGTACCACTTCTACGTTGACCTATACAAAGCAATTTCTTAAAACAAATCTGAAGTTTAATCCAAGTGCATGGTATGGAATATTAAACAGCAATAGTACATACTATGTAATTTCTACTTCCTGGATGAAAAAATATTTTAATTTTCAAGGCTATAAGATCTTGTGCACTGTTTTCAATAAGTATGGAGCTAATTTCCCTGTGAAACAATTAACGAATATGAAAAAATCCACTGAAGTCTCACAGAGCATCAATAAAACCAGAATTTTTCCCACACTTCTTAAAGTAGAGAAATTGTGTTCAGATAAAATAAAATATGCTTATAAAAGTACAGGTTTAATTTTTTTGTATGATGTATATTTCCACACTGCATAATGAGGAACATTGGCTGTAAAATGGAGAAGTGGCACTTTTATTTGTGGGAATTACATTTTATAAGCAATTCTACACAAAATGTTGAATAATTTCATTAAAGGTACCAGATGATTTTATTGGGTCAGTTGCTACTTCTTAATATATGCTATTTAAAATATATTTTCTGTACTTGTGAAGATTCCAATATTCAAATACATAAATCCCTAGTGAAACTATAGTATTACTGTTACATTTTAAAACTTCCCTAATCAGTTAAATAATAATAAATGATGACAAATTAAGTTTAGCTATATACCTTGACCTTAATTGTTGCTTAGCTTTGTTATTACTACACTTACATCATTGCTTAGCCATGGGTTTTGTGAATGTGGGTTTTGTGGTTTTAATGCAATGAAATTATATAAAACCACCAGAATACTGTTACATAGTTATTCCTTTTAGGGACTGCAATCTATTATACGTTCAGGAAGACATGATCATTCGAGCTCTCCCTCCCCAAGCCCAATAAGCAGCTGGTGTCTTGATGGAGTTAACAAATAACTGGATCCTCAGGTCATAAGGTTGAAAATACAAACCCATGCTTATAACTTTGACAGTTCTTATACCATTTTACTTAACTGAGAAATTTAAAATAATTACCTTTTTTCCCCACTATTTTGTCAAGCACCAATATCTTAAAGCTAATGTGCCTCTTGGTATTTAAGTAGGTCTTTGACAATGTATAGTGTTGTGTTCAGCTAACAAATGCATCTAGTTTTTCTATCCTCTTTTCCTTCCTGTTTACGCTTACCAGAACACAGAGACTACCTCTCATAAGAGTACATTCTCCATGAATTCCAACAACTACTGAAGTTTAACGAACACCTTCACCAAGGCTAGAATGACTGGAGAAGCGAGAATATGTATATGCACTTTCCATTTCTATTCTCTCCAATACAAGAAACATATACAGGGTACATACATTTTATGTTCGTGTTTCTCTAAAGTAATACGTTCGGCCCTTGCATGGCTGTACATGGTAGAAGATCCAAGAACTTACTCCTGTATAGCAGCCTGGACAATTGCAGCTTTGGCCTGGTCTACATAACAGGTAGCTTACATCAACATAACTATGTAAGTGTCTAACTAGAATGGTGATTAGGTGGATGTAATTATGGTGTAGATACTGTATTACTGACATCACCTCTTTTCACTGTGGCAGGGCCAGGGTGGAGGGCCCCCTCAGAGGGAGCCCAACCAAACAGAAGGGCCTGCAGGACAATCACAGGCAGCTGGGTGGGAAATGGCTCAGCCTAACTGGGGCCAACTGACTCTATGACTGGGCTAATAAGAGGCTTTTAAAAACCCTTCACAGTGGGCAGGGCTTCGAGAGAGAGTGAGAGATGAGGAGACAGACGCAAGGAGACCAGAGTAGTGAGAGAGAGCAGGTTTGAGAGGAGCAGAGGAGAGCAGCAGGAACACCAGAAACCACAGAGGGAGAGTGAGGGGCTCGTGACTGCTACACCCTGGAGAAGGTTCCAGGGGGAATTATCTGGGGAAGTGGCCCAGAGAAGAAAGCTGCTGTGCCAAGAGCTAAGGGTGTCAGCTCCTCCCACTAGCAGGGTCCCTGGGCCGAAACCCAGCAAGAATGGGCTGGGGCCAGGTTCCCCTCAGACCACCCCTCGCACCAGTGAGGGCAACTGGGCCCTTAAGTGGGCCCAATTGACTGCATGGAAGCCAGAGGCCCAGGAATAGAACTGCCTTTGTCACACCACCAAAGTCCAGTGAGGGATTGGCAGTAGGGAGGAAGATAGAGTTCAGCCGCTGCTCAGGGCCCCGCCCAATCCCTCATGAGAAGATGGCAATAGAAATCCCTCTGGCCCCTGCTACCCCAGCTGGAGCCGGAGAGGAAATGTAAAATAACTCCAGCCATGAAACTGAAAAAAATACCAATTCAATGGCTGGCAATCTCCCAATGCTCCACTTCAGTTCACAGAAGCACTCCTGGTGAGGGTGCAAACTACCTGCAGAACAAGGGTAGTGCAGATATCTGATTTAATTACTACAGCGGCTATAGGTCAACAAAACTTAAGTCAACCTAATTTTGTAGTGTAGACAGGCCCACTGTGCTTCACAGAGACCCCGTAGTTTGGTGTAGTGAAAACCACCACAATCAGAAACAGAGGAGTAATCAAAGGACACTTCTTTCTCAGACTAGAACTGATTAAATGCAGAGAGTACTCACTGGTCTTTTCTAAGGGGTGATGCAGTATGTATGCTTCCTCTCAGTGCCAAGGAACAGAAGGAAGCAGCATAATGACTTTATGATGCATGCAGAAAGCCTCCTGGACCTGTCCCTGTGCAGAAACACCTCAACACTGCCTTCACTGACTGTGTCCTAATGACACAAACGACTCCACAAAACTGCTTATTTTGTTTTTATAGTATTAGACTAGCACGGCTATTTCTGTTACTAATCAACTCCACAGTGTTTATGTATAGTTCAAAGCATCAAATGAACAAAAATGACTTATTCACGCAAGATAATTAGTTCATTTATTCCTTTATTAGCTAGTATTCGTTAACAATTCCAGTCAGATGGGACAGTTACAATAAATGTTTAAAGTAAGTTGTAAATCTTCTTACCTTGACCTTTATGAAGAGAAGGAAGATACTAGAAAAATTAGCTCACTAATATAATACAATGTAGATTTTGTGAAATGCCAGTACCAAAAAGTTAATTAAGACAACACACACACCCACTCAATGGGCAAGATTAAGGCATTGGTTTCAAAACATGACAGCTGGAAGGTAGTGTTTTATGTTGTAACTGCTTTTGGAAACCATCCTATCAGTGCTGATAACACTGCTAAAACCATTTGTAGATGTGCTGACAGATTTTGTGACTAGCTGCATTACCTCATGACACTGCACTCAATGAAACAATGGTAACAGTGATGTACAACTACAACATTACTTCCAGACAAGAGCAACACTCTTAGGTCTTGATTCGGAAGGGGGACTTAAATGCCTAACTGCCCTTCCAGGAGGCAATGTCCAACATTTAAGCACCACTACCCTTCACGACCCCCCTACTCAGCTGCTGTCTAACCCTGCTGTCTGATCCTGAATTTCCCCCCAATAAAGTTCCCAATGCACCTAAATTTCAATGGCTATACATGCACGAAGCAACTAATTTTTCATTCCACCAAGCTGCTTGATGCCTAACTCATGCCTAAACTCTTAATGAGGCACTCTCACCGGCTGAGGCCCATCCAGTAGCCATGCTCCAAGTATCCCTACACTGTACAAAAGACAGTAACAGTGGTGTCCTATTCCAGGTCTCCTACCTCCCACTAAATCACCTGACTAGTGCATATTCTGGATCAGGTATCTCTCTAGCTATCCCACTGAAGCTGTTCCACTTCGCATGAAACATTTAAATATTCCTTGGACCAAAGAGAGTGTGCTGATAAACTCTGTTGCCCAAGGGCTTGGACTCATCTACATGTAAGAGCTGGCCAAAATTCAGTAGAGCACTTAAGCATTATGTCTTCTAGCTGTATGTCCTGTCACTGAGGATACATCTGCACTATCATGGGCTCGGAGATCGATCCACCAGCAGTCGATTTAACAGATGTAGGAAAGGCCTAACAAATGGACTTCAGACTGCTCTCCAGTTAACCCTGTTACTCTACCCCTGATGCAAAGAGTAAGGGAAGTCAATGGAAAAGTTTTCCCCCATTGACCCCCGCAGAGTAGACCCAGTGGCAACACAACCTAAGCCACGTCAACTCCAGCTATATTATTTACATAGCTGGAGTTGCATACCTAACATCAACTTTCTGTGGTAATGTAGATGTAGCCTAAAATTCTGTTCTATGTACTGCTATTTGGTGTTGTTATTTTGCTGAATTATTAAATGAGAGCATATGATCCTCGATACTAATTGCAAGGGAGTTACAAGAATATCCTGATATTTCCGTGTATGTGCCACTTCACAAAATATCATGTGAGGACTTAAATAAAATCTGAAGTCACACTGATCATTAACATAGTAACAAAGAGATAGCCGTGCTAGTCAATATACTATCAAAACAAAAAAGCAGTCCAGTAGCACTTTAAAGACTAACAAAATAATTTATTTTTTAATTTATAAATTATTTTGTTAGTCTTTAAAGTGCTACTGGACTACTTCTTTGTTTTGATCATTAACATATTTGTGAAAAATCCTATGTAAGAAGCTACATGTGTACTAACTGAAAATGTACTCAGTAAAATTGGTATCAAGGCAGAGATAACAAAAAGGTGTTCTTCTAGACAAAAGATGTTTAATTTACCTGTTCCTCTGTTGGCAGATAAACGAGGTATTGTAAGGCAACACAAAAAGTCTTATTTACCTATGTAGCCAATACAGGGGAGGGAAGGAGAGGGCTATGTAGTCAAAAGGGAGACAGAACACCAGAGATTAAAATATGGAAAATTATCCTGACTCTGGGTTTAAACAATTAACTTTGGAGGCTGTAAGAAAAAGGCAAGAAATATTCCCCATTACCCTGCACCTAGGAAGTAGTCAGGCTGTGTGGTGACATTCATGAAAACAGGATATTAATCAGACTTTGCTGAAATGCTGCAAAGGACATTTGTGGCGAAATAAATATCTTTAGGCAGAAGGTCAATCCATTTAGTCTCTAGAAATCATGTTATAATTTTATTTTCTAAGTAATATTTTTGACCCCATTGTCTCCTCTCATCATCTCTTGAATCTTTGTCCTGCAGTGTTATACAAACAGCTGGTCCTGAGTTGAAAAAACATGGTGTGCACACTGTTCGCTTAGGGACAGCAGACATGGTATTCCTGTGGATGTTTAGCAGATAAGGGGGCTGGGCACTACCAGGGAATACTTCAAAGGGACTCAGGGATGAGGATCCATTTATCCTAAAACAGCAAGGCAAAATAAGGGCTGTCAAAGCCAAGAGGAGAGAGCTTGGGAGGCTAACAGACTGGGGATGTCAAGAAGGTGACCCCCAGTTAAGCACAAGCAAGCCTCCTCGCTAGAGACAGGGAGATAACAAGATGACTCTTAATGCCGGGTTACCCAAGAACTTAGGATTTAGGTAATTTTCTGTAATTGTAACCATGCTGAAAATGTATAAATGAAAATTTAAAAACTTGTTGATTTGTGATTTTTAGTTACATAGGGTTAGACAGCCAACATGCAGGTGGCACTTAAATATTGTATATATGAACTTAATATAGTGATCTTGATCTGTTAAACCACAGTGTTGTTGTAAGGCCATAAAATACATTTGTTTTCTCTTTATACAGCTCTTTTAAGCCCACTCTTGAAATAAATAATGTAGCTGACACTGAAAAAACCCCAAGTATGGGTGATCTAGTAAAATATTAAATATTACAATATTCCAAATGAGCACAAACCTTCAACTCGTGCTGCACACAAATGCAACGTGAACAAGCTAAACACATCACCTCCAATGTTCACTGAGTGCAGATGGGCTAATGCTTGAGCAATACCTGGGGCCAGGGCAAAGTCAAAGACAACGCATTCTTACTGGACCAGAGTGTGGCTACAAAGCTATCCCACAGACATTACATTAGCCTAGAGCAGGGGTGAGCCAACTTTTTACATCAGGCCCCACTTTTTTGTCCCTGCAATTAGCAGGGTCCCTCCCAACCTGTCTAATATAAATCAAACCAATAGAAATTTCAATTATGTTGTTATAAAAAATCCTTTCAGTATGTGTAGGAAAATAGGTAGAATGTAAAAATGTTATTAATCAGTATACAAATGTGAATACACAGACATAAAAAGAGTAACTTATTTCAACATTTTTAATGAGATGGATGAGCCTGACACCCAGCAGCCCATTGTGCTGCTCCTCCCTTATGAAATTTCACCTCCACCCCCAAGGAGGCCCACCTCTCACTTTATGCACCCCGGCCTAAAGTCTGGAATATGCTTATATGAGCCGTAGTACCCTTTTACTCTGAACAAGGATTGACATCCACCCTCTGAGTCATCCACACCCCACATGTACTCACCCCCTTCCTGTTATTTGGAACCACTGACATATGGGGCTAAATTTACAAGGGGAACTTACACGTACCAAGGCCTGACATTTAGGTGCCCAACCTTCTACTGGCACTCATAATCACTAGTTACATGCCTGTTCAAGTTTCCAGATGCAAAACATTAGACTTTGTCCTCCGCTCACATACACATAAAAGCATACAGAAGTTATATTATAAAGCATAACTGCTTGCAAAAGGACATACTGATTTTTTCTTCAGTTTTTCCTCTGGGTGGAGGTGTAATGCTTTCATAAAAAAGCAGCACTGAAATATATTTAAAACTTAGGGATGATGTTCCAAGATGATGGATGAAGTTCTGAAAAACCTTTGGTATCCTCACTTATGTAGGTGTACAAACCCACTGGTTTGCATGGGAGAGTTTAGTTTGTGAGCTCTTTAGGGTACGTACCACATTTTCCTGTGAATTGTATAGTGCCCAGCACAAAAGAATCCCCATCCTAAAAGAGGGCCTTTTCAAAATACAGAGCACACTACAGCAGCCCACAATAATCTTCCTAGGATAGTGCAGTCTAAAAGATGGTGTGGGGATTAAGACATTGTTAATATAAACTGCATTTTGTTAATAAGACTTCACTAAGCAATGGTTCTCCCCAAGAACTAAATGCATCACAAGTAAAAGAGAATCTTCCTTGATTTGCAAGGCACAGCACAGAACTTGCAGCTTTCAGGACAGAGGGCAATGGTTACTTGCCACCTCTGGAGGCTGGAGAGGTTCAAAGCTCTACCTGTCTAAAATTATGGCAGCCTTCCTAAGGCTGCCCTATGGGCCACAGAACTGTTCACATTCAGTCTGCTCAGTCCTGTGATGCTGCTCTCAACACATTCTTCCCATGCCCAGCCTGACTCACTCAGACCCCTATCTCAGAGCTCAGGGTAAAGGGCTAGGGGGAAAAGGAGGGCCTCTGAAAGCATCCTTGTGAGATACCTCAGCTCCTGCATGGGAGACCCTTCCCCTATCTGGATACAAGGATTTAACCGCCCTGTAAGTTGTTCCAGTCTTTTTTACTGTGCATAATGGGACTGGAGCAGCGATGAGGCTTGTACCCAGTAACATGTTAAAATTTTCACTATACAAATATTCAACAGTACAGTTGATCTGCTACAAATTTGAAAGGGAAAAACTAGGGTTATTTCCTGAAATTCATATACAAGCACAGAAAAGACACAGGTAGAGGACAGTGGGGGGTGGTATGTCTAAGGAAGGCAGATGTGGATCACAACTAACACTCAAACTGGAAGATTCTTGCTTATGGAGTCTATCCAGTGACTCCAAAATTTTCCCAACACAAAAAATCCTTCTCAATGTTTTGCATAAATAATCTGTGATAACCATTTAAGAAGTATATTTATTCCACCACATAGTATTGTCCTTTAAAATTTTTCTTTTGCATGCACAATTTTCACTATCCAAGAAAACAAAAATAAAAGTTTCATAATCTGTATCCCTATGTTTCATAATCTAGTACAATAAATTCTTTGATATCCAGCAATGCTGGGACCGAGAGGTTGCCGGATATCCAAGTATGCTGGATATGTGGGAGGTTCCAACACGTTCTAAGTGGCTCGGTGCAGGGCACCAGACAGCACAGGGAGCTGCTCTGAGCAGAGCACTGTGCCGCACGAAGAGCTGTTCTGAGCAGCTCAGTGCAGTGCCACTCAGGGAGCAGCTCCAGGCAGGGCACCGCGAGTAGCGGCTCTGGGCAGCTTGAAACATGGCCGTGTCACGCAAGGAGCTGCTCTGAGTGGGAGAGTGGAGGAGCTGCCAGCCACGATGGAATGCTGGTTTATAGAAGAGTTTTGTTATTTGAGTGCGGGTTAAAAAAGAGTTTAATGTAGTGCTAAAATAAAGACATTTCAATCATTTTCAGGGTTACTCTATGTTGCTGTGGCCCCTGAAAATGATAAAGTTTCCAATAGAAATGTTTCAGTATTACAGCTATGACTATGACTGTAATAGAGCATGATATATTAAAGGTCTGCTTAAGGCAGCAATTATACACAAAGCAAAAATTATTTTCACAACCCACTTACACTCCAAAATCAGTCAAAGATTATTTGCATGAGAAAACATTATAATATGTTTACATCTAGTGGGTGTTTTTGGCACCCACCACCAGAATATCTGAGCAAAACAACAACATACATTTGGTGTGTATAACTGTAGCTGCTGTAAATCATTTTGCCTCCATTTAAACACTCAATGGCCATGTCTACACGAGCCCCAAACTTCGAAATGGCCATGCAAATGGCCATTTCGAAGTTTACTAATGAAGCGCTAAAATGCATATTCAGCGCTTCATTAGCATGCGGGCGGCCGCAGCACTTCGAAATTGACACGCCTCGCCGCCGCGCATCTCGTTCCGACGGGGCTCCTTTTCAAAAGGACCCTGCCTACTTCGAAGTCCCCTTATTCCCATGAGCTGAATAAGGGGACTTCGAAGTCGGCGGGGTCCTTTCGAAAAGGAGCCCTGTCTGGACGAGCCGTGCGGCGGCGAGGTGCATCAATTTTGAAGTGCCGCGGCCACCCGCATGCTAATGAAGCGCTGAATATGCATTTCAGCGCTTCATTAGTAAACTTCGAAATGGCCATTTGCGTGGCCATTTCGAAGTTTGGGGCTCGTGTAGACGTAGCCAGTCTGGCACAAAGAACTTGTATTAAAACTCTTGTACATTTCTTGAACTTTTAAAATTACAACAAGCCTTCTAACAGCCATCATAATCAACAGCTGTAAAAGCAGAACATTATGACTGAATATTTGAACATGCCACCAGGTGTAATGTCCCTATTCTTAGGTACATCTACTCAGCAGAATAGGTTACAAGTCTCATTCAAAACATCAGGAAAAGTAAAGGCAGGTTTAAACACTGCATTTCTTCTCAATGTCTGTTTCCTTCCCAATGGAGATGTTATGTTTAAGCACCAATTTCATGCACATTGTTAATGGAATACTGCATTTGAAGTAACTGGCACACCAACTACTTCTCCTTCAGCAACTATGGAGAAATAATTCTTTATAAAAATGTTATTCTTGTTTTCTATTATTTACATTATTCTAACATTGCAAGTAATTATTTCCTGAGCAGATGCATCAGTTAATGTCCTTACTGAATAGCTGCAAACATCACATGCCACATGGCAAATTCAAAGGCCCAAAGCTCCCCTTCTTCCCTACCTAACCGCCAAAACTCAAACTTCTCAAGACATTTATGATACAATTACACATCATTCATAAAAGGAAAATGGAGTATACAGAACACCAAAAAAGTGGCTCAATTGTATTTAATATGACAAATAAAATGGGTTGCTCTAACTGAATTATCCATTTTGATATTTAAATATTTTAAAAATTCAATATTAAAGTGTAAATAAAGCTGTGGCATATCTTCCAGCCTGTTGCATGACAATGCCATAAACTGATATCCAGAATTTAGATCTAGGCTGCCACAGAGTACCGAGGCATTTAAGATACAGGTTAAATAACTCAGATGACTGGGACAGGTACCACAGAGGTGTGGTTTCAGGCTGTCTGCAGCCTTACTACAAAAAACACACTGATTTACATTCAGATCACATTTTTCTGTCTATCTTCTCCATTAGAGCTAGAACTGTCTTCTACAAATTTAAGCTTAGATTCAAGAGCTGAATTTTACAGCCAGGGATGACTGAAGGGTGCAATCCTTAAATGACAGAGCAACACTGGATACACAACTATCAATGTAATGCATACAAGTGGCAGACACAAAGTTTAAGTGAGAACTTTAAATATAAATTTTCTTACCTTTTTGCTAATACAATTTCAAATTTTCATTGTAATGAAGAACAAGAATTGTTTGTACTTAGACACTACGGGTTTTTAGGACATTCTTTTCAAGTACTATAATTATTAAAAATATCAGTAAAGTGTCCTATCAAATAGGACCTCAATCAAGTTTTTGCAACTCTTTAGGCCTAATAGAGGTTTTAAAAATAAAACTATATGCTCTCAACAAATGTCTTGTGCACATGACTGTAGTTGTGACAACCTCAGGGTTTCAAACACAGCTGCCAGCAGTTTTTAAAGTCCTATAAATGCAATGCAGTCGTGGCTTCCATGGCATTTGAGGCTCCGTAAAAACACTTCTTAATCCTGATTGCTGTAATATGTCATTGTAAATCAAAAAAAAAAAAATCCTTCTCCAAGCTTGTTGATAAAATATGAGCTTTCATTTTGGGCTTGTCTACACTTGCCCCCAACTTCGAAGGGGGCATGGTAATCAGGGTAATGGGAGATTACTAATGAAGTGCTGCGGTGAACATGCAGCACTTCACAGGCTAATTTTGGGGATTAAAGGAATTTCAAAGTAGCCTGGATGCTTCCAAGTGCCCTCAGCTACACACACGCCGGCACGACAAAGTCTGATACTTCAAGGTTGCCACTGGGGAGAATTAGACTAATGAAGTGCTGCATATTCACTGCAGCACTTCATTACTAATCTCCCATTACCCTGATTACCATGCCCCCTTCAAAGTTGGGGGCAAGTGTAGACCCAGCCTTTGGGTAATGTGATATGAGCTTGCAATCTGCTTGCAACATCACCTGCTTGAGGAAATAACTACTGAATTAGCATTATAAACTGAAAAAACATTTGCATAAAACAATTAACTGTACCAAAATAGACATGCAAGAACTAAATCATAGAATTATTCAGTTTTACTATGCTGCAGAAAATAAGACTTACCAATATGACCAAAAATTCAGATAACTAAACACAATTAAGGATATAGGCTGCCAAGGACTTCTCAGTTTTATGACTCTTCTAACCCAAATATACCAGATTAACCTATTAAATCAGAGATGGAAAAGCAGTATAAAGTGTTGCTTTTGAGAATTATAGACCTGACTCAGTAGGCTTATCTATGGCATTCTATGAAAGCCTAGGAATATTAGAGATCCTGGATCCATAGATCATTCATAGAATTTCTTTAGCTAGGTGAAATGTTACATAAAAAGCTCTCCTACCAGATGGAGCCTGCAATTAGCTTGATCATTCTGAGCAAACAGATTGTTCCTATGAATTATTTTTTTTTAAATTATTGTATGAGTTGGGATCCTTACTGAAATCTTTTATAGGAGTTACTGAATGATGGACAAGCATTCAATTACAGATTAAGATACAAGAGAGGAATCAATAACTTGACCACTTGCTTCAACTTGACTCCCTGCAAGAAATGTACCTTCATATCCAGATGGTTTCTTAAAAGAAAATGACAGACTGTACCCAGCTGTAATAAACCTGGTAACAGATTCACTTCAGTGTGATGCCACTCAAAACTTATCCAAAAGGGACTGGAGAGAATTCAGGGTGTCTTGCTACCTACCAGGACCAGAGCCGTGTCTACACTTGGCCAAAATTTTGAAAGGGCCATACTAATGGCCAAATTGGGAAATACTAACAAGGCACTGAAATGAACATTCAGTGTCTCATTAGCATGCTGCTGGCTGCAGCACTTTGAAAGTGCCATGTTTTGATCGCATGCAGCTCGTTTACACAAGGCCCTTTTCAAAAGGTTTCTGGACTCTGTGATAGGCTTGGTGGAGTTCTTTCACCTTCACCCAGCATTGTGTAGAGTCCCAGGAGTGACCTCTTGCAACTATATATATTAGCGTTTCTCTTGGACACCCAAGGTCTGCTTGCCGCTGATTCTTCTCCCCAAACTGCAAGAAAATCCAGAATCTCCAGATGGTTCCACACTAGAGCTCTCTTGAGAGCCTGAGAACTACTAGGCACATCACTACCCTGAGTGCTCATGACTGAAGGAGATGGCTACCAATGTGGTGTGATGGCTACTGATGCAGTGCGATGCGATAGGTAAAAAAAAAAATTCATTGTGGCAACCTTTATATTTCCAGGCCTTGGTGCTGATGAATTCATATTCAAATTCATGGGCTTCCTGTGAGCTCCTTCCTGTGCAGCAGCAGAGAAGGAATCAGACATGGATGGCAGATAACCGCGTAGCTTTGTGGGATACATATGGGACACTCCTGGCAGGTAAAAAATTCAATTTTAAGACACGGTGCTTCCACTCTGGCCTTTATTCAAACTTTGAAATTTGAACTTGATGCTACACCCAGCGGGTTCCGATGATATTATGACATCAATATTAGTGCTCCCTAATTTGAGCTAATGGTATTTACAGGGAAGACAAAGATCCATCTAACCCAGTCTCCTGTCTCCCAACAGAGGCCAATGCCTGATGCCCCAGAGGCCATGAACAGAACAGGTAATCATCAAAGCGATCCCTCTCCTGACATCTATTTGCAACCTCTGACAAACAAGGCCTAGGGACGCCAGTCCTACCCATCCTAGCTAATACCTATTGACAGACCCAACCTCCATGAATTCATCTAGTTCTTTTGTGAACCCTGTTAAAGTCTTGGTCTTCACAACCTCCTCTGGCAAGGAGTTCCACAGGCCTACTATGCACTGTGTGAAGAAAAATGTCCTTTTGTCTGTTTTAAACCTACTACCCACTAACTTCATTTGGTTACCTCCCTAGTTCTTTTGTCATAGGAACAAATAAATAACTTTTCCTCAGTCATTTCTTCCACATTTGTCATGATTTTGCAGACCTCTATCATACCCCCCTTAATCTCCTTTTCTAAGGTGAAATATCCCAGCTTTTTAAATCTTTTTTCACATGGCACCTGTTCCAAACCCCTAGTCAGTTTGTTGCCCTTTTCTGAACCTTTTCTAATGCCAATATATCTTTTTTAAGATGAGGTGACCACATCTGTACACAATATTTAAGATGTGGGCGTACCATGGATTTATAGAGCACCAATAAGATACTCCCTGTCTTATTCTCTATCCTTTCTTTAATGATTCCTGGCATTCTTTTCACCTTTTTGACTGCTGCAACACATTGAGTGGATGTTTTCAGAGCACTATCACATTGACTCCAAGATCTCTCTCTTGAAGTTATAGCTAAATTAGTCCCCATCATTTTGTTTGTATAATTGGGATTATTTTTTTTCTAATGGGCATTACTTTACATTTATCAACTTTAAAATTCATTTCCCATTTTGTTGACCAATCACTTAATTTTGTGAGGTCTTTCTGAAGCTCTTTACAGTCTTTGCTCTGAACTATTCTGAAGAGTTTAGTATCAACATCAAATTTTGCTACCTCACTGTTTACCCCTTTTTCCAGAACATTTATAAATAGTTTGAATAGGATTGGTCCCATAGATTCTTGGGGGAGATCAAGAGTTACCTTTCTCCATTCTGAAAACTCAACATTTATTCCTATCCTTAGTTTCCTGTCTTATAACCAGTTTTCAACCCATGAGAGAACCTTTCCTCTTATCTCATGATAACTTATTTTACTTAAGAGCCTTTGGTGATGGACCTTACCAAGGCTTTCTGGAAATCTAGGTACACCATATCAACTGGATCCCCCTTGACCACATGCTTATTGACCACCGCACAAACCTCAAGTAGATTTGTAAGGCATAATCTCCTTTTACAGAAACCATGTTGACTTTTTCCCAACAAATTATGTTTGTCTACATGTCTGACAATTTTTTTCTCTACTATAGTTTCAACTAATTTGCCCAGTACTGATGTTAGACTTACCGGTCTATAGTTGCCAGGATCACCTCTAGAGTCCCTATTAAATAGTGGAGTCACATTAGCTATTTTCCAGCCAACAGAACAGTATACAATAGTACAGAAGCAGATTTAAATGATTAATTGCAAACTATAGTTAATACTTGTGCAATTTCATGTCTGGGTTCTTTCAGAACTTGTGGGTGAATGCCATCTGGTCCCGTTAACGTGTTACTATTAAGTTTACCAATTTATTCCAAAACCACCTCAGTCCTGGACAATCCCTCAGATGTGTCACTTAAAAAGAATGACGCAGATTAGGGAATCTTCCTAACATCCTCATCAACAAAGACCAAAGCAAAAACTTCATTTAGTTTCTTCACAATGGCCTTACCTTTGAGTACTCCCTTAGCATCTCTATCATCCAGTGGCCTCACTGATTGTTTGGCAGGCTTCCTGCTTCTGATGTATTTAAACATTTTGTTATTACTTTTTGAGTTTTTGGCTAGCTGTTCTTCAAACTCATTTTTGGTCTTATGATGTCTTTACACTTAGCTTGACAGAGTTTATGCTCCTTTCTTTTTCCTCATTGGGATTTAACTTCCACTTTTTAAACAATGCTTTTTTAACTTTCACTGCTTCTTATATCTGATTGTTAAGCCGTGGTGGCATTTCTGTGGCACTCTGTGTTTTTTACTTTGGGATATACATTTAAATTGGGCCTCTGTTATGGTGGCTATGTCTACACTTGTCCCATACTTCGAAGGGGCATTGTAATCTGGCTGCTGAGAGATTACTAATGAAGTGCTGCAAAGAATATGCAGCACTTCATTAAACTAATTCTCCCCTTTACTATTTCAAACTACCTTTACTCCCCAAAATTTTGACACTTTGAAACTGCTGCGGGGGAGAATTAGCCCAATGAAATGCTGCATATTCACTTCATGAGTAATTTCCCATCACCCTGACTACCATGCCCACGCCACAGTTGGGGGCAAGTGTAGACACAGCTGATATCTTTGAAAAGTTTCTTAGGCAAAGGACTTAGGCAAAGAATGCAAACTCCTCAAATGCCAGTCTGAAAAGGAGAAAGAGTACAGGCACTACATTAACCTTCTGTATAGTCCCCCATCTCCTAAATCAGATGAAGTCTATTGCAAATGAAAGAGCTCAGTTCTCAGGAAGGATTTGTGTGTGGTCTGAGGAATCTGAGAAGGAATTTTCCACCTACCTCTGTGGGTCTCTTCAGGGCACAAGATTCAACCCTAAAATTCCAAGCGCACAAACACTCATTCTATACTACAGTTTCTATGAGACAAACTAAAACACTGCCTCTCTCTTCTCTCTGAATGTAGGTCTCCTAGAGTTACAAATTGGGCTTTTGAACTGTATTCATAACAAGGTATAGAACTAAAACACTTCCCTGTTTCTACATAACCTCAGCCAACATTAAGCATATCCTGGCTGAAAGAAGTGCTGTCAAACAGTGGAAGAAAGAAGTGAAGGAGGCAGTGCAATAGGAAAACATAACACATGTATTAAAAGAGATCAATATTCTGAAAGGTGTGCTATCTGTCATAAATCCAGAAGTGTCTCAAAAATATTTGCTATATTTCTTTCCAAAAAATATAGAATCATCTAATCTGAGTTCTATCCCCCAGGAAGCTGAACATTTCTCCATTAGTCATGGAAACCAGAGAAAGGACATTATTGACAAGTGCTGTAATTCAGAGTTTCACAATCTAATCATGGAACCAAAAATGCTGCCAAAACACACTTTTCAGACAACCATGCAATAGTAGGGCAAGCCTTTCTCTGAAGTTTAACCAGTTTTACTTACTGTACTAAATTAAGAACTCAGTCCTCTAAGTAAAGTTCTAATTTGGTTTCCCCTGAAGAGACTTAACTGGTTGAAATGATTGAGAGCTATATAGTCAAGAAAAAAAGAAAAAGAAACGTAACACAAATGAGTTAACAATTGGGTTGACCTGTAGACTGGCTACAACCACAGCTTGCCACACCATCAAAAATACAACTCTGACCCTAGCTCTTCTCTTGTGGACAGAACCCAGGGCTAGAAATAAGATTCTATGCTCGGCTCCATGATAGATGCCATGTATAACCCTGAGCAAGTCACAAGCTCAACAAATATCAGTTTCTCCATCTGCAAAAAATGTGATATGGATACTTCTCTATCTTCGTAAACCACTTGCAAAATGAACAAGCACAATGCGAGAGCTAAGTACTAATATTAATGATATAATATGAGTGCTGGGGAGGATTTCAGCAGTTGTTTATTCAGAATCAAAATATGAACTGATCCACTGAGTGTCACGGTATTATATCCTCATCTTAGGGGAATGGAAAGACAAAAAGCATTTTGGGGATTAACAGGGCAACATTTGGTCCCAAAATGGACAGATTCTAGACAGACTTTTCAGTCTGGTCCCACTGCTCTGACGAAAGGCAAAGTCCAACAACACTATAATTACAATTTGTACAGTAATCCTTATCTTTTACCCAACCAGTGCTTTCGAAATGCAGACTGGCTTATAGACATAGCTGTTTGGAAATAAACCCCACATTTTGAAATTCCCTTATTCCCAATTATTTAATAATGTAAACACTCTCAAAGCATGACTTGATGCCATTATGGTAATGAGGCACTGAATATGCATGTTAGCACCTCATTAACCTGTTCTGAAGTGCCTCATTAACATGCCCCTTCCAAAAGGGAGGCGCATGTCTAGACATGGCCACAGAGTAGGTAAGCTGAAGAGACAACCATTTTATGGATCAAGATGAAATACCTGATTCGTATTCTTAAAAACTTGTAACCTATTAAATGCCAACTTCATGGGTGTTTAGAAGAACAAGTATAAGGCGAACAAAGCCACAGAGTAGGATACAAGAGAGCTCAGCTCTACTCCACTGTGACACCTTTGTGTATCACCTCACCTCCTGATACCTCAGCCACCCCAACTATTAATATGGATAATACACTTATCCCCTTGGTAAAATGCTTGGAAACCTAATGATAAATGGTGTTCTACAAGAGTTGGCTACACCAAAAAATATACACAAACCAATACTTACTCAATGAGAGCTTCATAAGTTACATCTTCTCAACTTGCATTTTTATATGGGCTATAATCAATTAGAGACTCAGACATTAAAATCAAAAAAGACCATCATGATTACCCAGTCTCATAGACCCCTAACCTCTGGTTGGATTACTTAAGTCCTCAAATTTTGATTTTAAGACTTCCAATTGCAGACACTCCACCATTCACCCAGTTCAAAGGAGCAAGAGACCCATGGCTCCATGCTGTAGAAGAAAGCAAAAAACACAAGTTCATATTGAATGTGGAAAAACTTAGATGCAGACAGTGGTGAGATTTAAACTTTATTCTTCTTCCAGGGAATAATAATAAAATGAAAACATACATATTCCTACTGATACACACAGGCCCAAAACTCATCTTGGATCCTTCTTCTCAGCTCCACATGGTGGGAGGGGGTAGCTCAGTGGTTTGAGCATTGGCCTGCTAAACCTAGAGTTGTGAAGGGTTGTGAGTTCAATCTTTGAGGAGGCCATTTAGGGATTGGGGCAAATAGATGTCAGGGATGGTGCTTGGTCCTTCCAAGAGAGGGCAGGGGACTGGACTAGATGACCTCCCAAGGTCTCTTCCAGTTCTAGAACATGTGTATCTCCAAAAAAAAAAAAAACATCCAGAGTGACTCCACTACAAGCATTAAACACTATTAAGGGGCATGACCATGGTGCAGGTGAATTACAATCTTATGCATCGCAGAAGATTTCAGGACTATAGACAGCATGACAACTACCACCATATTTTCTCCACCAGTGGGGTTCATGCTACTGAAGAAATGTGGCTTTAAACTGATTATTCAATTTTAGCTGGTGTTCCACAGGAAAACATATCAACAGAGATGTTAATAAGATTAGCCATCAGGGTCAGACAACATTCTACTTCCCTGATTGCCATTCTCTTTTCTGAAGAGGGGAGATTAAAGCAGCTGTGCCTTACCTTCATGTAAATTTTCTGCCTGTCAGGCCCTACATTAGGGATAGGTGCCAGATTTTTAAGAAAACAGATGAAGGGATAGATCTGGCCCAGAATTTGGCACCCATGCTTTAAAGGCATGTTTTATATAAACTTGTTTCTGATATCCACACTTTGACTATCTCTGAAGGTGAGGAAACTGTGCGGGAGCCAGACATGGTTGGCCAAGCCACATTCCCCTGAGAAGCATAAAATCCCATTCCACAACAGACAGTGGACCTGGCCAGATACAGAAAGAAGCACACACTGAATTCTTAAGAGTGCCGTAACAGTCATAGTTCCCTACATGCTGAGGAGTTCTGCTTCTCTAAGGAACAATGGCTCCCTTTGTTCCCACAGGATGGCACAGCTCCACACTGTCCCTAATGTAGAAGAGTTGTGACCAGAAATCAGCTCAGATTCTTCATGGACCACTTACTAGCCACGCATCCTGAACAGCCTCCCACTCTGCATGTTGTTCAGCACAAAATGGACAGGATCCTCTATGTTCATGTTCCTCTTAGCACAGGAGCTGGTCAAAGCACACTCCTCTGTTAGAGCAGGGCCTTTTACTTTTAAAATCCTTTCATCAGAACTGATTGCTTGTAGATTTCCCATTAGGATTTGGCAGACATTTTAACTCCATTCCAGTAAACTCATTTATTCTGTCCTCCCATGACTGGGATTAAAGTACGTGCATTTTACCACAGTCTGCAAAAATGGCCAATTAGTTTTGGGGCAGAAAATACTGTATTTTTCTAGCTCTCCAAAACAGAGTAAACCAAAGAATACAGAATGTTAGACATTTGATGTAATCCCAAAATCAGAAAAGTACAGATTTAAGAGTGATGCTATTGTTACAAAATGTTAAAACATGTAGGAGAACGTGAAGTCCCCACTTAGATCATTCAGATTATATACATAAACTGCTAAAAGGTACTATTATTCAATTGCAATTATTTCAAAACACAAATTTTGTATTGCTTGGAAATCAAACAGGACTCAAATGAATGGGAAATCCATAACTTAAATTGTAAATGATAATCTAATTTGAACACATTTTACAGGGAGATGGCATAAATTAGTGTGGTAATTGTACAATGATTCAAACTTGAGAATCAGATGAAATTCTTTAATACATTAAGGTGTAAGATATTCATCTTAAAATACCAGGTGAAACAAGACTTATGTAACGTTTCATCTATCTGCAGAATATGAGTTGCACCAATGTGAAAACTGCAAATTATGTGCTATTATATATCAGACATTTGCTCTGGCAAACATTTCAGATGATGCTTAAACTTTATACAAAAGAAAAAAGAGCTACTGAATTTGCTGATTTAAGAAAAATCACACCAATCTTGTTAAAAATTATACACTTTATTTGGGTGAATTCCAATTTTGGGGGGAAAACAGTGTTCTTTAATTTATTTCAACTTGACCTAACACAGCTATCCTTTTAGAATTAAAAGGCAATTCAGTTCACTATTTGCTCAATCCTAGCTCTGTTTTACAGTCTTCCAATTTAATCCCAGTATCATTTCATACAAATTTCTGTGTCAGCAGATCTGTTTTTTCTAGTGAAATAATGATTGGAAAAATACAGACCATTAAGATGAAAGGTTCCCCCGCCCTATTGAAAGCGACCAGACATTCAGATATACAGCTTGGCATTTACAATCAAATACAGAACAAAATATTTGTTCTGAAGCATTCATGGTACACAACACAATCAGAAGAAAAAGGCAGATAGCCAGATACTAAGACAAGCTAATCACTGGAAAGGAAAAAAAATAGATTCAATGTCTGGGTTATAATATCTTATTGCTATTAATACTAGTACAAACAGAGAATTTGTCCAGTCACTGTGTCTTCATTATTATTTGTATGTCCAGCCTTAGAATTCCTGACACCTTAGTACCCTTCCCAGTTTCAGCACTTCTGTAGAGACAGCATTATACTAACTACATATTTTGAAAAATCAGAAGAACAGAAACTACGAATACATACAGTGTATATATACAGATTGCTGTCACAATCTTGGGCTTTGTCTCATTCTCCTTAGTATTGTTAACAACGCTTACCTAGATTCAAACAAAACTACTATCTAAAAACCTAGCAGAGAAACATGCTTAAAATGCATGAGTCCAACATGTGTACTAACACTCAAGAAACTTTCAGAGCTTTGGGCCCAAGTCTCCAGTCCATTCTTTGGATTATAATGACTACACTGATTTGAAGAGAATAGAACAGAACGTAATCTGCCCCTTTATTTTGTAAGTTCCTGTCTGAGCTTCCAAAAGCTTTTTGAAATGAACAAAGTTCTGAAAGTTTTTGAAAGCTGCTGCAAGGATATGCTCCAAGTCATCAGTTACAACTAATTCAGACTGAGAAGGGGATACATATCTTATTTGAAGCTTTAAAGGCTATATTTTATGCCTATGGAAATACTGACAATAGACATTACCTATTGGATCTATTTTTGAACAAAAATTGAATCTTCCAGAGCTTAAAAAAGTTACCTTGTGAATTTATAATTCACGGAAGAAGATAAAATCAATACCTTTAATAAAATGCTCCTAGTAAGAGTCTGCAAAATACTAGAGGCTATTCCAGGAGTCTACCATACTTTTCATACGATGGACTAGACTTTGCTTTGCACCAACAAAGACTATTAGCCTGTAAATATATATTTACAAAACAGAATTGTGGACCACATTACATTAATCTCTTGTGTAACTCCACCTACACCACTCAAAGTCGCAGTAATTAGTGACCACTAATTAACTTGACACAGTAGACTAAATTCTGCACTAGTTTACGCTCTTTGAAGTTTTATCCAACTGATGATACTGCAGGGACAGCCAGCTGACATGTTGCTGAACCACGTGTTAGAAAGACAAGGAAAGAAATAAAATTAAAGTTGTGTGGATGTTAAAGAGAAAAAATTTCTCCCTTCCTTGTAAGTTGCCTCACTGTACACAGTGGATACTTTACACTTGGGATAAATAAGAAAATCTTGCTGAAATAAGCTGCTCTAAGCCTCTAACTAGGACTTAAGAGGTATATTGGCCTAGAGACGTACTGCACAAGGTAAATTTCACTCAACCAAAAGGTCAGAGAAGCATGGGGGATAGGGGCAGGAAAGATAAAGAACTCTGAGGATGACACTATAGCCCAAAAGAGGAATGAAATGGAATCCATGTGGTAGCTTTACACTTTCCCAGCACACAATCCGATTTCTCTCTGAACAAAATGATGACCAGACCTTGCAGAATATGGACAAATACTATCTAATAAAGCCTTCCTTTCCTTCTCAAGCCCTTCATGCCTAGTTATGCCTATTTTCCTGAGCTACTGAAAACTAACTCTGGTCTAACACCAAAATAAAGCAGGCAAATTTCCTGAAAGTGTCATCCTGAGGCAAAAAATAGGGAATACAACGAAGTAGTTTAAATTAAAAGTTAATCTTTGTCATACCTTCTTTGTAGCTATGCATATGATCAGATTGTTGGGGGAAAACTACAATTTCAGACCTCTGGATTTTTCATGTCAAAGGTGCTGCATTTCAAATGGCTACTTTAATGGATGAGAATTAAGTGATACCTCCTCCAGAGGTTCAGAGAGAGGTTCTGGTAAGTCTTGCCTAATTCAGATTTCCTTCGCTTTAGTTTTAAGTAAAAAAGTGCATTAAGAAATCTGACAATAAAAGTGAGAGAGTCTACCATAAGAAAGATTCCCTTTCAAAACAGTGTAAATTATCTGATGCTGCCATAGAAGCCAAAGCTTTTGCAATCAAAATTTAAAGAAGACTGAAACCAATCACTGTCTTAAAATCTAAGGTCCTGATTTCATTATGTTTTGCCAGTGTAAATTGACCTTAAGTGGAAATAATTTAGCGTACATGGCCTTAGTGTAAAGAAGAATCATGTATACAGCCAAATAAAAAAGTCTGATTGTTTTTAATTTACACTGAGCATCAATAAAAAAATCCTGAGCAGCCATAAATTAACCTCCAGCTTTCAATCTCCAAGGTTAACTTGACAACTTGCATAAGGAGATGTACTGCAAGAGGTTTTTTCTTAACCATTAGCTAGGAACTGGCTGATATTTCCACCACATAAGATAATCATGTCAAACTGCTAAAATCACCAGGACTTGCTCCTTGTGATTTTTTGTACTACTCCAGCAAATAGCAGTGATAAAAGGAAGGCATATATTTCTGGCCTAGTTGAGTGGAAAAAAAAAAATCTCTTGTTAGGGAACATAGTTGCCCAGATTTGAAGAAAAACATCAGGACCTTTTGACATGCTGCTGTAAAGGGGAAAAAAAACAGTTCTGATACAGAATTAAAAGGTCAAGGACACTCAGATGTAACTCCAACTCTCTCAATGCCAATTTCTTCTTGCTGAGACACTGAAATCTCAGGGTCAGTTTCCCTAGGTATAAGATGCCATATTTAGGACTTGGGGTACCAGGATAGAGAGCCACTGGGCGCAGGGTGCTGTTTTTGTTAGGAACAAAAGAGAAAATAGAATGTTTGAAATAAAATGTTTCAGGTATTCTGTATGTGTATACATTTTTCACTAACTTCCAAAAAAGTTCCAGAAATCTGTACAAATCTTGCGGAACCTTCCCAAATTCTCAACTACGTTTTCCTTGAACTTCCCAGAATGTCAGCCATGCCCAAGCAGCTATGTCAGGGGCAAGGCATCATAGCCAGTCAGTGAGTATGAAATGAAGTGAAGTGAAGTGAGAGAACAGCTACAATATTGTGAACCATGTTTTATTGTGTAATTGTGAACATATACAGGAGGGTCTCAACATTCGTGAGGATTTCATGTTGGGAACCCTCGTGAATGTTGAATTTTGTGAATATGGCAGCCCCTGGCTGCTGGCGCTCCTACCTGGGGCCCCAGGGGTAGCAGCGGTTGCCAGCACTCCCTGCCCGGAGCCCCAAGGGAAGTGGGAGCTGCCACTGGCGCTCCCTATCCTAGAGCCCAAGGGAAGTGGTCACTCCAGATGCTCGCAAATAATTGAATTGGTTTGCGAATATTTAGACTCTACTCTATTTGTGTTTTAAGACTCAAAGAATATAAATAGTGACTGATAAAGGAAATATTTTGTAAGATGCCAGAGGTGACTACGAAACAATATAAATTTGATAGTTACTACTTTTGCCCTCCTTAACTTGTTTGATGACTTTGAAAAACTGCACAACATAGACTTTTGCTCTAGTACCAGCGGATGTTTGAATCTCTTTTACACTGTGTGCATGGGCAAACATGAGAAAAGCAACCTTTAGAACTAAAGGACTAAGGTTAATATTCTAAGGCTGTCGCCTACTGTAACACTATTAAATACTGGTCCATGGTTCAATGTCTTCAGTGAGTACATTTCACTTACTCTTACAATTTTAAAGTCTACATAATCTTCGAGAAAATTATTTTGTTTATATATTACACTAATAAATACAGATTTACAGATTCCAGGGTAAAAATTTTATCTTGTATGACATGAATAAATCATGCATACAAATTGTGCATCAAAATCATGAAATGGGCTACAAATACGATAAAAATTAAAGTATTCAAAAGTTTAACAAATGAACAGCAGCACACCAAAGACACTTCTTATTGGGATTCAGTGAGGTCTCGTGCTGGTTCTGTAAGTTGCCTACACAATAATTAACATCTGTGCTGTCCAAAATATGGCAAGAGAGTTAGCTCTGTGCTGTGCCATTTTCCCATTCAGTTAAAAATACTGTGATTTGATTCACTTGTACAAAATTCTGCAGTTGTATGTATCAGACAGAGTTTTAAGGAAAAAACACAGATTAGCAGTGACCGTGATTCTTTTACCAGTTCAGCTCTGGGATGTGTCTACTCACAGAGGAGCTTGGTTTGAACTTTCTAGAAAGCATTATGAACAGTGCAGCTTCATGCACCACCATACCCCACATTCAAGTGATACATTTTTACACTGCTACTCTTGACATATTCACTTCCCATCTCTTGGTTTGCAAGTTAAAAATGCTGGAATAGCAAGTGCTGAACCAGGCTAAGCATCCAGATTTACCCAGTCTACTAGGTGAGGCCAACTCATATGAGGAATGGCAATCCTGTCCCCTCTTCAGCTTTCCATCTCGCCCTCCCCCAACATTCTCTAATGTGCTGTGTTTTGTCCACAAACTTGTGCACACTTTTTAGCACTGGTGTCAAGTAGCGCTCATCTTTCTGCAAGTTACCTAGGTGATTTCACCTTTCACCAAGTTGCTAGCTGATTTTCAAGGATTGGTGAACAGTAAATTATATTTTGGTATCAACCTTCTGATACTTTCATGAGCTATGTGGTCAATTCACGATATGGCTACTTGATAAAGAATTAAGCCTCAGGATTTATGATGCTCAATTCCAATCCTAATTTTATGCCTTTGCAAATCCCACTAAACCAAAAGGTCTAATTATAAAAGGTATTTAAGAGTACTAGTTTCATTGAGTGGAGCTTTCCAGTCTATCAACAGATTGCAATGTAAGCTGTCAATGGTGCTCCATAAGGGGTGAATGCACACTAGACTTCAACAAATTTCCAGTCATAACACAGTAAGGCAGAATTTATCCAATTAATCCAATTTATAACCATTTCAATACATAGAAAATTATGAGATCTTATACTATTCCATCACAAGTAAACATTCTCACAGCATCAATTTGCCTCATGTTTTGTGTAAGAATATGACATGCAGCCCTAAAAAAAAAAAAGCCAATACACTTAATATAATTTCCCTTTTTAATTTGCTTTTCTGAAAAACTACTTTGATTCCAGAAAAATATTATATAATTATCTGTAGTAAATCAATGCAATATGTTTAGGATCTTTCATTAACGATTGTTTAAATTAGCTACCAGCCACCTATTCCTGTCTTATCCAAACACCTTTTAAAAAAGAAATAATTAAATTACCTCATTACAGAAATACTTAGTTCACACAATAGCTTAGTCCCTGGTCTTTTGAGTTTAATCATCCACATAATAGTCAAGAGTGTCTAACATAAAGCCTCAATAAATGGCTGTAGGAAATACTGAAAAACCTGCACTGTCACCAACATTTCAATTTTAAAATATAAATAAAAATCAAAAGAGAAGCCATCCCAGTTTTTCTTTATCTATAAAGAAAAATAGTACAGCTAAAGGGGCATAAATATTTTTGCATATCATCTGTAGATAGGACATTACAAGCTGAAAAAAGTGAAATAAATAAAACACGTTTGATTTTAAAAAAAGTGTTTCAGATATACTTCTCACTACAGTATATATTGTTTTTCAAAGGGCACTCAGGTAATTATGCACATTCAACAATATCACTCAAGTTCTATTTTTGTTTAAGCTTGATGAAAATTGGGGACAGGCAAGCAGACCGCCAGTTACCGTCAAATTAACAGGTTATTGACAGAGGGTGGTTTTGAATCAACAAGGTTACCATGTAACATTTCCCTGTGAGCTAGAGGTTACAGAGAAACAGAAAGTGTAATTCCTTTTGCAACTCTTCCATTGTTGCTAATGACTTAATCTTGTACTTGATTACTGGATGAGAAATCAAATCCTAACTGCTGTTTTAGAACACAAACTGTTGGAAATAGCTGCAATTTGAGACAATTACCCTGGAATATTCCAATACCCTTTATTGTTATTACATGCAGAATCCAATCAGGCAAATCAATCATATGCTTCAGCTAATCATAAACTCTATTGCTATTTGCAGCAATGGAAGCTTCTTTAAAGATCAAAAAAAAACAGTTTACATTTAAGGTAGGAGAACTTGCTATCTTGCAACTGTGCATGGCCTAAAAATGGTAAACTCCTTTACAAATAAAGTCACGTTTATTTAAAAACTGAAGTTTCACGGCTGCTTTTGGAACTTTTCCCCTCTTTTAAATTGTTTTATTAGAGTAGGAGATACAAGAAAAGCAAAACAGGATTGATGTGGTTTTTTTAACTCTGATAATCACTTGTTATATGAAACCTAAACTGGTACGTACTTTCCCAAACATTTATCAGAGACAGGATCACAGTGAAATGCTTTATTCTAATAAATTAAAACGTAATCATAATTAAAACGTAAGTAAATGTAATGGAGCTATCTCAACAGCAGAATGAAGCACCAGATGCCCACCTACATATAACCCACACCCCACCACACAATTTTTAGTGGGGGTTGGCTTGGTTCGTCTTTATTTTCTCTCTCATTGAACATCATTTTGTTTTCATTTCCAATTAAAGTTTCAACAGCCATAAATAATTCCACTAATCTAGGACTCAGATGTAAAGTTATGATTTGCCCAATGAAATGGGCAGAGCATTGTTATACAGGTTGAACCTCTTCAGCCCAGCACTCATTGGACCTGATATGTGGCAAACAAGAGAAGTTGCCGAACACGAGAGGTCAGTTTTATCTAGAACAGCATTTCCCAAAGTGTGGTCTGTGGCCCAGTACCAGTCCTTACGGAAAAAAAAAATACTGGTCCTTAGAAAACACAGAAGTCCCTCAAGATACGGGAGGGTTATGTTCCACGCAACCCTCATGCACCTTGAATTTTGCATAAGTTGGGGAGGGCTTGTGGGTTGGGTTGATGCCCAGGAGGGAGTCAGACCTGGGGCCGCAGGGGGCTTGAGCCACAAGGGGGAGGCGCTGAACTGGGGTACACGGGGGTCGAGCTGGGGCAGGGTAGGGTTGGGGCCCAGGCATGCAGGGTTAGTTGGGGAACGGGGGTTGGAGGGGAGCTCAAGTCATGCAGATGGAGCTCCCCACTGGGGGAGGTGAGCTGGGGCATGTGTTGGGGGTGAGCTGGAGCCACAGGGGCAGAAGAGTTGCAGCCGCGCTGCTCTGGGAAGGGGGTTTAGCCTGCCTGGCTGCCCGCAGCAGCAGGCAGCTAGGCAAGCTAAAGGCCTTTGCCCCCTACCTTCCCAGAGCAGTGCCTAGTGCCACTCTGGGAAGACAGGGGGAAGGGGCTCTTAGCCTTCCTGTCTGCCTGCAGCTGCAGGAAGCTAGGCAGGCTAACAGCCCAGGAGCTTCACATTGTGTGAAACTTGTGTTAATGTGAGTTTCGGGCAATATGAAGCCGTGTAAAATGAGGGTTTACTGTATACAAATTCTGACTACGCACTATTATTATTGTGAATAAATAATAAACAGTGAAAATTTATTCATTTTTCATTTCTATATATGTGTTTTTATTTTTGGGCTGCAAAAAGAGGTACTGAAAAAAAACAGGTCCCAACTATATAAAGTTTGGGAAACCCTGATCTAGAAGCATTACCAACGCTTCCACTGCTTACTGGGCTCTTAGAAGACATTTAGTGATAAATTAGAGCTAAGTAACAGCACAGAACACTGAGAGCCAGGACTGCGTCTATAAACAAACTTTACCGAACTGCGAGAAATTTGTCATGAGTGTAGCCAAGTGGACCTCTGGCTAACTAAAATTATGGTGGAAAACAGATGTGTCGGACCAGAGGCTCAACCTGTACAATCTATGAAGCAGCTTGTGGGAGAGAAACTATATGAAGGAGTAAATCTCCCACACAGTTTCTCTTCCTTCCTCCCCCTCATCTCTGCTCCTCTCCCTGACTACAAGGGGAAATAAACTGCACAAGCAGGATTGCTGGTGTAGTGTAGACTCCCTGGGCTAGTAAGGATTTGACTCCCCCACCCCCAGAAAATTACATGTTAGATGCCAGTTCTGTCATTCAGGTATGAAACAACAACAATGGAAACTCTCTGCAATTTTTCACGTCAGTATACACAAAACCAAAAATCAATGTCATGCTTCTGCATTGTATATCCAATATGATTATTTTAACATAAGGATGCTTAAACAACTAAACACAACATAAAAGGATTCTGGAACTGTTGACACTCGTTATGGGCATACCTTCTCAGATGTCCCTCAATGAATCCACAACAGGATGTAGCAGACTTGTTGCTTCATTAATTGTCCTCCTGACTCTCAATCTCTGTCCCACCATAACCTCCCCCATTACATAACCAATTTCCACTTCAGAGGGTTGCCTTTTTAAGTGTCATTTGTTTTCTCAAACAAACTTTTTATTACTTAAAAGAACGGTCTTTGTTGCTCAGTGAACTGGCTGATACAAAGAAAATAATTTTAAATCACTTAGAAGCAAAGGAAAGGATAGTCTCTGTAGTATAATCATCCTTCCTGGAGCATAAATTTATATGACAAGCCTGCTGTAACAGCAAACATCAACATAATCTCTTCAATTTAATTTAAAAATTATAAGAGTTGGGATCAAGTAAGAGAAGTTGATTAAACTGAAACTAAAAATTCTACATGGCTAGCAAAGTTGCTCAGATACTTGGCTAATTTTTCAGGGTAGCCACTCCTGTCCCCACAGTATACCTACCCTAATCTGAACTACACGACAACCAAAACCTGAGACACAGGGCCAGATCCTCAGCTCTGCTACGTGTGCCTACATCGTTCTGAAAGTACAAAGCTGTCACGACATTGATTTAACTGCAGATTTCCCAGTACTATGCCAAAGGCACACCATCAGGTTCCTGGCATTATAAGGAGAAAGATGTGTTGCTGCACTCCCATAGTCATGAATAACTAGTACGGTTGCCCCTGAGCCCAGCATTTAAAAGGGACCCAGAGCTCCAGCTGGCACCACCATGCTTTTGCAGGAGTGGCGGCCAGACCTCCAGGACCCTTCGAAGCGCCATGGAAGCACTGCTGAGCTGCTGTGTGCAACTGTGAGGGAGTGGAGGTGGGAGGATCAGCATCTCGGTCTGGGTGGCACTGAGCACTGAAGGCCCTAAGCCCTGCCCCTTCCACCCTTGGCCCCACCCCTTCTGGGGCACAGAGCTGGGAGGCATGGAGGCTGTTGGCCCCACTGGGTGCTACTCCTTGGGCCTGTGAGCAGCTAGACACAACAACTTAGAAGTAGTACCCCAGTTACTCAAAATTGAGCTAGGAACTTGACTCACCCTGAATCAGGCCACAATGATGGCAGGAAGTCATCTTTGCCCTTTCTCCCTTGATCCTCTGCCTAATGCAGCTCGCTCAGTGTGAACCATCTAATCCACAGACCAAAAGTTCAATTCATTTTTTTTTCTGTTCTCTGGTACAAATTTCCATAGCCGAGATACAGACACATGACAAGAATGAAGCTGGGTTATACAACCAACAGAATTAGAATGAAAAAGTACAACAGAAAAATGAACAGCACATTGTGTATTCCCCCAAATCGCTAAGTATTTTATGCACTGCAGAGTTACAGCAGCAGTTAATTTGGCCAACTATGTCAGATCGTCCGCTAGTGTAAACTGATATAACTGCACTAACTGAAAATACAGGATAAGTCAAATTGATCTAGTTTGCCTCTACTTAAAGCAACAGATACTCCTAAGGGAATTATGCACCACTGCATACACACAGAACTCATCCCCCTGCCCTCACATTTCTTTGCTTTTTTGCAGAAAATTATGGGATAACAAAGAGGAACTGCAAGGGAGGTCAGACACCCCTCCCTACCAATGCAGGTGCCTCATTTTTAGCACCAGGATTAGACACTGGAGAAGTAAATGACCTAGGAGGGTGGGGTGGGGACACCCATGGACAAGGCAAGGGCAGTGCTTCCAGGGTCACATGCCACTGCCACTCCCTGATTTCTGAAAGTGCAAGAAGATGCCACTTCCTGGCTCACAGGGCTGATCGTGCACATGTGCGCTGTCTTCTGCATGAGCACCCACTGAAGGGCAGTGCAAAGAGGACCAGGGGAATGAGGGAGGTGAAACATAAGGTGGAGGTAAGTGATGTCATGGGAAGAAAGAAAAGCAGATGGAGGAATGAAAGATGAAGCAAGAGTCCCATCGAACGCACAGGCCATGAAGACTGTCCCACAACTGGACCTGCTCCCACAGCCATCTTTACATGGACCCCCCACTGCACCACCACCCACTGAGCCTCCCCCTATACCCAAATCCACGCCCCAACCACCTTGCCATGGACGTCCCCATGCAGTCCCATTGCTCTTCTACCCAGAATGTCGAAGAGCCTCTGTAGATCCAGATCCACCACTGAGCTGCCACACCCCATCCAGCACGTTCCCTTTCTCTAGTTCTTCACGCAAGACTTCTCCCCAGCCTTCTCCCACTCTCCTTCCCCATCCAGCTCTTCTTAGGGACTGGGACAGGAGTTGCTGCAGCTTGACAAAGGACTGTCTCCTACATGCAGGCTGTCTCCTATGCAGGGCCTGATGCCTCCCCGAGCTTCAATTCCAGACTTTCAGGGTTCAGTCAGTACATCTAACTGAACACTGTCAGGTCCCCTTTTTTGACTGGACTTTCTAGTCGAAAACCAGGCACCTGTCAACTCTAAATGGAACCTGAACACAGAAGCTAAAATCCCAACAGAAGACAATTGTCTCCTTGTGGCATATCAGAGGCAACCTCATCATGAAGTCCCTGTCCTGGGAGAGGAAGGGGCAGCAGGGTGACCACTGACCTTCATGCTGGCAGTAGCCTGAGCTCTCCACTGCTATGCTAGAACCTACACATTTACGCATTGACAAAATTTGCAGAATTTTTTTTGTTGGGGTGCAGAATTGGTAATTTTTCACAGCGTCTGGACTAAAGTGAGGTACACAAATGAGTCCTGGTGCAACTTTTGCATTATTGAGCTAAAGACTCTGATCCCAGGTCAGATACTGACTTGTAGATCCTGGATTATACCACTGGTAATACCAAAACATAAGATAAAAATAAAAGAAAAATAACCAAGTATCAAGTGCTAGAAATATTTTGATTCAGGTAACAGTTCAAACAAAAATAAGTGACATTTTAGTGAAAATAAAAGTAATTCTTAAGTAATCACCATCCATCATCTAACACAGCATTTGAAACCGAAGGGGAAAATTCCATCTGCTCTATGGCACGCACATTTATCTATTTGCTTAAATTGTGGTTTGATACACAATGACTGACACAGCATCTTCACATCAAGACAGTCTATAATAATCCTCTGAGAAGCAGTAATTTGCATAAATAAAATAAACTTCAGTAACAGCTGTTATTTACTTCCTCCCTCCACTCTTCCTCTCAGCACTTTACTTCATCGAAAATGGAACATTATTTTCCTTTTTTCACAGACCAGCACACAGCCTTGTGTGTGTGTGTGTGTGTGTGCTCACGCTCACTCTCTGCCTCCATTTTAAGTTTCACTTACTTTTTTCCAACACAATTCATTCTATTATCTGACCATCTCATTCTGCATCCCTTCTCAATGAAAAAGCCTAAACAGATCAGACACTGAGTGTCAATGCTCTTTTGTTAAAGTAAATAAATAAAAGGGTGGCGGGCTGGTATTAAGCCAGCTTGCTGCCCCCACCTCCCAGCCAATCATGCAGTTGGGGCTGTACAGGTGCCAAAATCAGTACTGGCAAGTACCAGCACAAAAAAAAACCCACTGCCTAGTGTCATGCATAAACCGCACATTAAAGAGCAAAAGTCTACTTCAATTTGGTTAGCTTTCAATACCAAGCATACATGCCATATCTTTCTAATAGCATGCATTTTAAGAAGTCTCCAGGCAGCATAAGCATCTTCCCTACACGGCAAGCCATTCTTACCTCCTGCCACTTTTATCTTGTGTTTTAAATCAATCAATGTACTTACAGCAACAAACATTTTAAACAGGCCTAAAATGGCCAAACTATGAATGAATGTGTGTGTGTGTGTGTGTGTGTGTGTGTGTGTGTGTGTGTTATATAGATATAAATAATCTTTTTAATTGTGTAAGACATTCTTCAAAGCAGCATTCTTCAAATTTCTCCACACGGTCACTTCTCCTCTCATTCACAGTCATGTAACACACATTGCTGATGCAAATATGGAAATTGCTCACGTGCAAAATTAATCTCAAACTTATTTAGAGATTTTTAGCTATATTATAAAAAAAAATTCTTCAATGAAAACAAGTAATTAGAATCATTGCCCATGAATCACTAGCAAGTTCTCTGCATACTGTGATTTAGTAACCACTCTACTAACGCAACTGGCAATTTTCTGAGTGTAAAAAGTAAACTATACTAGGCTTATTTGCCATATGTCTGTTTTTTTCTTGTATTTGGGATTTTCCTACAGAGGACTTCCCTTAGTTCACTGTATTCTTTGCATGAAATCTGAGATACTGATTATTATTTATGTATGTGCCTTGCAGAAGTGTGTTAAGGCTGCCAGGAGAGAGAGGCCCCACTACACCTGGTATTGTTTAGACATATATTAAAAGTCAAAAACAGCTTACAATTTTAGTTTGAGACAAAAGACAGCAGATGGCTGAAGCAAACAGGAGCAAGAAAAAAGCAGGATGGGTAACAAATAGGAGCATATTTTTCATACACAATTTTTGCATAATTTAAGGATGGAGTAGACACATTTATTTTGTTAATGGAGATAAATAAGCAGCTCAGTGACAGCAGTCTCAGATTGCTACATTGGTGACATTCTGCAATGCTGGAGCCCCAGAGTATCTCTTTGAATTTCATTTTATTTTTGTATTTCATCTCGTTTGCTGCACTGAGGGGCTTTCTCTGAATGCATCAATTCCTATAAGAGACCATCTATTTTTACCACCGTGATTCATCTTGCTGCATAGGTGGTTTATATTTTTAACTGATTTATTCTTTTGACCAATATTTACATGACAAGTCTCCATTGCAACACGGCATTTCTATCGTTTTGTTCTGTTGCAAAGAAAGTGTATTTATTGTGTGACACATTTATTTTTCCAAAAAAGTACTGAAAGAGAAACAGCAAAAGCAAATGAACATGTATGCTGTATCGCAACTGTGGGCTCTGGGGTGCAGCACAAAACAGTGAGCTTTGACAAGCAGACCTTAGGGGCTATTTCTAATAATTAACAGGAACTATACTACATTCGATGCTATCAGAGTTCAACTTCATAAGCCAACTTCAGTCTCAAGATTGAGAGCCAGTATCGTGCACATGTAGTATATTGTCACGTGAAATCCAGGACTAACAGAGACTCCTGTGCAGATCCCCAGGGCCCCCATGCAGAGGCTCAGCCCTGCTCCAACTCATAATTTGGGCTACCAATTGTCTAATCACACAAACCCAAACACTCTAGCCCCAAATCCTACCTCACCCCTCCCCAAACCCATGCCCTTCCCTTCTCTGAGACCATGTTCCCACTCACTCCATACCCCCTCTCCACATTTGCTCTCCCCTGCCCTCACTTTTGCCAGAATGTGGTAAGGGGCTGAGTGCAGACTGTGGAGATCAGAGTTTGGGAGGGGGCTATGGACTGACTCTGGGGAAGTGGGGTGGGGTGCAGGAAGATGGCAAGGTGCAGGATCTAGGCGGGACTTTGGTTGTAGAAAGGGGTTTTCAGGCTGGGGCACAGAGCTGGGATGAGGGGTTTAACCAGGCTGCGTTTACCTCAGGCAGCTCCAAGGGGCGAAGGCAGGCTCCCTGCCTGCTGTGGCCATGTGTCACTCCCCAAAGCACATGCCCCAACTAAATGACTCCAAGCGTTGACCCTGCCCACAGATTCCGCCCCGCAGTTCCCATTGGATGTGGTTCCCAACCACTGGGAGCTGCAGAATCAGCTCTTAGGATGGGGTGGGGGCAGTACATGGAGACCCCATCCATTTCCCAGAACCATTAGACTTTTAGTGGTTTAAAATCTCCCCAGTTGGCAGAGTATAGAGAGCAAAATCTTCTTCAGTTGAATAGCATGTGAAGAGGCAGATTGGCCCAATGTGGGCTGAAGACAGCTCTTAGCTGACAGCCCCAAAACTGAGTAAATTTATAATTATATGGAGGCTATAAAGATTCTTTTAAAAAGAATCTGCCCGTGTGGGTGGAGCTAAAATTAGATACACCATTTAATGTTCATTTTGTGGGTGTTTATGTGCATGTCTTCCTTCTGCCTATACTGTTCTTTTGAGCAAACACAGCACTGAAATATAACCATATACAAAAATATTATGGATATCACAGTATTTTATATGCTCACAAACAATGCAGGCAGACAGAATACAGAAGCAGCACAATGTGCTTCTTTGGTCCTACAACTGCAAAAATCAAAGCACCTTGATTCAGTGGTTGTGGGATAAGTCAATGGAGTAATTGGCATTTTAACAATGCTGTGGCCGTCATTTTGAAAAAGGAGATCACCTTCTTGGTGGAAGGAAATGGAACATTAGAGTGGGATAATTTGGAAGCTGTCAACTTTGCAAGTGAATCTTTAACAATAACAACTAACACTTTAAATCCATATCTTGTGCATTGTAATGATTTTTAATAAAGGCTACATTGTACAAGGAGCCTGCTCTGACCCACATTAATGTGCTCACTGCATATGGTCTCAAACTTACTTGCTGAGAGCTTCTATAGCTGCAGCTGAAAGAAGTCACTTCAGCTCTCAATATCAGTTGAAAAGATTGTTTCTAAATTCAAAATATGAAACAGGTCAGAGGTAACGCCCAGGCAAGACACACGTTTGCTTGACTTACTGGAAAAACAATTATTTGGCTAATCACAAAATGTTTGGGTTGAACAAATGATGACAACTTAGTTGCAGTTGAGTCCTGTGATGTCCAAAGCATTTCCCATGAAGTGCTGATTGGTTACTGGGTAACCTGAATGATCAGATCCTGCAGTATACTAATGGCAGTTTATAAACTGACCCTAATGCTTCAGATTAAAGGAATGAAGCCAGAGTTTTTATATACCCATCCTCTTATTCAAACATACTCAAGTCTCCCTAATCTAGGTATCCATGGTCTGGGAACACCTAAGGTTTGGTCCCTGGCAGTGGGAGGAGAGAGGCACTGCCACTCCCCCCCACCCCACAGCTGGGTTGGGGTGAACAGCAGCCCAATGAAGCACTTGTCCAGAGGCCTTTCCCCTTGCTGCTCACTAAGCAGCAGGGGGGCAATGCCTAGGAGCAGCAGGGAGGGAGGACACACATGCCCCCAGAGTGGGGCATCAGATAAGTGCTCCACCTCCATCCCCCTCATGCCCTCCCGCCCTGACCCCAAAACCTCATCACCCTCATGTGCCCTTTCTCCCAGACACCACCACCAAGAACACTCATGCATCCTACCTTCCTCCCAGACCCCATATACATTGCCATTTATATTGCATAAAAATTCATTACTTTGCAAAATGTCCCTATTTTCATCTTCAAAACAAAAAGAGTATATATGAACACCACCAGTCCAGAAAATTCCATGGTCCAGCAAAGCCTATTCTCCTAAATTGCTGGATTAAAGAGGCTCAAGAATATTTTAACTTTTATTATACATAGTGAATAATAACTACCCTATCATTTTAGTTTTGAATCTGACTGTTTTGGTAACTAGTAATTATTATTATAGCACACAGCTATAAAAGTTTCAAAGTCCACCAGGTTTAATTTTTTAATGCAACACAGGACAAACAGAGATATGATAGGGATTTTACCCACTCACAATCTACCCACACAGCATTGATCACTTGGGGAAATTGACAAAAATAAGTCAGCATGAGAAGAAAAAAAGAGAAAAGCTAAACCAGAGGAGGAAACTGAGGGAGACGGAAGAACGGGGAACTGTAAAAAAAAAAACAGAAAAGTGAAGTTTAAGAGACAGAGGCAGAGAGCTAGGAACTTGACAAAGAAGGGCAGGAAATTAAAAAAAAAAAAGTATGAGAAATGGGGAGGCCAGAGCAGGAAGAAAAGTAGGGAGGAGAAAAAAATATGAAGAGGCCAAACAGAAAGCAGAAGAAAAGAGAATGGATTCAGACAAAATAAGGCAAGTGAAAGAGGAGCAATGGATAAACTACAGATGAAATAGTAAATTCCCGAGACTCAGGAATCACAAATCAGATTGGGATTAAATGCAAAATGGCTGGAAACCACTGGTTTGTGCTCAGAGTTTAGTTCTTTGTGAAATAGTGTTTATGCTACAGAGACCATCACCATAACTGGCACATATTGTAACTTTGTTGGTTGTCTCAGACAAAGTCTAACAACGATGGCATGACGACTGAACTATTAACTACCCTCTCTACAGACAGTCCCTCTCTACATCATGGCTGAGTTTTATGAGCAAGGCAGCACGGAGTAGCCTCCGTTTCACATATTCAATAGGTAGTAATGTCCATCTCAAGAGCACTTACAGCACCTGCCACTACTTGATTCACAGGAAGATAGTAGAATGCAGTGAAGTTACTTAACAAATAACTTTTATTATTACTAGTAAAGCTCTTCCTCCCTGACATATAACTGAGCCTCTCAGGAAGTCTCAGAATTTGCTAAGTGTTCCAACCTTTCCATATAGAAAAATGTTATAACCAATACAAGAAAATTTAAGATTTTCCAAGTGTGGGGAAAACAGGGAAGAGAACATAGAATAAATGAGAGCACAGCTGACTCTAGTGCAGTGCCTTTGTCTCAAATAATTTACTAGCAAAACAATGAAAATACGAAAAGCTGGGTAACCTAGTTATCTGTAAAACTGTGAGCAATGGCTCCTCTTTTTCTCTCCAACATGCGCACACAGCAATTGTTTAAAAACAATTGCGTGTGTAATTCATTACATTACTATAATTATTTAAACATTTTAACAGAACTAGTCTTCTGTAAGTTAACAATTAAGGATTCTGAAGGCCAACTCTGGGCGTTTTTACTAGAGGTACCCATTGATACCCCTTGAGTTAAACAACACTCAGAGGCCATGAGAGAACTCAAAAAGCATTTAAGAAATTGACCGTAGAGAAAGTATAGTTTGTTCTAATCAGTATTCAATATATTTCAAAAAATTTAAAGGTTAATTAGTGACATTTCAAAGCTGATAAAAGAAATAACACAACTTTAAGAAAAAAATATTTGCCTCCTAATTACAATCAAATAATAAAAAGAAGCCACAGCAGAGTAGTATTTTAGATGAGGATGACGAATAAGAATGAAAAGGCGTATGCATTAAATGATACTCAAAGTACAGAGAGTATATCAAATAAGCAAAATTGGAACAATGAGATGATTGTCTCAGGGATCCATCAGTAAAAGCTGAAAACACAAACAGGTATATATGTTTTTACAGAAGAAATAATGTACACTGCTAAAATAAAGAAAATCATAAAACTCATAATACTTAGCACATATGAACCACTGTACATCTTCAAAACTCTGTACACACAGATCAAGGACAGACGTGGAGAGACAGTATGCTCAGCAATAAAATGCAGTGGAAAAATCAATTCTAAAATGACTATATTCTTGGATTCATTTTAAAATTGGTCTATAAAAAGAAAAAGACAATATGAGATGATGATTCGGTACTAATGAAGATTCCCATTGAGAAAACCATTTTCAGAGGGGCAGCTGTGTTCGTCCACTTCAGTAAAACCAAACCAATAAGCCTGGTGGCATCTTAAAGTCTAAGTATATTAAGACATAAGTTTTGTGAGGTACAACTCACTTCTTTAGATGCTTGAAGACAAATCACCAAAGAAAAAAGGGGGTGGGGATAGGGCAGGGAGGAGGGATACATTGATAGGAGTATGGCAACAGTGCTAATTAAATCAGAGTCGATGTGGCCCACCTCCAACAGTGATGAGAAGATGATAGTACCTGAAGGAGAAATTATTATTCCTTGTCCTTATTCAGACCCCTTGACAATGTCAAAACTGAGTATGAATTCCAGCTCAGCAGTTTTTTGTGTTGCAGTCTGTTTTTGAAAGAGTTTTTTGGCCTAAGAATAGCAACTTGCATGTCAATAATTGTGTGTCCGGGGAGGTCAAATGCTCCCCCACTGACTTTTGTGCATTGTCATTCTTGGTGTCTGATTTGTGTCCATTTATTCTTTTGCATATAGACCAATTTGTCCAATGTACATGGCAGAGGGGCACTATTGGAACACGATGGCATATATCACATTAGTAGATGTGCATGTGAACAAGCCTTTATTGGTACAACTGATGTGATTAGACCCTGTGATGGTGTTACTAAGAAACGTGTGGACAGAGTTGGCTACAAGGTTTGTTGCAAGGATTGGTTCCTGGGTTAGTGTGTCTGTTGTGGGGTGTGAAATTGGTGGCAAGTATTTGCCTCAGGTTGGGGCTTGAGGCGTTCTGTGAGGACTGGCCTGTCTCCCTAAAAAACCTTTGGTGAGGGACTTTTATCAAAGGCTTTCTGAAAATGCACATACACTATCAAGTGAATCATACTTATTCAAGGTTCTTGTTGAAACACTCAAACGCTCATAAATTTGTGAGGCATGACCTCCCTTTACAAAATCTAAGCTGACTCTTTCCAAATGTATCATGTTCATCTGTTTGTCTGATAATTCAGCTCTTTACTGTGATTTCAACCATTTTACCCAGTACTAAAATAACACTCATTGGCCTGTAATTACAGGATCTCTTCTGGAGCCCCTTCTAAAAACTTGTGTTACAGAGGTTGTTACGGTTAATAATTCCATAATTTTACATCTGAGTTCCTTCAGAACTCGAGTGAATACCCTCTGGACAGTTATTTCTTATTGTTGAGTTTGTCAATTTCATCTATCAGCCTCTTCTAGTGACTCATCCATTTGGGACTACTTCAGATTTATTACCCAGAAAGATTAGTTTTGATGTGATATTACCCATATTCTTTGCATGGAAGATGATTCCAAGGAATTAATTTAGCTTCTCTGCATTGACCTGGGTTTCCTTGAGTGCTACTTTTAACATCTGGGTCATCAAGTGATTCCATTGTCTCTCCAGCAGATTTCATGTTTCTGGTGCACTTAAACAATTGCATTAGCTTTTGCATCTTTCTCAAATATTTGGCCTGCCTTTTAGTATTTTATGCACAACCTAGCACAGTTTGGGCTCCTCCCTTATAGAAGTCATTTAGTCTATGTGCTTCAGCTCCCTGTCTGTAAAATGCAGGTAACAGCACTTCCCTGTCTCAAAGAAATGCTATGAGAATAAACACTGAAAGAATGTGAAGTGCTCGGATGTTACAATAATGGAGGCCACAGATACCTTTGATAAATATCAGTGCACTGGCTGATGGAAATAATAATTTTACCACTGATGTATGCATACTGATACTGATCTCTGCATGCATTATATGAAACTGTCTAGGGAAAATAAGGAGATATGCACCGGCTGAAAAGGAAAAGCTTGGGCTCAACATTAGTAAAGGGTTTTCTTCCTTTTTTGAAAATCCCATAAGACAGCATTACAGGTTGAACCTCTCTTGCCCAGCACTATCAGGACCTGACCAGTGCCTGACAAGAGAATTCGCCAGACCATAGGAAGTAAATATTGTCTAAGAACACAGTGTCCAATACTTTCACCACTCGCCACATGTGGCGAACAGGACACTGCATTGTGGTGAATACTGGAGTGGGAAATCCGTATCTCCTCCCGAGAGGACTGAAGGTCTCTCTTTGATGCAGACCTATTTGTTTACAAAAAGTTTCCACAGTGAGTTGTTTCCTTTAACTCATTAAGGGTGAATCAAACAAGGGAAAACTTTCTTTGCTCCAAGGTCCAATCCTTTTTCCAGACAGCATTTTATCAAAAGCACTCATCTTTACTCAGGCTACAAAGACCATACCAGCATAGCCACGCTGGTGCTGCTATGAAGACATAAATCTACAGTGTAGATAGTGGATGCCAAAAGAGGGGTACTTTGCTCGTGGAGGCACACCACTTATCTGAACAGAATTATCTACATCCATGGAGGCATTCTTCCCTTGACATAGCTCAATCTACTCTGGGAGTACAGCTACATCAGTTAGGTATGCTGATCTAACAAGTGAATATGACTCAGGGGCTTGATCTACAAGTGCCTTCATGTCCATCTCTGAGGTTTCCTGTTGCCTTTTCCAGCTGCTTCTGTTAGGTTTCTCTCTTGTCTGTCTCTCATGCACACTATATATACCTCTGTAATCAAAATCAATCCCTCAGCCACTCTGGTTGGTTTTCAGACACCCAGGAAAAGTCTAGAATGAACCAGCTAGCCATTGCACAGGTTTGCATGCTTGTCTAATCCTTGGCTGGTAGGGTATTTTTTTTATTGTTTCAGTTCACACTAAACAAAAATGCATTAAATTATTCTCTCGTTTAGTCTTAATGGAAGGTAGCCATGTCAGACCCACCAGCGTCACCAAGGTGGATTATTTGCTAAGCCTCAGCATAATGAGGTATTTTTCCATTTCTAATTTTCAAGATTTGTTAAAAAAGAAAAAAATACCATTAAGAAAATGTTGACCCATACTTTGTAGCTCAATTTTATTTTTAATTGTACAGTCAAACTGTAGTCATAATGATCATATACATGTGACACAAAAAAGTAGGCAGCAAAATACATCTTTAAAAATTTCACTGAATACACATGTAATCACAATTTTGTGCCAACCTAGAAAATGTTTTAAGAAATTCCAACTGCTGTGTTACAAATTTACCTCTTTTAGCTTTATTTCCCTAGGAGTAAGAGAAGAAGCAAAAGTGAGAAAGAATGAACATGTTCTATTGCTATTTTTCAAATACGTATCTGAGAAGTTCACATAAAAACGGAAACTTACAAACAGGATGCAAGAGCATCAGTGGGTCACTGTTGGAAATACTATGGGAAACTTTTAATCTGAATAAAACCATAGCCATAAAAGGTGAAGATGTGGGATCCAAAACAATGTGATATTCAAACAAACTATCATGAAAAACTCTCTCACTGATGCTTTCCAAAAAACAAATTCAGCTTCATGATGGAGAGATAGAGAATTACAAGATTCCTGAAGGAAGAACTAAAACTGCCTAACTATAAAAAACAAAAAGCAGTCAAGTAGCACTTTAAAGACTAGCAAAATAGTTTATTAAGTGAGCTTTCATGGGACCTAATAAACTATTTTGCTAGTCTTTAAAGTGCTACTTGACTGTTTTTTGTTTTGATAGTGTATAGACTAGCATGGCTTCCTCTCTGTTACTACTGCCTAACTATAAGGGTTAGAGAACATTCCTACTGTTGCAATAGCCAAAACATGATTTACTTAAACGAGAGTTAGACAAACGAAGAGCAATGCCCTTCATGATATTTGTGTCATGTACTCCATGATGTCTGCTACTTTCTGAAAACCAGATTTCATGTGGCTTGTATATTTTACATGCAGAAGGGATTTGCTTTGCCAGACCAAAGCAATAGTCTCACAAGAATTAGCAGACATTGAAAATCTGCAGACTCTGTACCAGAGAACTATAGAAGCACAGGCTCAATCACCCAAGGAAAAAAAACTGCACGTTTTCAGCACTCAGGGATCTGAAAAAGCGGGTCTTTGCCCACAAAAGCTTATGCTCCAATAAATCTGTTAGTCTATAAGGTGCCAAAGGACTACTGGTTGTGACTGCAGAATGTGATGAATTCTGGGCTGTTAACATCTACCTTTTGAGGCAACAAGTTGGTTTATAAACAGAGGCCATGTGATTAAGATAACAGAAGGGTTGTCATTAAATTGAATTAGGGAAATGTTCTATGATCTTCAAACCATTGCAAGGCACTCCAGTTAAATGATGGAAAGCAATGGATAGGAATAAATAGCTCATTTTTTGAGTGAAGAGAGAGGTAATTAGCTCTTTCTCCCAAGAGTCTGAGTAACACAACCCTCCCATCACTACCCCCCCAGTGTTGCTTCAAGAAATTTTTTTTCCACGTGAACCAAAGATAGCTTACCAGGTGTTGAAGGTAAACCTCAGCGCAGAACAGCTAAAATCATGCTGCTTGGAATCATACATTCTTCAGTCTTAGGAAGCACCAGAGTAACCTTGCAGTTGTAATATGTTCTTCCATAGAGACTGACAGCCATTCATTCTGTCAGTGTGGTCATTGTTATGAGTAAAGATAAAAAAAATGTTGCTATTGACAATGTCATTAATATTTCTAAATGTATTTTATCAGGAAGCAAACTCAGTAAACAGAGCACCCAGTTCCAACCATGAGAGGCTGCCCCAAATGTGGAAGAGCAAGAAATCACAAAATGTAATGTTAGCATTATTTTGATGTTGTAATAAAGGAGAAGGGAGACTTGAGTTACTGGAGAAAAAACATGGACTGTCAAGCACAAATGCATGCCTCATTCCTGTCCTTAATGAACATGCAGACAGAATAGAACGAGAAATCACCACCAGCCACCTCTGCATTAATTGATGTTGTGTTTGAGAAAATAAAGTCAGCAAACTCTGCACCCCCTCCCCCAAAATACATGCCCCCCATCCATACACATCACCTTCTTCTTTCAGAGGCCAAGCATCTCCATGCATCACTATTACATGCCACTCCTTCCCCATTCACTCTCTTCCCCTGGCATCCCCCGGCCATCATTTTAGACTTCCTTCAACCCAGTCAGTCTGCTCCACTGCTCCTGGCTCTGCATTCCCCATCCAGTCTATATCCCCTAGTTCCATACTTCCTCCCTCCGCACATTATGACATCTCCTCTCACTGGGGACCCAGAATGAGGCAGGGAAGGCCACAGAGAGCCCTGCAACATAGTCCTACAAAATCAACTCCCACCAGAAGGCTAACCTTTGACAACTAACCATAAACTTATCATCCTGCTTTTTCGCCATAACTTCCACACATCCATCAGTAGCCCCTAAATAAAAACATCATGCACAGGGAAAAGAGTTTTGTTTATTGGTTAGCATGCCTTGGGGTTGGGTGGGTGATGATGGCCGTCTCATGGCTGGAGGAGGTGTTCCATAAAGGGCAAGGAAACAGCATGGGAGGGACACCAGTTAAGACCCTTCATGCTCGTTCACAAACTTGGTTTTCAAGGCATCCCTGATTTTCAGTGCATCTCTCTGGGCTTTGCCATTTTCCCCTGGGATCAGTTGCAGATAATTTCTTGACAGGATCTCTGCCTCAGTCGCCACACAGGCATGAAACTCCCTCACCACCACCCGGAACCTGAACCTGGTTTTTAAATAGACAAAGGCACATTCTATTACCATTTAGCATCTGTTCAGCCTGCAGTTAAAGAGCACGGTACTGTGTATGGCTTCATAAGCCAAGGAAACAAGGGCTAAGCAGGGCCACCAAAAATCAGTATGGGCATTTCCACTCCCTCAATGTTAATTTTCTCGTTTGGGAAGGAAGTTCCACTCTGGAGTTTTGTAAACAGACCAGAATTCCTAAAGATTCACGCATCACGCACCCTTCCTGATCACCCCAAGTTGATGTCAGTAAAATGACTTTTGTGATCCACCAGCACCACAGAGAAGTACCCCTTACGGTTAATGTACTCTGAGGTCTGGTGGTCCAGTGTCAGGATGGGAATGTGCATTCCATCTATGGCACCACCATAGTTAGGGAACCCCTGGGGCAGCAAATACGTACACTATCTACTGCACATTCCCCAGAGAGTCACTGTCTTCCACACAAGAACCATGGTTGATCACCTTGGCTACTTCTATGATGGCAGACCCAACCGTAGATTTCCCCACTCCAAATTGATTGCCCACTGACTGGTAGCTGTCTGTCATTGCAAACTTCGGTAGAGCAATTGCAACGTGCTTCTTGACTGTCAAAGCAGGTCTCACTTGGGTATCGCTGTGCTTCAGTATGGGAAACAGCAGTTCACACAGTTCCTTTACAGTGGCCTTACACACGTGCAAGTTTTGCAGTCACTGCTGGTCATCCCGTGACTGCAAAACAATGCAATCCCACCACCCTGTGCTGATTTTGTGGCTCCAGAACCTTCACTCCAAGCTGCACAGTAATTCCAGTGTTGCCAGAAAATCCACAGTTCTTCTCTACAGAGATTCACATCCATCAGCCCCACCAGCAGCAATGAGCTTATATTGCAAGGGCATTACGTTCAGAAGATATTCCATCATAGTGCGGGAACTGAGCACAAACCAGTGCACCAAGCTTTGAAGTATATCAGGATCCATGTTACGGTTTGTAATGGTGGCCGGCAGTTAATATAAAAGCCACGCAAAATGCTGTTTGTTTTCAGCAGGAAGCAGGGAGTGAGAAAAATGCATTCTGGGATCATGACATCAGAAACCCAGAGCCACTTCGGTGACTTTTTTCCCCACAAAATCCCGGCACAAAATCCCAAAATGCAACAGGCCTGAAGGACCTGTGGAATAGGTGCCCACAAGCCACTGCTTCCACAGTCAGACTTCGGCTACCTCGTGAGGTCACACTAAATTGACTTTGTGAGCAGGTATCACCACTCAACTTTATTAAATCTAGTGTTAAAAAGTTGACTTTAACAAATGCAACTTTATTCCCCAGGGTAGACATACCCTGAAGTCAACCTTTTCCCCTGCAGAGAGAGGCACACAAGGAGAAGGGAGGGCTTGTTCTCTTGATTAGGTTACAGTATCCTTGCATTTAGCAACATGGTCATTTAGCTCTATAAAATTAAAACAAAGCTAAAATGTACACATCTGAATGACTGAGGAAACAGGCAATGAGCAGAACCAGCTGCTAATTGGGCTAGAATCATGCAGCCCTACAGGTTACAGAAAGGAGCCCCAAGAAGCTTTTCTGAACTCTTAAGAAGATAATTTGAGAGTTTTTTAGGGGAAGGAAAACTAAAAACACAAGGCTTTTGTAATATTAAACCTCATCTGTAAAGGCCACAAAGGGCCAAAACTGTGTACTGGTTGGGCTGCAACCAATAAGCAGGGCACATCTGAGACTAGAGCCACTGAATTAGACCACACTCTTTCCTGGAGTATTTTGACTAAATGGAAGCATCCAATATTCAGATTCATAGCATTTATGCTCCAAAAAGACCCTTAGTTCACCTACTCTGTCCTCCTATCTATCACAGCCTATTAAATTTCACCCAGTTGCCCCATAACTGAGCATCTTCCTTCCCCCATAACTGAGCAAGTAATTGTGCCCTCCAGTAAGACATCCAGCCTTGACATGTAGACACCAAGTAATAGAGAACCCAGTAATTCTCCTTTGGTCTAGAAATAAGGCATACGTTTTTAACAGGCAGGATGATTAACCATTGGAATGAACTGACGACAACATCATCAGCATTCAGCTTCCAGCCAATTGGTTCTTGTTATGCCTTTCTCTGCTATATTAGTGTTTTCACACCTGGTACTTTCCGCCCATTAAGGTACTTATACACTAATCATGTCAGTTCTCAGTAGTCTTCTTGATAAAATAAACTGACTGATCTATAAGTCTCTCACTGTGGCATTTTCTCCAGTTCTTGATCCGCCAGATAGAGTTTTGTCTCTTTGTTTATACAGCACATGTAACCTTGATGCCATATAACTATTATACAAGCACATATAAAAAGCCCAACCATTAAAACTGACTGGGATGTCTGCCTCTCATGGAACATTTGCCAAAAATAACTGAAAAATTATATTCACACACAAGTCTGGAAGAAGGGAGAAGCCTCACACTATGATCAGAAATACGTGAAATTCAATTTTTGACATTCTGTTCAACAGAGCAAGTCCCAAAATGCAGCTGCCTTTAACTAATAATGTCCTACTGCAAATCACTGGAAGCCAATTCCAGTACCAAAATACAGTCTTCAAATGTCCAGGCAAAAAAAAAAAAAAAGTGGAGACATTTTAAAAACAAAAAGGTTTGTAGTTTCTGAGGTTCTCCTACCACAATCCAGAAGTATACAACTGCTCTCAACTACTATTAGTCTTCCTTTTGTGGTATTACCCCCACAATCCTCCAGGTCAGTTCAGCAACTAATTCAGAATAATATCAGCACCAGAAAGTCCATGTTTCAAAATATGCATTGTGGAGATGGTTGTCTCTTTTAACGTACTTTGTACCTTCCCATCATCAAAACAGCAGCTTCTTCTGCATGACACATCACCTCACTGCCTACCTAACTTAAAAGGAAACCATTTTTATCTAGAGTTATCAGCATTCATGTTAAATGGGTTTATTTTGATTAGCTATACCTCATTTACACCTTGTATCACTTAAATTCAGAGTACATTGCATTTTATCTTCCTGTTCAATATGTAATTCAGGCTTAGTAGATATACTTGGCATATATTGTACTCTCCATTTTCTACTGCAATTACTTTGAGTACAGTAGTTATGCAAGGGTTGCATTCCCATGCATCCTCTCATAACTCGAATTTCACATATGTTGGAGGGGGCGGCTTTTTCCCCAGCAGAACACATATTCTGCAGCTGGGGAAGCAGCAGGAGCACCTGGAGCTCCTTTTGAAAATCCTGGGGTTGGTGGGGGCACAGCTGGGAAGGGTTAAGCCTGGCGGTGGGTTGGGGCTGTGGGAGAAGACAGGGGGTTTAAGCCTGGGCTGGATTAGGGCTGCAGTGGGGGCCGGGGTGGAGTTGAGTTGGAGCTGCGGGCAGGGGGTTTGAACCACGGCTGGGGGGGTTGAGCCAGAGACACATGCAGGGGTGGTGGGCCAGAGCCACACACGAGGGGTGGTGAGCTAGACCTGTGCACAGGGGTGGGGAGCTGGAATCACAGGGGGTGGTGAGCTGGGCTGCAGCAAGTTTAAACCAGGGCAAGGGGAGGGAGGAGATTGAACCAGGATCATGCGTGGCTGGGCGGGGTGGAACCAGGGCAGGAGGGGAGTGGGATTTTGAGTTGCACTTAATTCACGTTAATACAAGTTAAGCGCAACTTGAAATCACTCATTTAGAGCGTTTACTGCATACTATAAGCACACTTCACCCCATTTTGGAGCACAAATGTAACATGTATGCTACTTACCCTGGAACGTAAGGAAGAATTGCCCCGTCTCAAACAATTCCCATACTAAGTGTACAATCCTGAATGCCCTGACCCGCCATCCCTCTTTTTACTTCTCCCGCCAGGTTGCACTACTGAATAGCAAATGAATAATCATACAGATAAAAACTAGACATGTTGTTAATAACTATTTAGAGTATTTTTAAGCGCATCCAATAAATTTTCATTTATTTGAAACATACATAAAACTAAATACAATAAAATAGGATATATTATCCTTTCATATTTAATATCTAGTCTTAAAATTATAGGCAACCAAATATTTTGTGAGCGAGCAAGACACAGAATTAGACTCTTCACATTGGAATTACTAGAGGTCTTAATTCTTCTGATTCAAGAACAGTGGCGAATAACACCACAAGCTTTTGTATGTTACACATACAATAAAAACCATGTTCAGCATCGGGGTCATGACAAATAAAGTTCAAGAGTTGTATTTACTGAACTTGCACTTCATTCGAAGCCCCACAGTTTAGTAAAATATTAGGAACATTTTGCCAATTTTTAAAAATGCAAAGAGTAGAAATATTATAACTCTTGACTGATGGATAAAGATACCTATAGGACATTCTTAGAGTGCCACTTTAATTTTCGCTAAGCAAACATTAATAATATTTAACAGAACTGCATTTTAAAAATGCAGAATTTGCGTAAACCACATTATTTTTAATTAGGGCACAACACATGAGTTTGCATAATTTAGCCTAAGAAAATAATGGGTATGTTGGAGAGCTAAAAATATTTTTAATACTCAAGTTTCTTATTTAAATTGTGTGTGGTATCTTCTTTAAAAAGAATCAGCCTTTGGTACAGAATTGCTTGTGACCTTAGGCCATGTCTACACTAGCAAGTTCTTTCAAAATATCCAGTCGAGCATCTACACACAAACACATTCTTTCTAAATTAAATTTAAAGAACGTGGTGCTCCTTTTGAAAGCACTCTTCCACTCCCATTTCAGGAAGAGAACTTTTTTTCAAAAGAAAACGCATGTAGATGCTCCACATGCCCATTTTTCCAAAACAACATTCCTCATGGCACCAGACTTTTCGATCCCTGGCCCATTCTTTCAAAAGAGTGAGGGCTGTGTGGACACTATCTTTTGAGAGAAGTTCTTTCAGAAGAGATCTTCTGGAAGGACGCCTTTCAAAAGATCACTGTAGTGTAGACATAGCCTTAGTTGAAAAAATATTCAATCACAAAAGAATTTTTGTTCTTGCTCTCTTCTTTAAACTGAGAGCCTGTCTAGTCTCTCTTTCACCATTCTCAGCCCTTTATGAGGTTTGGAAAATTCCCAGTGCAACTTCATGAAAACTTTAGCAACCATCAGCATCAACATTTTTGTCTCTTACACTCAGAATGTGATGGATTTTATGAAGGTGTATTGGGTTCTTTGTCTGTTTATTTTTGGAATACACACAAATTATCCTCCATCTAGAGTTCTCAGTTTAATTGAACTTTGAATCTGGAAACATAAAATACCCATTTTAAGGAACCAGATTACATCACATCAGCAATTTTACATTTAGCACTCTTACAGAAACTTTGGGTGGCAGCAGCCCCATTCCCAGCACCCCAAGGTATGGCGCAGTAGGGAGCTGCAGCTGCCAAGAGTTGCTGCTGCGCCCCCACAGGGCAGCCACCACTGTGGGGCCAGGAGCATCCCTGCACGACAGCAGCACCTGTGGGGCAATAGCCCCGTTCGTGGTGCACCGAGGCATGGGGCAGCTGGGAGCATCATCCCCACAGAGTGTCAGCCTACCCAGAGCAGCCAACACCAGAGCCAGGGAGCATCCCTGTAGGGCAGCAGCCTCATTCCTGGAGCCAGGCAGCATGGAGCAGTCAGCGAACCCTCACCCTCTTCTGCACGGCAAACGCCCCTGCAACCAGGGACATCTCTCATGGGGTGGCAGCCCTGTTCCGGTGCCCATGGCATACGTCAGCCAGGGAGCTGCACTTGCTAGGCAGCCACAGCCGGGGAGCTCCCTTCCCCCCACACTCCTAGCGGAAATATGGCCACCCTATTCCACGGGCACGCTGGCAACAGGCTGTGCCCCACTGTGGGTCCAATCAGAGCATGCAGGGGGGGCATGGAACAAGGCAGCAATATGCAAACAAGCCTGGGGAAGTCCTCTGCCCCCCACACAGCTCCCTTGCACACCGCTCTGTCATGCTCTCCCCGGCTGTTTCCCCCGGCTGCCAGCTCCCAAGCACCCTGCCCTCACCTGCCACCCACCCATGCTGCCCCCAGTCTAGGGCCACTTGGGGGAAAGTAAAGGGGCCTGTCAGCTCAAGCATGAGGCTGGGGCAAATGTTCTGGGATGGGGGCAGGTGAACAGGCATCATAACCAGTTGCTTATGACACTGCTGTTGAATCCCATTGCAGGGAAAAGCAGTGGCAGCCAGGCAGGCTGGGAGGAGACCTGTGTGAGACAGGGTCTCCAAGGGACTAGAACAGAGAGCCCTGGAGTAACTTTCCCCTTGGTTTCCCTTTAATTAGTGAGCCAGCTTCAGTGCAGGCAGGGGCTGAACGAGCTGAGATTTCTGGCTGGAGAAAGAGAGAGATTAAATGTGTTTGGAAGAAGCTGCTGCAGTTTGATGCTTGTAGCTTCCTGCTGGGAACTTGAGAGCAGCAGTAGAAGCAGAGTTGCAGAGAAAAGGAAGGAGCAGAGGGGTGGGAGAGGCATTTTACATTTATCAAGATACGAGTACCGGCATCTCTTTATTTTACAAAAATAAACACCAGGTACAACTTAACATTTAGTGTGGACAAGGATAGTGATGACAAACTATATTAGCTGATTATGGTGAGGGGTGGGAGCTCCTGGATTAATCACCACCAGATAAAATTTAAAAAAAAAATCATCACTCTCCTTGTCAACAGTAACAACTAAGTCACGTTTAACGCAGTGTTATCCTGATGTCCAATATAACACATTCTCCCCGCTGTAAGCACGCCCTCACTCTAAATGGTTTCAGATATGGTAAAGGAAGAGTTGAGATAATGTGCAAAGACTGAAGAGAATGGAACAATTAATATGATATTTCATCCCTCTAAACAGTGAGACTAGGCAGTAAGAGAGGCTGATGAAGAAGTAAGAAGAAAAATAAAGAAGCAGGGTAAAAACCATCACTCTCTCCTAACAACCTACAAGGAGAACGAAGAATAAAAATGGAAGGATGTTGAACGTAGGTGACAAACAGTAACTAAAATCACCAGAGGGCAATGTTCTGACAGCACACCGCAGTGCTGGCATCAAAATGCTACATCTATATGTGTGGCTGCAGAATACCATGTTCTCATGGCATCACTGAATAATGTCCCCAGTATGACACAAAATTACTGCAATGACAATGGCTTTTCAGCTCATCTAGGCTGAGCAGCAGCACTCTAAAATATCTGTGAACACTGTCAGTGAGTGATATTAATCCAACTGCCGTCACGATTAGAAAGTTAATGGATTTTACTTCTCCAAAAGTGTATTTTATTTGATTAAAGATAGATGTGTCTGTGATGGGGTGTACCAACCCTGCACTGAGAAGGGTGGTGGTGGCAGAGGGTACCAACCCCACACTGAGCAGGGCAGTGAGAGCCAGGCCTACTGTAAAGAAAAAGGTCCCATCCCTGAGGCCCTGCTGGGCATGCTCCAGCTGTAGGCCAGGTATAAAGGCTGGGGAAGCCTGGCAGTTGGGGCTGGCCAGCAGGAGGGAAGGAGCTTCCGCTTGAGCCAGGGAGCCACTGCCACCCAAGAAGCAGTCATGGCAACCACGCAAGGAGCATCAACAGCAGCAGCAGCAATGGCAGCAGCCACAGGTGCCTGAGCAGCAGCAGCAGCTGCTGCCAGAGGAGCAGTCCCCACCAGAATTGGCAGGAAAGACCACTGCCAGAGCAGAGTCAGTGGGCTACACCGGGAACGGTGTAGGATGCAGCCCAGGGTGGGGGAACCGGGATCATACTCAATGAGCTCAGCACGTTGCAATGAGGATCTCTGCTGAGCTGGTGGCTGGGGTCCCACATCCACCACCAACAGGACCCCTGGGCTGGAGCTTGGTGGAGCGGGCAGGCCCAAGCTCCCCTAGCTCCACCTCCAGGGAGGACCTATGCTGCAGATGCCTCGCTGGGCTGTAAGGCTTGCAAACTGTGACGGGATGCAGAGGCCCGATTGCGCAGGGAGGCCCGCAAACCAGGACTAGCTTGGTGAGGCTTGAAGCCCGCAAACTGGGACCAGGCCGCTGAGGCCTGATGGGGCTGGAGAGCCCCGAGGCAATCACAGGTGCCCTTGGGAGCAAGACAGAGCAGGGGACCCCACCACAGTGTCTAATCCCACTCAGAGTTTTTCTTCTGAGTTCCCAGTCTTGTAAATCTTATCCAAGGAGTTACATCTAACATGCATGCAAAAACCGATCACACTCCAGTAGCACTACATTCAATACTTTTGATAGCCATATCAAACGTCCTTACTTAGTTGTAATAAGTAAGACCATGATCATAACAAACACCTGTGCATCATGTATTCTTTAATTTAAGGAAGAAGCAAATCCTGCATAAGAATTGCCTTACAACACCCACAAGCATCAAGAGATAGCTATTGTGTACCTCTTCAGTGGTCTAGAACAACATTGCAAATTCCTGCTCCATAATTGGCTCTCCAGGAATAGAATTAATGGGCTTATCCCTTCACCTCATCTCCCATTGAGAGTTAAACACAATAGAAAAAAAAATCTGTTACAGATAAAAAGTAAATTGCTAAAATTAAAGTATCAGCAGATTTTTTTCTGATAAATACAAAATGCTCATAGTAGTACACATTCCAATAAACCTTAAAGTTTACTCTTCCTTGTAGAAGAAAATCAATGTTCACCTCTTAGATTAATATATTTGATCTTCACTCCAATTCTAGTCAGCTTGCGCTCTACCACTTTTTTAATTATGGATGAACACCGTCTATTAACTTGTAGTACACACTTTTGAAATAAAAAAATACCCTTTACACATCTTACTGCTTAGCTAGCCTCTGTGACTGTGAGGTCAAACTGTCACTCAATGCCAATATGGAATTTCAGTTCTAAAAGGCCAATCCACTATTAGAGGTACTCTAATTCAAATGGTCTTTTCTGCTCACTTTTGGTTGTTGCCAAGAGATTTATTGTTTACTGACAACTTAAACAATAAATAACATACTATGTGCTTCTATTGGAGATGGACCAAATGTAGAGTCATTTATATTGCGCACACAGCCCTTCCCAAAATTCAAATTTTCACATAAAAATAAGATCTGGATGTGAAGCACCTCTGGGTTAACTCATATTTCTAATTCAGATTGCACCTTTCATCCGACAATCCAGATGAAGAGGTGCTTAGAAACTATCAACTATGTGGTGTCAGAACTTCAAAAGAACAGAATGTTAATCTACTGCTGATATGTGCCTACTACTTGGAAGGTGAAGGCAGTTCCATGATTTCCTCCCCATTCCCCTTGCACCCCATAACAGAGACAGAAGATTCTTGAGAAACAATCTCTGTCCCCTGAATGCCTTTTGGAAGAACACAGCTCTAGCCTATGGTAGGAATGCAGCTCATTAATGCAGTTTCAGCCTCCACCTCATTTACACACATAACTGACTAAATTCCAACCCATACATGCTAGGTGTGAAAGCTGGCCTATGGTTAGAAAGTAGTTTGTTTTAACCTTCTTTGGAGAGGGGTGGCATTAGTTATTCACTAGCAGAGACAGCTGGACGAATTCAGATGCAATATTGTTTCATGAGTGTTTTCCTGTTTGGCAAAATCTGAACATTTCACAGGGGCAATCTTTGACATACAGTAAGCCCTCGAAATACAAGGCTTCAAGTTGCACGTAACTTGCTTTAATGTGAGTTAAGCACAACTTGAAGGAGCTCTAGGGCCCCCTCCCACTGCCTTTTCCCACCTGTGCTGCTGTCAGCCTGACAGCTGTGTGGCTGGAGGAAAGGAGGGGAAGAGGCTTTTAGCTTGCTTTGCTGCCTGCAGCTGCAAGCAGCTAGGCACACTGAAAGCCCCTTCCCCCTGTCTCCCCTGGCCACACGGCTGTCAGTCTGACAGCTGCACAGCTGGAAGAAAGCAGGGGGAAGGCTTCTAACTTGCCTAGCTGCTCACAGCTCCCTGCCCTCCCACACTGACAGGACTGACAGGATGACAGCTGTGCCACTGGTGAAAGGCAGTGTGAAGCAACCAGGAAACTGACCAGCCCTTGTGGGCTGGTCAGTTTCCTGGTCCTGCAAGTGGAGGGGAGCTGGAAACCAAGCAGCAGCCTGGTTCCCTCTCCCCTCAACTTGCACAAAAATTCAGATTATGCTGGGGTTGTAAGAATGCAACCCCCACATAACTCAAAGATATACTGTATTCTGATGAAACTCAAGAAATGTTCCATGGGAAACTGATCTGGTTTCCTGCCAGCTTACCCACATGGCCCCTTGGCAGACCTGGCAAGCAAGGCTCTATTTCCTTTAGAAATTTTGCTTTTTATTGCTAATCAGAACAAAACCACAGTTTCAAAATATCAAAATCCCCCACAGATTGGAATTAACTTCCTCTGAACAACTAGTTTGAAGTGTTTAGGTATTTATTGGACTAGCAGCTATTCCTGTTGGTAAGTGAACAAGATATTTGCTTGTATAACTAATAATTTCATTAAGTATACAAAATAGGAGTAAACCTGCCAATAATTATCCATTTTAGGAATCTCAAAAAATTAGTCACACTACTGAAAACTGGGCATACACTAATATAAGGAAATAACTCAAAAAGGGTACATTTGACCTTGAACATTTCTGAAGTTTAAAAATATATTAAACTTCTGTCGAAATGTGGGCACTTTTTCTGCTGACGTTCTCTGATTCATACTTAAATTTGTCTTTTATAATACTGAAAGGCATGAAGAGTCAGTGATATATCAAAATTAATGCTCCAGCTTCAGATTCTCAGTGTCCCTGTTTTAGAAGCCATGCTAATTTTACATGATAAGCAAGAGCTGGGTTCTGACAAGTCTTCTGCTTGAATTAGAAAGGAAAATATATTACTTGATAAGTAGAACATTCAAATATTTACAGTTTTAGAGGTCCTACATCACTGCAAAGAAATGAGGGAAAAAGCCAACAATGTTTTAAAACAACAATCCTTCACTGGGGAGACATTTTTAGTGTGTAATATGTCACTGACTATTCAGGGTGGAAGTGTTTTGTTTTTTTTTTTAAACAATAAATGTTTAGAGACTCACAGTCCAACCCAGGCCCTGCCAACCACAGGATTTGTTAGATTGTGTTTATAAAATTTTATACTTCTGAACCACTTCAAATTTTAATGGAGAGCTGTATTGCTAACAGTTATAACTGTTTTCATATGCTTTGAAGAGAACTAAAGTACTTTAAGTTTCCCACAGGTATGAGGATGGCATGGGGAAACAGGGATAGAACTGAAGCTGTATGCACCACCACCGGACATTCTATTAGAATAGTATTTTGATGTGTCAGAAGTAATTCTAAGGCTAGCTTAAATTGTTAGCTCTTCGGACAGGAACCGTAGTGTAGATAAAGTGCCTGCATGCATGCGACTGAACATACATATACTCATACATCTACGTACGGTGCCTATTACCATTGTGCCACCAAGCATAAATGAAGCCTCTGGGAACTGCCAAAATATAAATCAGTAGTAATGACTGACAAGAGGAGACACAAATCTAAGTAATAGCCACTCCACATGTTCCTTTCAAACGTGCCATTTCTGGTGTAAAATGTCCTTCTAAAATTACTAATACTGCTGGCCATGCTGACTTTTAATTTGCCACTAGGTCACCTATTCCATACCACTCCATTCCCCTCAAAATAAGGGAACCCCAAAGCTTGGAAACAAGGATCAGTTAAAGCTGACAACTAACTAAGTCAGCTTTGCACTGGCTACAGAGACAGCAGGAAAGCAGATGTCCCCTCTTTTTTGCTGCTATGGACACCAGTCCCCTAAGAAAAGCTGGTACCAGCTCTTTCTTCTGAGGGTCTACACTGTTTTCTTCACAAGTGGCATCACATTGTTTCAGGATTCAATTTTCTCCCTTTGCACAGAAGTGGACATTTAGCCCCATTGCTATTCAAAACACAAATTAAAAGACATTTTAATACAGAGAAAAATGCCCTTTTACTCAAAATAAACCTCTACTAAAAGATTTGAAGATTGAAGGGGACCATATGGTTGAATACAAGCCAAAATATTAACATAAGCAACAATCAGTCCTAGTCCGGAGCCCATCTCTGATACTAGATCTGGCTTCATCTCACATTCAATTTTCCTATATTGTAAAAAATAATAATAATAATAATAATAATCTTTCCAGGCCTTTTAAAAAGTTAAGTATTACTTCCTGTGTCCACAAAAAAGCCCTTCTGGATAGAACACTACAGGGCAGGCACTCAAAGCTCCGTCCCCCCACACCTTCAAATAACTTCATGGTAAAATAAGGGTAGATATTCATGAATTTGCTCATAATCCATAAAAATCATCCAATCCATGAATCATCTCTCCCTACTATAAAGGTTCATAGACTAACTACTTTTCTTACAGTAAAAACTTGAAGGAATCTAGGAATACTGCAGAAGAGAAGAGAAAATTTCAATGAAGTGATGGTGAAATGCACACTTTTATCCAGTTTCTCTTCAGGTGTCAAGCAGTGAGGAATTACAAAAAAAAACCCTCTCTCCAAACTGTAGTCTACACAGAGTAAAAAAGCAGTCATGAAGCACTTTAAAGACTAACAAAATAATTTATTCGAGAATGAGCTTTCATGGGGCAGACCCATTTCTCCAGATCTGAAGAACTAGGTCTGTCCCACGAAAGCTCATCACTTCATAAATTATTTTGTTAGTCTTTAAAGTGCTACATGACTGCTTTTTTTTTTTTTTTTTTTTTTTTTTTTTGTTAGGATACAGATTAGCACAGCTACCTCTCTGTTACTATTCTACACACAGAGGCCATTTCTACACAGGCCTACATGGTAATACACAGCCTGAAATATGCTAATAAGGCACAGATGCAAATTCCCCACGCCTCATTAGCATAAGGTCACGTGATTTGGAGTTCGGAAGACTGTTCTTCCGGACTCCAAAACGCCATGTAGAAGCACGACCCCCGGGAGGTCTTCCAGAAGGAAGTATTTCTTCCGGAGGCCCCTTCTTCCCGAAAATTTTCAAGAAGAAGGGGCCTCCAGAAGAAGGACTTGCGGAAGACCTCCCGGGGCCCACACTTCTACACGGCGTTTTGGAGTCCGGAAGAACGGTCTTCCAGACTCCAAATCATGTGACCTTATGCTAATGAGGCACAGGGAATTTGCATTCACACCTCATTAGCATATTTCAGGCCATGTATTACCATGCCACTTTTGAAGAAAGTGGCCTATGTAGAAACGGCCAGAGGACAAGCAGAGGTGGGCTAAAATGAGACCCACTTATCTGAGCACCATAGCACATGAAAGTACCTGGATCCAAATGATCCCACATGATGGGTTTGAAAAATAAGAGATATGAAGTCTCCGTGTTGATGTAACTGGATAATGGCCTCTTTCCAGTACCTACAGACTTTATTTGGTTCCAGAATCTAGAGGATATAGTTCTGATTGCTGTCCTCAAGCGCACCCTTCTCCGCACTTCATAAAGATCAAATGACTTCTACTATCATGTAAATTGACTGAAACTGAAGAGAAATTATTCTGCTCTAAGGAAGAGAAGCAACAGCAATGGGATAAATAAGGCATAGAAATTCATCATGCCTGCTCCCATGCTATCATTTTGTCAAGCAAAATGAATTAAGCTGTGGAAGGACTATATTCCAACACAAATTTTGAAGAACTAAATTGGGATGAGAGATAAGAATTTAGCCTCAGCATTCCATGAAAAACCACCAAGTTAAAGCCAGTAAATAAAACAACCCTGAGACAACAGTAGCCAGGATGACAGAAAAAAATCAAAATTGAATTAAAGTACATCTATGCAAGATGAAGATCCATCTATGTACTCATCACTACATGCTTTGAGAAAGCATTACTAAACTGCATGAGCCAAACTCAATAGGTCTGCACAGAACATGACTATTGAACACAGCTTCCTGTTCATATCTTCACATCATTCTGTGCAACACTTTCAAAGGCATAGTATTATGGCCATCTGCATCAGATATCAACTAGCTTCCCAGTGTGGCAGCTATTGCTGTGCTCAGGCTAAAACAAAGTTGGTATGGTAATTCTTGGGGAGCTGTGTACTTTAAATTCTCAGTTCCTCTGAGGATTTTATTTCCTTGACTGCTACATTTAATTCCTTTTCATCGTAGCATTTGAACATTTTCCTTTTTTGTCAGCTCTGTTACTTTATCAACACATTGACATACCTACGGGGTTTTACAATGATTATAGTTCCTGGGTTACTTTGATATTACTTCAGACACCCCGCCCCACCCCACCACCATGCTCAGCCAAGGACTGAGCCAAGCCATTAACTGAGCTGCAGAACAAAGTAGGTTTTCTTTTTTGAGAACTGCTTGATCTGTTGTTTGTGGCTTTAAAAACGTCTGTTGCTTTGTTTGGAAGATTAGGCAAAGGAAGTGGACAGCCTGAAACATCTCTCTATGTCCAAGTTTAAAACCAGCTAGACATAGTTATTTGTATTGAACTTTCTCAGAACAATCCTTGTAACCTGCTTCTCTGTGGGATTAGGGTTAACCAAAATCCTGTTTAAGAAATGGAAGTAAAGCTATGATGGAGCTTGCAGATCCTAGAGACTAAAGAGAGTAAGGGGGCAGGTTAGTCTGAGAATGAGAGGCCCACATGTGGACCTGTACCAAACACTTCACTGAAATCCAGGTAGATTAGATCCGCTGCATTTCCTTTGAGAAGATACACATTCTTTAGACAAAGAAGATGATCGGGTTCATCAAGCACCATCTACCCTGTGCGTATATTTTAATTTCAGCAAACTCAGCTGGAGGAAGAAAATATGAAGTTTCCTTCACCACCAGACTCCAAGTTCCCTTCCTTACAGTTTGAATAATTTTGAGGGGTAATCCATTTCAAAGAGTTACTTGACTGTAAAGACAGGAAGCAGGTCTGAACCTCAAGTGATAACTGTATACTTCTGAAGGGCCAGCCCACAAGTAACCTCTTGATATTTTGCTATCAGTTGTGTGCCTAGACAGGATGGCCATCCCCAAAAATATCTGTCGCTGGATGGGGCCAGCTCCTGGTGCTTGCTGAGCCCCAGAAAATGTGAAGCACAGAAGCACCACCCTGCAATCTGGAAGCATGGTCAGCCCAGCCCAGACGGCACAAGGTGTGGTGGGGTGGGGCTAGCCTGCCATTTACATGGTGCCTCTGGGGTTTGGGGAGCTGCCCTATACAAATGTGAAGTGCAGAAAAGAAGTTTCTCAGCCTCTCCTGCTATATCCTGTGCAGGGACGAAACCTTCACCTGTGTGGGGCAGGACACGCCACTGTCTACAAGCATAATCCCCACAGGTCAGCCACCAAGGGTTTCCCACTCAGCTTCCAGAGAACAAGGAACACCCTTAGCTTTATTTTGAAAAAACATAGCTAGTGGAAAACACTCTTGCCCATTGCCAAATTAGGTTATCGTTTCATCCAATCCTATATCTAGGGTTTTTTCATATTTTAGTTCTGGTGTAGCATTCTTTTGCATGAATGCACTGAAAATTAAACCCCTCCAAGTAAAAAACCATGCAGAAATACTTCAAGGAAGAAAACACAATTTTTTGCATACTCAAAAACACTTATTGTTCGCTCCAGATTTGGAGTGGATGACTGGTGCAAAAAAGTAAAGGAACGTACAGTCCCTGTGCCTGACAAAATTTACCACAGATTATCAATCTTTTTTCTTCTTCGTCTAGTTGCAGGAGTAGGGTTTTCCATTACAAAAGAGTAAACTCAAGATGTCTTAACATGAGTAGGCTTCCCCCTAGATGTCAAACAGCTTAGCATAAATTTCCTCAGATCATCCATTTTTGCATTTCCTCCCACACAATTTACCGGTAACAATTAAGATAAGAAAACCACAACAAACCACAGGGACTTGAACCACTGTGATGAGGAATAATTCAGCAGATCTCTCCCTCCCACTCCCACCTCCAAATAAATAATTTCTTCTCTGAAAGACAATTATCCTTTTCTTGTTTACTGGGGGCGAGGGGGGGAATAACACAGGACTTTCAAGTGTCTTCCTGGACAGCGGCCACAGGATGATACCCTGGAAAGTCAAATCTACCAAAGTAGATTTTAAGAAGCAGTTCAGGCAATCAGGATGAAGTTGTCCCATTGCAATGGACCAATGTAAAACTGCCATTTATGGTATAAGAGGAACCAGAATTGTGCACAGGTTTCACATTATAGACTAACAGATATTTTGGAGCATAAGCTTTCGTGGACAAAGACCCGCTTCATCAGATGCATGAGTGGGGGTTCAGAGGGGTATTTAAAGAGTGGGGTCCCAGTAAGAGGGAGGGCCAGAGCTGACAAGGTCTATTCAGCAAGGTGGAAACGGCCATCTGTTAGTCTATAAAGTGCCACAAGACTTCTTGTTGTTCTCGAAGCTACAGACTAACACGGTTACCTCTGATAGGTTTCATATGGGACCCCTATATGGATAAATACTACTGTCCAAGGAGATATAAGCCTTCAACATCAACAACAACAACAACAACAAAACAGCAGACAGAGCTGGGAAGGGTAAAGCTACTATATAATGCTACATAAAGCGCAAAACTGTTCTACATTACACAACACATTTGAAGTGCATTTTTATTTCCACCACCACCCACAGCTAAAAACAAACTATCTACTCATCAAAGGAAAAATATTATGAATATGAATTATGAAAAACAAACCTTGGCCACAGAGATCAAGTGTTTTCTGAGCAGAGCCAAACCAGATTTTCTAGCATGCATGTCTTAATTTATGTGAATTATTTTGTGCCTTTATAATCTACCAGTATTTGGCAAACTGTTAATTAGAGTCCAATACTTGTCTCAAAGAACACATTGAAATTGTTAATATATAGTGAACAGCATGAAAATAGCCACTCCCACCCTCTACAAGCACAGCTGAATCTATCACAAGGTTGACAAGACAAATGTTTCTTAAGCACAGAGAAGCTGAATTTTTATAAAAGTAAGGAGGTCTTGCATTTTATACACTGAAATCTTTCTATAGCCAATTCATCACATTTTAATCCAGTAAAGTCCTGCAAGATGATTATGACCCCAGACTCACACAGGGTCAGGTACTAAGACAGACCTAAGTATTTTTCATTCTCCTGCATAAAAGAATAGCCATAAAACCAAAGATTATGTTGGTAGAAAATGGTGTTCTACTGATTTGTAAATGGTGTGCTCCCAGCTGCTTTTTGAGGGGTTGGGATAATTTTTGTAAACAAGTTATTTGATTTCTCTTCCCCTACTTTTATGGTGACATCAACATGAATCTCTTATCAAAGCAACCCCTGCTAAAAGAGATAAGAATGGAACAGATGTAGATTCCTTATAATCATACGTAAATCTGCTTGACAAACAGTACTGCTGCATCCCAAAATCCCAGCACCAAAGAAATCAAATTACCTGATGCTGCTATGACAAGAGGACTCTTTTCTCAGGTGCTCTGTTGCAGTAATATCCACAAAACACTTAGCAGAACTAGAATTAAAAATTCTACCCATTCTTTGTGGAGCTGATACATTAATAACAGTGAATTAAACTAAAATGCATCTGCATACATTTATTTTTCATTCTATTTTATGCTCTCTCATAGGAATAACTTCTGAAATGTTCTTGTATTAGCAGGCTTTTATTAAAAAGCAATACATAGCTATCAGTGTCTTGTTCCATTTTCTGTGTGTTATTCATCTCCATTCTTCATAAGAGATAGAGTGGTCAATGATGACAATCCCAGACATATTTAGGTTAACAGAGTAAACTTTCAAACACTAAAAACCAAACCAACTCTGTATGAAACAGAATGGACAGAGACCAGCTGTGCAAGATAAAAAATGTATTCTGGAGGGAAATCTTATAAGGGGTTGAATTCCAAAAAGCTGAGAAGTTTTAACACATCTGGCATTAAGGATTAACGAGTACATCTGGCATTAAATTTTCTTTCTTTTAGAAAAGAAATATGGCATACATCACCTCAGCTGAAGCTACTTTTTCCACCAACTCTCTTACACTTCCATTAGGGTAAGGTAGGGAAGGGAAGGTAATGTTGGTAAAACTCAGTACACTGTGCATTGAAAAGAGAGATAGTGTAAAGATGTTCGTTCAACACTGAATGCAAGTAGAAGAACAAAATTTCCCCCCAGAGTTAGAGACAGAGAAGAAACCCCAATGAACTTTTGAGCAGGCCTCATAAAATCTTTGTTTAATATTAGTTTGCCTCAGTGAAAAAGCGCCTATTAAATATTTTTCCTGTAACGTGTACAAACTGCCAACTAAAGACATTACTGCTGACATCTAGTGGCAACCTCCATTATAAATAGGTTATTAAAGCCAAAATGACTAGATCAATGAACTGTGCTCACATTTTAAAAGGAGGCAGACAGCCCAGTGAAAGATCTGGGCACTGTCCATTGGACAGCCACCATGCCAAGAGAGTTTGAGGTGGGGGGGCTTCATGCATCCAACAAGTGACAGCACCAAAAATAATCTTTAAACACAGCTACAGAGATCTCTTGATTAATAAACATAACAGCAGCGACCTGGCAAACTATTCTCATGTATTCTGCTGCCAGGGCTATGCATGAGGGAATAACTACTTTATCAGATTGTATCTTGTGAAGAAGTAATGAGCTGTGTTAATCAATATTTTAAGGATTCAAAACACTCAAGAGAAAAGAGTATCTCCTTCCACAGCTAGTCCTCTCAATGTTCTAAGAACATTTTCTTTTGGAAGGAATAGTCCAGGTAGGAACCAGCATGGTTAAAGTGCTGGTTTAGTGCATTTGTTTGATGCATTTTGCCTCTTTGTAGGATGCTTTGATTTGAAAACTGATGTACTGAAAATTTGAGAGCACACAGCAGGAGACTGGCAGAAGAAACTCTCCTTTACTGCCAGGAGTACCAGGGTTGACAGAGGTATTATGACAGCTCAATTTGCACAGATAGCCAGCACATCCCTCTTCCCATAGGTGTAGACCTATCCTTATTGAGTCAATTTTCTCTTGGAAAAAACCAAGGAAGTTCCTATACAAAGAAAGTAGTGGAGGCAAAGAGAGAGGCAGGAGTCATGGATGGCAATAAAAAAAAAATGCCTGGGCTTGAGAGAATGGATTTCTATTTGATTGAAGAGGTAGGCTATATCTACACTAGAAGCATCTGTCTACAGGAGTTACTGTCAGAAGAGATATTCCAACAAAACTTCTGTTGACAGATCGTGTCCACACACAAAAGCAGATCATCTTTTTGACCCGCTCTGTCAACAAAAGGGCCCCCAGAACATCTCCATGGCTTTTCTGTCGACAGTTTCCATTGACAAAACACATTTTTGTGTAGATGTTCTGTCAGTTTTGTCTACAAAACTCTCTAGTGTAGACGTAGATGTAGAGTTGAAATCTTTCACTGGTCAGCAAATAAAGACACAAAGTCTGAAAATGTTATTGGTTATAAATTGCATTTAAAAAATTACAAGAGAATCTGCAGTTGCAATTAGCAGAGATACCTTCACAACTCTATACAGCTTCTTGGGAGTGTACATTTGGAGTGGCCTTGCCACACCAGCAAGATTTGGAATCTTTCCAGCACTGAACCTGCAGTGTTCTGTTGGGCTACAGAAAAATACGGTTCTAATAGAATGACAGCTCATTTTCAACAGCAATTGAGGAAACTAAGGACTGCAATTTTTTAATGTTGTGTTCCAACGGATAAATCTTATTTCATGTGCCCTGCATTATTTCTTGGCAAACAATTTGAAAGCTTATTCTTTATTTTCTGTTTTTATTTTTATCTACAGACAGTGTATCTGTACTATTTAGAAATTTTTCAGCAGTGGTTTGACTAGCAACTCTGGCTTCACAACAACTAGCATCTGAGTTAGAAAGGATGGAGTGATAGCTCAGTGGGGGGCGGGGGAAGGATAATGCAGCAATTAGAGCACTGGCCTTGAAAACCCAGGGTTGCGAGTTTAATCCTTGACCAAGGGGAGCAGGAGTCTGGCAGGGAAGGTGATAGGTCCTTCTCTGAATACAGGGGACTGGCCTCACTGGCTTCTCAAGGTCCATTCCAGTTCTATGATATGAGGAGGATAGAATTTAGCATGAGATCATCATACAAGCGTACACCTAATTTTTATCTAATGGAATATCACCAAGAACAAATAGGATTTCTGCGCCATTTTCTATCATATAGCTGACAGGGAAACACAGAAACAGGCTTACTATTTATCATTTTCTCTTAATTCTTCAAATAACTTTAGAAGAATAGTTAACCTTTGTCTACACATCAGAGTTATATTCGAAATAAGACATTCCAGAATGCCTTATTTCAAAAAATAAAATAAAATAAAATAAAATAAAATAAAATAAAAACACACCACAGCTGTTTCAACATAGCATGTTCAGGCACAGAATGCCTATTTTGACATAGTACCATTGGACACAATTATGACTTATTTCAAAATAACACTATTCCATATCTTAACGGTGAATATTTTGAAATAGGCATTTTTCCTCCTACAATGAGGTTTACAAAATTTGAAATAACATGCCTGCTATTTCAAATTTATTTCAAAATTGCATATGGGTAGTGTACATGCTTGGAAAGTTATTTCAAAATAACAGCTGTTATCTTGAAAAAAAAGTTTGCTGTGTGGCTGTAGCCTTACAGTCTCAACATTCTTTGGAAAAAGTCAGTGATGTGACAGTACATTTCCCAGGACTCACCTGCTATAGTTAATTAAATACTTCAATATGTAAAATCCTAAGGACCATCTACTAACAACAACCTCCATTAACTGGCTAGAGCAATTAAGTAACTGAGCACCTACCTACGTGCTGGCGAAACAATTCTGGGGGGACAGGGTTAGCCTGTAGCTTCACAGCAAGTCCTGTAGCACCTTAAAAAGACTAACAATTTTATTTATTAGATAATGAGCTTTTGTGGGTCAGACCCACTTCATCAGATTCTGGACCATAAAAGCGAAAAAAAAAAAAAAGCTCATCATCTAACAAATAAAATTGTTAGTCTTTAAGGTGCTACAGGACTGCTTGATTTTTTTTTTTAATATATTGGCTAGTAGTTATAATATCTACTGCCAAAACCTAGCTAAAGCATGGTAATCATGAATGCAAAATTACAAGAAGTGGGGAAAATGGTGGACAATACAGCTTCTACTTTTTATTCTAGCTTTACTTTCCCAAAGTTTTGTGAAAAGCTTTACAAACTGCTGTGTATAACCTCAGTGTAGGAGTGCAGAATTTGTATTAACGTTCTTGCATTGATGCCAAGAGTAACTGCTGATGTAAAAATCTTTTGTAATGAACTTCTCCAATTTCATTCAAGAACACATGGCACCCTAACAAACCTTGTAAAAGGTGTACATACAGTACAGTGCCCTCTGTGCAGAAGCATTTTGCATTTTGGAATGCCTACTCTTGTGCTTCTGACGTTTATTTCATAGCTTTTCAAATTTTCTACAACACTGAAGATTACAATGGTTGTATTTCAAATGAAATATGAACGGGCTATTTACTTCCTTCTTATTTTATTACTCATGTATGTCCGCACTCCTGATCAATATGTGAGTAACATCAGTATGCATTAAATAGAATATCATCATTTATGTTCAAGAATACAAATACTTTTAAAAAAATAACTTTCATTTTCAAGATGTTAAATGGATTCCACCTCTCCCCAAAGGAAACCATTAAAATAAACAGATAGTATTGGTAACAGTCATATATAATAGGCAGAGGAAGCTCTTTCGAAGGAAACAAAAACAAAAAACAGCAAATGAGATAAGATATGCAAAGGAAGGGGAAACATTCTGGAGTGGTTTGAGAAAGAATATAACAGCATACCTACTTTAAAAATAGAGGCCCCATTTCAGTAAAATACTTAAGCATACTCTTAACTATAAGCATGCATGTAGTCTTATGCTGAACGGGATGACTCACATGCTTCAAGTTCATTGATAAATTAAGGCCAGAATATCTCTAAAGTATAAATATCCCTTTTTCTTTTAGCAGAAGTTATCTGTTGTGTTTTATGCAAATGCATACCCAATTCTTTCCTAGACATGGTCTAACACTTTTCATCATCCTAGCCTGAAAGCTCTTATCTACGTGCTTAACTTCAGGCATCTTATCAGTTCCCAGTTTCAAAGGCACAACTCAAATATGTGAAGTTAAGTATTTGACTGGCCAGATTGGTATCTTAGCATGGCCAAAACTGCTCGAGCCCAAACACTGAACCAGACAGTCAATGTGCTCTAGGAAGCTGAAATTATTGCTGAAAAATAATTTGAAAACTACATCCTTAGTCAGAAGAGAGACTTACTTCTAAAAGATCCCCAACAGAGATCACTAGCTTACAATACAAAGACATTTGACAATTCAGAAAAGAAAGTTTTGTTGCTTTAATATGAATGATATGATGTCACTAAGTAGCCACATTAAAAATATTAAATCTAAACAATGATGAAAGGCATGTGTATTTTTGGCTTAAATATACACAGAATTCACTGACACAGTCTCACATGTTAGAGCATGCATCTACCATGCCACAGAAGCCTAAACAACATTTTTCACAACTATGTCAGATACGCAAATCACGTCAGAACCATTAGAAATATGCCATTATTCTATTATGGGTTGAACCTCTCTAGTCCGGTGCCTTTGGGACCTGAACCGTGCCAAAATGAGAGATTTGCCGAACCACAGGAGGTCAATATAATCTAGCAGCATTACCAACTCTTCCACTGCTTACTGGACTCTCAGGGGTGAATTACAGCTAAATAGCACAGAACACTGAAAGCCAGAACTGGTGACTGGAAAACTATGGGATTATGGGAAACTGGACCACACCCATGACAGGTGGTCATCTGGCTAACTAAAATCATGCTGGATTACGGCTGTTGCCAGATGAGTGTGTTCTGGATTAGAGAGGTTCAGCCTGTACTTCAACCTTGGACAAATTCTGTGGTCACTGATTTATGAGTCAATCTGCAGTTTTAGTTTGAGGCTTTTTTGTCAACTGTTAATAAAACATTATACTTGTTATAAATACTCTAGCAACATAATTGATGTTATGCTTTTACAAAGATTGCAAAACTACTTGAGATTATTGACAGAATGAGCGTTTAGACTTCCTCATTTATCCCTTTTACAAACCCTCCTATAACGAGCAATGCATTCAGTTTAAGGAAGGTAACTCATCAAACCCAGGCTCACAACAACATTTTCACCCCTGTTCATTAACACTCCTAGGCATTGGGTGCATCATTCTCATTAGCTCTAGTATAGTTAAGTTTGTCATTGTTTCAAAATAAACCTTATTTTCAATGTGTTAGGAAACTACCATATAAATTCACTGCAGCCCAAACGTATCAATTTTTTTTTTTAAGTGTGGTGGTTTTACAGTCATATATAGGTACAAGCAACCCAAGGTGACTGGCACCTTAAGTTGATTTTAACACTGTACATAGCTTTTATTTCAGAACAAGGAACTATAATCCATGTAATTCCACTGCTTTTAATGAACTACAACGTATCAAAAGTTGAAATTTTAAGAAGGTGTAAAAGAAAGGTTACTCACCGTCGTAGCGGCGGTTCTTCGAGATGTGTCCCCGTGGGTGCTCCACATTAGGCGTCGGGCTCGCCCAGCGCCGCAGATTGGATCTTCCAAGCAGTTTCTGCTGAACCGCGCATGCGCCGGTGTGCACCGCTCCCCTGCGTGCTCCTGGCCACGTGCGCAATCCGGTCCCCGCCAGTTCCTTGACCAACCGCCTTGGATGCTCCTGCAAAATACTAAACAGAGATCCGAAGCGGGGAGGATGGGCGGGTAGTGGAGCACCCACAGGGACACATCTCGAAGAACCACCGTTACTACGGTGAGTAACCTTTCTTTCTTCTTCGAGTGTCCCCGTGGGTGCTCCACATTAGGTGACTACCCAGCAGTAACCCAAGATAGGAGGTGGGTAATCGGATCATGTACAGCTTGTACCCGAGAGGACCGCTGTTGAGAGCTGGGTATCCTCTTGGAATACCCTGTGAAGGGCGTAGTGCTTGGCGAAGGTGTCATAGGATGACCAGGTCGCCGCTCTGCAAATGTCTTTTAGCGCAATGCCCTTGAAAAAGGCTGTTGATGCCGCCACCGCCCTAGTGGAATGAGCCCTGGGCGTGGCCAGTAAAGGAGTCTTTTTGAGTTCGTAGCACATTTTTATGCAGGATACGATGTGCTTCGAGATTCTCTGCGAAGAGAGACCTTCTCCTTTCGATTTGGGAGCGAGAGAGACTAGGAGTCTATCCGTTTTCCAGAAGGACTTGGTCCTGTCTATATAGAAAGCTAGCGCCCTCCTAACGTCCAGGAGATGTAGGCGCACCTCTTTGTTAGAGTTATGAGGCTTTGGATAAAACGAGGGTAAAACAATAGGTTCGTTAATATGAAACTCAGAAGAAACTTTAGGAACAAAGGCTGGATGCAGCCGTATGGTTACCACCTCCTTGGAAAATGCTGTGCAGGGTGGCGTTGCCATAACTGCCGCAAGCTCGCTCACCCTGCGAGCTGACGTGATTGCGAGAAGGAAGGTCGTCTTTATCGTAAGGAGGCGGAGGGAAACCGTGGCTAAAGGCTCGAACAGTGGTCCCATTAGCACATTAAGCACCAGGTCCAAGTTCCACGAAGGTGGAAGCAGTTTCCGAAGGGGGTATAGGTTTACCAACCCTTTGAGGAACCTGGTAACCATGGGATGGGAGAACACCGTGTGCCCTTCCTCTTCGTGTCTGAACGCTGAAATGACGGCAAGGTGGACCTTTAACAAGGATAGTGAGAGTCCTCCTCTCTTGAGGTCCAGTAAATACTCTAATATTACAGATATAGGCACCGAAAGGGGGGCTAGCTGTTTGGCAGAACACCATGCCGTGAAGCAAGTCCATTTCTGCTTGTAGGTCTTCCTGGTGGAAGTCCTCCTGCTACTTTCTAGGACTTGTTGCACTTCCTCCATACATGTGCTCTCTAGGGAGCTGAGCCATGGATTAACCATGCTTCTAGTCGCAGGCCTTGGGGGGGTGCGGATGCACTATGGACCCCTGGGCTGGCGTGAGCAGATCTGGCGCCACCGGAAGGGGCATCGGTGGACAGTCCGACATGCGCAGGAGTAGGGGGAACCATTGCTGTCGATCTCACGTTGGGACTATCAGGATCATTCGGGCTCCTTCCCTCCTGGCCTTCTGCAAGACTTTGTGGATCAGCACTGTGGGAGGAAAAGCATAAAGCAGGGGGCCCCTCCAGGAGATCACGAATGCTTCCCCCAGGGACCCCCGTCCCAGTCCTGCCCTGGAGCAGAATCGTGGGCACTTCTTGTTGTGCTGAGTGGCAAACAGGTCTATCTGGGGAAAGCCCCATGCATGGAAAATCGGTCGTAGCAGATCAGGACGGATCTGCCACTCGTGAGTGAGTACGAAACACCTGCTCAGCTGGTCTGCCTTCACATTGTGAGCGCCTGGTAAGTACGAGGCTTTCAAGGTTATATTGTTGGCAACGCACCAGTTCCACAACCGGACTGCTCCGCACATAAGGCACGGGACCGAGCTCCTCCTTGCCGATTTATATAAAACATGGTGGAAGTATTGTCTGTACTTATCCCGACTACTTTGTCTTGTATATGGTCTCGAAAGTGTCTGCAGGCGTTGAACACTGCTCTGAGCTCCAGTATATTTATGTGCAGTGACTGTTCCGTGGAGGACCACAGTCCTTGCGTCACCTCTTCGCCCATGTGTGCTCCCCACCCTATGTGGGAGGCATCTGTAGTAAGAAAAACCGATATTTGTGGTTGGTGGAAGGGTACCCCTGTTAGCATGTTCTTGGGGTTTACCCACCATTGCAGGGATTTGCGCACCTCTGTCATGGGCGACACCACCCTGTGAACGGTGTGCGCTGCCGGTTTGTATACGCTCGCCAGCCAGTGCTGCATGCTGCGCATGTGTAACCTGGCATTCTGTACTACGAACGTCGCTGCTGCCATGTGGCCCAGCAGCTGTAAGCACGTCAGAACCGGCACCGTAGGGCTGAAGGCGATGACTTGCACGAGGGAGCCGATGGCCTGAAAGCGTGTCTCTGGTAGATACACTCTCGCTGTAATAGAATTTATGCGTGCCCCTATGAACTCTATGTCCTGTGTGGGGTCTATCTTTGATTTTGCCAGATTGATAACCAGGCCGAGCGAAGAGAACGTGCCTGCTGTGACGCGCATCATGCGTAGTACCTCTTCCTTCGAGGCCCCTTTGAGTAGACAGTCGTCCAGATACAGGAATATGAATACCCCCGTCTGTGCAGGTAGGCTGACACCACTGCCAAGGTCTTGGTGAAGACTCTGGGGGCCGAGGAGAGGCCAAACGGTAGGACCTTGTATTGAAAATGTTCTTTGCCTACCATGAACGGGAGGAATCATCGGTGAGCCTGATGGATAGTTATGTGAAAATACACGTCTTGTAAGTCGAGGGCTGCGAACCAATCTGCATCGTCCAGTGCCGTAAGGATGGAGGCGATTGTGATCATCCGAAAGCGTTGCTTGCGCAGGTACCGGTTGAGGCCTCGAAGATCTAAGATGGGCCTCCAGCCTCCTGTCTTTTTCTCCGTGAGGAAGTACCTCAAGTAGAACCCTTTCCCTTGCAGTTGCTACGGCACTCTTTCCACTGCCCCTATGAGCATGAGATGGTCTACCTCCTGCTTGAGCCTCGCTACGTGGGAGGCCTCCTGGAGGTGGAGCCTGGGTGGAGGTCGTGGCGGTGGGAGCGACTGGAAGGGGATGGCATACCCCGTGGCTATGATCTCCAGCACCCATTTGTCTGTGGTGATCCTTTGCCACTGGTCGTAGAATGGTCGGAGGCGATGGTGGAATAACAGCTTCGGATGACCTTGTGTGATGGTAGTGATGGCGCAGCCCTGGATCTGTGTGTCAAACTTGTGGCCTTTGGCCCTGCCTCGAGGACGCACGGCTCTGTTGGGAACGTCGCCTGGGAGTTCTGTACTGCTGGTGCTGTTGATGTCGCCCTTGCTCGTAACCCCTGTGGTACTGGGGACGCTGTGGCTGGTACTGGTACCGTCTTTGTTGAGGGTAGTACTTTTTCTTTCTGTATGGAGGGGTGTAAATCCCCAGGGTCCTAAGTGTGGCTCTTGAATCTTTGCTGCAATGAAGGACCGGGTCAGTTGATTCAGCAAACAGCTTCTGCGTGTCGAAGGGAAGATCGACGATCTTTGCCTGCAGATCCCTCGGTATACCCGAAGTCTGGAGCCAGGACTCCCTTCGCATCACCACTGCCGTATAGCTGTGGAGCGTGCTGCTGTGTCTGCAACATCCAGGGCGATCTGAACTCCCGTCCTCGAGGCCACGTAGCCTTCTTGCACGATGGCCTTGAGCACCGGTTTCTTGTCCTCTGGAAGCAAGTCCATGAGGGAGGTTAACCTAGTGTAGTTGTCGAAATTGTGGTTCGCTAGATGTGATGCGTAATTTGCCATTCGCAACAGTAGCGTGGAGGAGGAGTAGACCTTTCTGCCCAACAGCTCTAGCTTCTTGGCATCTTTGTCTGTTCCCCCTGTCTTGAATTGAGATGTCTTTGATCTTTGTTGCGACGACTCTACCACCAAGGAATTTGGTTGTGGGTGGCTGAACAGGAACTCCATGCCCTTCGCCGGCACAAAGTATTTCTTGTCCGCTCTCTTGTGGACAGGCAGAATAGTTGCAGGGGTCTGCCATATCGTAGTGGCGGACTCCAAGATTGCTTCGTCAAGCAGTATTGCTATTTTGTAGGAGGCCGGAGGTCTCAGATTTTTGAGGAGCTTATAGTGTTTCGCTTGCACCTCTGCTGTCTGGATGCCTTGCGTGAAGGCCACCCTTTTAAACAGCTCTTGAAACTGTTTGAGATCGTCCGGAGGATGGACGTCCCCCGGGGCCGTAGCCTCGTCCAGGGAGGAGAGCGAGGAACCACTAGGATACGCCTCTCTGGACCCCTCCGGTTCCTGTTGGCGATGGTACATCCGCTCGCTGGAAGCTTGCGAGGGAAAATCTCGGGGTTCCATAACCAGTTCCCCCTGAGATACTTGAGTCTCTGTCCCCGTTCGCGATTGCCCTCAGGGATAAGGGACTGTCTGTGGGGATCTTTCCCTGGTAGAATGCCGGTGGTGTCTATGCCCCATGTGATAGGGACGACCATGGCAGCATGGGCACTGCTCTTGGGAAGGTGACCTGGACCACTCCCTTGGTGCGTACCCCCTGCGTCTGGGGGAGCGAGATCATCGAGAGACATGGGACCCTGGAGAGAGCGATTTGTGATAGTACTCCAGCGGCTCAAACCCCAAGAAGGGGGAGGGTGGTCCCAGCCAGGGCGAGGCTGGTTGTAAAAATGGAGACGGGGGCTCCGGGTAGGCTAGGGGGGACCCCTGCCTTCTAGATGGAGTCCGCAGCATGAGCGGAGGGATGAAAGAAAGCAACTCTGCAGCCCTGTCTGGAGAGGGGCTGCGGTGCCTTGTTTTCTGTGCAGCCTTCCCCCTCCCTTGAGGGGGTGGCTCCGCCCCCTGACGTGCAGGGGATCTGGGCCCTGTCCGCGCCACGCTTGGCACGCTCTTGGGCGGCGCCACGCGGGCGGTGTCCTCCGGTGCCTGCAGGCTGCGTACCTGCGTGCTCTGCACCGCCGGTTCCCCAGGGGTCAGTGCCGCTGCCTGCGGTGCCGCCGGTACCGGCGCTTGTTTAGCCGCTGCCCTACCTGCGGTGCGGGGCTGCTGTTTGATCATCGGAGGCTGAGCCGCCTCCACGTGGCTCTCCGTGCCGCCGCCGATCAGCTGTTGCTGCGGCTGGGGGCTGTGCGCTCCTCCCGTCCCGCTCGCTGTTGCTGCCAGCAGGGATCGGGTTGGGGAGACTTTCCTCCGTTTTTGCGCTGATGGAGTGAGGGAGGCAGCTTTCCTTTTATGCGCCCCGGAGGGTCCCTCCTGCTGCGGCCGCTCCGGCATGTCTGGCTGGAGGGCCTTGTCAAATAGCAGCATTTTAAGCCGCATCTCCCTGTCCTTCCTTGCTCTGGCTGTTAATTTTGCACAGAAGGAGCATTTCTGCGTGACATGGAACTCCCCAAGGCACCTTATACAGTGACTGTGCCCATCAGACGCTGGCATTGCCTCTCGGCAAGACTCACATTTCTTGAATCCTGAAGAGGACATTATTGGTGAGTCTTTTAGTTGTTAATGGGGTACTTAGCACCTTCTCTGTGCTGTTTTCCCCCTCTCGGATAGCCTGCCGTGGCAGGAGGGCTAATGGCCCTAGGGTCCTGGCCTCCGGTGCGCCGCTTGTTACTAGGACTGGACTAAATTCCGTCCTGCTTGTTGTTTCTTCTTGGTTTTTTTTGTTTTTTGAAAATAACAACTGGCTAACTTAACAATAGACTAAGAACTTGAAAACTTTAAAGAAAACAGCTAAAAACCATTGAATACGCTAACTTGGCCGTAGCCTAGTCGGATTCTGTCTGCAGCCGACGGCGGTTAAGAGGAACTGGCGGGGACCGGATCGCGCACGTGGCCAGGAGTGCGCAGGGGAGCAGCACGCACCGGCGCATGCGCGGTCCGGCAAAAACTGCTTGGAAGATCCGATCTGCGGCGCCGGGCGAGCCCGACACCTAATGTGGAGCACCCACGGGGACACTCGAAGAAGAACATTGGCTTACACTGCGTATAAGACCATGTACACACACATCTCTAGAACATCTAAGATTATACAATTTAGTGTGCAGGAACATAGACAAACTGACCTAGTATAGTGTAATGGTTCCTTCTACTGGATGGTTAAATTGCAAACTAAGAAGAATTTACCCAATAGACACAAATGATTCTTGTAACAGAAAACATTACAGACTTTCAATACAAATGCACTTTTAAAAAACTGCCTAAATACGTAAAGTAAATATGAATGTTAAAATAAATGTTTACCCAGTGCAGGCCAGTGCAATACTTGGAGCCATTACCATACAGCAAAAATGTAATTGAATTTAACACTTACCATCTTTTCTCAAATTGCACAGTAGTATACTATCGCTTCCTCCAGCGCACATGTCACAGTTCTTGTGCCTGTGCATGATGGTTGATGTGAGGCGAGTGGGGTTGGAAGTCACAAGCCAGCCTCACTTAAATCTATTCATATACGACAGTACCTCTCTTGAAGCCAAAGGTTAACCTCTAAATGAAAGTCCTACTGCGACGGACAAGCAATGTCAGATGCAAGTGGAGGATACCACTGGAACCATTTAGTCATAAATCTGCATGTAAGCAGCCCAGGAGTGATGTTCAGATGTCTGCTGAACTGGAACAGCAGCAGCTCCCATATCCTGCCTATGTGACAAAGCAGCCTTATTTAGGGACAGAGCTGCTTCCTTCAAAAGAAGAGAGGGAGAGAAAACAATCCCTAAACACACCTTGTTCCAACTGCTCCCTGTCAGTTAACTACAACTGACTGGACATACAATTTTTGCAGTCACAAGAGAAAAAAAATCAACAACTAAACAGAAACTACCCTTTGCATCCTTGAACATATGCACACTTCTTGATAGTGATGATCACCATAAACACAGGACAGCAATCATTGGTAGAGAACTTGCATGTTATAAAATGAAAATGAAATGAAACACTTATTTCTGGTGCCATCCAGTTCACAGAGGTGACTGTAGGCTATTCATACTACTGTGTGAGTTACTCGGAGGGTCATCCAAGGCAAGCAAGAGTTGGCCTTGCCATCAGAACACCACTAGTCCCCCAGCTTGAATCTGAGCCACTTGACATGACTGCAAAGCTTAGACTGAGGCAGGGACAATGCCTTGTACTTGTTAGTGCATATGCACCCACTTTGACTGCTGGGACAATGAAAAGGAGTCTTTCTATGCTCGCCTGAAATCTGTGACCTCTTTTAAATCCAAGCTATATACACACTCATGTTTTTAATGCTAGAATTGGTCAGAACTACACTACATGGACAAAGGTGCTTTGACATTATGGCATTAGAATTGAGAACTCAAATGGCACTCTTCTTCTTCAAACTGGTGCGCAGCATGAGCTTGCCAATGCAAGCACATTCTTCCAACAGGCAAACAAATTCAAAGCAACTTGGATGCACCCTCGGTCTAACCATTGGCACTTGATTTACTACTTCATAAAAAAAAAAAAACAAAGAGCTCTTTCTTATGTCAAATTGATTTATGCAATGTGTGGCACTGACTCCTGGTCTGACCACTACATGGTACACAATGTGGTATCCTTGAAACTTTGTCCACCAAAACCTCATCATTCTGCTGCATGCTGAAAAAAGCTGGATGTTGGTAAACTTGAAATACCCAAGAAACAAGCACTTTTTCAACACAGTCTGGATGCTTCCTTAGTCATCAGCAATGAAGGTCCAGAATGGTCACCCACTACTGAGGATGATCGGATTAACATGCAAGAAATAACCTACAGAACTGCTGTTGAGATTCTTGGTTTCCAAAAACACAGGCAAAAGGACTGGTTTGATGATAAGGACAGAGATGCTCAAGCTCTTGACACCTGGCTTGGATCAATGATAAAGAGAATGCTTCCAGGAAATCAGTATATATTCAAGCTAAGCAGGAGGCACAAGTCAAATTACAATAAATGAAAGAGGACTGGTGGAAATATCAAGCTGTTGAACTCCAAGATGCAGCTGATAGACATGATTTTAAAGCATTCTATGACAGGCTGAAGGCAGTCTAGGGGTCATGCATTGTTGGCTGCACACCAGTGCGCCCTACTGATGGCCTCACTTTAATCACAGATAGTGCTAAAATCCTTAACTGCTGGGCTGAACATTTTCACAAAGTATTGAAAAAGACCTCAAGTTTTGACAGCAGCATTCTTGAAGAGATTCCTCCATGGACTAACAACGTACAGCTGGTCATATCACCAACTGTTAATGAGGTACAAAAAGCAGTTAAACAGATGAAATCTGGAAAGTGATGTAATTCTATTACCAATTTATAAAGCTACTGGTGGCCAGGTGATATACCATCTCACCCACTTATTTAGTGCCGTTCGGGAGAAGGAGCTAGTCTCTCAGGACTAGAAAGATGCCTTGGTTGTACACATATACAAGGGTAAAGGAGACCATGTGTGTTGTGATGATCATCAGGACATCTCTCTACTCTTCATAGCTGTAAGAACCTGGCACACATTCTTTACAATCGGCTTTCACTACACATGTTCAAAAATGGCATCATTCCTGAATGCCAATGTGTATTTCATGCTGGTTGATGTACTGCCGGTATATTTCCAGCCAGACATACAGGAGAAATGTAGAGAGCAACATCAACTTGACCACTGCATTCAACACGATCAACAGAAATGGGCTCTGGAAAATACTTGGGTGAATTGGCTGTCCTGAAAAATTTATCAACATTGTTCAGTCTCTTCATGACGGCATATTTGGTCGGACAATGGAGAGACATCAGCACCTTTTGCAATATCGAACAGTACAAAGCAAGGATGTGTCCTTGTTCTTCTCCTGTTCAACACCTAGTTTTCAATAATGCTGTTAGTTGCTTTTAAGGACTGCCCATTTGGCATAGCTACTCAGTTCCAAACCGACGGTAATATTTTAAAGCTCCAGAGACTTCAGGGCTCACACTAAAGTGGTTACAACAACTACCCATGATCTTCTGTTTGCTGAAGACTGTGCCTTGCTGGCTCATACAGTGAAGGATGCACAGGAGCTTTTTGATCACTTTGTTACTTCTGCTCACCGCTTTGGATTCACCGTGAGCCTCCAAAAAGACAGGAGTTATGTCTCAACCTGTTTGGAAAGACACCAACTCTCCAGTGATCACTGCTTCTGGTACAACCCTTAAGGCCTTTTACAAGTTCTGCTACCTCAGAAGCGTACTGTCCTCTAATATAAATGTGGATCATGACTTACCTGCTTGATTAGCCAAAGTCAGCACTGCCTTTGGAAAGTTGACCAAACACCTATGGCTGTATTAAATTCCATACCTAGGTAGAAGTTTATCATGCAGTTGTTCTGAACACCCTGCTGTATGGCTCGGAGTCATGGACAACATATCACCACCATATTTTGAAACTCAATCAGTTCCATATGCACTATCTGAGGAAGATTGCGCACATGAACTGGTGGGACAAAACTCCTAACACAGAGGTTCTTCAGGTATGTGGTGTCACAGCCACAGAAGCAATGCTTATGAAAAAACAGTTTCACTGGATTGGTCACGTTATGAGCATGGATGATATACACATACCAAAGATGGTCTTCTATGGCCAGCTTGCTCATGGAAAGTGCCCTATCAGTGGTCAGTATAAGCACTATAAAGATATGCCGCATGACTTCATGCTGGCATTTAGCGTATCTCCAAATGATCTGGAAACTCTAGTTCAGGACAGATTGTCTTGACAGCAAAGTACTGTACAGACTTAGAGAGTCAGCATGTTCAGGCAGTTACAGAAAAAGCATGTGATCCAAGAAGAATGTACAACACTTGTAGTTGGAGGCTTTTTATGTGACATCTGTAATCAGCTCTGGGGATCAAGGATCGGTTTAGCTGTTCACCAATGGCATCACAGAAGACGAGATCCATCAATCGACAGCTCAGACCAAGAAGAACAGGAGTATACATAGCTGGCTAAGTACTAGTATCACCACTTCAAATCTGGAGAAACTCAGGCACAGAGTTAGGTGGCTTTTCTTTATTTCAATGAAATTATTCCTGAGTCATATGTAACAGATCTATGGTTTCTGGAGAAAAACAAATGCAATGTATTAAGGAAAGGACAACAAAAACAACTATGGAGAGTGGTCCCATTAAGGTCTGAGTTCAGAACAAAAGGGGATGGAAAAAAAAATATAGATGCTGTGTTCCCAGGTACAATGCAAGCCAATTCAAAGCTCTAATATAATCTCAGTAAAAGGATACTAATCCATTCCTAGTAACATTAATAGGTATTACCCAGTATCATGTAAGAAGGAATTTCTCAGGGTGCACAAGATGAACATTAGGGATGAGATTTTAAAAAATTCTCATGATCATTAGGTGCACACTTTCCATTGATTTTTCAACAGGATCTGTGCTTCTAACTCAGTTAACCCACTATTGAAAACCCCATATGATAGCTGCACCCTTTGTGATTTCTTTTCAGTTAACCTTTTTCAGTACTTAGAGTAGAAACTCAGTTTTTCAAATAGTATGTAATTAGGTCATAAAAAAATTTAAACTGGGTTGCAATTTGCCACATCTTCCCAGCATACTACACACATATATGTATAATAGGCTCACAGACCACTTTCTCACACATATACTACGCTGATGAAGACACACAGAAAGCCATTAGACTTACTGTTTTCTCTTCCCCAGGAAGATGGCTGGTGGTGACAGACTCACCAGCAGGAGTCTCACTTTGACAAACCTCCACAGGCTCATAGGAGCTACTCCCCTGCTCCCGTGGTGAAACACGGAAAAGTCAGATCACGAGACATCACAGAAGTGGAATCTGGATTCATCAACGCAGGTTAAGCACAACTTTCTCACACATTGCGTAGGGCAGTGCAGGGTAGAGTAGGATAGGACAAGATAAGAATTAGAGAGGAATCTGGACACAGTACCCATCATTAAGTTCTTTTATACCTACCATTCAAAGGCTCAGATTTCAGTTCCTCTCAACATTCCCAAACTTCAATATTCATGGTAGAACTTTCCATGCTAGGTACCTGCTTCAAGTTGATTTTTTTTTTCCAAATTTAAGAGGAATACGTTCTGCCTTTACTTAAAAAAAAACACTAGGGAAAATAAACTAAATCTTTTTTATGTTGGCATAACAATCGTTTTATCAAGAAGCTGTGGGAACTCCAAGCTCTGGAACAGAGGCTTCAAATTTTGCAAGAGACGACATCTGAGTCAGAGAGCTGCCTCTGGTTGTTCCTGTGGAAGTTGACCCAAATTTGGCCGTTTCAAATATCCAGAGAGTTTAAGGCTAGAAAGGAACACTAGCTTATCTGCCTTCATGTCAGGCCATTAAATGACACAGGTACCCTTATACTGAGCCAAGTAATTATGTTTGACTAGAAATATCTTCCATGCAAAGATCCTGTCTTTATTTGACGACAACAAGACATGGAAAAACCCATCACTTCCCTGGTACTGGTGTTTCAACATTAATCATATTCACTGTTAAAAATTAAAAATGTGAATTTGTCTAGCTTTGGCTTCCCATCCCTGGCTTGTGCTCTGCCTTCAGTTGCTAGATTGTAGAGCCCTTTCAGTATCTTGGTATTTTCTCCCCTTTAAGTTACTTACACCATGTACTCCATTAGGTCCCCCAGTCACATTCTGCTTCTGCCCCAATGGGGGTAAGCCCTCTCAAGCAGAGAAGCCCCACACAGATCAGGACATGGTGCTGTCTGCATGCATGGTCCACACAGCCCAGCCGCCATGTATGTGTGCTGGGGCAACAGCTAGCCAAGCGTGGGGGGAGCTAGCCCACCAGCCACATGGTGCCTTAGGGTGGGGGGGCTGCACTATACCAACGTGAACCACAGAAAACAAGTTGAGCAACCTGTTGAAATGGTTCAGTCAGTTGAGTGATCCCAAAACTCATGTGATAACAAGCAGCCACTACTGTTGTTCTTAAAAAAACAAGCTACATTCCTTCCTCTGAAATCCTCCCAAGAGCCACACCTACTCTATATGTGCCCCAGTCACATTCTGCTGCTGTCCCAATGATTCTTGAGCCAGGCTGGCTGTTCGGAAACAGTATGTCCTCCCCATCCATTCTGCGGCCGTTCCAGTGATCCTTGAGCCAGGCTGTACGACTGGCTGTATGGCAACAGTAGTGTGCTCCCAAAACTGCCCAAAGGAGGTGAAATACATTTGGTAACAAGGTGATTTTTTAAAGTCACTATTCTTTGCAAAGGGACAGAATGAAGGACAGTCCCAGCAGGGCACAAAATGTGAAGCAGAGAATACAATTTTCATCCACCCACACAGAAATGAGATCCTGGCTTTCCTGATGGCTCCATGCTGGGGCTCTTTTGTGATTCTGAAAATCACGCTAGATGCAATCACCATGTTAACCAGAAAGAAAATGAATTCAAATTTCTGGGCTTCCCGTTTCCTACTTCCCACACCAGTGGTGTCCAAAAGAAATTGAATGAATCACCACATACCCACCCCCGAGCCAGGCGCTGCCCCCGACAGCCGGGCACTGCCCCCCTAGTCCCTCCCCCGGGCTGGAGTCACCACCACGCAGTGCTGCAAGAGCAAACATCTCAGAGCCACCTCTGCTGCCAAGTGGTGGGACGTGTGCACAGAGTGGTGGGAAGGGCGCTCCATGCATGCGGCTCTCCTAAGCTGCATTCACCACATCCTGCTGCCCCATCGTCACTGTGGTGAATAGGGAGCATACTGGACACCGAGGTCCTACACACCTGGAGAGTAGCAGAGGGGAAAGAGGGCAAAAGACACATTCGGGCATTGTGGGTTACCTCTAGAGGCCAATAAAACCAATTTAAAAGTAACTTTGTTTCCACACTAGCATTAATTCGACCTTAGCATTACACCGCATCGCAGGGGTGGGGTGAGGAAGTCAACTTAGCAGCCCTTAACATCAACCTAATGGTATTTGCAGTGAAGACAGTCACACTGTCCACAAATAGGAAATTTTAAATTGGGAATGATTGTATATTACTTCCAGATTACTGGTAGAAAAGTGTGGAATAATGTCAGGCCTAGCACTGATTCTGGACGAAGCAGGAGCCATTCAGTAGCCAGGTGGCTTTCTTCCCTGTGTTGGCTAAGGATCTCTGCTCTACCCCACCAAGATGGCAGACTTCCCCACCCTTTATGCCCATCTGAAGCCCAGTTGTTCCAGGAGTCAGGGGTCATGTCTACACAAGCCAAAAACTTCAAAATAGCCATGCAAATGGCCATTTCAAAGTTTACTAATGAAGCGCTGAAATACATATTCAGTGCCTCATTAGCATGCGGGCAGCTGTGGCACTTTGAAATTGACACGGCTCATCCAGACTGGGCTCCTTTTCAAAAGGACCTCGCCTACTTCAAAGTCCACTTATTGCTATGAGCAGATGGGAATAAGGGGACTTCGAAGTAGCTGGGTCCTTTCGAAAAGGAGCCCTACCTGGACGAGCCGCGCAGTGGCGAGCCACGTCAATTTTGAAGTGCCGCAGCCGCCCGCATGCTAATGAGGCACTGAATATGTATTTCAGCACTTCATTAGTAAACTTCGAAATGACCATTTGCATGGCAATTTTGAAGTTTTTGGCTAGTGTAGACGTAGCCAGGGAGAGGGTGCATGATAGCAGGGTGACAGAGGGTTCACTTAGCTACTACAAGGCCAGGGACACATGATTCCACACAATGCAAAGGGTTGAGGCTGCAATGGGCACTCCTACCAATTCGTATTCCTAGCCCCCACAGTCCAGTTTCAGTGCGTTAGCTGAAATCAACATCTATACATTAAATTCAAATCCTGCCAAGCTAGGTCAAACCTGTGTCGATTTCACTGATCTGGAGCAGTGCACTCACATGAAACACTCAAACCAATAAAACCTTTGCGCCGTACTACAGCACCATGTCTGCACACGCAAATCTATCATATGTGTATTGCTTCATGAGTATACTATATTTGCACATTACTATATTATCATAAGCCATTGCTGTGTTGAAAAACCTTTCAAACAGAATACACTTTCTATTAAACATCACCATTATTTCTATAGAGGCATTGTATGGAATCGGTACCAAGGTATTCCAGGAACGGAGTATAAAATACCTATAATTAATGACTGGTAATGTCAATTACCTAAGTCTTTGATTGCATTAAATTTTTCTGCAAGCTACAGAATCCATCCAAGACGACAAGGAAACAAGCCAGTCCAAACTTCTTGCCTCTTTATCCCAGATACCATGCACTCTCAACTCCCATCAAAAGTTAATGGGAAACGAGGAAATTCAGTGCTTCTGAGGTACTTATAACCCTAAAGGGTCAACACCTTAATTTAGGGAGTCCTTCAATACAGGTATATAGCTATCCTTTACATCAAAAGCAACTGATAGTGCATATTGAAGGGAGAAAGTAACCTCCAACTTCACAGCAAATTCAGCTACAAACAGGCGTTAAGAATTGTTACAAGGGTTGAAATTACATCTTGTATATTTCTAGCATAATATGTTTCAGGGTGAAATTCTACTTCCATTTATACTTGTTGACATCAATAGAATTACTCTGGAGTTTCAAATGTATTCAATCAGTACAGAATCTGGCCTTAAACCATTTGTGATGAAGCTAAAATACTGTTGATGGCACTGGAGTATACCTTATGCTAGAACTGAGGGATAGTTTTAATTGCTCTAATTGTCAACCTTCGTATTCCTAATAACAATGCCAATAACTATCCCATAAAAAGGATTAGTCAAGTTCAAGAAAATTAGAGCAAAATATGAGGTGGGAGAGGGGTGAGTAAGAAGTTGAATTACCTTAGTCTTATTTTTCATTGGAAAAAAGCAGATTTCCTTTCAGATGACACCATCTCTCTCAGTTCTGTATGCAGAGAAATAAGAGATCAATAAAAACAACCTTGTGTCTCCACAGATTACATGCTTCTTAAAGAATATGCATTAATAATAAAGGTCAGAAGAAAATTATTAACAATTTT